>NC_041395.2:293875579-294496829 GCF_900747795.2 Erpetoichthys calabaricus
TGTGCATTCGGGTCTTCCTCCTCTTTAGATTCAATTTGCTGTCTTCTCTCAAGACAGCAACAGACAACCTTTGGATTAAACCTTCAGTTTCTTGGCAATATGTCACCAATACTAACATTCATTTTGGAGGTAAAAAAAACAATGGGCTTAAATGTTTTTTGAGAAAGTGGTTTTGTTTTGACCATTTTTGAACCCAGAACTGCAATGCAACTAAAGGCAATTTACTTGCTTGATGTAACAGAACAACAGGTTTCAATGGTTTTTCTAATAACCAGTCAGTCAGTCATTTTCCAACCCGCTATATCCTAACACAGGGTCACGGGGGTCTGCTGGAGCCAATCCCAGCTAGCACAAGCCGCAAGGCAGGAACAAACCCCGGGATGGGTGCCAGCCCACAGAAGGGCACACTCACACACACACACACTAGGGACACTTTAGGATCGCCAATGCACCTAACTTCCTGTCTTCACCCCATCACCCCTACTTTGAGCGTCACCTTCATAAGGCGTTGGATTGGTTTAGAAATGTGACACTCAGTAAGCTGTTTAATTGTTTCCACCCAATTTTAAGCAAAATGCACTCATGGTTGTCTCCTGCTCAGAGAGATTATCACAAGTCAAACCGATAAGGGGGTGAAGAAAGAAAAATTACAAAGATGTTGGGTTTAAAAAAAAAAATGTACGAGCCCTTTACTGCACACCAATTGTGCGAGAAGAGTGGTGTCCCACCCAGCATTGCAGACTGGTGAGGCCTACACTGTTATAACTGCCCAGTCAATATTTAAGTGCTTTTTAAAACCACAAATCCTTTGTAAACTCAACCATTTCTTATCTGTTGTGTGCTAATTAAGGATAAAGACGTCTCTATTTAAATATCTTACTGCTTACTATGACAAGTTACAATCCACTCAGGTACTCGTCCTGTTTGACACTCACAGCGTAGACATAATCTGGCAGGTAAACTGGAGTTTCGGCAGGTGAGTCTTGGACACAGAACTGCTAAGAAGCATCCCGAATAATGAAGCCACTCTGGCTTCCTATCACACAAAACAGATGGCAAGTTAGTGGTGGCACAGGGACAGCCTTTTAATTTTTGAAGCAGCTGCAGGGGCAAGAGGATTCCTGTCAGTCCATTGACACTTGCCCTTTAAAAGCCTCCGGGAAAACTAAGTGCACACAGTCTAATTGTACCCTAAGTAAACTCTGTTTGTGCACAGTCTAAAGATCACCTTGGGTATTGTCTCATTCCAACATTCCAACACTCACCCTGCATTTGAAAAGCTTAATTTACATCTGTGATCAATTCTGTAAAATAGGATTTTGCTTTTATTCAGTTAAGTTGAATCAACTCTGAACTAAACGAACCGGTGCCCACAGAGAATCACACTGCTGCTCTAAGCAGCACCCTCTATTCCCTCAGATACTGTATATGGCAACATTAAAGAGTCATGTTGCCAGGGCTGCTTCCTCACAAGTCCTCAGACTTGGGCTCCATGCCAATTTACTGGCTGGTACTACACTGGCCACTTTCCAAAATATACTCTGTTTGGATTATTTGACCCAGCCTGTAATTTCTGAAGGCATGTAAGTGAATGTGCAGAAAGGTTAATGACCATAACTGCTCAGAATGACCCTGTTGACCTGATGATGGACACACAATCCTTTTTCCTCGCTGTTTCCTTTTTTATATAGTAAGAGGTTCCAAATATTGTTTTCTGGAGTCCAGTTTGACATGAGCAGGCAAAGGGGCAGGTTTCTCTTTTCGCCATCTCAAGAATGAGAAAAACCCTCCAGAGAGGGGCAAAGAAAGGGATAGGACAGGGGTGGCGAACTCCAGGCCTCGAGTGCTGCAGTGGCTGCAGGTTTTCATTCTTACCATCTTCTTAATAAGTGACCAGTTCTTGCTGCTGATTGCTTCTTTTAATTAACTTGACTCGGGCCCCATAGTTGTTTATTTTTCTTTAATTAGCAGCTAAACAATAATGAGACACAAAACAAACCAACACATGACCAGCTCCCCTGTGCCCATTACACAATATCTGAAATTAAAGAGAGGTGATGGTCTTTAGTAAGGTTGATCTCTCAGGTCACCAAAACATTTTGACGGTGATCATTGAAAGCACAGAAAAACAACAGTTTTCGAAATGTGTGCTGTGGCAGAATGAGAGCAGCAACAAGCCATTGAATTAAATAACGGGTTTAATTAACAGCAAGAATTGGCTTCTCATTAGATAGATAGATAGATAGATAGATAGATAGATAGATAGATAGATAGATAGATAGATAGATAGATAGATAGATAGATATTTTATTAATCCCAAGGGGAAATTCAAATACTCCAGCAGCAACATACTGATACAAAAAAACAATATTAAATTAATGAGTAATAAAAATGCAGGTAAAAACAGACAATAACTTTATATAATGTTAACGTTTACCCCCCCGGGTGGAACTGAAGAGTCGCATAGTTTGGGGGAGGAACGATCTCCTTAGTCTGTCAGTGGAGCAGGACAGTGACAGCAGTCTGTCGCTGAAGCTGCTCTTCTGTCTGGAGATGACACTGTTTAGTGGATGCAGTGGATTTTCCATAATTGATAGGAGCCTGCTGAGCACCTGTCGCTCTGCCGCGGATGTCAAACTGTCCAGCTCCATGCCTACAATAGAGCCTGCCTTCCTCACCAGTTTGTCCAGGCGTGAGGTGTCCTTCTTCTTAATGCTGCCTCCCCAGCACACCACGGCATAGAAGAGGGCGCTCGCCACAACCATCTGATAGAACATCTGCAGCATCTTATTGCAGATGTTGAAGGACGCCAGTCTTCTAAGGAAGTATAGTCAGCTCTGTCCTCTCTTACACAGAGCATCAGTATTGGCAGTCCAGTCCAATTTATCATCCAGCTGCACTCCCAGGTATTTATAGGTCTGTACCCTTTACACACAGTCACCTCTGATGATCACGGGGTCCATGAGGGGTCTGGGCCTCCTAAAATCCACCACCAGCTCCTTGGTTTTGCTGGTGTTCAGGTGTAAGTGGTTTGAGTCGCACCATTTAACAAAGTCATTGATTAGGTCTCTATACTCCTCCTCCTGCCCACTCCTGATGCAGCCCACGATAGCAGTGTCGTCAGTGAACTTTTACACATGGCAGGACTCCAAGTTGTGTTGGAAGTCCGATGTATATAGACTGAACAGGACCGGAGAAAGTACAGTCCCCTGCGGCGCTCCTCTGTTGCTGACCACAATGTCAGACCTGCTGTTCCCGAGACGCACATACTGAGGTCTGTTTGTAAGATAGTCCACGATCCATGCCACCAGGTATGAATCTACTCCCATCTCTGTCAGCTTGTTCCTAAGGAGAAGAGGTTGGATGGTGTTGAAGGCGCTAGAGAAGGCCAGAAACATAATTCTTACAGCACCACTGCCTCTGTCCAAGTGGAAGAGGGATCGGTGTAGCATATAGATGATGGCATCCTCCGCTCCCACCTTCTCCTAGTATGCGAACTGCAGAGGGTCGAGGGCGTGTTGGACCTGTGGCCTCAGGTGGTGAAGCAGCAGCCGCTCCATGGTTTTCATCACATGTGACGTCAGAGTGACAGGCCGGAAGTCATTCAGCTCACTAGGACGTGATACCTTTGGGACTGGGGTGATACAAGATGTTTTCCAAAGCCTCAGGCTCAGGTTGAAGATGCGCTGTAGAGGACTCCTCAGCTCCAGCGCACAGGCCTTCAGCAGTCGTGGCGATACTCCATCTGGACCCGCTGCTTTGCTGGCACGAAGTCTCCTCAGCTCTCTGCTCACCTGCGCTGCTGTAATTGTGAGTGGGGATGTCTTTCCTATGCTGGTATCAGCAGAAGGATGGGTGGAGGGTGCAGTACTCCGAGGTGAGAGTGGGTTAGGGTGGTCAAACCTGTTAAAGAAGTTGTTCATTTGGTTTGCTCTCTTCACGTCTCTCTCGATGGTGGCACCCCGCTTCAAGCTGCAACCAGTGATGATCTTCATCCCATCCCACACTTCCTTCATGCTGTTATTCTGCAACTTCTGCTCCAGCTTTCTCCTGTACTGCTCCTTCGCTGCCCTGAGCTGGACTTGGAGTTCCTTCTGCACGCGCTTGAGCTCATGCTGATCACCGCTTTTTTCATTAAGAAAGTGATTGGGGTGAAATTGGTTGGAGTTTGAAGCCCCAGTTTAGCTGGTCATCTGTTAGCTCATTTCACATCTCATTTCTGCTTGGCTGTCATTTAATGAAGAAAGGAATCAATTGAGAGGGTTGAACTCTTCCAACAGGGCTATTAAAGTGATGGGGAAAAAGTTAATTAGCAGTGAAAACTGGTCACATTAGGAAAAGGGTTAGAATGAAAACCTGTAGCCACTGTGGCCCTCCAGGCCTGAAGTTCACCACCCCTGGGATAGGAGGTCCCTGGTAACTGGGCTAAGTGACTCATGTCAGCAAAAGGGCATCCCAGCATCTGGCCTGACAGGGTTGGTAATCCCACTTACTTGGACCCCAAAACTTGGGGGTCTAATGGCAGTCTGTAGAAATGCTGACACTTACATAGTAAAGTTCTAGAGAAAGGCATACAAAATTTTCTAGGGCACGAAGGCCAGGACTAGACATACTGTACAGTAGGTGTCTTTAGGTCCATTAGGAGACATCCTGGTGCGGTTTACCAAGTCCGCGGCTCAGAAAAAGGTGTCTGGTTTTTATATAAATATAAATAATTGAATGGTTGGCTTGATCTCTGTGGGTGTGCATGCTCAGACAGCTGCAGGAGGTTAGTGAAGTAACTGGGGAGAGGCGCACCTGCACATGAGGGTACGGTCTGTCTCAATTGTTTCATCGGCTTTCTGCGGTGCACGATTGAGGCGCTGCACCCACACAGGCATATAAGGGAGAGCTGGCACAAGAGAAAGGTCAGTAAGGGAGGTTAAGGGAAAAGAATGAAAGGAGGGAAGAAGTGAGCAAGCGAGAGCCAGTGTAAGATGGGAAGAAGCAGGCGGACAGAATTGAGGGCCCAGGGATGCCGCAAGTGGCCGGTGCTTAAACGGGGGCTGAAGGCTGCAATCAGAGTACTCCGGAGGGACTCCCCCGCAGTGCCAGAGATAGCAGAAGAAGTCTGAAGGAGTGGAGGCTTGGCAGCTCCCCATGGATCGCCATGGGATGGGAGCCAGAGACCCAAGCCAGAATTGAAGGTCGTCTGCGCCTGTTGGTTGACATGTCTCTGTGCTGCAAGGTCTGAACAGGATAAGCTGGAGAGACGTCTGTTTTAAAGGGTTGCTCCTGGGCTCACACAGTTTTTAAGAAGACTCTTACCTGCTTGTTTTAACCTCCACGCTTGCCAACCCCGGGCCTGCGCTACACGTTAGCCTCTTTGCAGTTCTGCTGCTCGCATATGGGGATGCGGATGTACAGTTTACACAGATTGTTATTTTCATTGTTACATATGCATAATAGAACTATTTTACATTACAGCCAGTAATTAACCATATAAAAAATAGTAAAACATAATAATTTGAAAGTAAATTATGTTTAATGTTGTGTTAGTTATTTGTTGCGTAATACTATTTCGTTCTGTTTGGCTCTGAAATGAACACGCAAATACTTTTTAAGCTTACACTTTTACTGTAAAACTTCAGTAAAAACAATTTTTTGAATTTACTTTTCGTCAATATCGCATTGAATTTTGATTCTGTGTTTGGACTTTCATTGTGACAACACAACATATAACTGCCCATGATTGAATTTCGTTTCTTTCTGTCTATTAAATAAAATGACTTTTTCAAATGTTTGGCTCTGAGATTTGTTAATTGTCTTTGCAAAAGCTATTCTAACAGGAAACTGTTAACGTTTTAATACGAATGGCATATCAAGATCTCCTTTGTTGTCTAATGTTATCCGCGGAAGATGTACTACATTATCTTTCTTGGATACATCCTTCTTTCTATAGTAATTCGTGCAGTGAAAGACTAGACAATGTTAACGGTGGTAGATATTCTTCGAGATATTGTAAGTTGATGTTTTCATGTTCCGCACGATCACCAAACTGTTTCAGCATAGTCTATTGATACGCATTTAACCAATTTGCCATGAAGCCGATCAACATTTTTGGCATTGATTCATTTGACTTCCTCGTTTCTCAGTGCTAGGATTGCCCCAGTACTCATTTTTTCTGTTGATAAGCCTTCGTGATGAAATTCATCAATAAGATTTGTACATAATACATCTTCTTTAATTGGGAACTTAAAGTGAGGAAAACGTTAAAATTAATAAAAGCTGAGAGATCAGGAACTATGTCTGTCAAAAGCATTCACATGAATGAGAGGTGAGAGTACCATGTGTGTGGTTGAATATGGTTGAGAGGAGGGTGGGGCTTGAAAACATCTCATGGCCAAAGTCTCGTTACGCGGGACTTGAAAAAAGTCTTGTCTCATCCCAGGATTTTTTAGTATAATAGAGAGATTTATTAGATTTTAACCTCCATCGAACACCTTCTTTTATTGGATTATTTATTTATTGAAGGTTTTTGCACTGCACCTCTGAACACTGTTTGTTTTGCAAGGTTTGAATAAGGCACTATGTCACCTACCCTTTGCTATGTTTGTGTGCTGTGCCCTCATCCTCGGGTACGTTATCAGTGGTTGCAGGTTCTAGAGGCTGCCAGAATGAACCGGCAGCATGGAGCCAACCCGCACCGCCACACCTGGTCTCAGGGTTGAAGGGGCACCAGACAGTGCTGTGATCTGATGACTTTAAACTTTCAATGGGCCACCTCTGACACTGGAAGTGATTCAGAGGAGAAGCTTGGATGAAGTCTGACAGCTCTCCAGCAAGTGGGTGGTGTGGTAAGACTTTAAAGACAGAAAGAGGAAGAAGTGAGGGAAAATGAGCCGAGAGGCGAGCAGACCAAAAACCGCGAGGGACAAGTAGAGCAGCTGCCCAGCCATTCACCTCAGGACCTGGCACATGTTGAGGCAGGCCTCTACGGGGACTGCAGGGATTCTCTGTGTGTGCTGACAAAGAATAAATTCAGCCATCTGCCTCTGTCACTCAATCCAAGTCAGGGTCAATGAGCTGCCCCTCTAACATTCCTTTGCAGCATTTTTTATCAACTCATTACAATATAGTGGCTTTCATGACTTTCCTTTACTCCACTTCAAAAGTCTGTAATAATTATAGCAACCACTGATTGGAACAACATACTGTAACTCAAATTTATGAAGAGATCAGGACCCATACGTTGTGTTTCAATTTACTTTTTTTTTTTTTTTACATTTTGCAAAATCTCAGTTTATATATTATATTATATATATCCATATTTACACATTCAGGGTTGTTAGGACCCGAGTCTATCCCAGCACCATCAAGTCAGTCTTGGGCTGGGTACCAATCCTTCACAAGAAACACATTTTTTTTACACATAAAGAAAAACATGCAGAGCCTCAAGCTGGCTGGAGTGGGTCCAAGGATGTCATTTTGTATTATTTCTAGCATTTTTATAAGCTATAAAACTGTAAAGGCCTGAGGGATACCCTTTACTCAATTGGGCCTCACACACACACACTTCCAGTGGCCGAAGCACTCGCTAAACTTGACTCCCAAGAGGTAGAAGGCTTGAAAATTGCTGAAGAACATGCACCTTAATGCTCATGAATGTATTAAATTGAAAGCAAAGAATGCCAGTCTCTGAAGCCTCACCTATATTAAAATTGAAACAAATTGCATGACTGCATGGCCACATATTCTTCTCTGTTTAAAGGAGCCTATCCCAGAAGATAATCCTCTCTCAATCCATGTGTTTAATGAGTCTGCGTCAGTTTAGAGTCATTGAATAAACCTGGACGTGATAAAGAAGAGAACACCTAAAAAGAAAAAATAAGAAAGAATCAGTGAGAGGATTTAAACTCCATGAAGACGGGGTCTTCCCTGGGAACTGATGCCAGCTTTCAGAGATACCAACAACAGTCCTAACACACCCAGTACTGTGCTGCACATCACCCTTCGTCTTAATTCTTACAATGCAAATCTACTGTTTTAGCAAACGTTTTTTTTCTATAGGCATAGTCTATAAAAACAGGCAACAAAAAGGTATTTCCCTCTCTCATTATGCTTAATTCTCTTATTCCTTCTGATATGTCTTTGCCAATAAGGTACTTTGTGCTACATTGCCAAGAGGCTGTTTGAAGAAAGTATTTACAGTCTCCTGGAATACAGAGCATGTCTGATGTCTTGTCTGGCAGACATCAAGAGGAAAGGACTTGTCAAAGCAACACCTGGTGCATGGTGGAGGGCTCGCTCTGAACCATAACACCGCCCACCCCCCCACACCAACATCCACAGAATGACTCACCTGTCTTAACACAGTTAGCCGCTCAAAATTACACGTTGCAAACATTTAACTGCTAAAAGTTAACTCACTGGCTAATCAAGAAACATTTAGATTATACTAATCATCAGAAGTAACCGCCGAGGATAATTGCACATCCTCGCTTGGAGGACCTGCACATCAGCTCGGACTGCTACAATATTCATTCAAACTGAAGAAGCTCAAAGAGAGAACTCACTCCTTCTCAAATTAACAATCGAGCTTCAGACTCCAAAGACATTTTTTTTCTACATGGCAGGCTCTATTTTAGTGTCAAAACACTCCCCACCTAAGGGGACTCTGGAAGAGCCCCTGAATGTTGGTTCACATCCAGCAGCTCCAAGTGAATAGCACAACCAGCATGTTGTGCTACCCAGGCTAATTTTTCACATTTCTGTTGCTCGATGCACTAATCACTTTCTTTCTTGCCCAATGACAATAAATGGAACAACCACCTTGGTACCCAAAAGTATCTCACAGGTCCAAAAACACGGTCCAAAACACGAATTAAATCCAACTTCAGGTCATAAGCACCACATAATTACTCAAGAAAAACAAGCCAACATGCAGAAACCGTGAGTGACACAGCAAGTACACTCTTAGTGTTTCATTCAATTAAGAAGATAATTTGAGACAAGCGTTACTAATCAAGAGCACTTGGTTGGTCCACGAATGAGAAGCCTGTCCACCTCTGTATAAAGCAGAACCTTAAACTGTACAGTCTGGAGCATTCAGATTTACCTTAAAAGAAAAAAGGATGACCGCTGTGATCTCACAGGGGACATTTTAGATGGCTCAACCATCTAGAAAAAGTTTTAGGATCATTTCTGAATAATCTAATGTCCTTCATTGTACAAATTCAAGACATTCAAAGGCAGAATACCATAAAATTCATACAAACATCAGATAAGATGGCAAAAACTAGTGGGGGGTAAAAAAGATCTATCGTAAATTTCACAGTTCACGATTCCATGAGAAATATAATGAACAAGTATGGCTTTCATGGGAGGGCATCCAAGAAAACTACACCTCTTCAAGAAGAACAGGTTTTCAAAATTGCATCTTATAAAGACTTCTGGAACAGTATGATTTCAGTATACTAGTTTAGTTATTAAAAAAAAAAAAAAAGCTTATTGGTATAAAAAAAAAATCTCATATCAACTCAAATGTCAGAAACAGTGGTTGGCTTAACATGGCATGTAAAGGACAATGATCCTAAAAACACCAGCAATTCTGCAGGAAAAGAGCTAAAGAATGAAAGCTTTGAATTGGACGGTTTAGAGCTTTAGTGTACTGAGATAATGTGGCAGAACCTTAAAAGAGTCAAGCTAAACAAATGTGTTCAAATAACAATGAACTGATGTGGTGTTCTGAGGAGAGATGAGTGAAAGTCCTATTATGTAAGAGATCAATAAAATCAGAAAAAAATGTTTAGTTTATGTTATTGGTGCTGGAGGTGGTGGTATAATCTACACAATCGTATGATGTACTCACTTTTTCCAACACATATTAATAATAATAAAAAAAAACCAAAAAGCCTAAAATCTAATATACTGTATATGAAATAATTATATTATTAACCTGTTGTCAGTAGCCATACCACCTGCACTTCAGAACACGTCATCCTCCTGAAGCTAAGCATATTCAGACTCGGTCAGTACTTGGATGAGAGATCACTTAGGAATAGCCTGGGTTGCTGCTGGACAGAGTGTAGGTGAGGCCAGCAGGGGGCGCTTACCCCTTGGTATGTGTGTGGATCCCGACGCCCCAGTGCAGTGATGGGGACACTGTGCTCTAAAAATAACGCCATTCTTTGGATGAGGCATAAAACTGAGGTTCTGACTCCCTATGGTCATTAAAGGTCACTGGGCATCACTCAAAAAGAGTAGGGCGTATCCTGCAGATCTGGCTAATTGCCCATCATGGCCTTGTCCATTCAGGCCCCCTAATCATCCCCTTTCTCTCTCTCTCCCTTTCAGCACCTAATAGCTATGTGTGGTGAGAGTACTGGCGCAATAATGGCTGTCATCTCATCATTCAGGTGGGTGCTACACATTAGTGGTGGTGGAAGTGGTTTTCCTTTGTCTATTTAAAGCACTTTGATTAGCAAGAAAAGTGATATACAAATGTAATTAATAATAATAATAATAATACTAACAATAATATAACAGTGATGCCTGTCCCAATGGCAATTATTCTAGCTCAGTCTTTTCTCAGAAAAGCTGATGGGATCTCTATAATGAGAGCAGCAGCCTCTCTCAATCTCTAAATGTATTGAGATTGCCATATACAGAAGTCACCATCTATATATTCCCCTTTAGCCCACATTTAAATTGCCACAACCCAGTGAAACAGCATTGCTATGTGATGGTGTGGGTCTGCCCCACACTACCAGGTCCTTCCGGGACCTTCTTGAGCCCGCTACCGTCGATAACGTAACTAAGCGATGAGCCTAGCAAATGAGGACACACACATCCAGCCCAGGGGTGGGCAAATTCATTCCTGGAGGGCCGCAGTGGCTGCGGGGTTTTGTTCCAACCCAGTTGCTTAATTAGAAAACAATCCTTGCCAATAATTACATTTCATGGCCTGTTAGTGCTTTAACTCTGCTATGTCAAGTCATTCTCATATCCTAGATTTTTTTTCCATTCTAAAGATATCATCCAAATACTTTGAAGTGTAAAATGGATGGGTAATTCTCAATCCTTCACTTTTTTCTCTTCCCTTTCCTTCCAAGTATTTAATTAAATCAAATAGTGCACGATAAATACACACAGGTGTAAAGGGTAACAAGCAAAATGGATAACTGCTGGTTTCTTTTGTCATTTGCATCTTATTGCTAATAAGGAGCAATTAAAAACCAAGAATGCAGCTGTTTAAGACTTAAATAAGCAATAAGGGTTCATAATCTTAACGAGGGAGATAACTAAAATGAAGCAAAAGTGTTTCTAGAGCAATAAGTGCTTCTTATTAAGCAATTGGGTTGGAACAAAAACCTGCAGCCACTGCGGCCCTCCAGGAATGAATTTGCCCACCCCTGATCCAGCCAAAGGGTGAGTGCAAAGTGAATTGTGCTTTTATTAAAATCCAAAAACAAGCAAGCAGTGTTCAAAAAGAGCAAGGTCTCTAATAAATAAATAGTCCATAAAAACAAGTGATGGTGGAGGTTAAAATTCAAATTAATACATCCATAAAAAAAAAAAAAAAGATTAAAACCTGGCAGGAATCTACTTTAAAACTCACAGTCCCAGGTGCTTCCCTTTAAAACTGATGCCTCTCTGGCATTTCCTATTCAGACCTCACAGCACAGAGAGATGTTAACCAACAGACGCAGTCAACCTTCTGATCTGCTCGAGTCCCTGCTGCCCAAACCATGGCAATCCACGGGGTGACACTGAGTATCCACTCCCTTGACTCCCGCTGCCCTCACTGGCCTTGTGGGGGAGTCCTCTGGAGTAACCGTGTTGCTCCTGCTTTCGTGCACACCAGGAGTAACCCTCCGCCCCCTCAAACACTGGCCACACACTCCTTCCCCAGGACTCACAATTCTGTCCGTCTCACACCAGCTCTCTCACTCCTGCCCTTCATTCTTCATCCAGTAATCTCTGCTCTCCTTCCTTCCTTTCACTCTTGTCCTCCCTTCATCCTGTGCAGACTCCTTTTCACACTGCTATCTAATTGAGTATGGGTGCAAGGGGACGCTCCCTCCACAGCATCATTAAGGTGCTGACTGAGCCACCTGCCTCCACATGTGTATGTGGCATAGTCAGCATTAACCGCAGAACACCCAATTAATTGTTGCCCGCACCTTCATGGCGACGCGATTATTTATTTAAAAAGTCGCCCTGGACCACAGACCAGTAGCAAAAATAACAGATTGTTCTTCATGCTGAGTCAAAGTCGTGCCATACACAGATGAATGGTACAAGTACATCTTCATGCAACAGTAACAAGGCTATAATAAAACAAGCGCTCATTAATGGCATGTGATTTAGATTAATAACATGAAAACTAACAAGAGCAGCCCTGAAATTACAGCACAACATTTTATGGCCTATATTTAACCATTAATTAGTTTTTGCGTTTTTCTTTCTTCCTGTACTTCAAAGCAGATGCAACTTTTCTAAGAAACATATCACAAATAAAAGGCTGTGTGCCTAAAGCACTGGACTTTACATCACAAGGCTGGTTCAATCCCCGTTTCCAGTCCACTGTGCCACAGTCAACTGCCTGTGCTCCATTAAGTACACACACGTAAACAATTACGAAATACCCTGATCTTCTAAGCCACTCTGGTTAAAGGGGTTTACTAAATCAACAACAACAAAGACATTTGGCTTTACTATACTTATTTATGTACGCAACATGTTTTTTTTACCAACAAAGAATCGCCCACGAACAGTCCACCAAAGTTACAATGTTGGTTAACACACGTACCACCAGCCACATTTGTGCTACTCATTGGCCATCAATTCATTTTTGAAATTTAGCGGCACATGGCATGAATCAAGCACAGACAGGTGACAAATCTATTATAAACTACTCTGTTGGCACATAGAGCCAGTATGGAGCCACAGATAAACACAGTTTATGTTGAGGAAGTGGAATAAAAAAATATATAAAAAAAATTTCAGACATATGGACATCAAGGAAACTCTATAAATGGTGATCTATAACCCAGACTCCTGGTCTATGAGGTGGAAGCACAAACCATTATGTTAATGTGCTGTCCTTACTTGAACTAATTAAATCTTCAAATTTCCATTGCTGCCTGATGGCTCCTCAAAAATCTCTACTCTCCACAGGAGGCCTTACAGAACCAGTTCTAACTATTCTTTAGTGGTCTAAAACAATTTTTAATGCAGAAAGATATTTCATCTAAGTTAATGTTTTTGGTGTACCTGGCACCAATCAGCTTTAGTAAACCATATACGTATAAATACAGAGGAATAGTGTGGACACAATTAAATGGGAATAAAAATTCACAAATGTGTTATGTAATGTGACAATAAAGCACACTGTAACTATAGGTGTCATGAAATATAATGTATTTATTTCCTCACTAATTTATCTCAGTGACACTTACTTGCTTCTTTTAGCCTTTGCCGTACTTCTTCAAACCTTGATAAGTTAGCATCACTGAAAACCACCTGGGTTTTAGTGAGCCATATTCTGTACTTGGAGTTCATTGAATTTTGTTCATTAAAATCTATGCACCAACTGCCTGTTGACAGGCTTTGGACTGAGCTTAGTCTGATTGCTTACTCTGCAGCAATCTGCCATGGGCAGCACTTGTGTAAGTCTACACTTCCGCAATCCGCATGGCATAGGTTACAGATTCAGCTGCATTAGGAAACCTTCCTGCCACAATGGGGCACCAATACATGAGGAATAGATTGTGTAAGTATATATACAACCTTTTTTTTTTTTTTAATACTCTAATATTATTTTCTTACATTACAGCTAATATCACCCATTCCACCACTCTTTTGAGGTAAAAATAAACAAAAAGTCAGTAACTATTCAATTGGGTCTCTCCAAAACAGTTGCATGTTAATTAGAATATTACAGTACTCTGTAATGTGACAATAATGACTGTCTCAATTTTTAAAATGGCCACCATTTGTTTTGTTCACTTTACTAAATATGTGATGTACCAAAATTCAGTCTACAGTTGGCTTTTATCTTTTGAAGGCAATTCAAAAATCATCGTGCACCTCTGTTAAACCCATGCCATTAACAAAGACTTTATTTTCCATATTGAATGGTTCAGCAAATTTGACTTCCAAGAGGCACTTAAACATCTGCAGCATGAGCTGCCCTGTATATACATATGTGTTTTGTTTTTTAAATAATTTGGCATCACAAACACTAAAATGAAATTCCAATAGGATTAATGTGACAGTAGTAATAGTATATATATATATATATATATATATTTTTTTTTTTACATTTCTGTTTCAGCATACATTCATTAAAAAAAATCTGGTTTAATAAGATATTCGAGTACATATCTATAGTAAATGATGGCTTGACATTTCAACAATTCAATATTATTAAATAAGCACTTAAAACAAAACTCACAATTGTCCAGCAACCTTTGTAGTAAACTACACAGTTCTTTAAAGATTTCAGCAGTACACTATTTACTTCAGCTGCTGTTCAGAATGTATTCTGGTTTTGGACTGATGCACTTTGGTGTGACAGATAAATGGGCAGAGGTACTGCAAGTCCTTAAAGGTCGCTTTCGTCCCTTACTTGCACAATTGTGTTTTTTTTAAGTAACTACCACTACTACATGCCTTTAAGAAATACTGTGAATTTAGGCGAGATGTACTTTACCACCGAACTTCATTCTTAGTCATTAACAACTGTAGTTCCACCACAAGCTTATTCTGAGAAAGTGTCACTGAATCACTGTTACGAGTTTTGTGTGGAAGCTGTATAGCATTAAATGGCGTTCAAACTGTTAAGAAAACTAGTATTTATATATATATATATATATATATATATATATATATATATATTACAGCTGTACTAGACTTGAGAAGGAAGATCAGTAAAAGTAGATATGAAGCCAGCATGATTCACACCATATCACCTTATTCTGACACATTCCAGTACATCTCTGGGGTGTATGTGAAAACAGTACTTTTAAAACCAGACTTCAGGTGTCTTTGCCAGGGGCCTCGGCCAAATTCCACTGTTCAAGAAATAGTGATATAGGGGAAATGCCTAATAACAAGGCTATTAGGCCTAGGGGTGCAAACATTTGTTGTAAATATTGTGGACACTCAACTTGAGGCAGAATCTGCTCTTCACCAGTGCAGCTTACCTTAGTTTACTGGTCTAGGTGAACTGTTTAACAATATGCAGTGAATCACTGCTATCTCTTTCACAACAACAGGAATAGTCCCACGTTGGCACACTGCACAAAAAATATAGGACCCTACATTCTGCCCCTAAAAAGCAACATGACACCCAAGGTTTCTTCCATTTTTTCCGAGCACCACACATACAGTAATGGAAATCGTATTGCAGGAAGTAGTTTATAAAGAGGCAATGTTAAGTATTGCCATTTTTCCTAGTGACCTATCTGTGGGCCAAGTGATCCTGGAGATAACAATGTGAATTTTGCAACAGGACGTGAAATACAAGGAGTTCAAAAAACATGTTAAATGACAGTAGTAAGAAAATGCATCTGCTAGTAAGGAACAATTTTTTTTTTTTTTTAATGACAGGAGGCAGGAGAGGAGGAAAGTAAAGAGAGTGGGACTGAGGGTAGGAACTTTGAATGTTGGCAGTATGACTGGTAAGGGGAAAGAGTTAGCAGATATGATGGAGAGAAGGAAGGTTGATATATTGTGCGTGCAAGAGACTAAATGGAAGGGGAGTAAGGCTAGGTGGATTGGAGGTGGATTCAAATTGTTCTATCATGGTGTGGATGGGAGGAGAAATGGGGTAGGAGTTATTTTGAAAGAACAGCATGTCAAGAGTGTTCTGGAGGTGAAAAGAGTGTCAGGCAGAGTAATGATTATGAAGCTGGAAATTGGAGGTGTGATGATGAATGTTGTTAGTGCATATGCACCACAAGTTGGGTGTGCAATGGGTGAGAAAGAAGATTTTTGTAGTGAGTTGGATGAAGTGATGAACAGTGTACCCAAGGGACTGAAAGTGGTGATTGGAGCGGATTTCAATGGGCATGTTTGGTGAGAGGAACAGAGGAGACAAGGAGGTGATGGGTAGGTATGGTGTCAAGGAGAGGGATGAAGGTGGTCAAATGATAGTGGATTTTGCCAAAAGGATGGACATGGCTGTGGTGAATACGTATTTTAAGAAAAGGGAGGAACAGGGTTATGTACAAGATTGGAGGAATATGCACACAGGTAGATTACATCCTATGCAGAAGAGTCAATCTGAAGGAGATTGAAGACTGCAAAGTGGTGGCAGGGGAAAGTGTAGTTAAGCAGCATAGGATGGTGGTCTGTAGGATGACGTTGGAGATCAAGAAGAGGAAGAGAGTTAGGGCAGAGCCAAGGATCAAATGGTGGAAGTTGAAAAAGGAAAACTGCAAGGTTGAGTTTAGGGAGAAGGTGAGACAAGCACTGGGTGGCAGTGAAGAGTTCCCAGACAGCTGGGAAACTACAACAGAAGTAGTAAGGGTGACAGCAAGAAAGGTGTTTGGCATGACATCTAGACAGAGGAAGGAGGAAAAGGAAACCTGGTGGTAGAATGGGGAAGTACAGGAGAGTATACAGAGGAAGAGGATGGCAAAAAAGAAGTGGGATAGTCAGAGAGATGCAGAAAGTAGACGAGTACAAGGAGATAAGGCACAAGGTGAAGAGAGAGGTGGCAAAGGCTAAAGAAAAGGCATATGATGAGTTATATGAGAGGCTGGAGACTAAGGAGGGAGAAAAGGACCTGTACCGATTGGCTAGACAGAGGGACCGAGCTGAGAAAGATGTGCGGCAGGTTAGGGTAATAATGGATAAAGATGGAAACATACAAGCGAGGAGAGTGTGTTGAGCAGATGTAAAGAGTACTTTGAGAGGCTGATGAATGAAGAGAACGAGAGAGAGAAGAGGTTGGATGATGTGGAGATAGTGAATCAGAAAGTGCAATGGATTAGCAAAGAGGATGTAAGGATAGCTTATAAAGTGGATGAAGAATGGAAAGGCCGTTGATCCAGATGAGATACCTGTGGATGCATGGAGGTGTTCAGAAGAGATGGCAGTGGAGTTTTTAACCCGATTGTTTAATGAAATCTTGGAAAGTGAGAGGATGCCAGAGGAGTGGAGAAGAAGTGCACTAGCGCCAATATTTAAGAATAAGGGGGATGTGCAGGACTGTAGTAAATACAGGGGGATAAAATTGATAAGCCATAGCATGAAGTTATGGGAAAGAGTAGTGGAAGCTAGGTTAAGAAGTGAGGTGATGATCAGTGAGTAGCAGTATGGTTTCATGCCAAGAAAAAGCACCACAGATGCGATGTTTGCTCCGAGGATGTTGATGGAGAAGTATAGAGAAGGCCAGAAGGAGTTGCATTGCGTCTTTGTAGACCTAGAGAAAGCATATGACAGATGTAAGAGTTGTACAGGATATGCATGAGGGAAGTGTGTGAGTGGTGAGGTCTGTAGGAGTGACGGATGCATTCAACGTGGAGGTGGGATTAAATCAGGGATCGGCTCTAAGCCCTTTCTTATTTGCAATGGTGATGGACAGGTTGACAAAACAAGATTAGACAGGAGTCCCCGTGGACTATGATGTTTGCCGATGACACTGTGATCTGTAGCAATAGTAGGGAACAGGTTGAGGAGACCCTGGAAAGGTGAAGTTATGCTCTACAGGAGAGGGAATGAAGGTGAGTAGGAACAAGATAGAATACATGTCTGTAAATGAGGAGGTTGTCAGTGGAATAGTGAGGATGCAAGGAGTTGGAGAAGGCGGACGAGTTTAAATACTTGGGATCAACAGTACTGAGTAATGGGGATTGTGGAAGAGAAATGAAAAAGAGCGCAGGCAGGGTGGAATGGGTGGAGAAGAATGTCAGGAGTGATTTGTGACAGACAGATATCAGCAAAAGTGAAAGGGAAGATCTACAGGACGGTAGTGAGACCAGCTATGTTATATGGGTTGGAGATGGTGGCACTGACCAGAAAGCAGGAGACAGAACTGGAGGTAGCAGAATTAAAGATGCAAAAATTTGCATTGGGTGTGACGAGGATGGACAGGATTAGAAATGAGTACATTAGAGGGTCAGCTCAAATTGGACGGTTGGGAGACAAAGTCAGAGAGGCGAGATTGTGTTGGTTTGGACATGTGCAGAGGAGAGATCCCGAGTATATTGGGAGAAGGATGCTAAGGATAGAGCTGCCAGGCAAGAGAAAAAGAGGAAGGCCTAAGAGAAGGTTTATGGATGTGGTGAGAGAGGACATGCAGGTGATGGGTGTAATAGAACAAGATGCAGAAGACAGAAAGATATGGAAGATTATCCGCTGTGGCAACCCCTAATAGGAGCAGCCGAAAGAAGTCCAATGTATATCTATATAAAAAATCCTAATTACATTGTATATGATAAAATGGGGTATGCCACACTCCTCATCTGTCCAAGGATGTACAGTGCAAATAATGCCATTTCCATCCAAGCACAGTAATTTATTTATAGTTTATAAATAGTGACATAAATACAATCTAAAAACTTGGCAATTGAACTGGCAATGATCTCACATGAATAATGAAATGACATCTGCAGATCCCAATTTCCCTAGTGCTTTTGTATTCTTCATCTTCTTATATGTTCATTTTACATAGAAGTAGAAGCTTAATTTCAGTATAAGAAGGTGAATCCTAGAACTATATTAAATGCAACAGTTTCTGTTAATTCACAGGACCCTTTTTTCCTTTGTATATCCATTATATCTATCTATAGTTATAGATCCAGTGTTAACTGACTTATTCACTCCATCATGAACAAAAATACCATTTCCCATTTGGTTCAAAAGCTGTAATATAACAGCATAGTACATCTACGATAGTAGGAATCCGTTAAGAATAAATAAATATGACAATATTTAAGGGCAAGACACATACACAATGGAAAAGCTTCATAACCCAAAATCTCCAAATTGCTTTGATTGCACTGATTGAAATTTGGTGATGTTATTGGAAATTAAATATAAAAATAAAACTGATCGCCATGTGTTTTTTTTCAACTTGTGAGTTTTTAAAATATTTATTAATATTATTCTAAAATGCCCCAAGCTGACCTGGCAGGTACAAACACAAGATCTTATTCAGAAGAGGTCTGTCAACAGCAGAAAGGCACATAGATTGCAGGTGTCAAACGTGGTGGTCCAGCTCTGGACAAAAAAGGGGCAATGATGGCAGCCTAGTTTTGTCTGTCCCAGCACATCAATGTGGCTATCCACTCAACGCAGAAGAGGAAACTCTCAGGGTCGCTGTAGGGGCCATCTTCACAAGCAGGTACCTGGGAGAGGCAGCAGGATGAGCTGGCATATCCTGTGGGTCTTCTGGAAGGGGAACATGCTGAGCCTCTTGAGGATCCATCTGTGCAACACCCTACCTGGTACCACTTGTCAAGCTTAGGTCACAAGAGTTGCACAGGAAACTGGAAAAGGAATCTGGTTTCCAAGGTACAAAATCTTTATTGCTGAACTGGCTGGTACAAACACAAGACCTTATTCAGAAGATGTTTGTTAACAGCAGAAAGGCACACAGGTTCCCACTGTCAAAAGTGGCCGTCCGGCTCCTTCTCCAGGTCAAAAGAAAATATCATCAAGCGGGTTCAACGGCTCGGTAGCAGTGACTGGAGCAGACACAATCTGAAGGAGAGAGGGCAGGAGAGTGAACAGTTAGGTTGGCCGGGTCTTGGTCTTTTAAATGTTCTAAACCTCATGTGAGACCTACAAGTCTGCAGCTGATCCCACATAAGGGATGGGTAAGAGTGCATTTGTTTCTTATTGAAATACTGTGTAACAGGGAGTTTCTGAAGGGCAGCTGTGTTTCTGAGCATTCGGGGGAGAAGGGCCTTAGTCAGGGAGGTGACCAAGAACCCGATGGTCACTCTGTCAGAGCTCCAGAGGTCCTCTGTGGAGAGAGGAGAACCTTCCAGAAGGACAACCATCTCTGCAGCAATCCACCAATCAGGCCTGTATGGTAGAGTGGCCAGACGGAAGCCACTCCTTAGTAAAAGGCACATGGCAGCCCGCCTGGAGTTTGCCAAAAGTCACCTGAAGGACTCTCAGACCATGAGAGTCTGATGAGACAAAGATTGAACTCTTTGGTGTGAATGCCAGGCGTCACGTTTGGAGGAAACCAGGCACCACTCATCACCAGGCCAATACCATCCATACAGTGAAGCATGGTGGTGGCAGGAACTGGGAGATTAGTCAGGATAAAGGGAAAGATGACTGCAGCAATGTACAGAGACATCCTGAATGAAAACCTGCTCCAGAGCGCTCTTGACCTCAGACTGGGGCAATGGTTCATCTTTCAGCAGGACAACGACCCTAAGCACACAGCCAAGATATCAAAGGATGATGCTCAATTTCCTTCAGCTGAACAGATCTAAAACAGAAGCCATTTTAGTTGGCACACCACACAATCTTCGTTCTTCTACCATCACCAGTATCACTTTCTCTGGTCAAAACATTCCTCTTTCTACATTTGTTACCAATTTGGGTGTTAAAATGGACTCTCAACTCACTTTTGACACCCACATTAAACATCTCTGTAAGTTATCTTTTTACCATCTCACGAACATTGCTAAACTTCGTCCAACACTTACCCTGGCAGATGCAGAGAGGCTTGTCCATGCCTTTGTCTTGTCCAGGCTGGATTACTGTAATGCGCTCCTCATTGGGATTCCTGGCAAGAGTATCCAGAGACTCCAGTACATTCAGAACAGTGCTGCCAGGATCCTGATGAGGGTGCGAAAGCACAGCCACATCACTCCTATCTTGAAAACCCTTCACTGGCTCCCTGTACCACTTAGAATAGAGTACAAGGTTTCCCTTCCTTTCCCATCAGTGCATCTATGGATCTGCTCCCATGTATTTACAGGAACTCCTTATCCCTCATATTTCCTCACGCACCCTCCGTTCTGTGCATGTTAACACTCTTCAAGTTCCCAGAACTAAACTTAGCAGTATGGGTGATAGGACCTTTTCTTCGGCGGCACTGAGGCTGTGGAATTCTCTCTCTGATTACCTGTGAGCCCCACAGTCGACTAATGCTTTTAAACGAAACCTAAAAACGTATCTTTTTAGAAAGACATTGTTAAATTATTTTTATAGATTATCTTGTTTGTTAATTTATTCTTATTTTGTAGCACTTTGAGATTGTTAAATATAAAACGCAACATAAATAAAATTTATTATTATTATTATTAAAGGAGTGGCTTCAGGAAAACTCTGTGAATGTCCATGAGTGGCCCAGTCAGAGCCCAGACTTGAATCCGATTGAACATCTCTGGAGCGATCTTAAAATGGCTGTGCACCGATGCTTCCCATCCAACCTGATGGAGCTTGAGAGGTGCTGCAAAGAGGAATGGGCGAAACTGGCCAAGGATAGGTGTGCCAAGCTTGTGGCATCATATTCAAAAAGATTTGAGACTGGAATTGCTGCCAAAGGTGAATCGACAAAGTATTGAGTAAAGGCTGTAAATATTAATGTACATGTGAATTCTCAGTGTTTTTTATTTTTAATAAATTTGCAAAAACCTCAAGTAAACTTTTTTCACGTTGTCATTATGGGTTGTTGTGTGTAGAATTCTGAGGAAAAAAATGAATTTAATCCATTTTGGAATAAGGCTGTAACATAACAAAATGTGGAAAAAGTGATGTGCTGTGAATACTTTCCGGATGCATTGTATCTTAAATAATTATTTCATAGGGTCTGATATGTTTTCTGACTCTTGAAAGGCTCTTTAAGGTTTGTTTTGATCGGTGCTTCTCCATGTGGCTAATTTCTTCCCTGCGTGGGACTGCCAAGACTCAGAGATCAGTTTGTGCTACTCTAAACCAGCAATTAAATTATGAGTACTGGTGACCCACACCAAACCCACAGAGCTTCAATTGCTATGACCTGCACACTTTGCAACCAACATAAGGCCAATAACACCTACAACCAAATGGTCAATACCAGATGGAGCCGAAAGTCAGCACATGACAGCACTAATAACCGTGCTAACAACTCGTGTTGATTCTGAACACATACTGTTTAACTGTCAGCATAAATGTTACTACTTGTACTATTTTGTTTCAACTAAAACAAAATATAATAACTTGATTTTTAATATTATGCACTAAGTCTAATTCTGCTTTTAGAATGTAAGTTCTTCGCATAATTTCATGACACAAAATACCCCTAATATTGCACATGAAAAATTCCTTAAATGAAAAATTTAAGTACATGTCAGAAAGCTGCAGTCTTTCAAAAACACTTAACAGGATAACACTTTGAAGTTTCAAAAATCTAATTTATGATTTCTATATAAATGTTTAACTACAAATTGGCCGTATCTTGCATTTTCAAACATATATAAAAAGCCTTTGATTCTTCATAAAAGTGTACAGAATAAACAGAAAAAAATACATTAAAAACAAACTAATTGCCATCTTACCTATTAATGTTTAAATAGAACTGTGTGTAGCCATTTGGATTCCTAAATGTACAATCTGTCATTAGTTTTAAGTATCTGATATGAAAATATGACATATATGCTGCTTACCTGTTGCAAATGCATCACATAAAAGAAGCTAACAAACTTGAAATGTATGTTTGTTTATTGCTGAAATCTCCTCAAAGTTCAAACCAATAGTACAGAAAAATGAAAAATGAATGATAAATTCCTAATGAACGATTTGTCAGAACAGGACTAACACTTATATTAAACTTCCATATTTTCAAAATTGGTTTTAAATCAAATTATGAAATACTAAAACAACTTTTGTAGCAAAAGACAACAAATAGCAAGACACTTTTCTTGTCGTCCTATTTTTAAACGCAGTCAGCATTGTGCTTTAAATAATCAGTCCTTGAGGTTTTCCAATTTTTCCAGGATCAAATGAAGACAGACTTCAACTCTGTTAATCTGTGGGAAAAAAAGGGGAAAATAATTTTTTTAAGCATGCTGTATTGTCATTCAAATTGGAATAATAAAAACAATAGACCATCAACATAAACATAGATATAGGATATATGCACAAACATATTCCTCTCACATAAACTAACAAACTCATATCAGGGTATTTTTGAAACAAACTAAAAACAAAAAAAATGCTCTGCACTGCAACGTACGATTCTTCATGAGTAACGCTGGTGGCCAAAAGGTGCCCATGACTGCAAACTGGACAAAATATGATAGTGAAAAACATTTTCATGCTTTTGCCTTTAGTAGACTTGACGACTGTAAAACCCTCTGGGAAGGTTTTCGTTAGTATGCAACCACATTATTAATAGAGGTTCCAGAATCCAACTGCCAGAGTCCGACTTGCACTAGAATTGGGACCATGTTTTTCCTGCTCTTACGTCCCTTCACTGGTTACCTATCACTTCCAGAATTGATTTAAAAATTCTCTTGTTGCTTTTTAAATGGCTACATGGCCTTTGTCTCTCTATCTTAGAGACACTATAGTTTGGTACAACCCCATATTGGTCACTTAGATCAGGGGTCCCCAACCCCCGGTCCGCGGCCCACTACCGGTCCGCAGCCGTCTGACAGCCGGGCCGCGAGAGAACTGCCGGCAACGGCGACTCACTCAGACTTTTCAGAACGCTTGGCGGGCGGGGCTTTGCAGCGGTGCAGAGAGAGGAGAGAGACCGAGGTGAGAGACTATTACAACAAAGTATTTTTATGGTCCCGACAGTTTCCCCATATGACATGAGTCTATAGAAATCACGTTACTACGAAGTACATTCAACAGATGCTTTCATTACAACGAAGTGACCTTGAAATGCTTGAACGAATCATCCACAGAGCAATTAGATCTGTGGTCGCAGCTCAGTTGTGCACGTTTGCACAACGATCCCCAAACAGAAACATTGTAAAAAAATCTCTTTCTTCGAACTTTCCTCGTACTGTTTTTTTTTTTTTTTTTGCTGTTTTTGTTGTCTGTGGTTTTCATTGATTCCTTTTGCTTATTGCTTGTCAACATTTGAAAAACATCCATTGGAATTTAACTCATTGTCACCCTCCTATAGAAACGGCAGACACGAAAAAAAGATTGCAGTGTTAATGTTTGTGATGTGCAATCTGTTGGATTGGCAAATGTAAAGCATATGTCTTTGTTATATGCAAAAAAAGAAGAAAAAATCTCAGATTGCAAATGTATGCGAACTGCTTAATAACTTTAATAATAATAGAAATGTTATGTAAATTGTGTATAAAACTGCCCCCTTTTGTGTTTTGGCATTGCTGTGCTTGGTTGCAACAATGTACACTACATAAAAAGTAAAATGCACACAATTATAAATATTTTCTTCCATTGCAATAGAAAGTAAACAGTTTCATAAGATAAATTTGCAAAAAGGTTTGCTTTATTGTTAATAAAAAAGTGCATTTCAGTAAAAAATATATATTTCCACAATGAAAGCTTCATTTTACCTTGAGTCAGTCAGTAATGTACAGGTATATGTTTATGGTAAGCTTGCATTCTAGTTTTACCAAACCACCTATTAAATCAATTACCAGATCTAAAGTACATCATAATATACTTCATAATATAGTATTGTCAATTTTACAACATTAAATAAAAGATACAAGAAAACATTCTAGTAGTTGTCAAGTGAATTTTCTGTTAGCATGTTAACAAGCCTGACACAGAAAAATACTATTATCTACATATATTTACCTTTTCCATTAGTTTATCACAACAACACTTTATCTGACAGTTTGGAGGTGTCCCTAGAAATGAGGAATCGGGAAAAATGTTTACTACACAACATTCAACAAAAAAAAACAAACTATTTATCCAACTATATTCAGAACATACTTATT
Organism: Erpetoichthys calabaricus; assembly: GCF_900747795.2. Taxonomy (NCBI): domain Eukaryota; kingdom Metazoa; phylum Chordata; class Cladistia; order Polypteriformes; family Polypteridae; genus Erpetoichthys; species Erpetoichthys calabaricus. Next base: position 293,900,455 of record NC_041395.2, read on the forward strand.
TCACTTTGCTACCAGCCAGAATGGGGAAGCCCAATTCTAGTAGAAATAAGCACAAGGCAGGAATCAACCCTGGACAAAACGATGCTGAGCAAATAATTAAAATAAATATTGACTTTTATATTTTAAAAAACAATTATAACTAATCATGCATGTTTCCCCACTTTGAACACACAATCCATTCATGAAAACTCAGGCACTGAACAATTATATCCATTTTTGCTTAAATAACAGATAAAAATCCTATATAAATGTAAAGAATTATTATTAACAAGTAACATTCCCTTCATTAATAAATGAATGGACTTTTTCATTTCATTCACAAGCTTTTTTGGAGACAACACAAAAATTCACTTGAACATCAGCTGTAAGAATGACTGAAACTGTGACCGGGTGTCGCCAAAATCCAGTCCCAACCCGCTCTGCAGGCTTTAGCAAAGTGCTTTTGAAATGACTCCAGAGATGATGGGGTGAGCACATCTGAAATCACACCAGGCTCATTTTTCATAACTGTAAAAATTCAGATTCATTGTGTTTTGTAAAAAGAAAAAGGGTATCAAATATACAATTATAAAAAATACCTGATGTGCTGCAGCTTGTGTCTCTTTCCTTTGTAAAGCTGTTGACTGGAGAAATTGTTTCATTTTTACATTCAACTAAACCATTCATCAACATCTTAATTACATCAACAGGTCCATGATCAGTAGGCACGGACATACTGAGAGTGTGGGTTTTTCCATCAAATGATAGTACTGTTGCCGTGATGTTTTTCTTATAAACCAATTCATAAAATTTCTCCAGTACTGAAGTGGGACACTCCTCAATGTCTGAAGAAAAAAAAAAGGTTTTGATATACAATATTATGCAAAAAATCTTAGCACATCTGCAAATGATGTACAGGTAAACAGCTAAGACACAAATGACATTTTAATCAAATACATGGAAAAAAAAGGGTAATTTTCAAAGAAATGGGCCATAATCATATTGAATTAATCAACATTTTACATTATATGCAATTTCAATTCTTTTCAATTCATTATTACCTCCTCTTAGGCCGGCATCTAATAACAGGACCCAGCTTGAGATCTAGTTGAAGAGTACATCAAACTTTTTAACAACTGAAGATGCTGAATCATGTTGTCCCTAAGGATGAAATTTGTAAAACTAAAAATATTGGATTGGGTTTGGTTTTGTTAGGTTTATTGAGGTTTATTTGACTGCTTATAATTACTTCCAAATTTTCATCACAGTTACAAATTTGGTGATGTGCCTAAAAGTACCATAATGTTGCCTCATTTTATAAGCCATTCAATGCTAAGCACACAGTAGTATTGGCCCATCCTTGTTCTTTTTTACATACTACCATGGAATAACATACATAGAACAGCAAACAGACAACTGTGCTGGGCTCAAAACACTATGACTGACTTGGTGCAACTCTATACAGTTGATAGTAACAGGCATGTGCTACAATTCACAATTTGCTATGAGTTTCTTATGATTATGCAAATTAAGAATACAATTTAAAATGTTGGAAACGACTTGTCATGTGACACCAGTTTTAGAAGCCCAGTGTTCAGTGCCATGATTATGAATATGGGAAAAAAAAGTGCAACATAAACATAAAACATATTTCAGAACATAAAAAGTGAAACATCAGGCAAAGAAATAAGCCAAGAGACATACAGTATTTGACAATTAAAAAATAGAAACATTTTAAAATGCCTAGTTTTAGATGTGCTCCTATCATTAAAGTGGACTTTATAAGGAGAACAACAGTACCTGGAATGCCCTTATAGAAAAGCAGGCTTTCCTAAATACAAATTAATTACTATCTCTAGACAATGTTGATCTAGGATGTACTGGAATACTAGTCTGGACTATAATTTTGGAGGAAAAGAACTGTGCAGCATATAATTGCTATGACCAATTTATTAGGTATTATGCCCTACTCAATCAATACTTGAGGCTGTTGATGTTATTCAGGAATAAATTACCTAGTGCTGATAAATCAATATAATAAAAACTCCACCAATAAAACTTAAAAAGCGTACCCTCTTATTGGCTGGGTTTAAAAACACAAGAATATAGAAGTAACACATGGTATAAATTAAAGAACACTCAAACTGAAATTCCACTCTCTCTTCTCCCCTTAAACTGCCTTTGTCAACACCATGACCAGCTCATTCAAATACCCTGACATTAATGTTAACATTAATATAGCACTTTGTAGTTCCTCACTACCACCACATCCTTAAAGGTATTAAGGAACCCTACATTTGTTGTCTTACCTAGTCTATCAATTCCCAATTGACCATTATTAAAATAAATACTGCTCATTTTAATTTGGTCTATTATCATGTTTCCCCTGTAATCTATCAAACAGCACTCCGAGGTCTGACTGATTCTTTGCCATATTCATTTCATCATCCATTAAACAATCTAAATTTATCTAATAGTTTAAAAGGAAGTGTGCCATTACTAGATTTAAAACAGCATCATTGGGAATACTTTTCATCCAATTTGAAATTGGACTGAACTTACCACTAATCACCCATCCTGACATTCTATTGCAATTTGGTCTTCCCTGTTCTTTCTCCACATCCCTAAAATTGAACTCACTCTTCCCTATCTTCGATGTACTTACTTCTTATATCCTCAGGTAACACTGTCAGATTATGGCACCTGACATGTGTTGGCCCTCCTGATCTCCAACATTTTAGAATGACACTTTTAAATCTGTTGATGCACCATTTCCTTTCTGTCCCTGGCTAATAGATGTATCGCTGTGGTCAATGTTCTCTATTCCACTCCCCATTTCATTTTTCTCTCTCTCTCTTATTAAGATCTGACCTTAAATCATGTGGAGGTACACTATCTTCTCAGATTCTTTCCCACTATCTTTTTAATATTTCTCTTGTTCCCCATCTCCTCATTCAAAGCCTGTCTCTGCTCTATTAAGCTGCTTTGTGCAATGCTGCCTACAGGCCATTACCATTAAACTCAGCCTGGAAGCAGGACTTCCTATAGACTCTACTTTTACTCTAAAATACTTTATATATATATATATAAAAAAAAAAAAAAAATCTCACCATACTCCAAAAATTCTTATCAGAATTAACTTCTGTATTATCTGTATGGTATATCTCAAAAATGTTATACTATCAATCTAGCCACTGATCCTGTACTTTCACTTCCGTTCTTCAAATGCTCCTGGGTACTTTTCTGCATATGTAGGTACACAAAGAGCAGGAAGTTGAAGCTTGTCCTGCGAGAGACGACCAAATTATTATTAGCCTTTATGTTAAAGAAAGAGGAGTAATAAACTGAGAAAAAGAAATTAGAGGAGTTGACTTGTGCAATTAGACAATTAAATGTCAAGAAAAGCTACTTAAGCAAATTTAGACCGTATTATAGATAGATATAGATCTTTAGTTATTTTGTCCTTAAATTAAAATGGACAGTTTTAGTTTGGACAGTGAACTTGTTTAAATTGCAGCAGCTTACATTTCACATTGGAAAAAGAAAAATGTTAGCCTAACAGCAAAATGTATCTTTACTTATAAGCACGTTAGTCTTGTGTCTTCTTAATAAACAACTTATGAACATTTCATGTACTTGCGGTTTCTTAAAAAGTTTATTAGTGTTTATTATTTTTTGCTGTGTGTTATACAGCATATGTTTTGTTAAGAAACAAGTAATACATAATTAAAATGGTAATCCATATTTATAATTACATCTCTAGAATTATGAATGTCTAGCTGAAAAAAAAAAAAACAGATGAATATAGTAAATGCATATTTTAACAGCAAAGAAACTAATGCATGTATATTTACATTTAAGCTGTGTTAAACTGCCAATATCAATTAATTGATTGTGTTTACGTATGTGTGTATATATGGTAAAAACTAGTGTATGGAAATGGTGAAAACTAGATTTTTTTTTTAATTTAGCTTTGCTTCAGATAGGTACATTACAGAAAAAAATTAAACAATATGACAGACTGCTATTATGAGAAGCATTTTATTTTCTTTTAAGCTGTATGTATTATGGATACATATTTCATATTAGTTGAAGTATGCAATTTAAGGAAATTTTATTTATTATAGAATTTTTATGGCCACTGAAGAATAATCCTAAAGAATTTCATTTTGTTAATAAAAAATGAACAGGTAACACCTGTGGTTTATAGTTTAATTATAAACATACACTTCAATATAGGACATGAGGCTTTTATGCATATGGTTATGCTGCATTTTAGAGTAAAATTTTTTTTACAGGGTATGGCGTGGAGATGAATCAGTATTCTGAAGTAACATGAAATCGGTGATAAGTATCAGCCTTAAAAAAATCAGATCGGACAATCCCTACTTTGAAGAAAATAACACCATAAATCATCAGTGCAATTGTAGAATAAATATTACAAATACACAATCAATCAACTTAGAATAATGCCACTGGTAGACTGTTTAATAAAATCATACATATACGATAACTAGCAGCATATTCAAAAGCTACACCCTACTCCTGTATAACCGAATGATTCTGGAAATTTATGGATCCTGGCTTGTATATTATCCATCTGCCGCAGTCTTCCAATGTTATACTGGAATCCCAATTATTTTTCTTTTTGTACACCTCTCCTCTTCATTTATTTCCTTTAGGTCAGCTGTAATTGTTTCACATTTTGCATTCACAGAATTCAAAAGAAATGTGATTACCAAAAAAAAAAATCTGATGAAAAATACCAATATCGAAACCAACTACAATTAAGAACCTGTTTAATGAAATTAAATGTTTAATGACATTAAATAACAGCAATCAGGTGAGCATTTGCTGTTTTTATAAAAAAAAATACATTCTATTCAGTTTAGTGTCATTTTTATTTATTTCTGAAGAGACTGGCATATAAAAATGCTGCAGACATGTAAAGATTCACTTAATACGAATGTTTCATTCACTTCTGAATCAAAATAATTTTCACAAAGACCAAAGTAATCAAGTGGCCACATTTTGATAGTCCTGATGGAAAGCAATGATGCACAAGTGGGTCCAGGTGGACAAACAATCAACGGTTTAGGAAAGTTGACACATATATTCCTATCTATTTTTCCAGGTCTATTGTGAGATTAATGAAGCAACATGACCTCTCATTGTACAGCGTCAAAGAGGGCTAGTGCCCTGTTCTAAATAATGTTTATATGAAAATGTACTGGAAAATGTTTGAGCAGATGGTTTGTTGGATGAAATTATTTATTTGCCAGGAACACAATATATAATTAACCATTTTTAAGGAAATTATATACAACATTTCAAAAATCAAAAAACAGACATTCCTACCTGCAAGAGTACATCTCAAACACTGAAAAGGAAGTTCCAAGTGTTTTTCCTTGATGGGCAAAATCCAAGAAAACGGCACATTTTTTATAATTCCAAAATCTGCATAAACTACTTTTGCTTCATTTTCATTTGTATCTAGGACAATAGCTCTATACCATTTGCCATCATCTGGGATTGAACAAAAATACAAACATTAAGTTCTCTCAATTTCCATTAAAACACAACTATTTACCTAACAAGGTATCCCTAAGCTATGGATGAAAATATCTCAACTCATTTTATACGAGAACAGAAAATATCAGGATTACAAAATAATCTCCTTAATCTAATCATTTTCATAATAAGAAGTAAATTCAAAAGCAGCATTCCAGAGAAATAATTTTCTTCAAATAAAAATCACTCAAGCTTAAATACAATATACTTTATTCTTTTATCAATGCAAAATCAAGTCAACACAGTATACAAAACATGATCATACAATTTTATTATATGTTTTGTAAAGGAGAAAACATAAACTACACTGGAGTTAGTGAATGCATGCTGAAACATGAATGAAAGAATGTAAATAGGCAACCTGTAAAGTAGTCAAATGCTATGGTTACATTTCTGAAAATGCTACCTTGCCAAATGTATAATTACAGAGAAGAAGGCAAGCAAATATAATTAACAGATTTTCAAAAATTCCATAACCATGTATAAAATTGGGGTAACAATAGTATGTATGAATATATTTTAGAAGCTTGACTTCATAGAAAAATATTAAACAAATTTAATTTTACCACTTAAACTTAAGCTTAAAATAATGTATCAGTAGTATAAGGTTGGGCGGCATGGTGGCGCAGTGGGTAGCACTGCTGCCTCGCAGTTGGGAGACCTGGGGACCCGGGTTCGCTTCCCGGGCCCTCCCTGTGTGGAGTTTGCATGTTCTCCCCGTGTCTGCGTGGGTTTCCTCCGGGCGCTCCAGTTTCCTCCCACAGTCCAAAGACATGCTGGTTAGGTGGATTGGCAATTCTAAATTGGCCCTAGTGTATGCTTGGTGTGTGGGTGTGTTTGTGTGTGTCCTGCGGTGGGTTGGCACCCTGCCTGGGATTGGTTCCTGCCTTGTGCCCTGTGTTGGCTGGGATTGGCTCCAGCAGACCCCCGTGACCCTGTGTTCAGATTCAGCGGATTGGAAAATGGATGGATGGATGGATAGTATAAGGATCAGTTACATTGGTCTTCTATATAGAATACGCAAACATTTCTCCTGCATAATACTTCATTACCTTTAAAATGATTTTATGTTAATACTCACTGAGTATTACTTATGAAAAAAGTATATTAAATCAAATTTACACATTGTAAAACATACAGTAGATCCAGTGCTTATTTTAAATTATTATTCTACTACTGAATAACCATCAACATGTTGTCTTAACATACATACAGTAACTAACATTAAAAAATAATAAAAGTGGCTTGAATACAACTGTTTTCACTGATCACCCACTCTCCTTCATTTTGACAAGTTTAGACTCAAAAAACTAGACCATAATATTGCAGTACACCTTAATGATGCATTATCCATTTTTTGCCACTTTCCTCCCATACATTCAGGTCTTGTATACATCTAACAGCACTCTTCAAAATAAGTGCAAGCAACTCTGCCTTTAAAGACAATCAATTAGAAACAACTTATATCACAAATAACAATCTCTCTCTAGAAATGAAGAAAATAGTTGTCTTGCTTATACTTTGAATTTAAAAGAATGCAGTCTAATTTGAGATACACTTAAAATGGCAGAAAAATGAAAGCAGTTATTTGTTATAAAAGATGCTTAATATATATTTAATTTTAAAACAATTAAATCTGTAAAAGAAAAAAGTAGTTTCAGACCAAAATCAATACAGTAGAAGGTCTGTAACATATGAGTTTTAATCTTAAAAAAAAGAGTGCCTTTTTAATAAATGGTATCTATTCATGTACACCTAATATAATATGTTCACATTCCCTATGATTACAAATACCTTGGATGAAATCAAGTATGCAAACTCATAAGCAGGCAAGGAATTATGGTAGATAAATGTTCAGAAAGAGAAGATACTTCAAGTAAAACAAATACTGCATACATATCTTCATAAAGCACTGATTTATGGTCTAGTGCTCATACTTCACTGTTTATTGATATTTCCCACAGAATTCTGACAGCTAATGATTGTTTTAAAGAAATACTTTGATAATTATAGCCTCTTTAAGTCAAATTCTGCAAGAATTCAGTTTAAATAAAAGAAACAGGTGTACTTAAATAATTACCATGGTTAAACACAATACAAAATACTTTCAGTAAATACAGGGTTAGAATATGCTTTTCTTTTGCAAAGTCCTGCTATTAAAGAAAAATACGCAGTTCTGCTCAATAAACCACCAGCAAGTAACAGGAAAAAAGGATTAGATCAGAGAAAAACCTGTCAAGTAAAATTCATTAAAATCCATGCATCCTAAAAAGTGTTCTTCATACATATGCTATCTTAAGTTGCAAAACTGAAAAATCATTTAAAATTTTATGAATATGCTACTCCAACTTAAGTATGCCATGACATAATAAAGCAATGGCTGAAATCAAGAGATTATTTTCAAAATGTAAAGGACTTTAACCACTAACAAATTTAAAGCAATTTATCTTCAGAATGCTGCATGTCATGTTTTGTTACATTTCCTGGAATGAAAGGAAAAAAAAAAAAAGTCTGGGTGTGGAATTTTATAGACAGATAAACAAAGAATGTTTCAATAAAATAAAGGTGTACAGAGAATTTGGTTAAATTATTTAGAAACAAATATAGATAATACAATTTAAAGAAAGCTTAAAAAAACATGGTAATTAACATTCTATAAAACAGTTGTGTGCTATAATTTTTTAGTTTAAGACACTTGACATCTTCCTGCTTTCATTAACTAAAGAAATGTATAAAAGATGAATTTCAAAACAGTTATTAAACAACACTTTGAGAATTGTATGAACCGTCAAGATAATATGAACAATTAAATGTTTTCTGCCCCCTGTTGGCCAATATATTGTTAGTAGGTCATTATGATGCGTACTACTTATACAGTTTCCTTCCAACTCCCCAAACCCCCTCAAGAAATATAATTTATAATAAGCCTTACTATATAGGAGTTGTAAGTGGCTAACTTACACAGAATTTTTTTTTTTGTAGTTCCAAGGTAGAGAAGAAAATGACACTTTTTCAGCACTAACTTTTAAATATTTTCTGAAGTCTTAAAGAGCTGAATTATACAAGTTTTTGTAAGTTAATGTTCTTACCAGATAACCTTGCACAGCAAGCAGTTTCAATCTTTGGGTTAAATTCAGCCTTTGGGCTCTGAGTGCAACAGTATTCTTCCAATTCAGCCAATAACACCTGCAGTTTCTGCTCATCAACTGTTGAAGTATTAAAATAGATCAGAATAACTGCAAAATCACATGAACAAAATGCAAATTATATGAATTTTAAAAACTGTGCTTTATTTCAAAGGCCCATAACTATAGAATGTTGGTCTATGGCTAACATATTGATACATAAACTGCTGATAATACATCCTTCCATTTTATTAACCAGCTTCTTATCGGAGGAAGTATCATAGGAGGACAGGAACCTAACTAAGGAATCATTGGACATAAGGCAGGAACGACACTTGGACAGAGCAAAAATCCACCACAGGGTGAACACATATGCTGGGGTCAATTTAGCAATGCCAGTTCACAAATCCTGCATGACTGTGGGAGGAAACTGGAGCACCCATAGAAAACCCACTCAGACAGAGGAACAAAATGCAAAGTTCTTAAAGGAAGCAAAGAGGACACAAACCCCAGTCTCCTTGTTGTTAAAAAAAAAAAGGGCCTTCTCTAGTCTAGATCAATTCCTAGATTGATCAAAAACAAGATGTTCTAATTTTTTTTTGTTTAACATTTGTCCAAACCTTAAGCCTTCCTGTGTGAAATCCATCTTGTCAGTTTTACATTAATTCATTATTTGAGAACTCTTGTAAAACAACCTATTTGCAGTGTTGTGGAATGAGAAGCAATTATTGGATTACTGGAGTAAGAGTCGGTAAAAATGTAAATTGTTTATATAATGTGTTAAAATTTCCAATTTCACATATACCGATTCTAACTACTTTTTCTTCTCAGTCTTTTGATAAAAATGTAACCTTTTTAATTTTATAAGTTTTATGTTTTGTTAAATATTACTCAATGTTCAAAACTTCAATATAAAAAATCCACAACAGCATTGTTACAGCATTTAAACACAAACTTTATCAAGTTATGGTGCTGATGATCCAGAACCAAAAAATATATTGATTGAATAAGCAGTCTTTCTCAGGACATATTTTTTTTTTTTTTTAAACGCTACATCTTAAACAGCTTTTTTCCCCATTATTTTGGAAGATGTGGGTCACTTAAAAATTTGAAGGTTGCCGATTCTTAGCATGGTAAACATTTTTTGATAAAATAAATAAGAGACCATTTTGGGCATAGTTATGTTTTTTAGCCATGTTGATATGCAGGACAACTGGATGTGGTGACCCGATGACATTAAGATTTTGTTTTAGTATTAGCTGTGTTACCGGTTTTGTCCCAAGAAATTTACTAACATTATGGGCCTCAAACACATTCAGTTAACTTACAGCACTGTATCAGAAGTATTATGCAAGCCACAGTCAAGTAGACCAAACAAGATTTCAGCCACAACTGCCAGGATCAATTGTCGAGAACCCAAGAAAAACCTACAAGCCACTTCACCTGAAATATAGGCTTCTCTGCAAACAAGTGGTGTTGCAGTTTCAAGTTTCACTGTAAGGAGGTACTTGAACAAAAATGGGCAGCACAGTCGAGTTGTAAGAAAAAAAGCATTTACTGTGCCAAAGCCACAAAACAGTCCAATTACAACATGCCAAACAGCATCTACAGAACCCTCAAAAACTTCTAGAACAAAGTCCGTTGGAATGATGAGACCAAAATTATCTTTATGGTCACAAAAAAAAACAGTATGTTAGGAGAGGACAATGATGAAAATTACACCATCCCAACTGTTAAGCATGGAAGGTGATCTCTAATGTTCTGGGTATGTGTGCGGTTATAACAGCACAATAACTTAGTGAAAATTGATGGCAAGATGAATGCAGCATGTTACCAGAATTTATTGGAGGACAACATTCATCAGTCTAGAACCTGCACATTGGCTGTACTTGGATCATTCAAAAAGACAATGATCCAAAACACAAGCCTAAGTAAACCCTTCAGTAGCTACAGCAGAAAAAAAGTGAAGGTGTCTCCTGACCTCAATATCACTCAGCCACTTTGGGGAAACCTCAAATGTGCAGTTCATGCAAGATAAGCCAAGAATTTACGGAACCTTTACTAAGAAGAATGGGCAGCTTTACCACCTGAGAAAATCAAGGGCCTCATCCACAACTATCACAAAAGACTGCATGCCATCATTGACGCTAAAGGGGACAATACACAGTATCACAAACTAATAGTATGCAAATTTTTGAACACACACACACACACACATATACATACATACATACATAGTGGGTATGGAAGAATCACCCCCTTTGAAATATATTTTTTTTGCTTTACAGCCTTAAATGAAAACACACAAAAAAATTTTTTCTTCCCAGCTTTACTTACTCAAGGCAACCTATAACATCCAAGTGAAAGATATCAAAACTACAGCTCAGAAAAATGATAAATAATCAAAAACAAGACATACTGAGATTAAAAAGGATCACCCCCCAATGTCAATATTTTGTTGAACCACCTTTTGCTTTAATGACAGCCTTGAGTCTGTTGGGATAATTCTCTATCAGCTTTGCACATCTAGACTGAGCAATATTTTCCTATTCTTCGTTACAGAACTGTTCAAGTTTGGTCAAATTGGTGAGTGTTGGAGGACTGCTATCTTCAAATATTTCCACAGATTTTCAATGGGATTTAGGTCTGGGCTCTGACTGGGCCACACAGGGGTATTCACTTTTTTCTCCTTCAGCCACTGTGTGGTCAATTTTGCTGTGTGCTTCAAGTTGTTGTCATGTTGAAAGGTGAACATTTTGCCCATCTTCAACTTTCTGGTAGAAGGTAGCAGGTTTTCCTCAAGAATTTGCCGGTATTTTGCCCCATCCATTTTTTCCTTCTACCCTAACGAGAGCCCCAGGCCCTGCGGCAGAGAAACACCCACCATGCTTTACTGTAGGTATGGTGTGTTGTGGATGGTGAGCTGCATTGGATTTCTGCCAGATGTACCGTTTGGTATTGAGGCCCAATAGTTTGATTTTGGTGTAATCTGACCACAAGGCCTTTTTAAACTTGGCATCAGAATCTTTAGGTGCATTCTGGCAAAGCTCAAATGAGCCTTAATGTGGCATTTCTTGAGAAGTGGCTATTTCCTGGCAACCCTCCCGAACAAATCACAATTGTGGAGCACTTGTGAAATTGTTGTCACATGCACACAATGACCACACTCTGCCACAAAATCCTGTAATTCCTTCAAGGTGGCCATTGACCTCTTGGTAGCCTCTCTTACCAGTTTCCTCCTTGCTCATCCATCCAGTTTGGAGGGACGGCCTAATCCAGGGAGGGTCCTAGTAGTACCAAACACCTGCCACTTCATTATTATGGACTTTACTGTGCTTCTTGGGACTGATAAAGCCTTTGAGATTTTTTTGTATCCATCTCCTGCCTTATGTCTCTATCCCCGAGATCTTTTGAAAGTGGCTTGCCACCCAAAGTCAATTGCACTACTAAGCAAGGGGATGCTCCAGGAACAGCTGTTTTTATGCTTCACTCATCACATTGATTATAATTGATCACAGGTGGAAGCCAGTAACCATGGTCTGCAATGGAAATGACGGATACTTACACCTGATTGAGTTTACAAATATTGTTTGGGGGGGGAATTGGGGTACAGGTCGTAACGTATTTATGAACATGTTCTACTTAAGTTTAGTATCCCACTTGTGAAGGCTCTTGGTAGGGGCTGAAAGCTGAAGAATAAAAACTACTTTGATACGTGATTCATTTTTATCCCTTTGTGGATCTCCAGCTGCTAATATGCAAACCGTATCACAGACCTTTGCGTCCATATATTTTTATATATATACACACACACACATATATATATATATAGTAAAATCCCACCGCACGAACGTACCTATGCAGGTACAACCCACAGCACGACTGTTTTTTTTTTTTTATGCCCAAAAAATGCATCAGAATACAACCAAAATCCCGAAGCATGACCAAAGAAGTAAACACGTTCCGATCACATGGGCGCCTTCCGTGACGTAAACAAAGCCCTAAAATGTTAAGTGTGCCATTAACCAGTGCTTTGTAAACAAAGTTCCTTACTGTGACCATGATATTACTGTCATTTAGTGATTATTTTGTGCTTTTTACTAAATAATAATGGGTCCAAAGAAAGCTAAAGAGGTAAGCACAAAACCAAAGAAGGTACAACGATCAATAACAATAGAAATGAAGAAATAAATAATCGAAGAATACGAGAGAGGTATATTGGTGATGATCTTGCAGCTTTGTATGGCATGAGTAAATCTAATATATCTACGATTTTGAAAAACAAAGAGGAAATTAAAAAATCTGAAGTTTCTAAGGGTGTGACACGTGTACTCTCTAAAAAATAGACCAAGAGCAATTGATAAAGTTTAAAGATTACTGTTACTTTGGATAACTGAAAGACTGTGCTGGTGATAGCCTATCGGAGGCTATTATTTGTGAAAAGGCTAGGGCAATACATGCTGATATTGTGAATCATTATCCTTCAGGGAGTGCTGATAGAGAATATAGGTCTAGTAGGGGGTGGTTTGATAGATTTAAGAACAGAAATGAAATTCATAGTGTATTTAGGCATGGAGAAGCAGATAGTGCTGATAAAATGGCTGCTGGAAGTATAGTCGGCTCTCTCCTCTTTCTTGCACAGAGCATCAGTATTGGCAGTCCAGTCCAATTTATCATCCAGATGCACTCCCAAGTATTTATAGGTCTGTATCCTCTGCACACAGTCACCTCTGATAATCACAGGGTCCGGAAGGGGCCTGGGCCTCCTAAAATCCACCACCAGCTCCTTGGTTTTGCTGGTGTCCAGGTATAGGTGGTTTGAGTCGCACCATTTAACAAAGTCCTTGATTAGGTTCCTATACTCCTCCTCCTCCTGCCCACTCCTGATGCAGCCCACGATAGCAGTGTCATCAGTGAACTTTTGCACCTATGCATTACTATATTATAATAATGGCTCAGGGATGTTAGTAATTATATAATCATCATATAATCATGTGTGTGTTAATGTCACAAACATATTAAGCCTCAAAAGTTAATGTGATTTACAGCCTACATTTCAGTTTCTTTTTAAGATGGCCAATTCTACTCATTTGTACTGAAGAACTTTTTTGGTTTTTCATGAGTTTATACAGCTCACCTGTTAACACTTCTCAGGGAACTGGCAGACAGGTCTGGATATCCCATCCAAGCTTCACTTCATCATGCCCACTGTGCTGAAAGCCATTAGCGGACTGAGGCAGCACTACATCTAGTTTTCATATGGTGTTGGTGTACAAACAAAGCATATTTTGCTAACACACTGTAAAAAGGCAATTAGCAGTAATTTCTGATTCTCCTAATGCAATTGGAGCACTTTACTGCACTCATACTGAAATAAGGACATCTATCAAAAATTAAGCTGCATTTGTTAACTGTAAGCTGTTACAGCTCATTAACGCACAAGTCTATGTGACTGACTATACTTCCTTAGAAGGCTGGAGTCCTTCAACATCTGCAATAAGATGCTGCAGATGTTATACCAGATGGCTGTGGCGAGCACCCTCTTCTACGCGGTGGTGTGCTGGGGAGGCAGCATTAAGAAGAAGGACGCCTCACGCCTGGACAAACTGGTGAGGAAGGCAGGCTCTATTGTAAGCATGGAGCTGGACAGTTTGACATCTGTGGCAGAGCGACGGGCACTGAGCAGGCTCCTGTCAATCATGGAGAATCCACTGCATCCACTAAACAGTATCATCTCCAGACAGAGGAGCAGCTTCAGTGACAGACTGCTGTCACTGTCCTGCTCCACTGACAGACTGAGGAGATCGTTCCTCCCCCACACTATGCGACTCTTCAATTCCATCCGGGGAGGGGGGGGTAAACGTTAACATTATACAAAGATATTGTCTGTCTGTATACCTGCATTGTTATCACGCTTTAATTTAATATTGTCTTTATCAGTATGCTGCTGCTGGAGTATGTGAATTTCCCCTTGGGATTAATAAAGTATTTATCTATCTAAGTCATATTTGATGCCGTAATGAAACTGGCAAACATCATGTCTCTGTGGCCTAGGTCAACCAGTTATTCATTTATTTTAACACAAAGTAACTTGACAGATGCAACGGTAATATGTGTGGTGGCTGGCTTGTTAAAGTAATTGGCTGAACCCTTGGTTTTTAATATGTTCTGTACTATTCACTGAATCAGACGTTGGCACCTCATGTCTTATCCAGTCCCCAAGAACACAGAGGAATCATGCCATGCATGATCTTATATACTCAGTTGTAGTGTCCAGTAGGGGCTGGGCAGTCTCGTGGCCTCTGAACCCCTACAGACTTTGTTTTTTTTTTCTCCAACCCTCTGGAGTTTTTTTTTTTTTTTTCTGTCCTCCTGGCCATCAGACCTTACATTATACTTTGTTACTTAGAAAAATATTAAAATAAGATTAGGCAAAGCACTTTGAGCTACATCATTTGTATGAAAACGTGCTATATAAATAAATATTATTGGAGCACAGCTAGATGCTCTTGAATGCAGGTGTCAGAGTCTTCATGCTTGAGGACGAAGGCATCTCTACAAGCCAATGAGCATTGGCAGCATTATGATTGCATATATAGGATATATAGGAGGTTAACTGACATTAAGGTGTGTTCATAAATATTTACAAGGTGGCTGTGATTTATAAAGGATAAATTGTTTACAAATGTGCATACAACAAGTTTTATAAACCTGATTTTTTATTTTTGCATACACATTTTCCTGCTTTTTTATTGCACATATTTTCACTCAAGTCAATGCAAAGTTCTATTAAGGAGGGCCCGGGCCACCAGGTGCTCACTGATGAACATTCCTGAGGGTTACGATTTGCTTTCTGCAAATCACTTTTAAATACTTGTGACAGTACAAACTAACCTGACATATATAAACACAGAAAGAGCAAATTACTTAAAAATGATAATCAAAAAAAAATGTGTGGATTCTATCAAGATATTTGCCATAAAGCATGGTGATTGGCAAAGGTTTTATGGAGTTTAAGTTACATTTATCTAAAAAGTAATCAGAAAAAGAAAATTCTACTTTAATATCATGGCATTTGAATAAGATGGCACAAAACAATCTAAAAAATTGTGGATGACCTATCTATTTTAGAGGAACATGGATGTGCTATGACAGATTGTTTCCATTCAAATTACACAAAACGTCCTTATTACCACAACACCAGAAATAAATATGACCTTGTATCTAGAGTACATTTTACAAAATCATTTGAGCCCAACACCTTGAACATGAATTACAACATTCAATATTTACTGCTTTAGAAAAATCAGCGTTTTTGGAAATAATGCACTACTCTAAGGCAACAAAATATTTTTTTTTACAACCAAACATGCAGCAAACATTGTCACTGTGCTGAGGCTCACTACATTTAGCTGCATTGCCAATATATTGAACATGATACACTGAAGCACATTTATTTATCAACATGAAAAAAATGCTTCCTTATTTTAAACAAAAAACATAGCAAGCAGAAAAAAATCCTTTAAACCACAGGTGTCGAACTCCAGTCCTGGAGGGCCATAGTGGCTGCAGGTTTTTATTTTAACCATCTTCTTCATTAGTGACCAGTTTTTGCTGCTAATTAACTTCTTTTACCTTAGTTTTAATTAACTTGACTCAGGCCCCTTAGTTGTCTCTTTCTTCCTTAAATAGCAGCCAAACAATAATGAGACACAAAACAAGCCACATGACCAGCTCACCTTTGCCCATCACACAATATCTGACAATAAAGAAAGGTAATGGTCTTGGTAAGGTTGATCTCTCAGGACACCAAAACATCTTGATGGTGTTCTTATAAAACAAAGAAAAATCAACAGTTTTGGAAATGTCTACTGTGGCAGAATGAGAGCAGCAACAAGCCACGGAATTAAATAACAGCAAGAAATCAGCTTCTCATTAAGAGATTGGTTGGAGTATGAAATCCCAGTTTAACTGGTCATCCGTTGGCTCGTTTCACATCTTATTTCTGTTTGGCTGTCATTTAATGAAGAAAATAATAAATTCAGAGGACTGAATACTTAAAAACAAGTCCACTAAAATGAAGGGAAAAGAACCTGGTCTTCACAGCAATTCATTCATTTCAAAGATTTGTATCTGTTAGTTCACTTCTATACTTGCTTTTAGTAATTTTCATTTTTGAAAAGACCTGCCAGTTTGTAGAAATCAAGCAAAAAACTATTGAGACCTTATTTTAAAGTTCACTACTGTACTAGACTTCAGTTACTTGCAGCTGTAAGACTTCTGAAACATTGTCCACATTAACAGCTAAATGAGATGAAAAGATTTCAAAAATCTGTTTGCAGTCCAAAGTCCTTAAAATCAAGATTTATATTAACAAAGAATGGTAACCTGAGCTGCATTAAATCTTTACTTCCATCTTAACCCCGATTATCAAAATTAGGAAAATTAACGTTTTGCTTCTTGCAGTTGACTCCAATTATTGTAAAGTTTGAGGTATAGAGAAACAGATAAATTAACAACACAGTACCAAAACTGAAATGAGTCTACATGGAAAGCCATTAACTATTTTCCTCTTCTGACTTGATGATGAAAAATACACAAATTTACTGATGGCATGATCAGAATGTTGCTGCCAGTAAGTGCATTTTATTCCTTGTCTTACCAAACACATGGATTGAAGCACAGGAATATTGGTCAATCTGCTACCAAAAACTGCTCTCCGCCTAACCTAATTTTTTCACATTAGTAAGTGGTGCTGTTTCTGATTTGTGCAAAGACCTGGAGGTGGCCTCGAAGCTTCTCATTCAAGGATGCCACTGCTAAGAAGATCACTTGCTGATAAAATTAAACATATGCAAATTCATGTTTAAAAAAAAAAACACACATGCAAGATCAATGCAGGCAAGCATGTTAACCCATAGTAAAAGTCTGGTTTATTTAATTACTTTTGCATTGCACCACATGGCAACTTAACAATGCTTTTACTAGCAAATTGTGGCATTACCTTGTTAAGAACTCATGAGGGCCAGAATACTACCTACTTCTACAAGAAAACAGTTGGCCGATTGTGCCTGTGTGACAAACTGGATAAGGCACATGGATCATAGTTTGCCAACACCCGATCTATGGGTACAGACTGGATTCTAATCTCATATCAGGTTCCTGGATGGAATTTTTATATTCACCCTGCATCTGCATGCGTTTTATTCTGGGGAGTCCATTATTTCCGCTTATTCCCAAACAATGTGGTGACTTGCTTAACTGGCAATCCCAAATTGGCCTTAATCGAGTGTGTGTCTTGGTTCCAGCCTTGCAGCCTGGATAAAGCAGGTTAGACAATGTTAAATGAGGAGCAAGACAAAGAATATCAACCACAATCAAGTGAAACAATAACTTTACTGTGCCGGTAGATACCGATAACACCTGTTACACGATGGATGGGTGTAGGCAGAATTAATGTTGGTTCTACGTAAAATCAGGAAAGCATGGAACAAAGTCTTTTAGAAAGCAGCAAGCAGCAGACTTAAAAAATCACTTTCTTTGCTCATCACAAAACAACGTACAGATTCACACACTTATAAGCAAAACCATTGCTATAAGATGTATGTGTGATTTAAAGAAAGTACAGTAATCCCTCCTCCATTGCGGGGGTTGCGTTCCAGAACCCCCCACGAAAGGTGAAAATCTGCAAAGTAGAAACCATATGTTTATATGGTTATTTTTATATTGTCATGCTTGGGTCACAGATTTGCACAGAAACACAGGAGGTTGTAGAGAGACAGGAACTTTATTCAAACACTGCAAACAAACATTTGTCTCTTTTTCAAAAGTTTAAACTGTGCTCCGTGACAAGACAGAGATGACAGTTCCGTCTCACAATTAAAAGAATGCAAACATATCTTCCTCTTCAAAGGAGTGCGCGTCAGGAGCACAGAATGTCAGAAAGAGAGAGAAAAGCAAACAAATCAATAGGGCTGTTTGGCTTTTAAGTATGCGAAGCACCGCGGCACAAAGCTGTTGATGGCGGCAGCTCACACCCCCTCCGTCAGGAGCAGAGAAAGAGAGAGAGACAGAGAAAAACAAACAATCAAAAATCAATACGTGCCCTTCGTGCTTTTAAGTATGCGAAGCACTGTGCAGCATGTCACTTCACGAAGCAGCTGCACAGAACGGAGCAACATGAAGATAATCTTTCAGCATTTTTAGACGAGCGTCCGTATCGTCTAGGTATGCGAACAGCCCCCCTGCTCATTCCCCCTTGTCAGCGCAAGAGAGAGAGAGAAAAGTAAGTTGGGTAGCTTCTCAGCCATCTGCCAATAGCGTCCCTTGTATGAAATCAACTGGGCAAACCAACTGAGGAAGCATGTACCAGAAATTAAAAGACCCACTGTCCACAGAAATCCGCGAACCAGCAAAAAATCTGCGATATATACTTAAATATGCTTACATATAAAATCCGCGATAGAGTGAAGCCGCGAAAGGCGAAGCGCGATATAGCGAGGGATTACTGTATTCTAAGAATTAATGCACGAAAACTAGTTAATTATGTGATAATTCCCTGTTCATAAACAATGAAGGATTAATATACCAAAACAAACTGTACATATGAATCCTTTAAATCAATATATCTCAACCACTGGGTCGCAGGCTGCAGCAAGTTTATATTGTTGCTAACTGTAGTGGGTTGCAAATGGGTCACCACTTCGAGAATTGCACTCAATTCCTCCATCCTACCCCCACCCCATCTCAGACGAGCACCTGAATCAACAAGTGGGCCTGAAAACGCCAACACGGGGAAAAAGTGGGGCACAACATCAAAAAGGTAGAGAAATGACTACTTAAAATTGATTTTTGGGTATTTAAAGGTAAAATCATTCATTAAATTGTAAAGCTGGTTATGCCTTTAAGCTTCGCTCACCTTTCTCACTATCCTTTTGTGCATAAAACAAACTGGGGTTAATTACTTCTACAACAAAGAGCTGTGAAGTCTCATTAACAGGTAGTCCTATTGTCTTCCAATGGTCCCAGAATGAACAACCTATGTAGAAGTAATATTTCGAGAAAGCAGAAATATTAGACATTTCTTATAAAGCTTGAACAAAATAACAATGAACACTGTAGTAATAAATTACCGTATTTACGCGTGTACCACACACACATTTTTCCCCCGATAATTAGCATTAGAAAATCAGGAGCGCGTCATACACGAGGAATTTTTTTTCTGTAATGTTTACTTCTTCTGCTTGGGTTCTCTCAACTCGCTCGCGCTCTCTCTCTCTTGTTTTGGAATCAGTTTGGCGATGTCATTCAGCATGGATAGTAGCAAGCACTTACGCTCCTTCACGGCGGCAGAGAAACTAAAAGTGATTTTGGAAGCATAGAAGATAGGAAATCGGGCAGCTGGTCGCAAGTACAGTGAGAAAGAAAAACTTTCGTCATGCAACAAAAACAGAAGGGCATTTCGTGGAAAACGTGCCCTAAACGCTTCCTATACAATCACAACGCACGTTGTACACGGGGCAAAACAGTTTTCACGATTTTCTTTGTAAAAATTAGGGTGCGCGTCTTATACGAGGGTGTGTGGTACACAAGTAAAAACGGTACTACTGTTATAGCCTGGACCAAAGACAACAACAATCAAGGATGAGCTGATCAAATTTTATTTATTAATGAGCAACGAGTGTATAAAAGGGAAATTTTATTTTAAAAATAATTAAATTTATACCACTGGAACATAGTCATCCTATTAAGAATGGTCTGAACAGCCTACCTGTCAAAACAAATAAACGGCCATAAATCCGAACAAAGTCAGATTAAAATTCATGCAGGCAATTACAGCTACAAACACTAGGAGGTTTTAGCCTTTTGAAATCTAAAAATAGAAGTGCAACACACATTGTATACCTTCATGTAAAGGAACTGATATACCTGTGTCCCTAAATTGTACCGCCTCCTGTGTATTCTCTAGTGCTGCTAGATTTTCCATCACCAGAATGTCAGCAATACTCTTATCTTTCCACTTCATCTCAACTCCAAAGCCATGTTCATTTACAGATACAACTGTTACTTGAGGTTTTATTCCAATTGTAAGGGTCTTAAACCTGTCAATGGCTTCATTTGTCCAATCCACATGCAATGGTTTAATTCCTAGGTGACAAAAATGTTTACATAAAAAGAAAACATGGTATTATCATATAGAGTACTTAGTCATAGATATACTGTTAAGGCAGTTTTTTTCTGAATAATTACATGCAAAACATTATTTAAATAAAGGACTAGTGTACCTGACAGCCAGCATTTAATTGCTTGAAATGGAAGTTTCAAATGTTTGGACAATATTGGGAAAACATCACCAATTGCCACTTCACTTATGTTTCCATAATCTACGAAATATATCTTTACTTTTCCATTCATAGTCACATCCTTTACCAATGCACGATATATATTGTTATCCCCTGTAATAAATCAAAAGAGAAAAAATTCTTTCAAACACACATTTTATTGCAATATGTTATGTTCTATAATGTTACTCAGCTTGTTTCTGTTTGTACAAATGTTTAGATATGCAGATATTTACAATTCAACATGGAAATCAAAATGCCCCCCACCCCAGTTTTAATCATATGCTGAATGCAATTTCTTTTCTAGAAAAAACTCTTTTTGGAGTTCTAAGTGCCTGGCACCATTAGCCTGTTTCTGTTTGCTCAGACAGGCACTTTGACCCCACAGTGTTCTAGCCATACATTTGCACACACACGTATGTGCAGACAGGACTTTTTAGTTCCACCCTTGATGCTGAAGGATAGAGCCTTTTTAAGGGACCAAAGTGAAAATTTTCCATGATGCGATTTAAAAGCTGAGTGGACTTGTGCTGTATTGGAACAGTCATTACCAACATCATTGTGAATCACATTGATTAATATAGTACAATATGATTTAGCACTTTGTGCAAAGAACAAGGACTGGAAAAAACATTCAGGACTACATTTGCCAAAAGAATTATATTCTACTTCTTGGATTGAAACCATGAATGTGTACAATGTTGGCTGATCAGTAACAGTTGTGCAGTGCACCACTTACTGAATGAATATTCATTTGTTTTTCTGTATATAGTACTGAATATTTAATGTAATGTATGTTGAAATATATTTTAATACAATCCTTTGGTGGTTATAGTGTTTCACTAAATAATAGTGTAGCAGAACAGATAGGTTGCATTTGCCTGGAAATGAACTTATTCTAATATAGCATTGCCAGTGTCAGTTCAATGGATTCCTACTCTTTTCATTTCTTTTTTAAGGTAGCTTGCTGTCCTTTTTGTAGGCTCTGCTACAGGTAGAACTGAAGCTACTCATTTGAGTGACAGAATGCAAGCTCATACTGCTGCTGACTCAGTGATGAAGTCATCCCAGGCTGATGCAACTTATCAGCACTGTTAACAATGCAATCCCTCGCCTTCCCAACTGGACTTTTCACATCATTCATTGTGCCTTGATATCCTGTCCATGAAAACCACAAACTGGAACGGTGAGAAAAACACAGCCTTCACAGAATATGACACAAACAAGTTAAACGGAATAGAAAGTATTTGGACACAGCTCTCACTGCATTCATACAGGGAATGAATAGCATTAAAATGTTCTGGGTTCCCAGTTTTCTGGCAGCACTTCCCACAACATGCAGCATTCTGAATGACACCGTCATATACTTTTTCCAATGACATGTTCAAAACTTGTTTAAATACTTCTCTCTCTTATTTTAACCAACTGGGCCATAATTGCATTATTATTGTCTTTTCAGGGCAACTGTATTAATCATGATTCTATAATCCTATAAACCTATAACACTTTCTGTCACACAGTTCATCTAATTCACTCTGCTATGATGTTCAGTTGAGCCTTACTTACAGTATATAAATGTTAACTTTAAAATGTGATCGAAAGCAGGTCCATTAATCATTTACAGTGGTGTGAAAAACTATTTGCCCCCTTCCTGATTTCTTATTCTTTTGCATGTTTGTCACACAAAATGTTTCTGATCATCAAACACATTTAACCATTAGTCAAATATAACACAAGAAAACACAAAATGCAGTTTGTAAATGGTGGTTTTTATTATTTAGGGAGAAAAAAAAATCCAAACCTACATGGCCCTGTGTGAAAAAGTAATTGCCCCCTGAACCTAATAACTGGTTGGGCCACCCTTAGCAGCAATAACTGCAATCAAGCGTTTGCGATAACTTGCAATGAGTCTATTACAGCGCTCTGGAGGAATTTTGGCCCACTCATCTTTGCAAAATTGTTGTAATTCAGCTTTATTTGAGGGTTTTCTAGCATGAACCGCCTTTTTAAGGTCATGCCATAGCATCTCAATTGGATTCAGGTCAGGACTTTGACTAGGCCACTCCAAAGTCTTCATTTTGTTTTTCTTCAGCCATTCAGAGGTGGATTTGCTGGTGTGTTTTGGGTCATTGTCCTGTTGCAGCACCCAAGATCGCTTCAGCTTGAGTTGACGAACAGATGGCCGGACATTCTCCTTCAGGATTTTTTGGTAGACAGTAGAATTCATGGTTCCATCTATCACAGCAAGCCTTCCAGGTCCTGAAGCAGCAAAACAACCCCAGACCATCACACTACCACCACCATATTTTACTGTTGGTATGATGTTCTTTTTCTGAAATGCTGTGTTCCTTTTACGCCAGATGTAACGGGACATTTGTCTTCCAAAAAGTTCAACTTTTGTCTCATCAGTCCACAAGGTATTTTCCCAAAAGTCTTGGCAATCATTGAGATGTTTCTTAGCAAAATTGAGACGAGCCCTAATGTTCTTTTTGCTTAACAGTGGTTTGCGTCTTGGACATCTGCCATGCAGGCCGTTTTTGCCCAGTCTCTTTCTTATGGTGGAGTCGTGAACACTGACCTTAATTGAGGCAAGTGAGGCCTGCAGTTCTTTAGACGTTGTCCTGGGGTCTTTTGTGACCTCTCGGATGAGTCGTCTCTGCGCTCTTGGGGTAATTTTGGTCGGCCGGCCACTCCTGGGAAGGTTCACCACTGTTCCATGTTTTTGCCATTTGTGGATAATGGCTCTCACTGTGGTTCGCTGGAGTCCCAAAGCTTTAGAAATGGCTTTATAACCTTTACCAGACTGATAGATCTCAATTACTTCTGTTCTCATTTGTTCCTGAATTTCTTTGGATCTTGGCATGATGTCTAGCTTTTGAGGTGCTTTTGGTCTACTTCTCTGTGTCAGGCAGCTCCTATTTAAGTGATTTCTTGATTGAAACAGGTGTGGCAGTAATCAGGCCTGGGGGTGGCTACGGAAATTGAACTCAGGTGTGATACACCACAGTTAGGTTATTTTTTAACGAGGGGGCAATTACTTTTTCACACAGGGCCATGTAGGTTTGGATTTTTTTTCTCCCTAAATAATAAACACCATCATTTAAAAACTGCATTTTGTGTTTACTTGTGTTATATTTGACTAATGGTTAAATGTTTTGATGATCAGAAACATTTTGTGTGACAAACATGCAAAAGAATAAGAAATCAGGAAGGGGGCAAATAGTTTTTCACACCACTGTATGCATTTTCTTCTATAAATAAAGCACTATGTAATTGTCTAGTGTATGAATGGTTCTACATTGACTGCTTGATTGTTGATATACGTGCTCTAAAAGCAAAAGAGTAATTAGAGAAATTAAATGCAGTTTTGGCATATAAATGAATCTCTAAAATTGAAAAGAAATGTGTATGAAAACAAGATGTGGCTACTGGAGATTAAACATGAATCAAATCTTAAGACTCCTTAGATGACAACCATCCGGAACTTTTGAGGAGTCCTGCAGACACAGGGAAAGATAAGTGGCAGAGTTCCTCCACTCTAACTGGTGGAAATGACTGGTGTACAAATACAATGGCAAGAAATAGGTTGGTGTGTGGTATAGTTGTGTGGAGATTTTTGCACCTATTAAAAATTACATTTCCTTAATGAATGCATGATAATTCAGGCTATAAAATATTAAAGTAATCTACTATATATTAAAACATCCTAGAGAGCCTCTCTTCAAGAAGGATTTTCCTACACCAAGACAGAAGTGCAAAGAGCAAAAATATGTTTATTCATAATTATTATTCAAAATGTTAGTTTGAGCCTTATACACTAATAAAACAAACAGTATACTGTAACAGAAGCAAACCCATACCAGGAAATATAGCACAGCAAGGGTCACCAATGGCAGGTGTGAATGCATTTCCCTGAGACTTGGAATTTCTTTGCAACTCTGAACACAATTTACTCAGGGCGCACAAATCTGAAAATAGCACAAAAGAAATTTTAATCAGGCAGGGAAAGCAAAAAAAAAAAAAATTAAAATGATGTTATCACTTATTTACAAAAATGGCAGTGAACTGGGTAATCAAGTAAACTGTACAGGATCACTAACAACACTTCAAGCCATTCAAAAGACAGTTAAAATTAGTAAGATATACAAAGAAAATCACTGAGATAATGGTTGGTTTTGGGAGGAGTCATAAAAAAGGTGCAGTGTTGCTACCTCCTTTAAATTCCTGTAGGTAAAACAGCAACTATAATTTTCACTGTAGATTGATTTCTTATGCTTAACTGCACTGAGAGAGAGAGAGAGAGAGGTGGGTGGGGAGCATTTCAGGAATTGTATTTGCTGACCAAAAATAACTACAACACTAGTCTTTCTTTGAAATGGTGAAGGCACAAATTTGGTAAAGCTTTTTTGCTTTTAATATAAACACTGCATTTACAGAGCTGTTAAATGCTGAAACAAAAAACTTGGAAGTAACTTTTCATTACCCGGCATATTTAACACTTTGTAATTTCATCGCACTAGTTCACTTGATTTGTTTTACTATGTTTATAATGTTTTTGTTTTAAAAAAAGATTTTTTGTAATCAAAAGTCTGAACATTTTTTTTATATAAATATTTCTACAGAACTACACATCCATGCATAGAATCAGAATGATTTTGTTTGCAAGATTGCTTACTGTATAATTTAGGAAAAAGATTGCTAAAGAAAAGAAATTCAATCAATTTGGTGTTCATTTACTGACCAATGAACACTCTTTAAATAGGAGTATTTCTTAAAAAGTAATAAACAGGGGGTTATTTTACATGTACATTTAAAATCCTCTGAATGAAGAAATTAATAACCAAGTAAGCAAGTCCACATAATTTCAACTCTTTAAAACCCAGAGTCTCAAATATTGTAGTTAAAATGAGTTAAAAGCAAACAACCCCAGATAATGGCGGACAAGGTTTTAATACATTTACTTGAAAATCTTAGTAAGTTATGAAATGATAAAATTACACATAAAAGGGAAACTGAAAAAAAACGGATCTCTTTCAGCTTAGGGCCCATACATAATAAAATTTAAATTTTAGACCCCGATATTGATCCATCACAATATGGTAGATGGTTAGGAACTTATTTTAAATATTATGATGTTCTAGGAGAAGATGAAAATTATTTAAATTTTAAACATTATGCAAATTCATGTAATACAATTTCCTGTAATACCTATATTCAAAGATTGCTTCTTGTTGCATTACTTTTTGTGATGCAGTGATTGCCTTGGCAGGAAATTACCATGCTTCTTGAACATATTTTTAAAAATCAAATGAGAAATGAAAAATAAAGCATCTTTCAGCAATGCTGAATAACACAAATCTGCACTGCTATAATACAGAAATACTGATCACTGCATGATTTTGAGGGGGAAAAAAAGTATCAGGAGTGATGGCAAATTTTAAAGAATAACTTTGTTATTCTTGAAGTTGAAGTTATTTGATAACATCCATGGCAAATATTAATTTGACCAGGAAATTTGTCATGTTAAGTGAACATTATTTAAAAGTTAAACACATACTCACACCAGCATAGGCATTTCACCTAAATGTTTAAGAGTTATTACAGGTTGACATGCCACTATAGTTTATTGTGTACAGGAGTTGGTGGTTAGGAATACAGGAGCACCACTGGAAACAGTCCCATTCCAACCCTCCACACAATGAATTTAAAGTACAGCTAAAATTTGTTATCTACAGAGGTTTTCAGATAATATACTGTATGGTGCACTGAAAATGCAGATGAGCAGTATACGAAGGTGATAGAGAGACTTTGTTATTTAATATACGGAAAAAACAACTCACTTAGTACATTACCTATATAAGGACTTCAGAATGGATTTCTAATATGCCCATGAATCCTTAAGGTCAGCATAAGGGGCATTGTGATGTGGAAGTTGTACAGACCTGGATATATTGTGTATATAGTTTGAAGTCTGTCATTTAGTTTATATTTTAATACCCTTTTTTTCTTGTTTTGTAAGAACACAATGTGATAAATTGATAAAACAGTTAATTACAATTAAGATGCACTTTTTATTGAGAGTAAAGATGTAAATGTTTCTGAGGAAGAGACACTAAATAATGATACTAATATATAACATTAACAATAATACAGAAAATGTATGGTGCTATGTAACAGGAACAATGTTGTCCAATGTTGCACTGGAACCTATATTCAAATATAATTTAAACTATATTAAGCGAGACTTAATGAAAGTGAACAATTACTCAATTAACTGCATTTTGGCATGAACAAGTATTACATTCAAAATAGGCAACAATGTAATAGAACCCTAATTGGATGTTGATAGATGTATAGGATTGAATGTGAAGCAATACTTAAATTTAACAAAACTAAAAAGAAAACCAAAGATATCAGGGCTAAATGCTTTACCTTCAACATTAATATACTGACAATAAAAATCTCCAGGACTGTTTACAACGCTCAGAATCACATCAACTGCTTGGTTCTGAGGTAAAGCAGAAGTTGACCACTCTGTCTTCCCAATTAAAGAAACCTTACCTAGAAGGGAATAGGACAGAAAATAGTTATTAATACCTAAAAACAGAAAATAATATAGAATGTTTCACTGTTAATAAGTGAAATTGAATAAAAATACAGTACAGTTATAAACAAAGCTAATAATTTAAGCTGTGACAATGTCTTGCTCTGTTAAACCACTGCAGCTAAGCTGTTATCACAAGATCTAGAAGTGTACTCATCAACATTACTGATCTAAAATGTAAATACAAGCAAGACACTTAAATTGCCAGTTCCCTAACTGTAGAAGTATGAAATGCAGCAATCCACATTTCTAAATCAGAAGCCATTTAAAACTATTGAAACATGCCAGTTTTGGCAACACTTTTTAATGTAAAAACACTTTGTCGTCATCATCATCATGTATGCACCCTCATGTGTATGATTCACACATCTGCTACTGGTAAAATACTATACTGGGCTCAATATAAAATTTTATGATCTTAATGATGATGCTAGAACATAACAGAAATCACATGGTTAATTGCCATTTCTTGCTTTTTATTATTTTTTTTTTAATATAAACAAACAAGCAAGGCTGAAAATGTACCTGTGCAACATCTGTACCTTTGTGGGTTTACATGGAGATAAATGTAAATAAATATCATGGCACCATTTTGTGATTGCCCAGGGAGAATTAACACATTAATATGATGATGTTACAGATGCTTTTATAAGTTTGCAGAAAAATTTAGGAAAATGTGGAATTGTCAACCTAAATAGTGGGCAGTCACCACCTCTGGTCAAAACCATCAACATAGCCTAGCACACACGGGCCAAATTACATGCAATGCCTTCAGACCCACCTGCCAGACTGCAGTGTCTTAAAATGATAATGTGCAGTCCAGGTACTTTCTGTCCGTATCTGTATTGTTTTTCCATTTTTGGTCCAAAATAATTTACCCATCTGCAAGAACTACTCAAACTACCAGTCAATGAGCAGTTAATTTTTGGAACTGTAATTTCCAACCATCAGTCAAATGACCCATGACATTCTAATAAATAGAGCTCATGAACAAAAAGTTCTGTGCCTTCATAAAAAAAATTAAATTGGACCCAAACAGCTCGACTCACTCTTTATTATATCCATAACAACTACTCAGAATTCCCTTGCAGTTTTCAGAGAAGGCATTTGTTTTAAAAGATTTAAGAAACTGACTTAGTAAAACTCCTGAGTGAATCTGATGTTCAACTGCAGAGTGACTAAGACACCTATGAAGACATGACTGGTAAGAATTGCTTCCCTAATCTGAATCTAAGGTGATGATAAGATAGCCTACCATCAAGCAAGTTCGCATCTATGTTTAAAAAAAAAACCAAAAACGTACTGAATAAAGAATAGGACTCCAACAGACAGACAGACATTATATATATATATATATATATATATATATATATATATATATATATATATATATATATATATATAAACACACACACACACATATATATATATGAACTTTATTTGTCCCCGGGGGAAATTTGGCAACAGATAAAATTAAACTTTAAGTAAAAATACTAAAGTATCTAGTACTAATGAACGTCAAGATACTGGCAATACATAGTTGTAAATATAGGTAAATAAACAGACAATAAAATGTGACTTAATTTTTTAGTATTGTATTTTTCAAGTTTTAATATAATTTACGTGTTAGTCTTCCTGATATTTTTACCAAAAAAATTTTTTTCCATTGTTCCACCACTAAGTTTTAAAAAGACATTTTAAAGGATATGTTTGGCATTTTTAAAGTCAGTTATTTCTTCACAATCATGGTACATACAGTGTTTACTTGCCACATGAAACTACATTTCAAAGTGAAGAATATTTTATAAAAAGGAAATGTTCTGTAAGTGCCTTGAGCATGGGAAAGGCGCTATATAAATAAAATGCATTATTATTATTATTAAAGAAAAAAAACTAGCTTGCTCTTGCATTTAAAAAAGAGCTTATGGGTACAGTGGTCCCATTGTTGGGGGGGGGGGGGGGGGGGGGGGAGGGGGGAGAAAAAGTCTTACTGACTTAAAGTTAACCACATCTTCAAATTACATACTTATTGCAAAACAGCACTTACATGTTTTTTTATGAAAAAAAAGCAAACCATTGTTGTGTGGTTCAGTCATTTTAAAATGAGACCTGCTATGCACGTAACATTGCAGATAATTTTCGATTCACCTCAGTTAAGTCACTGCCAAGTAGACATTAAAATGTTCGTGCCCAGATGTGAATTGTTGACTCTGCTCTGTAGACAACTAGACAATAACAAGTGAAAAAAGTCACACTTACAAGCGCTCACATCTTTTCACTTTATGGAACCTTATTTTGTTATTTTGCAAACATATTGCCACTGCCATTGGATTGAATGCAGGTGTATACTCAGTCAGAGAGAATACTGAGCACACATGTAGCATGCAATCATCTTCCTAACCCATTTATTCAGAGTAAGGTGGCAGGGATGCTGAAGTCTATACCAGCAAGCACTGGGGGCAAGGGGAACAATCTCTAGAGAGGACACCAGTCCACACACGGGCCAAATTAGCAACACCAATTAACCTAGGTTTAATCAAAACTAAAACTGAATAAGACTAGTACAGATGTTTTAGCATAGATAGAGTGATAGCTCAGAGATGTCATTCCTACCTCATGGCACACGGTTTCAGCAGGTTCTTCCCATGTATTTATAGGTTTATTGGTATTAGTGAAGCCAATGAGTTAACTCACTAAAAAATGTTGTCCTCAATTCTTTTATTACCATATCCTCAGCAAGAGCAAGACATCATGCATTAAAAATGTGATAATTGGTTTGTAGAGTTTCAATTTTCCTTTTCATGCACTCTGCATTTTTCATTTTCAGACAAATGTTTTATTAAGTGTGTGTCTGTACAACACACCATACACAGTATGACATGCAGGTGACTTAGCTCTTCTAAAATCTAAGGCTATTATTAACAAATACAATGGAGTGTAATCAGTTCAGTTCGGATAGATTATTTGTACAAAGTACAATGAAACTTATTATATGCTCTTTCTAACAACACTGCAAGTCAGTATGATTCTCACTCTGAAGGCTATGTAAAATAGCACATAATGTAAGAGGCACGGTTTACGAAAAGATGTTATGATTTGAACGTGCATCTGTCTTATTATAAGCCATGGCAGAACAGACCACTGAAGAAACAGAATCGCAAAAGCAAAAGTAGGATAATATAAAGGAAATAGTTTGGTGAAGGGTTCACTTTTGTTGTCAGAAGCGCACCTCAGAAACTAAAAGACACATTTTCTTAAATGGAAACCTTTGGTACTTTAAAGTGAATGTAAATTTTAATGTTTTTTTTTTTTTCTCTCAAAATTGAACATTCTCATTAACTCTATTATCAAACATAAGGGAAAGCTAGATATTTGTAAAATTAAATTATTAAATATGCCTCACTTTAGAATGCATTTTCATGTGGGAAATTAATATATGCCACGATTTTGAAGAAATAACTTCTGCTTGAAAAAAATTCTGAACTTATCCTTTACCACTGCTACTACAGCATCAGTTTAACAAAAAATATATTGTTTAATAAAGGTCTATGATAGTTTATAAAAAACAAACTCTTAAAATAATTTGTGATTTTTCAACAGTGACCATTTATTTTACTCACCATTTCGCTCTTTAGAATCCTCTTGAAAAGGAGTTTGAAATGTATCCATGTTATCAGCAACACCATAACCAACTAATATAAGTTGTTCTGCAATATTTATTTGTGGATCACTGTATTCATCCATCAGTTCAACTAATGCTTTTCGTCCTTTGCGACCAATGACAGTCACATTAAGAAACTTATTACCCACAATATTTTTTACTAGCTGATTTGCAGCTGGTATCCAGGCATCTGAAAGTGGCTTTATACCTACAGTTGTTTTAAAGCAGAAATCATTATCTAAGTAATACTTAATATTATATAAATTAATAAAATAAATTTTAAACAATGACTAGTTAACAATGACATTGTTCTAATGTTACAACTTTCTTTAAAGCCTAACCAAGATACAGCAGCATGCCTACCTTGCAACACAAAAAGGAAAATCTCCAGGAAATCTAAGTGTATTTAATGGCACAGACAAAAAAAGACTCTCTTTAAAGCCAGCATCACACGACAGACCTCAACATGACTTCCAGTCACAGTTCATATGACATTAAACAACTAAAGTTAATAAATCTGGCTGACACTTGAGGATAATAAATTATACAACCAAGAATCTCAGAAGGTTGCTGATTACATGTTTCTCTCAACTTAAAAATCATGGTTCCAAATCTCAAACAACACCTCTCACACAGCATAAAATGACCTCATTTTGACAGTCAATCAGCCAAAAGAATACAAAAGTAAACAAATAACTTCATTCTTTGCAGCAGCCATTATTTTGGCCATTGTAATTATGGCCACATGTTTATTGGTTATTAACTCTTGCAAAAAAACAGTCCAGCTCTACAAACTTGTGAAACACAAGACAGTCAAATCAATTTCATTTTATGGTACAGAGTCATTGAAAGTTGGCTATTAAGAGTGCTACAACTGAATTACTATACTGTAGGTGTTACACTACAAAACTGGTGGTAGAAGACATGTCCTGCTACTCACAATAATTATCCTGAGTATGTAAATTAAGATTATGGCTGAAAATCATGAAAAAGTCATATAGTGTGATGCCAGCCTAACTATGAATATTAATCATGTCAAGGTTTAGGTTTTAACTTTTTATATACTACATATTTGATTTCAATGCAATTTCCAAATATAAACATATAATTTATTATATAAGGCTGCTTGCAAATTAATTTTATTAAAAAATGTGCTAATCCCAGGTTTGGCACATTCATTAGCTCAAGCTAATGAATAAAAAAAAATAACATTTCACAAATTAACAGCATCAACATGTGATAATTTAGCACATTTGTCTTTAGAATCTTTATAACCATGTTATCTGTCAAAGTCAGGCAATACATTTAAAAATATTTTAAACCTGTTGCCCTTGTGTGCCTGAACCTCTCTTTACTAGTACTTCCTTCTAAGGCACATTTCTGTAAAGCCGCCTCCTCAGACTCCTCATTTGGAGGCACCTTGCTTGGCCCCTGTCCACTTTTATACTTCCTGTTTTTGAAAGCAACTCTCAGCGTGCCTCCTATGCCTTTACTCCTACTCCTTCCTCATTTGATTGCTTCAACAAAGCCAAACTGACTAATCAGACTGCTCTGAGGGACCAAACACACACATAGATCTTACAAGTTTTATTATATAGTAGAGACGGGCAAAGTGCAAACAAAAAGGAAAAAAAAAGAAAACTAAAAACACAAACTAAAATTTAACATGAGAAACAAACTAAAAATTATCATGAAAATGGCAAAAATCAAAACAGAAATGACATCACTAGAGAACAAGGAACTTTGATGGATTAGCAAACAGAAACATTCCAGGAAGGCATTTCACTGAACTTGAGTGGTCCTCTAAAAACATATTTCCCCACTAATCAATTCAGTAGTGTAAACTTAAAGCAGCAGCGCTCTCCTTGTTCAGAGGCAGACATTGATTTAAGTCTGGGGGCATTGCTGGTGCTGCTTATTCCAGTCGTGCCCGTCTCAGGTGCCCCTCATAGCAGATGTGCTGTACCCAGGCTTACGAGAATATCTGCGGTGAAAGGGAAACAGACATTTTGAAAGATTCAAGTATCTATAGGAATTATCTATATGTGTCCTTTTTATAACAGTAACAAAAAAAAAAAAAAAAAAAAAAAAGCAGTGTCCAATAACCAAACCGCTGTTTTTAGAACCGGGTGATTGCTCCAGACGGACAACTTCAGTGCATAGATAGCAAGGTATTGGACTACATTTACCTAATGTACAGCTTTTACTGTTTATATTCAGTCTTTCATCTGATTTGATTTTTCACCAAAATTAAATAGTCACGCTAATGAAATGCATGCAATAGAAATTAAAAATGCAGTGACACGATATAAAGTGCAGGTGCCTTTGAATCTGGGTTGAGGACTGGTGTGGTGGGCAATGTTCAAGTTTCTATCCCTTCCTCCAGGTACACCAGAGTGTGTGTTGTTGCCATAAATTAGCTGAGTATGAGTGATAGTGGGTGTCTAAGATTGTATTATGCAATGGACTGGCGACCAGTGCTGCCGACATACAGTAGCTATGGGCTCCCGTCAAACTTGAACTGGATAAGTGGATTTAAAAGTGGACTGATGGATGGACAGAGAAATTCAAATAAAGATTTTTCTTTCTACAGGGTGCTGGGTAAGGCATGAGACTTTAAATCACGAAGTTGTCGGTTCCATTCCCACTTCCGTTTCATTATGCAATCTTAGTAAGTTACTTAACGTGTTTGTGGTTTAGGGTTGCACATGCAGTGCCATAAGCTTATCATGCCAGCCTCTAGGCACAATCCCTGGACACTGAGAAATCTATGAATGGGCACACTCACTTCAAGTGAAGTAAAGGTTGCAGGGAGCCTGTGGCTATGTTGGCAGCACTGGTTGCCAGTCCATGGCAGAGTATAGTCACAGACACTTGTATTCACTCATACTGATAAAAGTTTTTGGTTACGCTCCAGCGTACCTGAAGGACGGGATGGAAACTCACACTCACAAGTCTTTAGGAAAAATCCCTTCACTCAATTCAATATTATACTTTACAGCATTATGAAAATAATTTGTTACTGGCATAGTATATGCAGTAACAGCAAAAAGTAGAGGGTAAAAACTAAAATGAAGCTCTGTAATAAAGTTTCAAAAGGATGCAAACAGACTATTAGTGCAGGAATTTTCCAAAACATAGTCTTAGTCAAAGTTCAGATCAGGCAGATATGTGTGAGTAAGCACATGAAAGGCCAATATTTCTTTGAAAGTCTCGTGAATAGTGGGGGAGCCGGAATGTGTGGGATCTAAGATAACAAAGAGTGCTTCCATCCAACATCCTTATTTTGCATAGATAATACCATGGTCCTGATGATAAACTAATTATTTGAACTACACACAAAATTGCCACAGCAGACCATGATTCAGCTAGTCATTATGCTTTTTGCCGACTTTCCTCATTCTCCTCAGTAAAGGCAACGCACTTTAAAATGATAGGTGGTTCTGAGGGACCATGACATCACCAGCCATACCATCTGCACTTCAGCATAGTTAATCCACCTGAAGATAAGCATGTTTGGGTGTGGTCAATACTGAGATGGATGACAAACCAGGAAAATGGGTTGCTGCTGGAAGTGGTGTTGGTGAGGCCAGCAAGGGGCACTACCCTGCAGTCTGACATCCTTAGGAGACATAAAACTGAGGTCCCGACTCTCTGTGCTCATAACAAATCCTTGGGAGTCTTTTGAAAAAGCAAGGTGTACCTTGTTGTCCTGACTAAATTACCGTAACAACCTTGTGTACTGTGATCCTTAATCATCCTCTCTCTCTCTCACTCCTTCACCACCTGATAGCTAATGCGTGGTGAGCATTCTTGTGCATTGCATCATCCAGGTGGATGCTGCTCATTGGTGCTGGTTGAAGTGATTCCCCAACATCTAAGTAAAGCACTCTGAGTAGCTAGAAAATTGCTATATAAAGGTAGTTATTTAATTTAATTACAAATACTAGGAGATCATAATAGAAAGGTGGACAATTAAGGACTTTGAGCTACTTAAACTTTCCAGTGCAGTCTTGTTAATGTCAAAAGGAGCATTGCCCCCATCCAAGACCCCTGAAATCAATAATTAATTCCTTTGTTTTGTCAACACTAATAGGAAGGCTGTCATTTAGTAAGAAGTTTAACACTCCTCCCTGTAGGACATATTAACATTTCCGCCAATCAGTCCCACTACTATTTTGTTATCCTTAAGATTTAAGTGCTATGACCAATGCTACTTCCTTTTTAATACTGTATGTTACCCCAGTGGGAGATACCACTCATTAAAGCAATACTGTTTTTTATTATTATATTAACATGTAGCAGTATTTAATTAGAAAGCTTAAAATAGTGAGTTGCAAATATATGGAAACAATGGTGATACAGGCAAGCAGCAAGCAAACAAAGTAGACAGAAAGCGGTGCTTTAGTATATTTGGAAATGTGTAGCAGTAAGTGTCAGATTTTCTACAGATTCAGGACACAATATGGCAAGTACAAAATACACTTTACTTATTGTACCCACAATATTGTGTACTGAATCCAAGTTCATAATTTATAAAGCTACTCTTTCATGTGCACACTGGTATCCTTGAAGGTTCTATTATAAGCCTCTGAAGACAATTTGGGCCAAGTAAAATTACTAAATGCAGCTTCAGTCATCTTCAATCTCTGAAAAAAACACATGGGGTGAATGACATCATGAATATATAGCAAAAAATAATGTCATTAAAAAATATCACACATAAAATAACTTTCAACTTTGCACTAAATGAAAGTATGGCATTGAGTCAAAATATATTTAACATACCTGCTAAAGCACAAGAGATTGCCTGGAAAGGTAGTTCCAAAAACTTTGAATCAATTGGACAAAGACGGTCTATAGATACCTCTTCAGAATTTCCAAAATCAACATATCCAACATGTATCTTCCCATCTGTTGTGTATCCTAGAACAGCTGCTCTGTACCACAGATTGTCCTCTAGAAAAAAAGGATGATGTAAAATTCTATAAGTTAACATTACTTTTCTGTTGCATGTGATTATAGAAAATATTGATAAATTATGTTGTAAACCTAAAACAAACAAGAATATAAAATAAATAAACACCACCAAATCCATTAATTTGTTTTTTGCTGTTTGCTATTCAAATATGGATATTATAGCAGGTATCAATGCTAAATCAACTGTCAGTTCCTTGACGGGCAATTCTTAACTTCGCTTACTA
This sequence comes from Erpetoichthys calabaricus, assembly GCF_900747795.2. Classification (NCBI taxonomy): domain Eukaryota; kingdom Metazoa; phylum Chordata; class Cladistia; order Polypteriformes; family Polypteridae; genus Erpetoichthys; species Erpetoichthys calabaricus. Next base: position 293,936,940 of record NC_041395.2, read on the forward strand.
TATCTGAAATACAGAAAGAGTCATTTTGCTTTACACCCTCCCCCACCATAACCTATCGTCTATGGGGGAGGAGAAAAAGCTTTAGATTCGTCAAAAATTTACATCTGATTTTCAACAGATCTCGACATTTATGAGCCCCCGATACCAAATGATATCTCGATGATAGATGTGTGTGTCTCTGTGTCACAGTTTCTAGAGGACAAAACAAAAAGTTTCTAGAGCTACAACAGTTGTATGGAAAAACACCAGAGTCAAAACTTAAGCCTGTTATGAGATGATGATGTGCCAATTAATTTTTGAGACAAATGTATAACAAAAGAAATTTCTCTGTCCAACAATCACAAAAATTCAGAAAAAGTTATTACACACACAGAATAACAAGCAAACAAAGGAAAAAAGGGTTTATTCCCCATTTCCTTAAAATTTTAGCTTTGTAATGTTGTCAGTTACTTTCTTTACTTAAAGGTTGTGTTACTTCTCAATGGCAATCTTACCTAGGCTTCACTTAGTGCATTCTGTATGTACAGTTTGAAACTGTTTGCTCTCCATGTTTTACAAACTGCAAGGCAGATCGTAAACTGAACTAGTCTGTAGTCAGAATGGCAAGAAATAATTAGAATATTCATATGGGCAAACATTATAACATTACCTAACTACCTCTTATATACATTATACATCAAAACAGTGCTTTACATTTTCTTAAAAAGCCAGTGCTATTATCCTCCAGCTTGCACACCGTACGTTGCAAGCTCATAATACACTCAGCTTGTTTTGTATGCATGATAAGAAAAGGCAAAAGATGCTCAATAAACAAGCAACAATCAAACACAATGACATGCAATTTTCTATAGTTCAAGCCTAATCACATTTTGTTATTCAGAAGATGGCAGAAAGAGAACAACTGAGGATATTGTGTTTGAGTGAGTAAAACTAACTAGAAACTTCTAGTTTCCCAAAAAAAACTACTAGCTTCCAGTGGCCTTTTATATAAAATCATTTAATGATGCAGCAGATCCCAATACAGTACCATGATCTGTAGCAATTTTAAATGAACCTGGAACAAATCACCTTTAAATAATCGCAATAACATTACGGAATACCACTACATGTGGTAAGTTGCAGAAGTCTGTGAGATTACTGTGTCCCGTGCTAAAACATCCATGCAATTAATCAACTGATAAAAGTCTAATATACTGTATTTTGTAAACAGTGCCTAAAAAGCCAACTCCACCCCCAATACTTAGCTGATCACCACATAATTAACCAGTGAGCTCCACAGTTTACAATATTTAACACACTTTGTATTGCTACCTCTGGGGCTTTTCTTTTTTAAATGTCTTGAACTTAAATCAGACAGTTAATGCTTTCATCTTCATATCAGAGTTATTTGTTAAAATATTTGGTCATCAACCTATGTGTTGCTGTATTTCATAATCCAAAGTTACTTTAAACCAAATTACCACCAAACCGTACACAAAAAATATTCACATAGGGTGGGCATAAAACAAACTAACTGTGTCAGCTAAAGTCCAAATGTCATATGATTTGCCTATAGGCTTTCCATGGCAGGTTTAACTAACTGATTAGTAGGAGGGGGGCCACAGAGTTGTGCATCATTTGTAAACTTTTAGTGATGGGAGCTCCTGGCCTGCTTCTCTGTGTGCTCAAACTTAGTTATGGAGGATAACATATTCAGATGAAACACTGTTTAACAGTAGGTTACGGGCAATCAGTTTTCTTTAAAAAATAGAAACAACAGATATTTATTTTCACCTTTTTAAATTTTATTTCAGTTTGTGCAGTGTTCATTTTTTATGATTCACTCTGCTTTTAGTTACATTATTATTTCTATTAATAATGCTTTTTTAGTTGTATTATCTACAGCTTTCGTTAACTATAATAAAACTTGATAGGTATTTTACAATTTAGTTAAGTTACATAATCATGTAAATTGAATAATAAATTTCGACAGATCTCGACATTTATGAGCCCCCCAATACCAAAAACATTGATATCTCGATGATAGATATGTGTCACAGTTTCTAGAGGACAAAACAAAAAGTTTCTAGAGCTAAAACAGTTGTATGGAAAAAACAGCTAAAATCATATGGTATAAATTAGTAGACTGTTCAGTTAATTAGCTAATCCAGTTAATTTTTATTACTAAATGAAACCAACTTTCTCAACTCTATGTTTTACTTAATAAATTCTTTAAAGATCATTCAACTATTAAGGAACACAAATCTCATACAAGAAATGGCAATTCTCCAAGTCACCTGTTTGTATAGTCGATAACTTGGAAAGTTCTGCTCTTAACTGCTGAATAATAAGTGAATAGTTTTCTCAAAATAGGGGTGTCAGGTTAAGGTAGTAACAGTATTATTTAACAAATGATGCAAATCGGGCAGAGTATAGCTTGTTTTGACCAACCAAAAAAATATGTTTAAACCAAACCAACCTCTTCACTTTTTATTCAAATATGATCTAAATGTAATATTACTGTACAAACATTTGCTAGATAACTGACATCGTAAAATACAGTACATCATATGTTATATTTTCCAAGGCCACCCAATTTGTAGAAAACAGTGCAGCAAAACAAAGTTAAATATCTCCTTTATAGGTCAAAATCCTACCTGTGAACCGTGAACAGCAGAATGAACTAGGACTTGGGTGGAAAACTTTCGAAGCTGGACTCTGCATGCAGTACTCCCTTAGACGTGTGTGCAGTTCCTCAATTAATTCTAGTAAAACAGTAGGTTAAACTTAATTTTACTCCTTTTGATCCATGTACTTACACATAACAAAAACCAATTACTTAATCATACTACCAAATTTTGCTATTTGTATTATGAATGCATTTGCAAAGTTTTAAGTTCCAAATGTGCACCAACAGTAATACTAAGGTCACGGTTTATGATTCTAAGCAACAGGTACATTTAAATAAAGCAATATTCTTAATTTAATCTACTAAAAAGGGAGAGTGGAGGTAAGGCACCTCAGGAATTACTTCTTTAAAGAAAACACTTTAGACAAAACTGCCAACTTACTGAATGGGTAAAACTGGCAATAAAACTGCATTGCTTCTTTTTCTTTTAGACTTTATTGTGTGAACTACTTGGCTGATAGACGCCTTATTTTAAACCCCTCCTAGTTTACATGCTCTTCAGCATGACTGTCCCAGCCACTAAAAAGCCTCTAATCAGCTAAATAAAAATTCCTTTAAAAGTAGAAGGTGAAGGGGGTCAAGGCAGTTTTTATATCTATTTAAAGTGTAGTAAACCACATTATGATGAAACATCTGTTGTTCAAGCAAGCTGAGAAAGGGACTATTAATTAAAACTCCTCACAAAAACAAATTTAACACAGTAGTTTGTAAGTTTAAATTATTAATATATTTGTTCCAAGTTAAATTCTTTTATTAGGCATACAACTTTTATTTTTCTACAAAGTCCAGTATTTTAAATTAGTTCTGAATCATAAGACATCATGACAGCTTTTACCTGCTTTTAGTGTTGAAGATCACAAAGGCAATATGTCAAACTATACATAGCAAGCCTTTCAATCCTCAACAATTCCTCAGTGTTTCCAGACAAGTCGAGAAATAAAATCTCTCCACCTTCACCTTCAATACTCCTCTTGATGTTATTCTGGACTTAGATAAATCGGACTGATACGTTTTGTTGGGCTGAACAGCCTTCTCTCATCAAAACTATTCTAACTTTTAAATCCTCAATCCTTCACCAGGCCAAGACAACCCAAAATATGGGATCAAGTGAAGGAGTTAAAGGGATAGGATATTCTCGTCATTTCGAAGAAGTTAAAACCCTACAAGTCTAATCTGAGCTATGTACATATGTGAACTGGACTCTGCGTATCACTGTAAAAGAACACTGCACTCCACACTTACTGTTGAAATTTGTGCTTCACAGCCTTTATCAGTAATGAGGGATGATTTTTTCTACATTGTGTAACTTCAACAACAACAACAACAACATTTATTTATATAGCACATTTTCATACAAAAAGTAGCTCAAAGTGCTTTACATAATGAAGAGAAGAAAAATAAAAGACAAAATAAGAAATTAAAATAAGACAACATTAGTTAACATAGAAAGGAGTAAGGTCCGATGGCCAGGGTGGACAGAAAAAACAAAAAAAAACTCAGAAGGCTGGAGAAAAAAATAAAATCTGTAGGGGTCCAGGCCACGAGACCGCCCAGTCCCCTTTGGGCATTCTACCTAACATAAATGAAATAGTCCTCTTTGTAGTTCGGGTTTTGCACGGAGTCACTTGATGCTGATGGTCATACAGACTTCTGCTTTTAATCCATCCATCCATCATCCATCATTCAATCTCAGCTAAAGAATTTCTTTCAGCCTTGAACGAGGAGGGTAAAAAACCAGTATGACACCATTGTCCCTGATGAAATCACTAATTGCAAGAAAACAACAGGCAGGGGGGTCAATCCAAATGCCCAGTGAAATTCTATGAACTTTAATGAGAGCTGCTCATACTACAGCTTATTATTTAATATTGAACAAATATATGTGATCTAGCAGCACAATTCCAGTTACCCAGGATAGTCAGCTTTAACAAAAAAAAAAACACTTCTGGTCAGACAGAGGTGATGCTAACAGACTAGTATCCATAATAAATGGTCCTATAACATTAGGAGTGAAAACAAGACCTACCTGTGACTGTGTTTTGTGGGATAAGAAGTTTTTTCTCTGGCAGAGGAGTTCAATAATCTTCTAGCAACAACAACTGAGGTACTTGTATTACATCTTTCTATACCCATTGTCCTCAAATGAGATTTACAAATAAGCATAACTTCTTCTTTGTATAATAAACAAAATCTAAACAAACTAACCTATGAAGTGGCATCAAGTCCCAGACAATCCAAAAAGCAACCATTACCTCATTCATACCCAATAGGGAAAAATACAGAAATGTAAAATATTTCTAACTCTGCTCAGCAAAATCTAAATAAAATAATGACACTTGATGATAGCGCTCCATAACAGGCAACACTCCAACAAAATAACAAAACATACACCATTACAAGTAATAACCCTAACTGTTACAGCTCAAGTACATAAAAAGTCTTTAGGCATCATCTTACCATTTAATTCCCTTATCCCATCAAGACTAAAAAGTTATCACTAAACTATGCAAACAGTAAACTGTAAGAATTAAGTAAAAGGTTGCAACAAACCCTATAAACATAGGCCTGACAAGAAGAGAACGCAGCCATAAAGTGGTATACTCTCCCTTGAGCAGAGTAAGGAGCATTTGAATATTGAATGGGCCAATATTCAAATCCTCTAAAAACAAAAGAACTTTTTTTTTTTTTAAACTTTTCCTGGAAGACCTTAAGACATACTTTCTCACAGGCTGATACAAAATAATAATGAAAACAAAAAACAAATGTAGAATAAAGGAGGAAAACAAGCAATATAAAATAGTAAGTAGATATAATATACATTGTATACAAAATTATATTATTTTAATAAGAAGATTAGCATTTAGGTATAAAGAACCCAATTTCTCCATTACAAAATTACCAATAATAACATACAGAATCTAAAATATTGTAAACAGGTAAATGCGTAAGGAAGTGCTGCAGCCAAATGTACCAATACAAACATGAAGTCTTCATAATAAAGGACAAACTCTAGAAAGCATAATCTTCTACAACTTTCAATGCTGAGTCGGTCATTTTAGAAATTTGCTGAAAGGAAACATTAATCAGTGTTAGTTTGCAAATACTAATTCTTTGGCTATTTAAATCATCAGGTTATAAAAGCCTAACTTCTTACAGTTGTAGCAGCCCAATACTATGGAAAAAAGAGAGTAGCCCAAGCCCATCCTAAAACAAAACACTTGTAATACCCACTCTCTGTCCGTCAGTGCATTTACATGTGTTTTAATAAGTCGAGTAGTAAGAGAAACCTGGTTTCTAAAATGCCATGTAAACCCTTTTTCTGGTAAGAGAAACAAGGCTATTGGTCTCTGAGAAACCTTGTTAACACACCTAGATTTCTTAGCAAGTATTGGCCATATAAACTCAAACAGGTTAGAGTTAAGGACTTTGTAGACTGTGAAACTTCACTGAACTCTGTTCACCTGCTTAGATTTGTACATACTTTTAACAGGTAGAAGTGCCCAAATGATAATTGTCCTGTGGCAAATGCTCAGGTAGTCATAGTATTCTTTCTCCTAGTTGAAATAATCTTGATATTTCAGAAATTTCTAAATTTATGTTGAATATACATTGTTAAGCTCTGCAGTACAATCAACAGTTTTGGAGCCGGAACAGTGTTAGGATAGCATTTTAAAAGTACCTTGAGTTAAATATAGTCTGACTACGTTTTAAAAGTAACAAGTCACCTAAGGCAATATCTTTTTTTCTTGAAGTAAAAGTACCTGCTTTTTTATTTTCTCAAGTAGTACTGGGTGTGAAGCAAGAACCATGCATACATGGAATGCCATTTCTTTGCAGGCTAAATCGCACAGGCAAACAGGAAAGAGAGTGCTTTGTGCTATCTAGTAACAGAAAGCTATTATTAAGTGTCACTTAAGTTATAATTCAGCTATATGTTATAGATATGTAGAAACAATGTGATCGGGTGATACAGTGGCTAGTGTTTATACCACAAATTATTCATTGCTCAGGTCAGGGTTGTAAAAAGGGGATGAACATGATTTACTCCACAGCACATGAAGGGCTAAATGTATTTATAAAACACGGGAACATTGTCACATTTAGCTGTGTATCTCTTCAGTTACATGAAGGTTCATATATGGGATTAGGATTTAGTAATAAATGTTGGCCAGTCAAATGCACACTTTTTCATACAAAAGAAGAATAAGTAACAACACCGTTTACGAATTACATTTTATAGTAAGTAGCTATATGATCCATCCATCCATTTTCCAACCCGCTGAATCCAAACACAGGGTTACGGGGGTCTGCTGGAGCCAATCCCAGCCAACACAGGGCACAAGGCAGGATAGCTATATGATAAATTTATTTATTTTCTCTTTTGTGATTTGAAACGTGGCTGAAGTCTTGCTTTCACAAATAACCCAGAAACACTTGTTGAAATAAGCAAAATAATACAATATATTTTTAACATAAGGATAATAGAAGATGGATATATGCAAATATATATATATGTGTGTATATACACAGTCTATATATATATATATATATATATATATATATATATATATATATATATATAAATAGTGCAGGACAAAGTGTACATTGGCCAAATTGCTAAGATTTAGTGGCACACCAGGCCTAAGCAAAGAAAGCAAATTTAAGAGGGATACAGGCTTCCAGCTGTAGACCTCTTAGAAGGTGCAAAATGGACTAGAGCAAGAACAAAGACCTATAATTCAAGGCATGACAACTAGGATGGAAAGAAGGACCCACCTATTAGAAAACACTGATTTTATAACTGGAAGTGACTTTAATCCAATGAGGAGATGGTTTCACCTTCCTTTAAAACCACATGCACCCCATCTTCTCAAAGTGAAACGTAGTGGGAAGAAGAAAAGAGAGAAGTTCAAGGGTTATCTCTCAGGGAGGGTAACTCTCCAAAATTACTTTCTGAAACTTGGTCTTCTAAGAAACTTAGAAACGTAATAAGTTATGCGCTGCCCTCTCCATGAGGAGCCGGAAAGGTGAAATACATTGTGGACCAGAAGCAGAGACCCAAATTTGTCAAGCCAAAGCTGTGTGCCAGTAGTCTGATGAGGCTGAGAAGCTATGACTTTAAGAAAGGGACTCTGAATGGCAAAAGTCAGTAGAACGCAGCTGAAGATGCAGCAGCACCAGTCTGACAAGGATGATACAATACAATTTATTTTTGTATAGCCCAAAATCACACAAGAAGTGCCGCAATGGACTTTTAACTGTCCTCACCTTTTGAAAGTCCCCTGGCCTTGACTCTCTAACTGTAAGAAGACAAGAAAAAACAAACAAAAAAAAAACTTACAGGGAAAAAGAAAATGGAAGGAACCATGGGAAAGGCAGTTCAAAGAGAGACCTCTTTCCTGGTAGGTTGGGTGTGGGTGTCAAATAAAGGTGGTAAATACAATACAATACACAGAACAGAACACAAGTAATCCTCAATTTAATTTGCAATTAAATAATGCAATAGAAATATTTCAAGAATCCTACAGTAGATATTACAGAATACATGATGCAGCAAAGTAAAAGAATGCGCTCCAACATATTAAGAATTCTCCACGTGAACCCAAATCAACAACAAAGCAACAACTGCACACAACATCACAGTATCCATAAAGACTTGTTATTGTAAAACTATTTATCTGTGGTCATCTTATTAAATATTAATAAATCAAAATTCCTGCTGCTCTGCCCTTTCCTTTTTAACTTAGGGTGAGAAAATTATACTAGCCAGAACTTTTCCTTCACAGAATTACTATCTTTAATTTCAGCTATCACAAATACTAAAGTAAATTAGCTGGCTTTGTCCTATCTATTAAATTGAAACTAACCCTAACCCTAATCAAAATTTACTTATTGTTGAAGTGAGTGATGTTTGGTTCCTTTCCTGGTCGACTTTCTCCAGACATGTAGAATGATTTTTCAGTGCACTCACTGTCCCTTGTTCAGGATGTCTCTTACTTCACCTTTGTCACACTTTGTGGTTGAGGGCAGTACTGCAGTAATCTCTTTGAGGGTTTTACACAAAGTGTCCTCGGATGGTAGCAAATATATGCCTGCTAAGTCAACTGGTGATTAGTCAGTGACCGTTGTTTACAAGGTGAACGTGTGGTTTACATACGATCCCTCTCTTGCTCCTGTCCTTGCTGCCTCTCAGCAAGGTTAGACTAATGGCCACAGACGAGTATTCTACCTTTTCAGTCCAGCACGGTTGCCCTCTTGAGTAAAAGGATTACTTCAACCTGTGTTATGGCCACACTCTATCAGCAATATGTTCTGGTGATGGGTAGCCAAATTATGGCCAGAACAAGATGTAGTGTAGTGAGAGAAGAGCAATTAGTTTAGGGCATTAAAGTTTTTTAAAGGGAGGAATAGAGGTTGTGTGCTTGACTTCTTGGGTTCACATAAACACATCCTTTTGGTTGACCACTCATGTAAAGTTCTATCTGTTAATGTTACCCATCCTGGATTTACAGTTTGTTCAGAACTTGTCTTTGTTTGTTGTTGTTTGTTCAGAACTTGAGTCCATTTCTTGCCTTAGAGAGAGATGTCCCTGGCTGTTACATGGTCTGGAATCGATCATCTGATCAGATAAGGCTACTGATGCTGCATTCCAAATGGAGGCCCTGTCAGGGAAACTGAAGACCTTTAGCTGTTGATAAGAGTATTTCGCAAGTTTTCTAAGCCAGGACTTGGGTTCCAGCCTGGTAAAATGAATAATGCCAGCTTGTTCTTCAGCACCCATGGACTGAATACACTCTAGCTCTACATGTTTCAAGCATTCAATAATTCAATTTAAAATCTTTCAATCAATCACATTTACCTAAAATTATCCAAAATGTATAAAGAGCAAGATACAACCAGCAAGTGTTGCAATCTACTTCCAGCCTCACTTAGACAAAGGTTTAGGGAGTGCACCAAATTAACAATTTTGGGCAAAAATCTTTGAATGCTTAACAGACAGACTTTGGGTCACAATCACTTGCAACCCATTAATAGCTATGTTTGGTGTACTCCCAGATAAGCTTAAAGTGTAGAAGGACCACTTTACTATACTAGTACATAGATTCATCTTGTTAAAATGGATGGATCCCAACGCACCTTTTATAAGTCAGTTGGTAACTGATGTTCTATACTATTTGAAACTGGAAAAAATAAAATTCTCACTTAGCGGATATATTCAAAACTTTTTTAAAATATGGCAAGATATAATAAATAAAATTTTAGAATAAGCATTTATATCAGCGGAAAAGGACATGAGGTGTGGCAACACGTTGTATCAGCACATGCTTCTAATTTCTCCTCCTCTCTTTCTATTTGATTTTTTTCCTATTTTTGGACATTGTCACAAGAATGACACAAAGACATTGCGAAGGTTTGGGGCAGCCTCCCGTATAATATTTCCTGGCTGCAAAAACGCTTATTACGAACAGCTATGTTCACAAAACGGAGTCCAAAACAGAACTGACTATCTTCTTTAACACTAGAATTACCAGAGCCTACGGAAAAACTTGTAGATCCGGCCCACCTTAAATCCCATTGCACCTCTCCGTCAGCATCTTTTGTCCTGTAAATGTGCCGATAAAGACAAGCAGCAAGCAGCCTATTTCATCCCCCCACCGCTGCAGACCGTGCACAAAATTTTCTCCCAGCTCATGCCTTGATTATCTGGGAGTGAAGGGCTGGAGTTTTAGAATGGAAATAATAGGTTATTTGGAACAAATGCATTTCATGTGTGTTTCGTTTCTACAATAATCTGTGTAAACACATTGTTAAAACAGAAACGTTTTTCATATTTTAGTAGCAAATGACAAAATGTTGGCATAAACTACAGTATATAATGTGTGAAGCCTGAAGTCCAAAGACCAAATAAACACTTTCACAAAAGATTCAAGGACAATACAACAGCTTTCGTGGCGTAGCGGTAATATCTGCTAAATTGTAATCTAGAATTCCCGGTTCGATCCCAACTGACTCCTGTATTTGCCGTTTTCAGTAGTGAGCTGTTCTTATTGTTAATATTATACAGTACACACATATATTTGGTTTGCGACTGTAACAGACGGTGTACATTTATAGTACTTGTAAAAGTTACCTTTTTTTTCACTTTTTGTGAAAACAGTCTGCGGAGGTGGGGGGATGGAATAGCAGGCTGCTTGCTGCTTGTCTTTATTGGCACATTTACAGGACAAAGACGCTGACGGAGTAGTGCGATGGGATTTAAGGTGGGCCGGATCTACAAGTTTTTTCGTAGGCTCTGGTAATTCTAGTGTTAAGATGGCGGCTTTTAAACCCTCACCGGGGTTGGGGGTGAATGATGTCATCAGGACTGGAACAGATGTGACATCATTGGCTACCCCAAACGGTGGGATTTCCTAAGAATGGTCTACAAGGAATTAAGGGAGAGAATTAGCACACTTCGCCACCCCCTGGTCCGGCGTGGAACTGCATTTATTCAGACCCTTTGGTTGTCCCCTAAACACGCGTGTGTGACACCATGCTCTTAGCTCTCCTCTAATTATGTTTTGTCTCTTTTTATTCCTGCTCTCTTTTTTAGATTTCTGATTTATTTTTTTTTTCTTTTTCTTTTCTAGTTTGACTATGAAGTCATTTGTTGTATAAGTTTGACCTGATTGTATGCAATGTTCTTTTCTTCAAATAAAATAAACTAGAATTAAAAAATTAAAAATTAGAATTAAAAAAGGTGGGTGGACAGGGAATTTACAAAGAATTTCATACTTTCAAATTACCTACTTAACATCATTACAGGGAGTTCTTTGTTTTACAGGTTCACGGATATAATCAAGAAAAATGTCCATCCCATTTAGGTGTCTGCTTTTCCTTTTAGAGCAGTATAGCACATTTTCTATGTTTTGAAAAGTTAAAAAAATCATAATGAAAACTCTGGTTCAGTTTCACATACAGAAAAGTTAATTTGCCAAGGAGTGATGTGCGCTTTTAAATTTTTCCGACTTCGTTCACAGCATTCTCAAGAAAGTGGCTGGCAAAGAAACTCAACATGAAAATAATGTGAATTTCAAATTACACTAACTTCACAATAATGTAATTCATTTTCTTTTCGAGACCTCAATTCTCTATCCCATAAGTTTATCTCCACCAGTTGACTGCTTGTAGTGTCAAGTTTCTATCATTTGTCTAAACCGGCCCTTGTTCAAGTCTTTTGATATGACATTTTAATACATTTCTGACTATGCCCAATTAGACACATTATGTTTTACTTCTCAATATACTGCTGTTGTATAATTTTTCTCTCTAATCTGTTCAAGTTCAATGTCTACCATTTAGAGATTACTTTGTATAATTATAAAATTATATGGTGACTGCATTTACTCTAAATGAACTTAAAGCATGTCATAACCAGTAAAGGCCTTGTGTATCTTTTAGTTTTTATGGTTAACGACATGATACTTACGAGTATTATTAAGCTTTTGTAAAACAAAATCATCTGGAGACTTCACGTGAGTAATCACTGCAAGAAAAGATTCACCAACCGAAACTTCAATAATACCAGGACAAGTGTGATTGCTTTCCTTGTGTTTTTCATCAGTTTTGAACTTCTCCAAAGCCATATTCAATAAAGTATCTAAAAGAAAACAGAATTAAGTTTCACCCTATGTCATTATATTAAACTATTAAGTACCATAATGACCTTTGGTAGCTACAAAAAAAAAAAAAAAAGTCTTACTTATGTCTTGCACATCAAGCCTATTTCTCTTCTTTTCAGTGACTGCATAAGATTGCTCAAGAAGAATCTTTTCTAAAGGTTTTTCTGTAATAAGCATAAAATAGTTTTAGTTTTTGATAAAACAGCTCATTCTATATGAACAGCAGTACTATATAGAAGTCAAGAATTCAGATGACATTATATACTGAAAAGCTAACGAGAATTTAACAAAGCATACTATTCTCAGGCTGCATATCAATGCAACTAAATTCCATACAAAAATGTTTAAATTTATGAATAAATATTATTGTTCTGCAAACATATCATTGCAGTTACTTTTCATTTTAACCTGTCATACTTGCAAAAGCATTGCTAAACTTTGATACTTGGAAGCAACATGAAGCCATCCAAATAATGGCAAGTACATGTTGACAAAGAGAAACTCTTAATTGGCTAGGGTGCACATAGGAACTCTGATAAAAACAAAATTAAAATTGAGTGCTACTTATCATTTCAAGATAAACTGATAATCTGATAAATCTTTTTTTGTGATCAATTATTTTGTTATATAAAAAATAAAACAACAGGAGATAAGAATAAACCACCAGAAGAGTCAAACACCTCAACCCAATTTATCCTATCTCTGCCTTATCCAAGGGATATTCTTATTGTCAAAAAAGAAGCACCTAACAGGATTATAATATGACTGCACTAGTAAAATGAAACAGATCATCAGTTAATGCAGCAAACCATGATGTAAATAATGATCAGATGCCAGCTTATCCAGCACCTCAACCTCAGGGTCACTAAACTGGAAAAGGAGTTAGCTGGCCTGCGTTGCAGTATAGAATTGATAGACCAAGCCCAGGTGTCCATTAAAGAGACACTGTGCACACTTCAGTTGACACAGGAGGAGACTCCACACCAGAAAGGTAGAGATAGGTGGGTCACACTCACAAGGCAAACTGTGCAGACTGTCCAGGTTCAACCTCAGAATTGGAAGTGCCACACATACTGAGGTAGTAGGCAGACATGAGTGGCTCCAAAGGGCTACTTCAAAACCAGTACCCAGAAAGAAGAGAGGTTATGATAGTGGGGGACTCAGGTACCAGGCTGAGGAGCGGAACCTACAAGGTAGTCTCAGAAGTTTTGCACGTGCCATGTGCCACTCCAGGTAAGATTAAGGAGATATACGTGTGGCTCAAATCTTGGTGTAGGGTAGAAAGGTATAAATTTATGGGACATTGTCCTTTTAGAACGGGTGGCATTTGAACCAGAGAGACACATATGTGTTGAGGAGGTATATGAGTAGGTTAGTTCAGGATTGCTTAACACTAGAATTACCAGAGTCTACGAAAAAACTCGTAGATCCGGCCCACCTTAAAACTGTTCTCACCTCTCTTTTGTCTTCTAAATGTGCCGATTAAGAGGAGCAGTGAGCAGCCGGCTATTCCATCCCCCACCGTCGCAGAACGTTCACTAAGTTTTCCCAGCTCATGCCTTGTTTGATTATCTGGGAGTGACTGAACTGCTGGAGTTTTAGAATGGAAATAATAGATCGTTATTTGGAATACATGCATTTCATGCGTGTTCCGTTTCTACAGTAATCTGTGTAAACACATTGCTAAAACAGAAACTTTTTCATATTTTAGTAATAAATGTTACAAAATGTAGGCATAAACTATAGAATCTGTGAAACCTGAAGTCCAAACATCAAATAAACACTTTCACAAAAGGTTCAAGGATGATACAACAGCTTCCGTGGCTTAACGCTACTGTTTGCAGACTTGGAGCACAGCCACCCTACCGTGCTACAGAGACGTGAGTTCGATTCCCAGCTTTGAAGAAAGTGTTTTTTTTTTCCTCAAACGGACATTGAATTTATAAATTGGTATGCACTGTAAATCGTTAACTTTAAAATGTCAATTGCGGTTATTTCTGTTGATTAATTCAAGCTTTTTTACTTAGAGACAGAACTGGAGCTTTTTCAGCTTCTGATCTGACTCAAACAGCGCCAGTATAACTTCACACCCGATCTGACGCTGTTCGTTTTCAAATAATATTGCATTACTTCGACGATGTTTTCTGATTGGTACTATTCGCGTCATAAAATGATTTCTTCAAAACGTCACATATATTTGTCTCTTTCTTTTTTTAAAATGTGTGTTGTAGCACTCAGCAACTGGCCACCTGCATGTTCTTGCGCACACTGAATAAGACAGCGCTATATGCAATCATCAGATTCAAATGTTAGCAGTTATATAGCACAGAATGGAAATCAGCAGTTCTTAGCATTGCACCACGCAAGCTGTCATATCAACCGCCTACTGTAACTTGCTTTCTTTTTTCTTCGGTTATAGTCTTGAATAAAAGTGCACTTGTTTTGTTATACTTTTACATCAACATATGTTCCTGTGTTTGAGCTACATGGGCATGCTCAAAAAATACACGTATAATGCCACGAAAAGTGCATGCAGACACTTCAGTTCGCAAGCATTGGTATGACAATGCAGTCACAAGTACACTGCAGAGCTTTAGCGCGTTTTTATGTGAAAACAGCATCAGATGGGGAGTGTCTGATGATTGCATATAGCGCTGAAGTTACTGCTCTTTACTATGCTTTCCTCTGCATGTCCTGGAGTACAAAAGAAACAGCATACAGCAACACGTGGGGACTGGCAATATTGGGGGGAAAAAACACGCGGTCATATGTATCGTGATACACTGCAGAACTATAGCGCATCTTTATGTGAAAACAGCAGTGTCAGGTGGGGGGCGGTAGGAAAGGATCTTGAACGCGACTGAGACAATGAAAAGTGAATTTAAAAAAAAAATAAAGCTAACCTTTACAAATATCATAAATTACACTGGCTGTTACAGACTGAAATCAAATGTATCTTTTTATTCTAAAATAGTGAAAATAAGAACACTTCTCAAAATGGAGTTGTGCAGGATCGAACTCATGACCTTCAGACTCCCAGCCAGCGACTGATACTGTTGCGCCACGGAAGCAGTGATAGCTAATGCATGTCAATGTCGCACACTAAGGCGGCTTTTTTTGGCGGTGGCTTTTTTTTGTACCTTTTGTGAAAGTGTTTCTTTGATATTTGGACTTCAGGCTTCATACATTATATAGGTTATGCCTACATTTTGTCATTTGCTACTAGAATATTGTAAAGCGTTTCTGTTTTGACAATGTGTTTACACAGATTACTGTAGAAATGCAACACATATGAAATGCGTGTGTTTCAAATACAATCTATTATTTCTACTCTAAAACTCCACTTCACTCCCAGATAATCAATCAAGGCATGAGCTGGGAAAAGCTCGTTTACGTTCTAAGTCGTTGGGGGGATGGAATAGCCGGCTGCTGGCAGCTTGTCTTTATCAGTACATTTAGATGACAAAAGACGCTGGCGGAGAGGTGAGAACGGTTTTAAGAAGCGATTTAAGGTGGGCCAGATCTACCAGTTTTTTTCGTAGGCTCTGGTAATTCTAGTGTTAAACTAGGGAAGGAGAGGTGAGGTCAGGGAGTTTATGACAGGACAGGTTTAGAACTGTACAACTCAGATATGAGACGCACAATGCACTTCCTTAAGGTAGTAGAAAATTGTTACAATAACATGGAGTTTAAAACTTTCCCTAGGGACAAATAAAGTTCTATCTATCTATACCAGGTTTTCAACTTTATATATGTATGGGTACAGTGCCAATCTCTAAGCTCTAAGGTACTTTGAGAACATATGAAGAATTACTGAATTCTGCATTTTGGGTCAAAATAATTGCAATATCAATTGAAGTACATATCACTCAGCCCTAATTACAATATTCTTTTTGATAATGGCAGGACAAGACTGAAAAGAAAGAACATGTTTGAAAAGTTGTTAGATAATGACAGTTGTACTATCATGCAGAGTATACTGAAAGGAGATAACCTAAGTAAGGAATTTAAAATTGTAACAGAAGGTTATAAGCTGCGGGTTACAGATGACTGCAAAAGTTAAGGAAATAAAACTGGGGTATGGCAGACAGAGGTCATTCCTACTGGTTCTTCTGCTGAAAAATGACACAAAATATCTGAATTAGACAGGAGGAGGAGGAGGTGGAAAAGTAGAGTCTTTACGAACCCCACACCAAAGCCTATTCTGTCTATACATTAAGAAATTCCAATTAATGCAGTGGAAATCCTTCCTTGAATCAAGTAAAAGAACAGCACAGGGCTTGAAAAGGGAAGGAATTGAGTCAATTATATACTGTAGATCCTATAAAATTTATGCACGTTATCAGGAGCTAACCATGAGTATATGAAGCAGGACTGATCTGGACGGATGGATTTAGTGCAGACTTTTACTGTAAGCCAATACCTTAGCAAATAGTTTTGTGTCTGAATTAACAAGAGAGGGGGGCCTGGTGTAGTATAGGAGCCTTACCTTAATTAGAAGAACAGAAATAACCACTTTCTTAATTCTAGAGTTTAGATAACCAGAATAGTTGGCTTCCGTGTGCATATTAATCAGCAGGAGGAATAATTTTTCTAATATGCGAAAATATGCTCAGGCAAAGGCACATCCAAAACTGAACCCTTTCCAACATTCTGAGTCCAAAGACTATGCATGGTTAGCAAAAGAAAAACATTAATTTAGTCTACATAAAATTTATCACAAAGAGCTTTCTAGTACAAATAATACTGCAATAATAAATAACCTATTCACCAGTAACTTTACTGCTATTTTCTACTAGCCATTAATATCGATTCTGCCTGGTATTAATATTTTTTATCACTCGAATTATGAACACTCTTGAATAGCTTCTTTTTCCTTATGAACACTCTTGAATAGCTTCTTTTTCCAAGTATAAATATTGATTTTTTTTTTTAAACTCTAGATTTTATCAATATAGCTAATAACCTGGTTGATATAGTTAACAATAATATAACTCCTCATATGTCCTATTTTACTTAAATTTGAGCCATCTCCTGTACAAATGCTTAATGATGGCTATATAAATGACATGCTAAGATTATTAAGGCACTTATAAAAATTGTCAGCATTTTATTTATCAAGAAATACTTATTTTTTTTTTACTAAGTTTGGATCTGCCCTATATCTGCTGGTTATATTCTTGAATAACAGCACGCCTGTTTTACCGTTTTTAAAAGTGTTTGTTTGATATTTGGACTTCAGTCTTCACACATTATACACTTCATATCAGCATTTTGCCAATTATTAGAACATGAAAAACATTTGTTTTTTGCCTCGCATTTCCCATCATCCTATATTTACCCAGATCGTTGTAGACACGGAACACACATGAAATATATGTATTCCATAACACAATATATTATTTATCCTATACAATTCTAGGCATCTCACATCCAGATAAACTGACTTGAGCTGGGAGAACTTTGTGACTGACTTCAGCTGAGTTGGTGGGGGATAGGATAACAGGCTGCTTTCTGTTTACGCTGACTGACATATTTACAAAACAAAGAGCTGCTGAGGAGATGCAAAGGAATTTAAGGTGGCCCGGCATTACAACTTTTTTCGTAGGCTTCAGGGATTCTAGTGTTAAAGATTTGGAAGAGATACTACAATGTTACGAATAATGAATGCTGAAATCCATGCAATTCAAAGGGTTCACAAACTTTTTCTTGAAACTCTATTTAACATCAGGTGGAGCACCAGGATGCTTATAAAGTTGGTCAAGTAGGATGAAATATCTCAATGCAGAATAGTAGTGCTTTCCAAATTTAATTGACTCGTCTATACAAATCATACACTTACTTGCAGATAATCTCTGAATGAGCACTGCTTTCAGCAGATTGTACTTTAATTGCATTGGATCTAGCAGGTAGTGTGCAGTGCATTTAGTTGTATTTTAAAAAGAATTTAATCAATCACATGAAATAATTTTCAGCTTTACCAGAGCAAGCATTCTATACAAAATATTTCTACAATTCTGTTTTGCCAAGACAAAAACCTTAACAGAAAATATTTATTAAACCTAAAATTTGTAAATTATTTTAATAGTTAATAGTTATAATTAATAGTATTTAATAGTTTAATAATTTTAGGTTTGAGATTTGATGGTCTATTCCAGGGGTCGGCAAACCACGGCTCGCGAGCCACATGCGGCTCTGCCACGAATCAATTTCGACTACGTGCGAGTGAGCGGGGTGTCAGTCGGGTTGACATAGCGCAAGCGGGCGCGGGGTATGCGGCGTGGAGGAGGCACAGGCGACTAACGCACAAGTTGAGCGAGAGCGAGCCAGTCACAGCTTGTCCATCAGTGTGTACAGTGGTCAGTGCCTGGCGTGCCGAAAAGTCTCACGCGAGCGACGAGAGCACCTTAAGCTACTTGTATCTTTCAACCAGCTGCAGATCTCACAGGTATTTTTGGCATCAATTTAATAAGTTGTTCTAACTTTGTGTTGCTGCTTTTATTGTTATAAAACGAAACATATTTTTAGGTGCCACCTGTTTGACATGGCTACAAAGAAGAAGCAAAGAAAAACAGAAGACGAAAACCGTGAATTTAAAGTTGAATGGACCGAATCGTTCGCGTTTATACAAAACTCAAATGGCCTTCTGACCTGTCTTATTTGTCAAGAAAAATTGGCGCATAACAAGAAATTAAATTTGGAGAGACACTTTACAACTCAACACGCGTCATTTGGCATTAAATATCCCGCCGGTGATGCGAGGAAGAAAGCAGTTGAGAAACTTCAGAAGAGTCAAGAAAAATCAAGTTCTGTATTTAATTATTGGGTGCAATCTTACAACGTTAATATTGCAAGTTTTATTGTTAGTCAAGAGATTGCTAAGAGAGGCAAACCATACACAGACAGTGAGTACATTAAAAGTTGTTTTATAAATGCATCCGAAGAGCTATTCCGGGATTTTAAGAACAAGGCAGAAATTATTAAAAAAAATTAAAGAGTTTACCAGTCTGCTAAAACAGTAAAAGATAGGACAGTCAAAATTTCTTTGAATATAACCAATCAGCAAATCGAGGATCTTAAATTGGTTTCTGCTTTATCAATAGCTGTTGACAAGTCTTGTGACATAAATGACACAGCGCAAGTTTCACTTTTTGTTCAATTTATTTCGTCTACAGGTCCTAAAGAAGAACTTTTAGGATTATTGCCACTGGAAGGTCAAACACGTGGCGAGGATATTGCAAATGCTGTCATTGAATGCATGGAGAATCATCATATTCCACTCGATAAAATTGTTTCAATTTCAAAGTACGACCGGAGTGAAGAAAAGGTTTTGTTTCTATTTTGAAGGAAAAAATTAATCACGAGATACTTGTTTACCATTGCATCATTCATCAAGAAGCACTTTGTGCGCAGACATTTCCAGAAGAAATTTACAATGTTATGGAAATAGTGATCAAGATTGTCAATACAATTGTAGCTAAAGCTCTTTATCATCGCCAATTTAAAGAATTTTTAGTTGAAATGGAGAGTGAATACGCAGATCTTCTGCTGCATAATAAGGTACGTTGGCTTTCAAGAGGAAACGTTTTAAAATGTTTTGCATCCTAATTATTAGAAATTAAAGCATTTCTCCTTGAGAAGGGTGTTGACTAGCCTGAACTAATAGACGATCAATGGATCCAAAAATTTTATTTCATGGTAGACGTTACGTCTCATCTAAATAATCTTAATCGCAAACTACAGAAGAAAGGAAACATAATTTTTTCGATGTTGGAAGAAGTCATTTCATTCGAAAACAAATTATCCCTTTTTGCTCAAGATTTTGAAAGAGAAACATTAATTAATTTTCCAAGCCTGATGAAACATTGTCAAGAAAATAACTCGGTAATTGTCATTTACTATTCCAAAACAGCAATTTTAAATATGAGGGAAGCTTTTCTATGGATGTTTCAGGAATTCAGAAATAGCATGGCTACGTTAGCCTTTCTTAAAAAACCTCTCAGTGCTGATGTAACAGAATTGAATTTTTTCTCTTTTTAATATTGACATTGGCGCTTTTGAAATGCAATTACTGGAGTTAAAAAACAAAGAATTATGGAGCTCGAAATTTGAACGGCTTAATGCTGATCTGGAAAAATTGGAGAAAATGTGATTTTAGTTCACAGCACAAGTGGTCTGCTTTGAAAGACCTGGAGAAGGAAGACATGATAATTTTCAACACCTGGAATAGTATTCCTGACTCATATGATCAGTTAAAAAAACTAGCATTTGCTGTTCTTTCACTCTTTGGCTCTACATATTCATGCAAACAATCTTTTTCAAGCATGAACCTTATCAAAAGTACATTGAGAAATCGATTGAGAAATCGTCTTATTGATGAGAACCTGGAATCCTGCTTGAAATTAAAAACAACAACATACAAACCTGACTTATCCAAACTTTCCAAGGAAATGCAAGTTCATTGTTCACATTAAATGCGTGTTTTGTCATATTTTTATTTTAAAGTAAAAAATATTTTTTGTCAATAAATAAGATTATTATTATTATTATGATATCTGGTTTTATTTAATGTTAGTAGCTAGTTTAAACTGACTCCTAAAAAACATGGTTCTTGAAAAGAAATTGGCTCTCAAAAGAAATCTTAATCGTTGTACATGTGATCTTTGGCTCTTTTGACTAATGAGTTTGCCGACCACTGGTCTATCCAATGTTTCCCAAACTCGGCCCTGGGGAACCCCTGTGGCTGCAGGTTTTTGTTCCAACTGGATTCCTAATCAGTGACAACACCTGATAGCACTGATCTCATTTAATTAGCTGGTATTTTTTTTCTCTTTTATTCGACATTCAGAAAAGCATAGCAGCATGATTTTTACATTTATAAGACATTTAGAAATATTTCTGCTTTTGCTACATATTTAAATGCTTAACTCTATTTTGTTGATTTCATTATACTTTCCCCTTTCTCTGTGCAGTTTTTCCCCCTTCGTTGTATCTTAATAATGACAATTTAAAGCGAGCAGATCAGACACCCAGGCAAACAACACTGAATAATCAAAGGCTGCAACTACTTTAAAGTCAGACCCACTAATTAGTAAATAATGGATTACTTAAACAATTAGAAGACCTAGAAAAGTAGAATGAAAATCAAGATGAAAATACTGTTAAAAAGAAAAAAAATAAATCATACCTATAGATAGAGAGATAGATACTTTATTATTCCCAAGGGGAAATTCACATATCCAGCAGCACCATACTGATACAAAAAAACAATATTAAAGAGTAATAAAAATGCAGGTAAAAACAGACAATAACTTGGAATAATGTTAACGTTAAAAGGGTGGAACTGAGGAGTCGCATAGTTTGGGGGAGGAACGATCTCCTCAGTCTGTCAGTGAAGCAGGACAGTGACAGCAGTCTGTCGCTGAAGCTGCTCCTCTGTCTGGAGAGGGACACTGTTTAGTGGATGCAGTGATTCTCCATAATTGATAGGAGCCTGCTGAGCACCCGTCGCTCTGCCATGGATGTCAAACTGTCCAGCTCCATGCCTACAATAGAGCCTGCCTTCCTCACCAGTTTGTCCAGGCGTGAGGCGTAATTCTTCTTAATGCTGCCTCCCCAGCACACCACCGCGTAGAAGAGGGCACTTGCCACAACCATCTGATAGAACATCTGCAGCATCTTATTGCAGATGTTGAAGGACGCCAGTCTTCTAAGGAAGTATAACCGGCTCTGTCCTCTCTTGCACAGAGAATCAGTATTGTCAGTCCAGTCCAATTTATCATCCAGCTGCACTCCCAGGTATTTATAGGTCTGCACCCTCTGCACACAGTCTCCTCTGATAATTACGGAGTCCAGGAGGGGCCTGGGTCTCCTACAATCCACCACCAGTTCCTTGGTTTTGCTGGTGTTCAGGTGTAAGTGGTTTGAATCGCACCATTTAACAAAAGTCCTTTATGAGGTTCCTATACTCCTCCTCCTACCCACTCCTGATGCAGCCCACGATAGCAGTGTCGTCAGCGAACTTTTGCACGTGGCAGGACTCCGAGTTGTATTGGAAGTCCAATGTATATAGGCTGAACAGGACCGGAGAAAGTACAGTCCCCTGCGGCGCTCCTGTGTTGCTGACCACGATGTCAGACCTGCAGTTCCCGAGACGCACATACTGAGGTCTGTCTGTAAGATAGTCCACGATCCATGCCACCAGGTATGAATCTACTCCCATCTCTGTCAGCTTGTCCCTAAGGAGCAGAGGTTGGATGGTGTTGAAGGTGCTAGAGAAGTCTAGACACTTAATTCTTACAGCACCACTGCCTCTGTTTAAGTGGGAGAGGGATCCGCTCCCACCTTCTCCTGGTATGCGAACTGCAGAGGGTCGAGGGCGTGGCATACCTGTGGCCTCAGGTGGTGAAGCAGCAGCTGCTCCATGGTCTTCATCACATGTGACGTCAGAGCGACAGGCCGGAAGTCATTCAGCTCACTAGGATGTGATACCTTTGGGACAGGGGTGATACAAGATGTTTTCCAAAGCCTATGGACTCTTCCCTGTTCCAGGCTCAGGTTGAAGATGCGCTGCAAAGGACTCCCCAGCTCCAGCGCACAGGCCTTCAGCAGTCGTGGTGATACTCCATCTGGACCCGCTGCTTTGCTAGCACGAAGTTCCCTCAGCTCTCTGCTCACCTGCGCTGCTGTAATTGTGGGTGGGGATGTCTCTCCTATGCTGGTATCAACAGAAGGATGGGTGGAGGGTGCAGTACTCCGAGGTGAGAGTGGGTTAGGGTGGTCAAACCTATTAAAGAAGTTGTTCATTTGGTTTGCTCTCTTCACGTCTCTCTCGATGGTGGCACCCTGCTTCGAGCTGCAGCCAGTGATGATTTTCATCCCATCCCACACTTCCTTCATGCTGTTATTTTGCAACTTCTGCTACAGCTTTCTCCTGTACTGCTCTTTCGCCGCCCTGAGCTGGACTCGGAGTTCCTTCTGCACGCGCTTGAGCTCATGCTGATCACCGCCTTTAAAAGACCCTTTTCTTCTGGTTCAAAAGGCCCTTGATGTCACTTGTAATCAATCCATGGCTTGTTGTTAGCATAGCAGCGTACTGTTCTTACTGGAACTACAATGTCCATACAGAAGTTGATGTGGTCAGTAGTGCAGTCAACAACCTCCTCAATGTTCTCACTATGTGATCCCTGCAGGATATCCCAGTCCGTAGTTCCAAAGCAGTCTCTCAGAGCCTGCTCTGCCTCAGGGGACCACTTCCTGAATGAGCATGCGGTTGTAGGTAGCTCCCTCATACTTGGTTTGTAGTGAGGCTGAAGGAGAACCAGGTTATGATCTGCTTTCCCAAGCGCAGGCAGCGGGGTGGCGCTGTATGCGTCTTCAACATTTGCATACAGTAAGACAATAGACTTATTTCCCTAGGTGTTACAATCCACATACTGGGAGAAGGCAGGTAATGTTTTGTCCAGCGTCACATGGTTAAAGTCTCCAGCGATTAGCACAAGCGCCTCAGTGTGCTGAGTTTGTAACTTAGCAACAGTGGAATGGATGATGTCACCAGCTATTTCCACGTCCTCCCGAGGAGGGATGTATACAATAAAAACAATGACGTGTTCAAACTCTCTGGGTAAGTAATAGGGACGCAGACTTACGGCCAACAGTTCGATGTCCCTGCAGCAAGTAGAGATTTTAACGTTTACATGTCCAGAGTTACACCACCTTGTATTGACATAGAGAGTGAGTCCACCACCTTTGTGCTTCCCGCAGGTATTTGCGTCTCTGTCCGCTCTAACTGTGCTAAACCCGGGTAGCTCCACGTTAGCATCTGGGATGGTGGTAGTTAGCCACTATATAACTGCTTGGTACATTTTAATATTTTTTTTTTTTAGCAAACTTAGTTTTCTAATTTCTATATTGTTCCCTAAACACAGAACTTGGGAAATATCAGTTCACATAATTAGCCCTGGAGTTCAATTAAAAACAGAAGCTGGTTGGAACAAAAACCTGCAGCCACAGGGGTTCCCCAGGACCGAGTTTGGGAAACACTGGTCTATACAGTACCAGTTTATTTATTTTAAACACATTATTTTAACCCAGCTATGGCACATTTATAGTATATGATAAGAGGCCTGCCTAAACCTTTCCCCTACCCCGGGTCTTGTTGCCGTCATAGCCCTCAAATCTTCACTATTTACCTCACATATAATGGAAATCTAATGGAAGTAAAGAAAAAATCTTGTTCTTTTTAACAACAACAAAAAAAATACACTATAGCAACTATTACTGCATGTCTCCAAAATTTAAATCCCTAATTATTCTGTAATAAGGATTAGTAAGACACGAGGAAAACATTTTATCCACATGGACAATATAAGTGGTTTACTCCAGTAGTAAAAACAGAAACAATTTCTTGTGTCACAAGTAAACAATTTAGAATAAAATTTACTGTTAAACTTAATAAACATTCTTTATTACAATTTAGAAGCATCTTTTTTGGTTGTACTGTAATTTTCCCTATAGCTCATTGAAACATCACATCTTCTCATGTATTCAAGCACTACCTAGGTATTTCTGTAGACATACCCTAAAAAGACAAGCACATATTTGTTATAAGCAAAATATTAAAGTTTTTTTTAATTCACATGCATCTGATGTTGGCTAATAAATGGTAAATAAAATGGCAAATTTTAATTTTAAAGTTTACCATTGAGTGACAAGTGAAACAAGCATAAGAAAATGATTGAAGCACATATAATTATGAAGTTATAAAGTTGGTATAAACATGCAAGGAATGCTGATATTTATAAATGAAACTAATTCAGATAGAAAGCTTATGAAAATTGGTTTCATCACGATCTTCCAGATATTTGCCATACTTAACAAAAATGTTGTACTTGAAGGAAACAGTAAGGACAAAGTGCACATGTTTGTCTTCAATTATCTAAAACAAAATTATTTACATGAACTTTTAAACCCTTGGATAGCTTAAAAAGTTCAGTAAATTTCTAATTTCAGTAAATTATGGGAGAAGGAAATTATAGAATTATAATTATCTGAACTATTGAAGATGCAAACAATCACACTGATGAAAAACTGAGAACTACAAAAAACAAAACCAAATGGTGACAATTACCAGAGTTTGGGGGTATGATATCTACCAAAAGAATGGTGCCTCCATGTAAAAGTGCTGTGACAGTCATGTGGCAGGAGTTTCCCAAAAGAAGTTTTTTCATTGAGATACAGCATTCTTCACTCCAGGTTCCACCTACTGCTGCTACATTTGCAAGTCTACACTGCATTGCCTAGAGCAATATAAAAAAAGGAAAACATAAATATGCTTTGTGAATTAACTTATTGATTTATGGTCTAAAAAGTCTAAAGAGTATACACTGAACACATTTATTCCAATCATCTCATTAATATAAGGCAGAAACCTAGCCTGGATGGGGCCACCAACCCCATGATAAGGCAAACTCACAAATAACGGGATAATACAGAAAGTATTAATAGAAAATTAAAGCTTATGTTATTTAGGAGCTTCAAATACTTGAACCCGATTTTAAAACTCCAAAGCATACAGTGGATAAAATTTACATTATTCAGATGATATTTAGCATGGTCTTGAATATTGTTATTAAGCAGAGGAAGGAGGTTTTTTAAATTCACAACATAAGGGATTGTTTAAACAAAAAACCCAACCAGATATATCTACAAATGCAACAAGAGGAGATGTGACAGAAGGAAAGACATCCCGTTTGAAAGCCAGCCTGAAACACAGTGCAACAAAATCCAACTCCAACTCTCCAGCAGGAACGAAGAAAACAAGACAGATGGTATCATGTAGAAGAAAAGTGTGCACATTCAGAGTCAGTGTAATATACCCAATCAATCTTTCAAACACAGTAACTCATCTTGCAGCAGCACATGCAATACCCCGAGTAATATTTTTAGTGATCAGAAATAACCTCACTTAATGTAACTGGACATTTCCATCAATGCTGGTGCACAACAATAAGGACTCCTGAAACAGTACCTGATTTTAATTGTTTGTATCTCCGCATGTCTACAATAAGCCTACAATAATTAGAATTTTATAATATCCCAAGTCGAGATGGGCAAAGGAGGCATGATTTGTAGACAGTCTACCTGCCAGACCTATTCACATTCTTTTGTAAATTGAATATCCAAAAAGAAGTTAACATTTCCTTTTAATCAAGAGAATGTTGAGCAGCAAACAAGTTTTCAACAACTATTCATAAAAACAATTAGAATAAAAAATGGATTTCTATAAAAAGACAATTCTAAAAGAGATGTTACTAACCATAAATTGACTCGATTGTTCCAAAAGTTCATACATCTATTGAATTGCTGATTAATATAAAATGAAATTTTAGATGCCAAAATCAGACCATACCACAGCCTACAGACAGATAGATAAATTACTGATCCAGAGGGAAATTCAAGTACAATTCAAGTTCAGTTTTGTGATATCAGCCTACAACTAAACAAATTCCTCTGCTTAACTACGGCAGCTTAAACTGGGTGGTGTTCGTGGTCTGTAACAGACAGCAGCTCGCATATTGTCATTTCTGCTATGCCACTGTCACCAGAAAGTCCATTTCCATTCCAAGCACAGATCTTGCTCGCTTGATCAGCATGTCAATACAATCACTATCCCTTCTCTTCAAGCTTCCCCCCAGCACACAACAGCATAGAACAGAGTACTGGCAACCATAGACTGATAGAACATCTGCAGGTGTTTCTTGCATATGTTAAAGGAGCCCAGCCTCCTCAGAAAATAGAGCCGGCTTTGCCCTTTCCTGAACAGAGCCCTTGTGTTCTCTGACCAGTCCAGCCTGTCATCCAACTGCACTCCAAGGTATTTATAGGTCTTGAACCACTCTACATTATCTCCTTCAGTGCAGACAGGTCCCAGTGGAGGTCTAGACCTAAGGAAGTCCATGACAACTCCTTGATTTTGAAAATGTTCAACAGCAGTTAGTTTGACCGACACCATCCCACAAAGACATTCACCAGACCCCTGTACACCTCCTCCACCTCCAGTCCACCCCCGACACACCCCACAATAGCAGTGTCATCAGAACTTCTGCATGTGAATGAGTTGTAGATAAAGCCCGATGTGCACAGAGTGAAGAGAAAAGGGGGAAGAACAGTCCCCTGTGGAGCTCCTGTGCTACTGATTACAGTCTGTGATGCGCAGTTCCCCAGTCTGACAAACTGAGGTCTATCAGTGAGGTAATCTGTACTCCATTTCAGCGGGTGCAAGTCCAATCCTATCCTGGACTGCTTATCCCTCAGTAGAAGGGGCTGGATGGTGTTGAAGGCTCTGGAAAAGTCTAAGAGCATGATCCTCACAGCAATACACTTTTTTCCAGATGCAAGTGGGTCCAGTGGGGAAGGCAGAGAATGGCATCATCCACACCCACCTTCTCTCGAAGGGCAAACTGCTGGGGGTCTAGTGCATGATTCGCCTGTGGTCTGAGAAGATGAAGAAGAATTAGCTCCAGGGTCGCTACATGATATGGGATGTTAAGGCCACAAGTTGAATTCACTGGATCTCGCTTTCTTGGGAACCAGCATGAGACATGAGGACTTCCACAGTGTGGGGACTCTTCCCAGGCGTAGGCTCAGGTTGAAAATGTGCTGAAGGGGTACTGCCAGCTCAACAGCACAGGCCCTTAGAAGTCTTGGACGCACCTTATCTGGACCAGCTGCCTTACTATGGTGCAGTCTCCTCAGTTCTCCTCTAACCTGGTCGGCAGAGATGGTGTGAGAAAATTGGGGCAGCGAAGCAAGGGGGCTGTTAGCACCTTCTGATGTGCAGCTATGCTGGTGGGGGAAGAGGGCTGCATGATCTAAGCTGGCAGCTTAGAGGGGGGGGGTGGGTGAGCACCTGTGAGCGAGGGGGTAGTGGCCGGCGAGTTTGTGATAGGTAAAGCAGAAGCATGGCAGTCACACCAGTTGTAGAAGAGATTGAACTCATTCGCTCTATCCACATGGTCATCTGCTGTACAGGTGTTCCTTTGTTTATTGCCTGTGATTGTGCTTCATATCATCCCATACCTCCCTGTTACTTTCCTGCAACTTGAATTCTACCTTCTTCCTGTAGGACCCCTTAGCCTCTCTTAGTCTAGCCTTAAGATCTCTATGTACACTCTTTTTCTTGTTAAGAAGGTCCTTAACATCACTGGTAATCCAGGGCTGCTTATTAACAAAGCAGCATACAGTTTTAACAGGGACAGCAGCATCCGCACAGAAGTTCAGATATTCTGTCACATAGTTTGCAATCCCTCAATATCCTCTCCATGTGGTTCCTGCAGAACACTCCAGTCAGTAGAATCAAAGTGGTCTCTAGGAGCATTTTCAGCTTCAGTAGGCCATTTCCTGAAAAAGCGTGTAGTTGTGGGTTGTCTTTGAACTAGAAGCTTGTATTGAGGATGTAGGTAAATAAGATTATGATCAGATTTACCCAGTGGGTGGAGGGGAGTGGCTTGGTAAACATCACTTACATTTGCATACAGAAGGTCAATTGTCCTGTTCTTTTTGGTGGGACAATCATCATACTGAAAGAAGGAAGTCAGAGTCAAGTCCACTGTACTGTGATTGAAATCGCCAGAGATTGCAATTAAAAATTCTGTGTGTTGTATCTGAAGTCTTGCAATATTAGCGAGAATGACATCACATGCCTTCCCTGTGTCCAACCCATGGAGGAACTTAACAACAACGATGCCATGAGATAACTCCCTGGGCATAGAGTATGGATGTACACCCACCACTAACAATTCAATGTCCCGACATCAGATTGTTTCCTTACCTGTTACATGCCCAGGGTTACACCATCAGATGTTAATAAGCAGTGCAAGTCCCCCACCTTTGCTTTTGTCACAATGTTTAGCGTTCCTGTTGGCTCTTATGGTTGTGAACCTCAGAATGTCCATGCTTGCATAGGGAATGCTGTCGGTTAGGCATGTATCCATCAGACACAATAAAATGCACTCCAGATTCACCTGATGGTTTTTAATTAGTGGTACTAGCTCATCCATCTTATTGACCAGCGAGTTTACATTCCCCATTACATCCGATGGAATAGATGGTTCACATTTCCTTCATTTGTTCACAAGCTTCGCCTTTACCTTAGCACCAGCCCTGCATCCCCGATACCTGCATCTCAGTTCCTCCAGAATGATCATTGCTCTACCAGGACGTCTCTTCAGAGTGCAAGTAGCTCTTCCTTTGTGTAAAGAAATTTACTGCCACTCACTTGTGTTGTAAAAATATTCATATCCATAGTATGCTTTAACAAAATCACTGCACACATAGTAGACAAACGGTACAGAAGGAGATCTACACTATAAGTAAAGAAAAGAAAGAAAAACGCGTAATGCAGACATAGCTACTGGTTAGGCTAACACTTGCGTCGGCACCTTGTTTTTAATTAAAAGTATGCATCATGTAATGGAGTTGTACATACATTTTTTTTACATAGTGTTACAAATTAATGAACACACAATATAAATGTACTCGTTTCATTTAATATGGTATAGCAGTATCACCCGCATTGTTTGGGTAAGTAATGTTAAGCTCTGGTCCTTTTGCCTACTAGTCTGGTTTTAGTCTGTTCTGGTGCTCTGGACCTCAGTGACAAAAGTGAGCCATCAGGTGATGTCGTCCATAGAACTCAGTGAATTTAAAAGGAATAAAAAAAAAACTATACACCCAGTGTCAAAATTTTGGGTTTAATAGTCATCTAGCGTCTCTTCCTAACAAAGTGTGATATATGTGAAAAATTTTGTTGCGACTGGGATAAAGGTGTGGAACTACATAAAGAACCAGAAGCCATGGTTCACACAGAAGTTCACGAGCTGCTGAAAACAAGGGATGCTGCCTACAAAGCCAACGACGAAGTGGCACTCAGAGCAGCTAGAACCAACCTGTCCCGAGGCATTAAGTTAGCAAAGCGGGAGTACTCAAAGAAAATTAGTGATCACTTCGCCTGCTCAAGAGATTCTCGTTGAATGTGGCAGGGCATCCAAACCATCACGGATTATAAGGCCCCACCGCATATGTGTGTTAATGACACCTCTCTTCCAGACGCTCTTAACACCTTCTATGCCAGGTTTGAGACACAGAACAATAAACCAGCATGGAAGACCATCCCCTCGTCAGACAATCAAGTTCTGTCCCTGTCTGCAGCTAGTGTGAGAAGGACTCTCATCAGGGTCAACCCACACAAAGCTGCTGGACCAGATAACATACCTGGACGTGTGCTCAGAGCTTGTGCTGACCAGCTGACTGATGTCCTAGTGGACATCTTCAACATCTCCCTGAGCCAAGCTGTTGTGCCAAAATGTTTTAAAAACACCACCATCAGACCTGTCCCAAAGACAGCTACAGCCTCGGAACTCAATGACTACCGCCCAGTGGCACTCACTCCAATCATTATGAAGTGCTTTGAGCGGTTAGTTTTGAGTCACATAAAGAATCAGCTGCCCCCCAAACTGGACCCTCTACAGTTTGCATATCAATCAAATTGATCAACTGACGATGCAATTTCAATGGTATTCCACCTGATCCTGTCACATCTGGATCACCGCAATGCACATGTAAGAATGCCGTTCATTGATTTCAGCTCAGCATTCAATACGATCATTCCCAGGCAGTTGATCAGTAAGCTGGATCTGCTCGGACTCAACACCTCCACCTGCAACTGGATTCTGGACTTTCTCACTGAAAGACCTCAAACAGTACAGATTGGGAATATAAGATCTAACACCTTCACACTGAGCACAGGTGCCCCCCAGGGTTGTGTGCTGAGCTCACTACTCTTCACGCTGTTGACCCATGATTGCACCTCCAACTCTGACACAAACCACACTATCAAGTTCGCCGATGACACTACAGTAGTGGGACTCATTGAGAACGACGATGATGCGGCGTACAGAGAAGAGGTGGAACAGTTGGCACTTTGGTGTAAAGACAATAATCTGTCTCTTAATGTTGAAAAGACAAAGGAGTTGATTGTTGACTTCAGGAAGACAAAGGCTGTCCATCTTCCACTCAACATTGATGGCGTCACAGTACAGAGTGTGAAGAGCACCAGGTTCCTCGGTGTTCATATCACAGAGGTCCTGTCCTGGACCAAAAACACCAACTATCTTACAAAAACAGCCCAGCAGCGTCTTTACTTCCTGCGACGACTGAAGAAGGTGCACCTCCCTAAACCCATACTTACCACCTTCTACAGAGGCACCATAGAGCGCGTCCTGACCAGCTGTATTACAGTCTGGTATGGAAACTGCCATGCCTCCGACCGCAAAGCCCTTCAGAGGATTGTGCGGACTGCTGAGTGCATCATTGGCAGCTCTCTACCCAGTCTGCAGGAGATCTACACCTCACGCTGCCTTCATAAAACCACTAGCATCATGGCTGACCCCTACCACCTATCCCACCAATTGTTTACTCCTCTTCCATCTGGAAGATGACTCTGCAGCATCAGGAGCAGGTCTGCGAGATTGTGCAATAGTTTCTTTTCCCAAGCAGTCCAGCTCCTGAACACCATGCGAGATTGTGCAATAGTTTCTTTTCCCAAGCAGTCCAGCTCCTGAACACCATGCTGCCCTCCTCCACACTGGACTCTTTACTCCACACACTCTCTGGATTACATACATACTGTATATGTTTTTTAGTTTTTTATATATATATATATATATATATATATATCTTGTGTATTGCACCTTTTGACTCTGGAGGACAATATTTCGTCCCACTGTGTACTGTAAGTATATTGTTAGGATGACAATAAAGCTCTACTTGACTTGACTTCACTACTTGACTAACATTGAGCTTTATAAAGATTAACAAAACTTACACAAGGTGGAACAGTTGCAAGTTCAATAGGCAAGGCTTTAATTTCACCCAAGGTTACTTCTTCTTCATTCCCAAAGTCAATATAAAAAATGTTCGCACTACTCAAATTCAAATCAATGGACTGCACCAGGCCCCTATACCAATTCTGTGAAGAAAAAAAACAAAACAGCAAAGATAATCTGAACAAAAAAAAAAAAAAGCCACACTTAAAACTTGTCTAACCCTAATTTAATGCTTACTGTATACAATGCATGAATACAACAATGCAGCATGTTTAAATATTAACAAAAAGAAATCAATACAATGAACACTTATTTAAAACAGAATAATCTCCTCTTGATACTGGTATCTTCATGTAGCATGTTATTTTTTTGTTTCAACAGAAGCTAGTCTTCTGCACATGTTAAAATAAAATGTCCTCAATTAAATTATTTCATACCTTATCGTGTGAATATATGGCAGCACACACCTCCCCCTTTTTAGGTACATAATCACCATTGCTCTCTATATTTAAGCATGTGTTTTGAAGAGTCAAAGAAATTTTGTTCAAATTCTGCTTAGTTTGTGAAGATTCAATATGCACAAAAAACTTGTCTGGAGTCACAAATTCAATTACCAAAGCCTAAAGGGAAAAAAAGAGAAATCAAACTAAAGTAGATATAATGTGATTTGGCAAGAAATGTGCATAGACTAAAGCTTTACCTTTAACTGCACTCCTTCAATTATTTCCATTTTTGGGAGATCTTCAACTGCTGTTCTCTTTGACTGTACATTCTCCTGTTTGATTAAACAAACCTACCATTAAATGATGCATACATTTTAAAAGTACAAAATGAGAATAATTAAAAAAGAAATGAAAAGTGTATATGTTATTGGCGTTTTTGACTGGTTTCAAACTAAAGATTAATCAAAACTATACATTATACAAAATAAATATTAATAAAATTAAATCATTACTTCTCCTATGCTCTGATCCACTGAACAGTATCAGGTCAAGTCAACTGAATCTGGGTCCAAAAAATAAAACACCTTTATTCTTATTAGAATATGAAGAAAATATAATAATGTATTCATTTGCACTTTTTATGTTAATGTTTCAATTATGTTTTGCTTTCAGTTTGTATGTCATATGAGAAAAACTAAAGTATACTGTACTTATTACTTGTTTCTGTGCAACACAGCAAACACCATTACAGAAGCTCTCTCTCCCTTCTCCATATTATTTTTACAAATATTAGTAATGCTATTAATTTTTAATGTTAGGTTTTGACCTCTGGTTTGTTAATATGCATGCTTGGGTGGATTTTTAAATTAGGATATCTCAGAACTAAGTGATGGCTTATCTCAAATACCTTTCTGACAAGCTCCAAGCTTGACAGATATCACAGTGTAAAGGATCAGTTTCACTACAAACTACCCTATGTGTATAATTGTATGTCACAAGAGGACACTGAATTGAACTGCTTGTGACACAACAAAAAAGAATTCTTTAGTCCTTATATTATTGTAATGGTTGCATTTGGTTGGGGGTTGGTGCCATAGTGTTTAAGTTAACAGAGTTGCTACTGGAATACTGAGTGCCATTAGCAGCACTATTGTAACCTTAAGACAACAAGTGCTATTTGGATTTTGAACAGGGTGCGCCACAACAGTATTCATTACCTCTAGAAAAGTGCTATATAAATATAATGAATTATTATTATTTATTAAAGTTCCACAAAGTTAAAGAGACCCTATGCTGATAAACAGAAAATAAGGGATGGATAGCTAAGGAAACACTTGAAAGAAAAGGGAAAAATGCCAAATCCTCTGTTCTATTTGAATTGCTTGATGCTACATGGTAATATACAAGCTTCAACCAAATCATTACCATGGAGGAATACCTGAAAAGGAAGAGTACACACAAACACAAAAAATGTACCGATTCAACCTGTTTGATGTACATTCTCACAAAGGAAAGTAATTCTAATTGTGTTGGCTTTCCCAACGTTTGTTTTTTTCACCCCACTGTTTTAATGTTGCTATTCTTCTACCGATGCTTTTTTCCTTGGTTTTAATTTGTGTGGTCAAGAATGTTCAATTAAACCCTGTCTTAAGGTGTAAATATTTTTGCGCCTTCTATGTAATTTTGCTTTAATGCTTCACCCAGCCATTTCATACCAATAATCATTTACATATACTTACTGTAGCAATAAGAAAATTTCCAAAGCTACATGTGTTATTCATGGGCAGACAATCCTATGAACTACACACATAGATCAAGAAAAGTTGTAGTCATTCAACAGACTTCAATTCCTAACAGTTTTACCAAATAAATACTGTTAAGATATAATGTTATTCTGTCTTGACAAACAGCCTTCCAATTTGTTAATCTGTGCTTAAATTCAAACTAATTTTTCCTCCAAGTACTATTTTAGACACTGAATATCTAGCATTCCTGGCAGGAGACACCTTTTATATTTCAGGGAGACCATGACTTTAGTTAAATTATTTTCCCAGCATTGAAGGACAACCCACATAACAGGCCAGATGTGACAGTCTTAGGCAACAGTCATTTGGAAAAAAATAAATAAATAAACACAATGACACACAGGTGTGAACTCTGTATAGATATCCATTGCTAGACAGAGCACCAGTCCATCACACTTCCATTATTTTATTTGAGTCGTCATTTATTAACTTCAAGACTGGCACAAATGTGCAATCTTCACCTTAAGGAAAAAGAAACAGGATTATAAAGAAATTAACTGTTTGTAGCTTACTACTCAACTTAGCTTTACTAAGTGTAATAGTGTAACAAAAGGAGAAAGAACTGAGCTGCTGCGAGGTAGTGTGCTCTTCTCTTCTATTTATGCATGACTGGAACTGAAAGCAAAGTCGCCATACCTAAATTTAAGAGGATTTAAGAGACTATGATAGACATGGAGAAAATATAATGCTAAGGCAGGTGAGCAAAAAATGGCAGATTTGATAGAAAATCGCTTGTTACCAGACCAACCACCTTTCTCCAATGTTGGAGTTGACTATTTTGGTCCTTTTCAAATTAAAAGAGGATGAAGTCTGATCAAGACGTATAGAGTAATTTTTACTTATCTAAATTAGAGCCATACACAAAGATTGCACACAACTTGGACACTGACTCTTGTATCAATGACATACGTCTATTCATTTGCAGAAGAGGACAAGTTAAAATAAGACACACAGGTAATGGAACAAATTTTATTGGAAAAGAAAGAGCTACGTGAAGCAATTAAAAATCTTGACCAAAAAAAAATTTGCAATGCCATGATGAAGAAAGAAATAAAATCAAAAGTAAAATATAGCAATATTCTCTGCTCCTGCATAAACAATTAGGGGTCAGAAGTGTTAACAGCCAACTTTAGAAAGTTAATGTTTGATGTTAAATTCATATATTTGCTTAATTTCTATAGAATATCAGTTTCTTATAGCTACCTAGAATATGGTATAGCCTTTTAACCCCCTAAGTTAACATTAGATAGAACTTTCTTAGCTATTTCTGTAGAATAGTGTGTTTGTTAAGGATTTTAGGAGGCCCAGACCCCTCATGGACCCCGTGATCATCAGAGGTGACTGTGTGCAGATGGTGCAGACCTATAAATACCTGGGAGTGCAGCTGGATGATAAATTAAGACTGGACTGCCAATACTGATGCTTTGTGTAAAAAAGGACAGAACCGGTTATACTTCCTTAGAAGGCTGGCGTCCTTCAACATCTGCAATAAGATGCTGCAGATGTTCTATCAGATGGTTGTGGCAAGCGCCCTCTTCTACGACGTGGTGTGCTGGGGAGGCAGCATTAAGAAGAAGGACACCTCACGCCTGGACAAACTGGTGAGGAAGGCAGGCTCTATTGTTGGCATGGAGCTGGACAGCTTGACATCTGTGGCAGAGTGACGGGCGCTCAGCAGGCTCCTATCAATTATGGAGAATCCACTGCATCCACTAAACAGTGTCATCTCCAGACAGAAGAGCAGCTTCAGCGACAGACTGCTGTCACTGTCCTGCTCCACTGACAGACTGAGAAGATCGTTCTTCCCCCAATCTATGCGACTCTTCAATTCCACCCGGGGGGGGGGGGGGGGGGGGGGGGGGTGTAAACATTAACATTATACAAAGTTATTGTCTGTTTTTTCCTGCATTGTTATCAATCTTTAATTTAATATTGTTTTTTGTATCAATATGCTGCTGCTGGAGTATGTGAATTTCCCCCTGGGATTAATAAAATATCTATCTATCTATCTAAACAGAACTTTTCATAAACAAGAACTTTTCTTTAATATCAAATTTAAAAGAGAATCACCAACTCAAAAACTTTATTAGCTTTAAAAGAGTATACACACATATACATTATATATATATATATATATATATATATATATATATATATATATATATATATATATATATATACACATACACACACACACACATATATATATATATATATATATACATATACATATATATATATATATATATATATATATATATATATATATATATATACACAGTACATATACATATATACATATACATACAGTAATCCCTCGCTATATCGCGATTCGACTTTCGCGGCTTCACTCTATTGCGGATTTTATATGTAAGCATATTTAAATATATATCGCGGATTTTTTGCTGGTTCGCGGATTTCTGCGGACAATGGGTCTTTTAATTTCTGGTACATGCTTCCTCAGTTGGTTTGCCCAGTTGATTTCATACAAGGGACGCTATTGGCAGATGGCTGAGAAGCTACCCAACCAGAGCGCGTATTACGTATTAAATAAAACTCCTCAAATATATTGTGAGCACGGGGGCTGTTCGCACCCCTAGAGGATACGGCTGCTCCTCAAAAAATGCTGAAAGATTACCTTCACATTGCTCTCTTCCTTGCTGGGCTTACATATAGCTGCTTTGTCAAGCAATATGCTTCCCGCACTGTGCTTCGCATACTTAAAAGATCAAACAGCATGTATTGATTTTTGATTATTTGCTTCTCTCTCTCTCTCGCTCTGACATTCTCTGCTCCTGACGGAGGGGGTGTGAGCAGGGGGGCTGTTCGCACCCCTAGACGATACAGACGCTCGTCTAAAAATGCTGAAAGATTGCCTTCACGTTGCTCCCTTCTGTGCAGCTGCTTTGTCAAGCGACATGCTTCCAGCACGGTGCTTCGCATACTTAAAAGCTCAAAGGGCACGTATTGATTTTTGATTGTTTGTTTTTCTCTGTCTCTCTCTCTCTCTCTGACATTCTCTGCTCCTGACGGAGGGGGTGTGAGCAGAGGGGTTGTTCGCACACTGGCCTAGAGGATACGGACGTTCCTCTAAAAAATGCTGAAAGACTACCTTCACAATTGCTCCCTTCCTATCAGCAGCTTTGTCCGGCGGTGCTTCGCATACTTAAAAGCCAAACAGACCTATTGATTTTTGTTTGCTTTTTTCTCTCTCTCTCTGACATTCTCTGCTCCTGACGCGCACTCATTTGAAGAGGAAGATATGTTTGCATTCTTTTAATTGTGAGACGGAACTGTCATCTCTGTCTTGTCACGGAGCACATTTAAACTTTTGAAAAAGAGACAAATGTTTGTTTGCAGTGTTTGAATAAAGTTCCTGTCTCTCTACAACCTCCTGTGTTTCTGTGCAAATCTGTGACCCAAGCATGACAATATAAAAATAACCACATAAACATTTGGTTTCTACTTCGCGGATTTTCACCTTTCGCGGGGGGTTCTGGAACGCAAACCCCGCGATCGAGGAGGGATTACTGTATACATTTACACATATACATATACACATATACATATATATACATACATACACATACATACATACATATATATACATATATATACACATACATATACATATATATACACATACATATACATATATATACACATACATATATATTATATATTTATATACAGGTACTTGTCGACTTACGACCCATGCAAGTTACGACTGTTCGACTTTACGACACGTTCAAGTTTCCCCCGCCATCTGTTGGCAGCGCCAGTCTCCCGCACTCCCAAGTCTCGCTACGCAGCAGTAATAATATACGCAGCAGTGTTGCCCCACGTGTGTTTGTGTCTTGTTGTTTTGGCAATTTTCGATAATAATATACCCCTAACGTCTACCAAGAGGAAATTGTGTCTGTCCACTCATCAGCCTGCCAAAAAGGAAAGACAGGCCATTGATCTAGACACCAAAATGATGATAATAAAACAGTATGAAGGAGGAAAGAAAGTGAATGTGATTGCATTTGCTGGATTTAACAGTGAACAAGAACTTGAGATTCGTGAAGAAATGGTGAAACTGTCAAAAGACCTTTCATTGGAATGTGAAATGGAAGATGTCGAGGAGTTGCTAGACCGGGATTCAGGTGAACTTACGAATGAAGTGCTGATAGAATTGGAAGAAGAAAGAGTGGCGGAAGAAGAAAAAAGAGAATTGGAGAAAGACGAAGAGGAGGAGGCGCCACAACGAATGTTCACCACAAAGGGATTGTCAAGAAGGTTTATCTCTACTGAATAAACTCCTTGCCCATTTTGAAAAAATGGATCCAAACACTGATCGATTTGCGAGGATTGAAAGGATGGCACGCAACACATTTCATCCTTATTGTGAAATTTACGAAGAGAAAAAAAAACAAACAATTCAGACGAAGCTCACTATGTTTATGAAAAGAGCAACTCCTCCCATCACCCCGTCCGCAGCCTTGCCTGATGAAGGTGATATTGACAACCCGCAGCCAAGCACCAGTGGTGCCAGGAATTAAATATATTTATTTTTGTACGTTTTTCCACATATTAAACCAACTGTACTGTAGTATGCTGTGTTTGACTTAGAAAGTAAGAAAATGTTCATAAAATATTACTTTAAGACGATTACAATATCATTACCCAGTGTAATATTCTTACCTTAATTTAACATAGGCCAACTTACGTCCAGATCAACTTACGACCAGTCAGTCGGAACCAATCGCGGTCGTAAGTCGACGAGTACCTGTATATATTTTTATATATATATATATATATATATATATATATATATATATATATATATATATATATATATACATATACTGTATATATATATTAGTGCTGGGCGGTATACTGGTTCATACCAAAAACTGCTTTTTATCTTTGTTATGATATGGATTTTTCTTATACCGCATGTTTTGTCTTGGTAGAGTAATACATATTGCTCTACTTTCCCCTATTGTATTATTAATATGTAGCCTTAGAATGCCTAATCTCACAGACTTACCACTGTTTATAAGGTATTATTGTATATAACTTATCCCCACCTTCCCTTCTATATCTATAACCTCAGGCAATTAGATGTAATAAAAAGACAAGCAGAAGTTACAGTTTAAACAATGTATTATTGATAATATTCATAAATAACAAAATGCAAAGTATATTTGAATATTGGCAACCATACAACCTGATTAAATGGTGATATGTAGTTCAGGCGGCACACAGACTTCTAGTTACTTATATGTCTCTAGTTAAGGCATCATTGGTGCTCAGCTTTCAGCCACATGTCTGTTCAAAATGGCTGCCGAGCTGTGCTCTTCATTGTGTTGTCTTCATCACAGGTTAGCAAGAGAGATGCTTCTTTCAGATGTTGGTTAGTAAGAGAGAGATACTTCTGCATCATCACAGGTTAGCAAGAGAGATTGTGAGGTTAAACACATACATTTATACATGCTCTGTCCAACCCCAAGAGCCAATAGGACATCATGGTACTTAAAGGCCTCTGTGACAAGCCAATTCCAAACAGCCATACCTCAGACCAATGGGGGAATAGAACATCTTAATACCTGCCACCCCCAAGATCATATGTCTTTAAGTCTTTCTTGCGGGGGTAGAAATGAATTAAGCAAAGAAACACTAACCAAACCGGTTTAAGGCACATCTTCCCCCAAATCCTGTTGTAAAATTCAAAGAGGCTCAGTCGTAAAAGGGGGGGGGGGGCAAACAAGAATGCCTCTCACCAAAGTAACACTAAATTACATTGCTTTGCCTAAAAATCAAATAAAGGCATACAAAATTATTCGTCAAGTTATATGTAAAATCTCACATCACAACACTGCAACACCGGTTTAAATTGCCTCAACAACGTTCGGAACGTGGCGCAGCGGGAAACTGTTTAAGGGGGACCTTTTTCACTGCTGCACCGCTAAACAAGCATACAATGGAGTACATGCATTAGTGGAGGTATTGCGCGGTGAAAATGGACAGAGAACATTCCGCAACTGAAGCTGTAGCAGACGATAAAGTTGAACATGATGACACAGAAGAACTTTTGCTGGAAAAAGGAGTCACATCTGTTGTCTGGAGATACTTTGGATTTAAAAGGTCGGATGTGGACCATTATGTTCAAATGCGTGAATGCGGTTTCTATACTATATATACTGTTTCTATACTACTGGATAATACTGCAAGCCAAGTTGTATTTTTTTCAATACTGTATAATGTACCTGGGTACTATGTAATAGTGTGACGACATGTTGACTTTATTCTCGACATTTCCACTTTAATCTCGACGCTTATGATGAGAATAAAGTCGACATCTCTACTTTATTCTCGCCGTTTGTCGAGATTAAAGTCGACATGTTGACTTAATTCTCGTAATTTGTTATTAAAGTAGAACATTGTAAACTAAGCTTCATCTAAAAATGAATATTTCATTTACTAGATTTTCTTAAACCCCATCATAAGTTATGTAGCACATTAAATGCTTTTTTGTTAAGTGTTTCCAGAGCCATGTTAATCGCTACTGCTTCTTAAACTGACTTCCTCTTGCACTAAGAGGAGGCGCTGGCAGCACACAGAATACATTAACTTCATGATATTCCTGCTTCCTGAACATTTAGAATGCTAAGATAAATACAGTGATCCCTCGCTATATCGCGCTTCGCCTTTCGCGGCTTCACTCCATCGCGGATTTTATATGTAAGCATATTTAAATATATATCGCGGATTTTTTGCTGGTTCGCGGATTTCTGCGGACAATGGGTCTTTTAATTTCTGGTACATGCTTCCTCAGTTGGTTTGCCCAGTTGATTTCATACAAGGGACGCTATTGGCAGATGGCTGAGAAGCTACCCAGCTTACTTCTCTCTCTCTCTCTCTCTTGCGCTGACTTTCTCTGATCCTGACGTAGGGGGATTGAGCAGGGGTGCTGTTCGCACACCTAGACAATACGGACGCTCGTCTCTAAATGCTGAAAAATTATCTTCACGTTGCTATCTTTTGTGCAGCTGCTTCCTGAAACAACATGCTGCACGGTGCTTCGCATAATTAAAAGCTCGAAGGGCACGTATTGATTTTTGATTGAAAAACAAACTCTGTCTCTCTCTATCTCTCTCTCTCTCTGCTCCTGACGGAGGGGGTGTGAGCTGCCGCCTTCAACAGCTTTGTGCCGCGGTGCTTCGCATACTTAAAAGACAAACAGCCCTATTGATTTGTTTGCTTTTCTCTATCTCTGTGACATGATCTGCTCCTGACACACACTCCTTTGAAGAGGAAGATATGTTTGCATTCTTTTAATTGTGAGACGGAACTGTCATCTCTGTCTTGTCGTGGAGCACAGTTTAAACTTTTGAAAAAGAGACAAATGTTTGTTTGCAGTGTTTGAATAACGTTCCTGTCTCTCTACAACCTCCTGTGTTTCTGCGCAAATCTGTGACCCAAGCATGACAATATAAAAATAGCCATATAAACATATGGTTTCTACTTCGCGGATTTTCTTATTTCGCGGGTGGCTCTGGAACGCAACCCCCGCGATGGAGGAGGGATTACTGTACTTGATATAATCATTTTCATAATGAAATCCATTAAAGCATGCATTAATCATGTGGGGGCACAGTGTCGTGGAGGTTGCACTGCTGCCTTGCAGCAATGGGGTCCCGAGTGTTCCCTGCTTTGAATTTGCATGTTTTTCTGGTGGGTTTACTTGGCGTGCTTCAGTTTCCATTCAAAAATCATGTAGGATGGCGGGATTTGTTATGCTATATTAACCCTGCTAGTGTTTGTATTGCTCGTATTTACCCTGCGATGTGCTGGTGCCACATTCAGAATTTCTTCCTGCCTTGCACACAATGCTTGCTGGAATGGGCACAACCCCTGAATGGACGGCATAATTAAACATGTATAATGAAGATTTTTTTTTTTTTTTTAAAGTTCTGAACACTCCGTGGTCTAAGTTTATAACTAGTTTTACTTTCACAAGGACGTTTATCATGTGGCGATTGATTATGCGGAGAAAGAAGAAGGAAGGTTAGGAACTGGGGGTTTGGTATGACAGAAAGAGACAGCACGCATGCAATAAAGAAAGCCCACCCAGAAGAACATCCATTGAATTCTCTGTTCGTGTCTTCGACCGCCAGATCATGAACCCAATATTTACACAATATTTAAGTTAAACCTGTGCGACACCCATTCATACATTTTGGTCATAACGCCCAGCACTTATATATATGTATGAAGGACCATTAATAAACTGCATTACTGTATTTGTAACATTGTGTTTGGGTTAATATGTAACAGAAAAGTATGGCACCCTGATTCCCCCTTAATCAGTAGAGAAAGAAGTGAAGTAGGCTAATGGACCAAACTAAAATCTCAATCCATTCCACAATTAAAAGATGACAACTGACACCTGCTTGCAGTTTTGGGGGAATGGGGGGCTGGTGTTTAAATACTGTTTTACCTTCAACTGAAGATTGGGGGGCTGGTGTTTAAATACTGTTTTACCTTCAACTGAAGATTAACTTGTTGGAGAGGAGGGTGTAAATGCACAAAAGTACATTGCAAATTTCATTATTTCCTACAAAGAAAAAAATATCTGAGACGACAGCAAATTCCTGTACTGGACTGCTAGTCCTTTGAAATTAAACAGAGGCATCTTTAAGCACACTTTAAGAGCATTTCCATTCTCTGTATAGGTAATATGCTGGGGTTGTTTGTTTTTTTTTTTTCTTTAAACATGTGAAGTTTGAAAACTTAAGATGTCTGGAAAGCCAGTTTCTTCAGTGAATTTTACAGTAGGACAGTGCTCAACAAGAGATATGTAACATAACGTACTTCGGAGCGGGTTCTGAATGATATGACTGTGAAGTTAATATCATTGATGACCGTCATGAATGTGGAATGTTCATATTTGTAGTTAGGAAAGGCAAAATAACCCAGTAGTATGTAATGTTGTCAGCATGTTCAGAAGGAAAATTGATTTTTTTTTTGTTTTTTTTTTAATAAATAAACCGGCCTCTTGGAAAACAGTGCTCTACCAGTGGCAATTAACTCCATAATGGGCAGATTGAGATGCCCATCTAATTAATTATTTTGCACAGAAAAATATCATTTATTATACGTTTCCAATAGTAGATTTAGATCCTTTTGAAAGTCAAAAGCCACATCTATACCTTAGGTTCGGGTGCCTTTATGTTTTCTTCAGACCTTCTCAGTGTATCTTGCATTTTCTCACTTTAAATAAAATATAAATATTTGAAGAAACTGTAACAGGAGTCAAATTACCTGTTTGGAAATTCAAAACAAATCTCAAATACAT
Source organism: Erpetoichthys calabaricus (assembly GCF_900747795.2). NCBI lineage: Eukaryota > Metazoa > Chordata > Cladistia > Polypteriformes > Polypteridae > Erpetoichthys > Erpetoichthys calabaricus. The sequence goes on from NC_041395.2 coordinate 293,980,750, forward strand.
TTCATATAGTACATACAAAAACATTTCATTCAACATGAAAAACATGCTGTTGAATTTTTCAAAGGAAGAAGCATGCATTTTATTCAAGGAAAAAGAAAAAATGAATGTACAAAAATTACTTGAACAAAAATTCTTGAATATTAGAGAAGAGAATTAAAATCTTAAAATGTGTTTTTCAATTTAGATCTTCCTTCCAGAACTATAGGTATCTCATGTAAAACATTACATGTGTTTATTAAATGAAATACTCATCAGTTTTCAGGCTTGCTTAATCAAGTTTTCAGGAGGACAGATATGATACATCAGTGTGATTAGTAATTCTTAAACAAGAAGATATACTCAAGTTATGTACACCTAGTTAGAACTTAGTTACAGAGAACTTATTGTTGACAAAATAAAGATAACGATAATGTATTGATTTAATGACAATTATTATGAAGAGTAATAGGATGTTAAAGAAATCTTTACAATTTAGTCAAAAATAAAGATCTTAAATGACAGAAAATGTGAAAATTCTGAATGGATTTAGTATGGTGGATGCTGTTATTTTAAAATGAATTCTTCAAATAGAACATGGATGAAGAGTTTTTTGTTTTTTTTTATATTTACTTACACATTCACTGTCAGTACATGTTAATAAAACCATAAAGACACTGAATAGAATATTCACTTTGAAATAGAATAAACTTAAACTATTCCTTTACTGAAACAAAAAGGGAAATCAATCAGTAACCCTGAACAGACATATTTTATGATACTGGGGATCACTGTGTGAAACCTCAAAAGTGCAGTATATACGGATGATGTTGTCTGTAGTAGTGGCTGGTATAGCCAAAAATCTATATCATGGCATAATTTAAAATTCTGACAGTTTCAGCAGTTAGAGATATGACTTATTGTATTTACTTTTCAGATTATAATGTAACAGAAGTACTTATGTTTATTTGTGCACACCGGCTTGCCTCTTACCCACAAACACCTGTTAACACACTGTTACTCAGATCAAATTGATGGCAGGTATTCAGTTCTCTGGCTTTAACCTAGAAAAGTGCAGCTTCTTTCTCATTCATGTCACCATCAAACAAATGACAAGACACAGCTTTTTCCTGTACTACTACCTTGTTTCAAATTACCAGCTTTAAACATATATACTTTATTAGCCAACCCGCGGCGTAGCGTACGTCACATAATTATTTATTGATGGGTGAACACTTCCTGAAAGACACAGTTGTCCAAATGGGGTGGGTTTGAGGATACGACTGTGAGTGAATGAAAAGATGGAACTCTGGAGAGAGCAACATACAATTGTCCGTGACAGAAAACTGGTTTTGGCAGATACAGGCATATCTTTTTGAAAGTTTGGCCCTGTGCCTTATTAATTGTCATTGCAAAGGCCAATCTAACAGGAAATTGTCTGCGTGTAAAAGTAAAAGGCAAATTTGAATCTGATAGGGTCAGGGATATCCAGGGAATAAGGACAGTTTGTGAGGTAGGAGCTGCGATAGTTTTACACTCCCGTACATTGCAGTAAATGTTGGTAACAGTCAGTCTAGTGCCATCACAGAGACTTCTTGCTGGCATGAGGTTTCTGAGAAGTATGACGACTGAACCTATTTTAATTTTGAGTTTATGCGGAGGCATGCCAGTGGGAGTAAGACTGTTAAGAAATTCTTCGGAGAATGAAACTTGATCTGCGGGATCGTCTGTGACGGTGGAGTCAACGCTGGTGAAAGTTACTTCTTCGGTAGGGAGAAGTTTCAGTACTTGTTCATTAAGGTGTAGCGAGTCTTCATTGGTAACGCTTAATATAGCTTGCATACTGAGTTGTCCCAGAGTTACAGTTGAGAAGTTGATGTCGCCATATAGTTGTTGAACGGGATCAGAAATAAAAGGAAAACAATGTGAAGGTAATGGGCGGGCGGGGCTCTGTCTTGCGTGCGTGGACGCAGGATGAGGGTTAGAGTTGGCGGGTGGGGCTCTGTCGTGCATATCCCATGACGCAGGAGGAGGTTTAGAGTTGGCGGGCAGGGCTCTGTCTTGCGTGCGTATCCCATGGTCGGGCGACTTGGTGGATTATATATAGAAAAGCAGCCGGAACCGAAAAGAACAATGAAAAGTCAACATGGCTCAGAGGTGCATGTGGACTGTAGCAGAGACGAAAGCGAGTGAGGCGTGTTTGGTGAGGTCTTGCGTGCTGGCACATGAGCAGGCAGTGTGCATGCCTCGAGAGCGAGGGTGGACGCGGAAGGAGGGTTAGAGTTGGCGGGAGGGGCTCTGTCGTGCGTATCCCATGGTCTCTTTCTTGCGTGCCATGGTCGGCTGCTTAGTGAATTGTTGGTGGGTGAGGCTCTGTGAATTGGCGGGCGTGGCTCTGTTTTGCGTCTTGCCTGCCATGGTCGGCTGCCTTAGTGAATTATATATATAGACTAGCAAAATACCCGCGCTTCGCAGCGGAGAAGTAGTGTGTTAAAGAGGTTATGAAAAAGTAAAGGAAACATTTTAAAAATAACGTAACATGATTGTCAATGTAATTGTGTTGTCATTGTTATGAGTGTTGCTGTCATATATATATATACATATACACATATACACACACATATACACACATATACAGATATATTATATATACATATACACATATATTTTTTATATATATATTTTTTATATATATATATATATATATATATATATATATATATACACATACATACATACATACATACATATACACACATAGATGCACTTACAATAACATAGAAATCAATATAAACAACATTAACATCATTATCATATGAGAATATGAAGTAATATATAAGAAGCACATTTCATATAAATATAAATTATTAAACAGTAAAATCTTCTTGTATAATTTCCTACCGTGGCTTTTCGTTGGTCTGTCCAGGATTTTAAATCACCTGTAGCTTGCAAACCGTTTCACCTATTGACTTGAAATCTGGTACACATATAATACATCACACGTCTGCTATCCGCTTTATGGGTGATGATTGTATTACTCTTTTTATGTTTATTTTATTTTAGAATCAACTCCTATCTGCGCACACCAGGGCGGCCGTGGGCAGATGCATATGGTGTATTCAGTCCATGTTATCGTGCATTGCGCTGTCACTGGTATTTTGATAAAAGAATTTGAACAATATATAAGAAGCGTATAAATTATTAAACAGTAAAACATTAACATTTAAGAAGTAAAGTTACATTGAGTACTACTGCAGTGCCTTCGGGTATACCTCATTTTTTGTTTGCCCATTACATGCTTAAATGTATACATTTTTTGGTGTACCTACCCGAGAACACGCGACATATAACCGAGCGTGGGAGAAGCATGGATTTTAAACACGCGTTGAGTTCATCTGCTGGTCTCCCTCGTGGAATAACTGGTAATGTTTGACTAAAATGTACAGCGAGTAAAACGACATTACCTCCTTTTTTTTTTTTACGATCTCTGAGATCTTGCTTTTTTCGGTTCAAGGCTTCATAAGCTCTTTTATGTGCCATGGTGTACTTAATAAGTACTAATTATCCCAAACCATCATCTTTGAATGTTGCAAGACTTTCGCCTTGTATGTAGATCGGGGTAATTACATTCATTGCATTCCTAGTCTGAATCACAATCTGATTGTATGGGTGGTTACCTGGCACTGTAGGGTTGCCACCCGTCCTTTCAAATACGGAATCGTGCCGCGTTTGAGAATGAAATTGCGCGTCCCGTTTTGAATCAATACTGGACGGGATTTATCCCGTATTTTTTTTATCATTTTTTTTTTAAAGCAGCGTGTCATGCAAATCATCCCACACGCATTTTATGAAGATGCCTCCTTTCCTACTTTTGATTGGATAATACTTGATGTCATCGTTAGTTTGATTGGTCTTTTTAACTGTCCAGTGAGGAGGGCGTGTCTTTTAAGTAGAGTCTGCAAAGTGTTGGCACTGAGATGTGGCGTCAGCGCCATAGTTGAAGCCCCTAACGTTGCGGTCAGCAAGTCGGCTAACATCCGCCATGTGCCGTCTTTCAGTTGCGAGAAGCAGATCATAGAATGGTTGAAACTGTTGCCCTTAACGTTGCGCCACGGCGTGTGGTTCGTTTATACCTCGTGTCTTCTCATTAAACTTTTATCTCGCGAATATGTTATTGCAATCCGCAGCGGGAGCGTTTCTATAAACTTAATTTAAACTTACGTTTTACACCGTGCTTTGTTTCCCTTATGAACATGCTTGTATGCTTCACTCGCTCCGTTCTCAATTGTTTAATTAATTTTTTGCTCTTCGCTGTTTCCGGCTGTTCCTCTATTTCCCCCTACTTCGTTCTTTTATCTCGCGAATATGTTATTGCAATCCTTAACGGGAGCGTTTCAATAAACTGATTGAAAATAGTTTTGCATTTACCTTTTTAGTAAAAGCACACGTTTAATTGCACATGTGTTAATATGTATGGTTACACAGTATTAAAAGACAGTGAACAACGTCAGTTACCTTTGTTCCCGCGTTTGATAAAAGGTGAGCTTTTAAGCCTGAGAAATCACCCCGTAAATGCACATGTTTAATTGCACATGTGTTAATATGTATGCTTACACAGTATTAAGACAGTCAAAAATTAACGTCATTTACCTTCGTTCCCGCGTGTGACTCGCACAGTATTAAAAGACAGTGAACAACGTCAGTTACCTTTGTTCCCGCGTTTGATAAAAGGTGAGCTTTTAAGCCTGAGAAATCACCCCGTAAATGCACACGTTTAATTGCACATGTGTTAATATGTATGCTTACACAGTATTAAAAGACAGTCAAAAATTAACGTCATTTACCTTCGTTCCCGCGTGTGACTCGTGCTGTAAATCTCTTCCTTGTTTTTAGTTCACGTGATTACGTAGGAGGCGTGATGACGCGATACGTGACTCCGCCTCCTCCATTACAGTGTATGGACAAAAAATATGTTCCAGTTATGACCATTACGCTTTGAATTTCGAAATGAAACCTGCCTAACTTTTGTAAGTAAGCTGTAAGGAATGAGCGTGCCAAATTTCAGCCTTCCACCTACACGGGAAGTTGGAGAATTAGTGATGAGTCAGTCAGTCAGTGAGTGAGTCAGTCAGTGAGGGCTTTGCCTTTTATTATTATAGATATGGTCAAACTCTGTTAATTCAATGAAAAATGAACACACTACTATCGGCCATCTTCTTAAATATATAAAACATCAACACAAAATTATTTTTCCCCGTTTCCTTTAGGTTTTCAGGTGTTATCATAAAACATATTTTAGATTTACATGTGTTTAATCTAACTTTGCACAGAGAAAAAAGTTAATTTATACCACAAGAAGAATTTTACCTGGTATATCAAATCAATTGGTTTATCACCCACTCCTAGCTGTTATTATTGAGTATGTCAAAGCTGAGTTTACCATACCATACCATACCATACCATTTTTATTTGTTAAGCGCTTAAAAACACAGCATTACAACTGACCGAAGCGCTGTACAGTTAAAACAAGCAAGACTAAAAGCAAAATATTAAAAACAAACATTAAGAGAGAATTAAAACAGAGACACTAAAAAACAGGTCAGGGGACCCAATAAAACAGAGAAATAGCAAAAAGCAAGTGGAAATAAGACAGGTTAAGAATTAAAAGCCAATGTGAAGAAGTGAGTTTTTAGGTTTGATTTGAATGTGGCGACTGAAGCGGCTTGCCTAACCACTAAAGGTAAGGAGTTCCAGAGCCTAGGTGCACAGACAGAAAAAGCCCTTTCACCACAAGCTTTAAAATGTGCCTTGGGAACGGTTAGGAGCAGCTGATCTGCGGATCTAAGAACACGAGGGGGATTGTGACGATGGAGCAAGACACTCAAGTAGGCAGGGGCTAGACCATTTAGTGCCTTATAGGTTAAGAGGAGTATCTTAAAATCAATTCTGAAGCTAACCGGCAGCCAGTGTAGGGTTTTTAAAATCGGTGTAATGTGTTGGCTTCTGCTGCTTCCAGTTAAAACCCTTGCAGCCGCATTTTGAACCAATTGGAGTCTAGAAAGAGTGGCTTTACTAATACCATATAGGCAGGAATTAGAATAGTCGAGCCGGGACGTAATGAATGCATGGATTACTGATTCCAGGAGGTGGTAAGGCAGAATTGGTTTGAGTTTGGCAATTCGCCTGAGATGGAAAAAGCAGGATTTTACTGTGCTGTTGACTTGAGCATCCATTTTCAGGACCATATCCATTTTGATTCCAAGATTGGAAACAGACGAAGTTACTGGAATGGGAAGAAAGTCGAGGCCAAGGGGTAGGGTCTGTTTGCGGTCGGGACTAAAAACAATGACCTCGGTTTTTGAATCGTTCAGGTGAAGGAAGTTTACAGCCAGCCAGTCCTTAATGTCAGATAAGCAGTTGAGAAGAGGTTTAGTGGAGTCAGTTGACTTGAGGGAGAAATAAATTTGGCAGTCATCAGCATACAGGTGATACGAGATTGCATGTTTTCTAAAAATTGCACCTAAAGGCAGGATGTAAATTGAAAAAAGTAGTGGCCCCAAAATGGAACCCTGGGGGACACCACATGGGAGTGGGACTGATTCAGATGAAAAATCGTCTAGCATGACTCTAAGAGTCCTGTTGCAGAAATATGACCTGAACCAGTCGAGGGCTAAGCCAGATACACCAGCCCAGGATTCGAGTCGGGAGATCATGATGTCGTGGTCGATTGTGTCGAAGGCAGCAGATAAATCTAGAAGAACCATAATCACGTAGAGTCCTGAGTCCAATGCCAAAAGGACATCATTTAGGACACGTAAATGCGCGGTTTCTGTGCTGTGTTGGGGCCTAAAGCCTGACTGAAAAAGGTCCATTACCTGATGGTCCTGTAGGTGGTGAATTAATTGCTCATAAACTACTTTTTCGAGTAATTTTGACAGGAAAGGTAGTTTGGAAATTGGACGAAGATTGGAGAAGACGGCAGGGTCAAGATCAGGTTTTTTCACGATTGGATGTACAACTGCATGTTTGAAAGCACAAGGAACTGTAGCCGAAGATAGACTACTAGTTATGATCTTTAAGACATCATATCGAATCACAGGAAAGACATCTTTCAGCAGTCTGGACGGCACCACATCGTCCGGAGAGCCCGAAGGCTTCATTGAGGCGACGATTTTTTCCAGATGGGGGAGCGAAATGGGTTCAAAGCTGGTGAGGGAGCCGTGTACAGGAACGGCTAAATCAACAGAGCCAGAAGAAGAAATGGAGATCTGGGATCTAATGTTCGTGACCTTATCCAGAAAAAACGTAAGGATCTGATTACAAAGAGCATTGGAGGGAGAAGAGAAAACAGTTGCAGCTGGAGAGAGGACAGCATTCAGTGTTTTGTATAAGACACGTTGATTGCCAGAATGTTTTGAGATGATGTCAGTAAAAAAACGGTTCCTTGCACCTCTGACTGCTCTCTGGTATTGAGACCACATGTCTCTCATGCAGTCAAAGGTAACAGTGAGACCATCTTTCCTCCATTTACGTTCTAGCCGCCTACAGTTTTGCCTGATGGAGCGAGTTTGTTCATTTAGCCATGGGTCATGCTTGACTTTGGATTGTCTCTGTTTGAGTGGGGCTACAACATCCATCACAGAACAGCAGGAAGTATAGAAGGTTTGCAATAAAACATCAGCATCCGTGGATTCACATGATGTGGAGATTGATGAAAAAGCAGCTGCAAAATCTTCAGCAGCAGAAGGGGAAATGACACGGAAGGGACGGGTAGTGGTGGATTTACCATGCTCAGCAGAGACCAAATCCAAATTAAACAGAACAGGCGAGTGATCAGAAAAACTGGGAGGCAGAATGTCCAAGTCACTGATTCTGAGACCACGAGAAAGAACCAGGTCCAGTGTGTGAGCCTGTCCATGTGTTGGTCCATTCACTAGTTGAGAAAGTCCAAAGGAGTCAATAATGTCCAGAAAGTCTTTTGCTAGAGGTTTAACAGGACAGCAAACATGGATATTAAAATCACCCAAACAAAGGAAGCGATCATATCTGCAGGTAATATCAGCCAAAAAAGCTGCAAATTCATCTAAAAAGTCCTTATTATATTTTGGGGGGCGATAGATGAGTGTGCACAGCAGCGGTGGAGAACAGACAAGTTCAAACATACTGAGCTCAAAAGTTAAAGGGGAAAATGAAAGCGGAAGGGAAGGGCGTTTGCAGATAAAATCAGATTTAAATAAGGTCAATAAGCCCCCACTGCGGCGCTGCGCTCTCGGCGTGTTGATAAAGGAACATCCCGGGGGCAAAACTTCAGTGAGTGAGAGCGTCTCGCCCGGTAAAGTACAGGTTTCAGCAGTACATAAAAAATCCAGGCCATTGGAAAGAAAAAAGTCTTTCAGGATGAAAGTTTTGTTCACGACCGATCTGGCATTTATCAGCGCAAAACGAACCGGCTGGGACGACGTTAACAAAGACGCACCAGGCGTGGTGGCTGACATTGTCGTGATGCGGCGTAGGTTGTTAAAGTTCACTCCCCGGCGGCGGTGACGGAGCGAGGCAGGGAAGTGTACCGGAGCATCCGAGGGCAAGAGGCATTCCGGGAGCATTGACTCATGTTGGGAGCCAGGAGAGTTGTTCCTAGAGAGGATCCGGGAGGCTCGGAGCCGAGCCCTGGTGCCTCCACGCTTCCCACGGCGGCGGCGTTTCCATCGGCGACCGGCCAAGCCGTGGACAGTGATGAGGAAGGCCGGGACTTCCTCAAACAGTCGGCCAAAGGTTTGACTGAACTCCGGAGTCAAATGTCGAGAAACCCCCGCACTCGTTCTAAGAGCCAGAAGGGTGAAGCGATCATAACGAATGATCGAGTCAGGAAGAGCATCACAGGAGTAAGTAAGCCGAGAAAAAAGCAGCAGTAACGAGAAACACAAAAGCCAGAGCGGCTGACGGCGTGCCTCAACAGTCGGCGCCATCTTGATCAGTGAAGTTCACCACAGGACCTTAAATTCTAGACAAAGCATTGCTTCCAGCCCTTTACCAAGATCTGCACAGACAAGTTTATCATTGTTCATTTATGGCAGAGGTGGGCAAGTGCGACCTTCGAGGTCTTTTTTTATGTCGCCGTCATGAAGGTATCAGTGAAACAAGTGACTGCGGCCTTTTGGCTTGTTCACACTAGCGGAAAATGTTCAACAAAACAATGTAAACGAAGATTCGTTTGGTCTCCGCGTTCATACCTGACGGAATGGTCAATGAGAGCTAACGAAATACAGCAAAACTGAATGCAAGTTACGCCAATAGCAGTCAAGCTAGATATTTACTGCGGATAGAGTGCAGCGCACTGTAGATTTTCGCGAGTACCGCTGTTATTATTTCCCGCAGTAACTAAAGTGGCCAATCAAATGGCACCGAAAAGGGTTAAAGTTCAGCATGCTTAAATTTCAACGAAAGTAGTCAGATCCATTATTTCCTCATCTGATAATTATCGTTGTGTTTTACTGGCCATATAATGCAATTACCGCCGTCAAAGAAATCCAGACATGTAGACGATGAAAATTGACAGTTCAACAGTGAATGGTACAGTGATCCCTCGCTATATCGCGCTTCGCCTTTCGCGGCTTCACTCTATCGCGGATTTTATATGTAAGCATATTTAAATATATATCGCGGATTTTTTGCTGGTTCGTGGATTTCTGAGGACAATGGGTCTTTTAATTTCTGGTACATGCTTCCTCAGTTGGTTTGCCCAGTTGATTTCATACAAGGGACGCTATTGGGAGATGGCTGAGAAGCTACCCAACTTACTTTTCTCTTTCTCTCTTGCGCTTTCTCTGATCCTGACGTAGGGGGTGTGAGCAGGGGGGCTGTTCGCACACCTAGACGTTACGGACGCTCGTCTAAAAATGCTGAAAGATTATCTTCACGTTGCTACCTTCTGTGCAGCTGCTTAGTGAAGCGACATGCTGCACGGTGCTTCGCATACTTAAAAGCTCGAAGGGCACGTATTGATTTTTGCATGTTTGTTTTTCTCTGTCTCTCTCTCTCCCTGCTCCTGACGGAGGGGGTGTGAGCTGCCGCCTTCAACAGCTTTGTGCCGCGGTGCTTCGCATACTTAAAAGCCAAACAACCCTATTGATTTGTTTGCTCTCCTCTGTCTTTATGACAGTCTCTGCTCCCGACGGGCACTCCTTTGAAGAGGAAGATATGTTTGCATTCTTTTAATTGTGAGACAGAACTGTCATCTCTGTCTTGTCATGGAGCACAGTTTAAACTTTTGAAAAAGAGACAAATGTTTGTTTGCAGTGTTTGAATAACGTTCCTGTCTCTCTACAACCTCCTGTGTTTCTGCGCAAATCTGTGACCCAAGCATGACAATATAAAAATAACCATATAAACATATGGTTTCTACTTTGCGGATTTTCTTATTTCGCGGGTGGCTCTGGAACGCAACCCCCGCGATGGAGGAGGGATTACTGTATTTGGATTTCTTCATGTCAAACCAAGGAAACTCCATGATGTGCCTAAGATGCAAGACGCAAATAAGAACATTAAAGAGATCAAATGCAAAAACAGCACTATGAGAGTTGTAAGTCACACATGAAGAACATCAATTTAAAAGATGAGGCCAGAAAGCAAGCGTATGATTCCTTTGAACAAGAGCTATACAAAAGAAACATCCATGTTCACCAAATTCAAATCATCCTCTCACAATCCGGAAGTTGAGGCAACGTTTCGAGTCGCCTTCAAATTGGGTGGCCGCTGGAAAACCATATACAGTGGAACCTTGGCTTGCGAGCATAAGTCGTTCCGGAAACGTGCTCGTAGTCCAAAGCACTCGTATATCAAAGTGAATTTCCCCATAAGAAATAATGGAAACTCAGATGATTTGTTCCACAATCCAAAACTATTCATATAAAAATGATTAATACAAAATATAAAGTAAAAATACATAAAACAAATTAACCTGCATTTTAACTTTGAAAAGAATCATGGCTGGTGTGAGTGAGTTTCTAAACTCTTGTGGGATTGCACCCAACAGGACGACACACGGAAGAGTGTCTCAAAGCAATCGCAGTCTCCCAGCACTGTAGCAGTTCGCCGTAAAAGCAAATCCGAAAAGATCGCGGACATGCTATAAGCGCCTGCCGTCGATGGGTGATACAAGGAACATGCAGACCTATAAATATCTGGGAGTGCAGCTGGATGATAAATTGGACTGGACTGCCAATACTGATGCGCTGTGCAAGAAAGGACAGAGCCGGTTATACTACCTTAGAAGGCTGGCGTCCTTCAACATCTGCAATAAGATGCTGCAGATGTTCTATCAGACAGTTGTGGCAAGCGCCCTCTTCTACGCAGTGGTGTGCTGGGGAGGCAGCATTAAGAGGAAAGACGCCTCACGCCTGGACAAACTGGTGAGGAAGGCAAGCTCTATTGTTGGCATGGAGCTAGACAGTTTAACATCTGTGGCAGAGCGAAGGGCGCTCAGCAGGCTCCTATCAATTATGGAGAATCCACTGCATCCACTTAATAGTATCATCTCCAGACAGAAGAGCAGCTTCAGCGACAGACTGCTGTCACTGTCCTGCTCCACTGACAGATTGAGGAGATTGTTCCTCCCCCAAACTATGCGACTCTTTAATTCCACCCGGGGGGGTAAACGTTAACATTATACAAAGTTATTGTAAGAGACTTGTTGCTGTGTGTACACATGGAGCTCCTGCAATGGTAGGAACAATGGGCGGTTTTGTGACTCTACTTAAACAACAAATTCACTCTCAATATCCGGAATCTCCCACATTATTGTCACTGCATTGTATTATACACCAACAAGATCTATGTGCCAAGTCTGCAACCTTGAACAACACATTGGAAGATGCCGTTGGTATTGTGAATTTCATTCAAGATCAAGCCCTTAATCATCGCCAGTTTAGAGAACTCCTCCAAAATGATGATTCAACTGAGAAACAGGGCATTTTATATTACTCAAACGCTCATTGGTTGTCAAGAGGATCTGTTATAAATAGAATTTATGAATTGCAAAGCACTATCAAAGAGTTCTATGCATCCAAAGGAGTGGTTTGTAAACTCGATGACATCAACTTTTGCATGAACCTGGCTTTTCTCAGTGATCTTTTGAGTGAACTCAACACTCTGAATAAGCAACTCCAAGGCAGAAATCAAAGTATCTGTGACCTCTGGCGGAGTATAAAAATTTTTCAGCACAAGTTGAAATTGTTTCACAGCAAGTTTCAAAAGCAGCAGCTCTCCGAATTCTTTCTGTGTCTGAGTAATTTTGCCAGTAACAACCCATCTGTAAAAATACATTTTGATGAGTTCTGTGAAGTGCTCGGTTCACTAGTTGCTGAACTTGAGGCTTGATTCTCCGATATCCGCGTCAATGACAATGATTTACGGCTGGTTTCAGAGCCACACTTGATGGAACCTACCAATGTGCCAGAGAAGTTCCAAATGGTCCAAATGCTCAACACAAGCTATCCCAAAGTTCCATGGATTTGATTTCATTTTGGCGTGATGCTCACATCTACCTCATTCTGCGCGAACACGCTCGACGGGTGTTAACATGCTTTGGTAGCATATACATTTGTGAATGTACATTCTCTCATATGAAGTTCACTAAAAATCGATACCGCACAGTCCTGACAGATGACCATTTGGAAGGCCAGCTACGTTTAAGAACAACATCGTTTGAGCCAAGTTTTAATGAATTGTCAACCAACAAACAAACAGACTCAAAAAAGTCACTGAAAATTACAGAATTAATTCGTGTTATGGATTATTCTTACACTTTTACACACTTTGGGGTCAGTATAAAGTTTAATAATAAATAATTAATAAAAGCATGCCTATATATGTTGTTAATGACTTCATAATGGTGCGGCCTTGTTCGAGTTAAAGCACTCGTCAGTGGCCTTAGTGCGAAAAAAAGTTGCCCACCACTGATCTATGGTTTTGAGGTTAATAACGCATGTAACTTCATACTTGAGATAAAATGGTAGCAAATATAACAGCACTTTTTTTTCCCAGTTAAATGTGTTACTATAGGCAAAAAGTAGCATATTTGTGAGGTAACACTGTAGTCTTCATAAACTCTTCATTTGCTAACTAGAAAACCATCCTTCCATTGTCATGGAAAAAAAACTTGCCTCCATCTTCAAAAGAAGGCAGTCAAGGAACCCAGTTGAGCACAGAGTTATGCACAGACGCCTTAGTCCATGAAGTGAGCAATCAATTAAACAATTCATCTGCTTTTATTCATTTTTTCTAATTACATCACCTTATGTAACACATCAAGTCATGCGACTCTTAATATGCAAAACTTCTTCAATCAACTAATGCCTCCAGTAATTTTTGACTCTTCCTTTTTTCCTGAACACCGCTTCATTGCAAGGGGTGATTTGCAGATTGCCCTATTGATCTTAGCATCACTATAGAGGAGGGGTGTTTGGGATTTCCCATCAGTTTATCGTCACTTTCTTTCTGGTTGGGTTGTTAATCACTGACCTCATTCTAACTTTGTATAAATATGCTTATATCTTCTTTAAGACCTTGCAGAGACCTCTTGCGCTTTCAGTTTTAAGTTGCATTTAGTTAACACTTGAGTTACATTAAATACTTGTCCTTGTGTTTAATCATTCATTCTGATATTGCTTCATACAAGATTGTCTTCAAAGACTATTACACAGTATATTAAATAAAAATTCTATAGTATCACTTTTATAGCAGTTTCTGTCTTAATGGTTGTGTAGTGTCCCAAAACACAAAAAGGCTACAAAATAAACATATTCATTACACTTAACTGCAGACACTGAAGAAAAACTGACAAAAGGTTCACCTTTGTTACCAGGTACCAGACCTAAAATCCTCTAATGGCTCCTTTATACTTCACGCTCAGAACACGTACGCGCCCGCATCATGGCTGCCACATGTTCTCAGTGTTCATTTGATGCGTCATCTGAGCAGGTCCTCAGAAATTAACGCGACGCATGTGTGAGTTGCAGTACCAGCAAAAAGTCGGGGGGCGCAGTGTGCTAAATGTTGGAATGTGACATCAGAGTCTCTGTTTACTATCTACATGTGACAGAAAGCTTTGCAGATGCTACAAGATCGGTGTGCACGCTTCAATGTTTGATGAATGGTTCGAAGTGGTGAATCAAAATGCCGACATACAGATGTATTCGTGGTGCTTTTATATTCAAGCATCACATATTCCCGATCGTAATGACACGATACATTTTAAAAGTCTCACATACCGTCTTCTGTGCCATCTTTTTTTCTAGGGCTTCCATCCGGTCCTGACAGCAGCAGATCGCCAGGTATAGATCGCCACATTGAGCACATTAAATGTATGATATTCCAACTCTCTGCACATTTAGAATCCTTAGATTTATACTTGATATCACTTTCATGATGAAATGCATTAAAGTATGTATGTTACATGTTACAGACAAATTGGTAATTTTGTTTAAATAATGAATACTGTTAATAATTACACACATGGGGGTTACACGGTGGCAGAGCGTTAGCGCTGCTGTCTTACAGGGAGTCACGTTGCTGATATTCCCTGCCTGGAGTTTACAAGTTTTCCTGCTGGGTTTCCTCAGTGTGCTCCAGTTTCCTTCCAAAGATATGCAGATTTGGTTACAATAAAATTACGCTAGTGTATGTGAGTGCTTGTATTCACCTTGCGATGAGCTGATGCCTTGTCCAGGGATTGTTTCTGCCTCGTGCCCAATGCTAGCTGAAATGGACAAATCCCTGGACTGATGGATTTACTGTAATCATTAAACATCCTTTTCAGAGATACTGCGGTATGGTGTCATCGGAATTTAATCGGTGTTCCAGGCAATTCACAACACAGCGAAGCCGAACCTGTTCTCACTATGATAATATCTCGCACTGCCACCTGGTGGATTCCTCCAGATTTATGCAAAGTACGCGCTCAAGTACAGTGATCCCTCGCTATATCACGCTTCGCCTTTCGCGGCTTCACTCTATCGCGGATTTTATATGTAAGCATATTTAAATAAATATCGCGGATTTTTTGCTGGTTCGCGGATTTCTGAGGACAATGGGTCTTTTAATTTCTGGTACATGCTTCCTCAGTTGGTTTGCCCAGTTGATTTCATACAAGGGACGCTATTGGCAGATGGCTGAGAAGCTACCCAACTTACTTTCTCTCTCACTCTCTTGCGCTGACTTTCTGTGATCCTGACGTAGGGGGTGTGAGCAGGGGGGCTGTTCGCACACCTAGACGATACGGACGCTCGTCTAAAAATGCTGAAAGATTATCTTCACGTTGCTACCTTCTGTGTGCAGCTGCTTAGTGAAGCGACATGCTGCAAGGTGCTTCGCATACTTAAAAGCTCGAAGGGCACGTATTGATTTTTGACTTTGTTTTTCTCTGTCTCTCTCTTTCCCTGCTCCTGACAGAGGGGGTGTGAGCTGCCGCCTTCAACAGCTTTGTAACGGCGCTGCTTCCGCATACTTAAAAGCCAAACAGCCCTATTTGTTTGCTTTCCTCTCTGTATCCTTTGAAGAGGAAGATATGTTTGCATTCTTTTAATTGTGGGACGGAACTGTCATCTCTGTCTTGTCATGGAGCACAGTTTAAACTTTTGAAAAAGAGACAAATGTTTGTTTGCAGTGTTTGAATAACGTTCCTGTCTCTCTACAACCTCCTGTGTTTCTGCGCAAATCTGTGACCCAAGCATGACAATATAAAAATAACCATATAAACATATGGTTTCTACTTCGCGGATTTTCTTATTTTGCGGGTGGCTCTGGAACGCAACCCCCGCAATGGAGGAGGGATTACTGTATAAACACTACAACGCTTGCGTAGCAGGAGTGTCCGTTGCAGCATGCGTCGCGTGAAGTATAAATCCGGCCTAACACTCAAAAGTAGAGTGATGGAAAAGAAATTCAATGTTTAATTCTCTAAGCAAGAACTAAAACGGTGAATTGATTTTGACTGTTCTCAATTTAAGACAGAAAGAAAAGCTATCAGCCCAGTTCTGTTTTGTATTACTCTCTAAACGGCCTTCCTTGTTAACATAATTGTGCATACACAGTATATATCCTTGATAACCCTTGAGTTACATATTAAAACATTGTGTGTTTGTTTCTTAGATCAAGCAGTCTGAGATAATCTATGAAAAAGGGTCAACAGAAAAAGTTGTAATGAAAGATTTTGCCCTAGAATTCTTTTAAAGAAAATCCAACAGTATTCATGTCTTAAAATAAAAATACTACCATGCCAAGCATACTGACAAATTAGTATATACAAAACAATTAAAATGGGTTACTTTAATGGGACATTTAATGCAAAATGAATCAAAAACAGCTGAACTGCACCTACCTGTGCATCTGTTTCTGGGAATTCTCCTTACATACAAGTTTATGGATTCCCCAATCTTTTCTCTGGCAACTCACAGAACAATAATTCACCTGTTTGCATCCAGAACACCTCAACATTCCTAAAACGTGGAAGAAAAAAAAAAAAAAAAAAAAAACTTACAAAGCTTATGATGTTACTGCTCTTAACAAAAAGGGCATAGTGCTATTTAAAATAAAGGTAAAATTCCATTACACCGAATATTTTTACAAAGCAATTTTCATTACAACGAAGAATTTTTATGGTCCAGACAGTTTCCCCAGTCTATAGAAATCCTGTTACAACGAAATACATTCAGCAGATACTTTCATTACAATGAAGTGCCCAAAAGACCTTGAAATGCCTGAATGAATCATCCACAGAGCAGATAGTTCTGTGGTCGCAGCTCAGTTGTGTACAATGAACCCCAAACAGAAACATTGTAAATTTGTTTTCTTTCTTCGAACTTTCCTCGTAGTTTTTTTGCTGTGTTTGTTTTCAGTGGTTTTCAGTGATACCTTTTGCTTGTTGCTCGTAAACATTTGAAAAACATCCAATGGAATTTAATTCATTGTCACCCTCCTATAGAAATGGCAGACACGAAAAAACAATAACAGTTCATATTTAAAAAAAAATAAAAAATAAAAAATAAAAAAACTTAAATTTTTCTAGCTCTCGATTCTGGCAAAAAAAAAAAAAAAAAAGACGTTGCCAGTGAATTCAGAATTTCACCATCAACACTGTCAGCTTTCTTGAAAGACAGAGCAAAAAAAGAAAAAAAAATCTCGGGTTACAAACGTATGTGAACTGCTGCATTTGAAGACGTCGAAAATGCAGTTTTTATGTGGTTCAGTGATGCTCGCTCAAGAAACATTCCTATTAAAGCGGCACTCATTCAAGAAAATATGAGGTTTCTAAATGCTCTTGGGACCTCCCCCAACGGGACAAGATGCTGAAGAGTGTCCCGAAGTGTGATCACTGCGTCTGTGGAAGACTGTTTAACCATTGCAGGGGCAACAGCAGGCTCACAGCTCTGCTGCGGCTCGCCACCGAAAAAAACAGAAAAGATCGATGGGTGATGCAAGGAACATTGTAAATGCAGGGAACAGTATTTCTTGGCCACTAACCTTGCCACAACCCTGCCTGACTGCTGTGTTAGTGTATAGGAGAGTGGCAAGAAACATAGCAAAAGTTAGACGTTAGACCTCTTATATCATTGAAAGATGCGGAGAAATTAGTTCACGCGTTTGTTTCCAGTTGACTAGATTACTGTAACGCACTCCTCTCAGGACTACCCAAAAAAGACACAAATCATTTGCAACTAGTGCAGAATGCAGCTGCTAGAATCCTTACCAGGAAAAGAAAATCCGAGCACATCTCTCCAGTTTTGATGTCACTACACTAGTTACCGGTGTCATTCAGGATTGACTTTAAAATTCTGCTTATGGTTTATAAAGCCTTAAATAGTCTCGCCCCATCTTATATATCGGAATGTCTGACACCTTATATTCCAAATCGCAACCTCAGATCCTCAAATGAGTGTCTCCTTAGAATTCCAAGAGCAAAACTTAAAAGAAGTGGTGAGGCGGCCTTCTGCTGTTATACACCTAAAATCTGGAATAGCCTGCCAATAGGAATTCGCCAGGCTAATACAGTGGAGCACTTTAAAAAAACTACTGAAAACACATTACTTTAACATGGCCTTCTCATAACTTGACTGTAATTTAAATCCTGATACTCTGTATATCCAATTTCATTATAATAACTATTCATGGTGGCTCTAAAATCTGTACTAACCCCTACTCTCTCTTCTGTTTCCTTTTCCGGTGTCCTCATCTACCCAAAGCACCATGATGTTCCAACAATGATGGATGGATTAAAAGCCAGAAGTCTGTATGACCATCAGCATCAAGTGACTCCGTGAGAACCCTAACTACAAAGAGGACTATTTCATTTATGTTAGGTAGAATGCCCAGAGGGGAACTGGGCGGTCGCGTGGCCTGGAACCCCTACAGATTTTATTTTTTTCTCCAGCTTTCTGGAATTTTTTTTTGTTTTTTTCTGTCCACCCTGGCCATCGGACCTTACTCCTTTTCTATGTTAACTAATGTTGTCTTATTTTACTTTCTTATTTTGTCTTTTATTTTTCTTTTCTTCATTATGTAAAGCACTTTGAGCTACTTTTTGTATGAAAATGTGCTATATAAATAAATGTTGTTGTTGGCAGATCACGCTATCATAAATAACCCTGCTAGTCCTAAACTGTTTCAAACTGAATAAAGCTGGTTCTGCTAAAGTACTGAGACTCAGCCTTGTGTTTTGGGGTGTAAGACAGGGACTTATAGCACGACCACGATCTTTTAGGATTTGCTTTTGTGGCGCTTCACTGCAGCACTGTGAGCCTGCTGTTGCCCTGCCCCGGCAACGGACAAACAATCTTCTACAGACGCGAAAATCACGCTTCAAGACGCACTTCAGTGCGTCGTTCCCGTTGGTTGTGGGGAGGATCCCAAAATAGTTCAAAAAACCTCACAATATGAAGAAGAAAAGGATGATTCATCTTCTGATTGATAACTGTACTGCCCACAACCTGCTTCCACATTTAGATAATGTTCGCGTTGAATTCCTCCAACCCAATTGCACAGCAGTGCATCAGCCATTGGATCTGGGCATCATTTGCACCCTGAAAGTGTATTATCGCAAGGAAATGCTGAGAAAAATTTTTGTCAGCATAACTTGTAGACAGGAGGAAATTAAAATTAACACGAAGGAAGCTATTGAAATGATTCCATACACCTGGACGCAAGTTAAAGAAAGCACTACAGCGACAAATACAGAATCTTATTAATACGAAATTTTCATTACAACAAAATATTTTTAGGTCCCTGGCAGTTCGGTGTAACGTAATTTTACCTGCATGTGTAAAGTGTTATATTTCTTACCTAATACTGCCATTATTTTAATATGGCTAGATGAGTCCTAAACTAGTCTATCACCACTGAATATTCCCATATTTTTTTTACGTCATCCTCAAAATACTTATACAATGTAAGGAACACATTACAGTCACTTAGTATAATTGAATTGCTTTTAATCACATTAAAAATTTATTACAGCTGGACTGCTAAAAGTACTGTACCATTTTATAAAAAGACATCAGAATAACAACAGAGCCATATTCTTAGCAAATCTGTTCATTTGTGTTTTGCAACATTTCTATTGGAAAGGAGCCTAGTTCATTTTGATTTCAACTAAAGTGAGTTTGGTGTACACTTTTCTTATTCATATGGTGATATTTTCATATATCACATTATAAAAGTAAGAGTAGGATAAGAAATATTTAGAAAAGTGTAACTTATAAATATAATACACCACGGTGGCTGTTCGTTTGTCAGTCCAGGATTATAAATCACCTGTAGCTCGCAAATTGTTCGAACTACTGACCTGAAATTTGGTACACATATACTACATGGCGTCTACTATGCGCTTTTGGGGCGATGGTGGACCTCCTAGATTATTCCTCTTTTTATTTTATTGTAGAATCAACTCTCGGCGTTGGCCAACAGGGCGGCTGTGTGGCGCATGCATACGGGCGCTGTTCTCATCCCTACCACCTTGGCCGTCACTTCCCCTACCTCTTCATATCTTAAATCATTCTTGAGGCAGATTGAAGACTTACTAAGTAATTGCAACACAAATACTGACTTATTCAGATTTAACGCAAAAAGATGCCGACGAAAGAAGAGAAGAAGCGGGTCTCTAGGGTAATGAAAAGAAGAGCTGCTCAGGAAGCAGCAAGCGCATCAACCTCTGAGCAAACGAACGCTAAAAGTACAGAGAAAGTTACGAAAACTATGAATGTTCAAGTCAAGTGTATTCACTGCACGTTATCGTGCAGTGCTCCATTACTGGTTTAGATAGAATTACAATTATAAATTAGCTTATGGTACTTAGTACTAGTACTACTTAGTATTAGTAACACCCTAGTACTACTTGTGGTACTTCAAAATGGTTTGCTGAACATAATTAAAAGTAACATAACAAACATAATTTAAAATTCTTCCCCTATTTATTCCAATATATGGGTGGTCAACTCCTGTCCAGGCACTGCTAGGTGCAGAGTAGAAAATAATTCTGGATAGCATACCTGTCCATTTTAGGGACTGTTCATGAGCACATACACACTCAAACTCTAAAAGAACCACTTTGCATTTTTACCTTTACTAATGAGATCAATTTAGCACATGTGTACAGGGTATTCAAGTGACAACAATTAAATCAATTTTACAGGAATATATTTAGTTTTAATCAGGTTATATAAGACATGATATTTTAGCAGTGGTACAGAGCTACCATTCTTTCCTCACAGCTCATGGAGCACAAGTTTGATCACTAGCCTGATCAGGGTCTGCAAGTTGTATATGTATGTTCTCCCCAGTAGTTCACAAATTGATTAGTATAAGTGAGTGTGCCTAATTTGGGAAAATTACCTTTTATATGGCTGGGTACTGTAAATGTCTCATTAATCACAGCTTAGTTATCAGCTAAACAAAAAAGCTTGATGGACTGAATGGTCTGCTCCCATGCTCTTATGTATAACTATTGAACATTTATGCAATCAATTATTTGGTGCAGTGTATTTGTAATTATTACACTACTTTGCACAGATAGCTTGTCACTTTAACATTAAAAAGTACTTGTTGATACCTGTCAAAAAGCATATGATTCAATGTTGTTTAATCTTTTATTATTATACCTTTCAAGTGGGTAAAAGCATTATAGGTTCTGTATGCACTGTTGCAGGTGGCTGGGGGCGACTCGGCCGGGACGCCCTGGAGGACCAGAAGAGGGTTTATGCCATCCTCAGACCAAATGGGGGCAACCACTCGGGTTCCTTTGGGGGCCATAGGTACAGAGCTGTGAAGCTCAACCCTGTAGGGGTCCGTGGTCACTGCAAGGGGGCACCCGGATGCGTTGGGAGCCCTGGACCTCAGCACTTCTGCCACACCCGGAAGTGCTGTGGGGAAGAGGAGCAGGGACACCCAGAATGCTTCCTGGGATGCAGCCGGCACTTCCGCCACACTGGGGCGTGTCGGTGGAAGATTGCCAGAACACACCTGGAGCACATCCGGGAGAATATAAAAGGGGCCGACTCCCTTCATATTGTGGCTAGAGTCAGGTGGAAGAGGACGAGGTCTCTGGAGGAGGCAAGGAAGCGGCGTGAAGTGAGAGAGAAGGCATTTTATTGAGGGCCTGGACTGGGGTGAATGGTGCTGCGGCACTGGGTTGTGCTTCACTTGAACTGTAAATAGATTTATAAATAAACGTGTGTGGTGACTTTAAAAACGATGTCCGTCTGCCTGTGCCCGGGCCAGGTTCCACAGCACCGATAATACTGAACATGGTACAAAATAACTTAAGGCAATGACAATTTTTAGGCAGCTCACAGAGTGTAAAAGAGTAGCTGCTTTTACTGACCTTAAATTGTCAGTATTGTAACCTAATTCAGTAGTACTTTCTTGCTGTATAATATCACAATCATAAACATTTCTTGAGCCCCAGCTAACAATTGCAGTGTGCTTAGACGCTGTGGTGTGTGCTCAACTGCTCACCGACTCAGAGTTTGGTTTTTCCACCTTGCCTGGATAAATACACGTATAGCCGGCAGGATATTTTAATCTTTCGGCTTATGGAGCAAGAATCGCTCAACATCCGAGTTTCTCCGCGTCCACAACATTCCGGACGACATCGCACGGACACTGGGCTCTCTGTGGATTACAATCCCAGCTTCAAGGAGCCAGTGGTGGCACAAAGAACGTAAACAAAAGAGGGGGTGCCGAGGCAGCATGCTAGTGAGGCTAAGGAAGCAGCCACACAAACCACCGCTTCCAAGCATTTTCTCCTCAAATGTGAGGTCTCTGCCGAACAAACTGGACGAGTGGAAGCTGCGGATTGCAACGGAAAAGATCATCAGGGACTGCTGCATCCTGCTGATCACGGAGACGTGGCTGAATCCACTCATACCGGACACAGCTATCAAGATAGCAGGCTACACAGCACATCGGCAAGACAGGACAGAGAGCTCCGGTAAGAAGAGGAGGGGGGCTGTGCATTTATGTAAACAATAGCTGGTGCACGAATTCCACCAGACACTGCTCTCCAGACGTGGGGTTTATTACAATTAAATGCAGACCCATATACCTCCCCTGTGAATTCAATGCCATACTGCTAACTGCTGTGTACATAGCACCAGATGCTAATACTAGCTCGGCTCTGGGGCTTTTGCATGACACCATCAGCAGCAAATAGAGCAAGTATCCTCAGGCTGTTCACATCATTTCTGGTGACTTTAATCATGCAGATCTGAAAGCAGTTCTCCCCCAAATTCCATCAACACATAAAATGTGCAACCAGGGGAGTAAAAACACTGCACACCTTGGCCTGTCTGATCACATGTTCCTGGTTCTGATCCCTGCATATACCCCTCTCAGGAAACAAGCTCCCACTATGACCGGGATGTTACCACATGGCCTGAGGTCCACTGAAAAGGTACATTCATGTAAACATCCACATTCAAACAATTCTGAATCACCAATTAACCTCTCCTGTACATCTTTTGACATACCGGGCGTGTAACAACAATGAGCATTTGTACAGATATGAACGTTTCCCAAAAGAAAGCAGGAGTGACAATTAAGGGATATGTTGTAACTTTTGCAAAGTCTGATGCTTGACATGATTAATGGCTTACGAAATTCACTTTCTTTCCTAGCATTCTTAGCATCAACTACATGTCTGCATTTTTTGTTTGCTCAGTAGTTTTCCTATTGTAGATGTTTATATGTTCACTCCAAGTGATGTAGGCTTTTTGGTAGAGAGGAAGAAGCAGGTTTGAATTTGTGCCTCCAAAAATCAAGTTTGATGTGGAAAATGCAACATAAAGGCACCAAATACACAGTATTTTTTGACAGATTCCTCCATAAAAAATTGACGCGCAAAAGAAGAGAACCCACAGCTGTGCAAAAACTGTACTACTACTTACCCATACATCACAATTTGTCAAGTTAACGGTAATAATATATACAGTACACACCCAAAATTCATCGAGGTTATGTTCCTAGAGCACCCGCGAATTGTTCAAAACCGCAACTTTTGGATGTGGTTAAAAAATGCCTTTTAAATGCCTATTTTTACAGTTTAAACCATGGTTTTATAAGAAATACTCCGCCCAAAAACTACAATTCTGGAAACTGTTGAACATTACTGTAAACAACAAGAGTGAGCAAGAAATTTTTACATTTTTTAAAAATGAGATATCTTACCTGTAAGCCCACAGTTACTGCAAATGCTTACTGCTGGAGAAGGGCTACCATTAAGCTGCATCATATGGTTAAATAAGGATAAATCTTCTGAAGAATTCTTATGGTTTTCTTTATTATCAAATTCAAAATTTGATTCCTAAATAGGTAATAAAAAAAAATTTGCATTTAAGTCTGAAAAAAGTCTAAAAATAAAAACAGGTTAAGTTAAAAACAAGAATTCCTATTTGGATATCTAATTTGGTCAGTTCTTAATGAATAATACAATTTAGTTAGCAGGTAACAATCCTGTTTTACCAGTAAAGAAAGAAGGATTCTTGTAAAGTCTTCCAGAAATTTCAAAGCGAAAGTCAACAAATCAGGTGTACATTTGTTAGGTTTAGAGCTTTTATTAAATTAGTAACATCTGTAACTGAGATATTCTGCTGGACAACAAAATAAATTTGAGTGGCGGTTATTAAACTGATGAAATAGTCCAAAATGACTGGAAGTATGACTGTGACCAGAGATTGACTAGTATTCAAACCAGACTTGCTTCCCACCTTGTTCCCAAAGCTGCTTGTCCCCTATAAACCTGAATTGGATAAGCAGATTACAAAATGTAGGCAAGTACAATTGTTTACATATTCGATCCTACAATTTAAGCAACAGCAAATTAGGTCTCTTCCTCAGAGTCACACATCAAGAAACATGCCCACCTGTCTAGGGTTCTACCTACCTGTTTAATTTTAGATTATTCATTATATAGACATATATTGTGACAGAATAATTTGAAAATTTATTTCTCTTGCATAAAAAATAATTTTTGTAACATACGCACTTGTATTCCATTTCCCCAAGTGGATTGAATGCTTTCTAGGGCAAACACCTCATATTAGCAGGATTTCACCTACCACTGAAATCAGTAGGTGAGATGTAATCTCTATCATTCATCTAGTAATCCATAGGTACAGACACTGTGCCATTCAGTCTTGAGGTGACAATCAATTAACAAAATCACTATGAATTTTCAAGAAGGGTACAATGCAACCAAGTTGTTTATGGTATTTGTTTACTTTTATACAAAAGGTCCTGATCTTATTCAGGTGTTCTTCATGTTGACTGTCGACAAAGCTGACCCTCATCTAATGCTACACGTGTCAAAATACAACTGTGTTCGAACCTCCTATTCATTATAAAAAGTCAAGCCAAGGTGACATCAAAACAATGATGCCTCCTGCCATATAGGGATAGGCTGGTTAAAGGTTTTCATAACTATCTTTGTTGAAATTCCAGATGGTTATTACACAACTTTATGTTTAATTACACTGTAAATGCTGATGATGACCATGTTTTTATAAAACAAGGTTTTATGTTAAAACCACGGCTAAGTGTTTGCTAAAAAGTATGTAATCAATGTATGCAATGCATGAAAACTGGGCATCAAGCACTTTAATATAACCATAGCTCTACTCGGACGAGATTAATTTTACACCATGAGGTGGGGTAAAGTAAAAATTACTGGAGGACCTCTGCAATTTTAGTCACATCCAAATTGCTCATGCCGGTAACTTATGGACCACGCATTCGTGTCTCAGTAAAGATTACAGAGCCTTTTACCCTCCATGAAAAAATAAACCCTGATTAGTAAAAAATGTCAGTAAAATTCTGTCATTTGAGCAATTCGGATGGAACTAAACTTACAGCTACATAACACAAAAAAAGAAAGTTGTAGATCTAATTTGAAAAGTCACCATCAAGACCACCACCCACTGCCATACAGCAAATTAAAGGGAAGGTCATTTTTAGTTCATTGCTGTTTATCTTCCCAATTGCTTACAGGTATGAAGCCTTAGTGCTACATGCACTAATACAGTGGTGTGAAAAACTATTTGCCCCCTTCCTGATTTCTTATTCTTTTGCATGTTTGTCACACAAAATGTTTCTGATCATCAAACACATTTAACCATTAGTCATATATAACACAAGTAAACACAAAATGCAGTTTGTAAATGGTGGTTTTTATTATTTAGGGAGAAAAAAAAATCCAAACCTACATGGCCCTGTGTGAAAAAGTAATTGCCCCCTGAACCTAATAACTGGTTGGGCCACCCTTAGCAGCAATAACTGCAATCAAGCGTTTGCGATAACTTGCAATGAGTCTTTTACAGCGCTCTGGAGGAATTTTGGCCCACTCATCTTTGCAAAATTGTTGTAATTTAGCTTTATTTGAGGGTTTTTTAGCATGAACCGCCTTTTTAAGGTCATGCCATAGCATCTCAATTGGATTCAGGTCAGGACTTTGACTAGGCCACTCCAAAGTCTTCATTTTGTTTTTCTTCAGCCATTCAGAGGTGGATTTGCTGGTGTGTTTTGGGTCATTGTCCTGTTGCAGCACCCAAGATCGCTTCAGCTTGAGTTGACGAACAGATGGCCGGACATTCTCCTTCAGGATTTTTTGGTAGACAGTAGAATTCATGGTTCCATCTATCACAGCAAGCCTTCCAGGTCCTGAAGCAGCAAAACAACCCCAGACCATCACACTACCACCACCATATTTTACTGTTGGTGTGATGTTCTTTTTCTGAAATGCTGTGTTCCTTTTACGCCAGAACTTCCAAAAAGTTCAACTTTTGACTCATCAGTCCACAAGGTATTTTCCCAAAAGTCTTGGCAATCATTGAGATGTTTCTTAGCAAAATTGAGACGAGCCCTAATGTTCTTTTTGCTTAACAGTGGTTTGCGTCTTGGAAATCTGCCATGCAGGCCGTTTTTGCCCAGTCTCTTTCTTATGGTGGAGTCGTGAACACTGACCTTAATTGAGGCAAGTGAGGCCTGCAGTTCTTTAGACGTTGTCCTGGGGTCTTTTGTGACCTCTCGGATGAGTCGTCTCTGCGCTCTTGGGGTAATTTTGGTCGGCCGGCCACTCCTGGGAAGGTTCACCACTGTTCCATGTTTTTGCCATTTGTGGATAATGGCTCTCACTGTGGTTCGCTGGAGTCCCAAAGCTTTAGAAATGGCTTTATAACCTTTACCAGACTGATAGATCTCAATTACTTCTGTTCTCATTTGTTCCTGAATTTCTTTGGATCTTGGCATGATGTCTAGCTTTTGAGGTGCTTTTGGTCTACTTCTCTGTGTCAGGCAGCTCCTATTTAAGTGATTTCTTGATTGAAACAGGTGTGGCAGTAATCAGGCCTGGGGGTGGCTACGGAAATTGAACTCAGGTGTGATACACCACAGTTAGGTTATTTTTTAACAAGGGGGTAATTACTTTTTCACACAGGGCCATGTAGGTTTGGATTTTTTTTCTCCCTAAATAATAAAAACCATCATTTAAAAAGTGCATTTTGTGTTTACTTGTGTTATATTTGACTAATGGTTAAATGTGTTTGATGATCAGAAACATTTTGTGTTGCAAACATGCAAAAGAATAAGAAATCAGGAAGGGGGCAAATAGTTTTTCACACCACTGTAAGTATTTGACTGTGTATATGCATTGTCCTGTATGTGTTACCCAGGTCTCTGCATTGTTTATTACAGAGGGTGATCCCTCCAGTATATTTTCATTCAAATCGCCAGTAAAACTCTTAAAACAAGCCATGTTTAAGTACAGCCTTACGAATCACCTAAGAGTTAAACTTCAACTAAAAACATTCACTTAAACACATACATTGGAATAAGGGGATCTCATGGGACAAGGTGATGTACATTTTAAATGACATTAGAATTCAAGGATTAAAATTTGCCACAAGATTGCAGGTACACCACAGAAACATAGTAATTCCCACAAACTCTGATTTTTATTGCGCTAATTTCATGCACATATTTATTATGTAATCAATCTATCTTGTTGCAAAAATATTCAATAGCTTTTTATTAAATCACTATTTTATAATTGTGCATGTTTTGTTACTATGAATTACTTTGTCTTTTCATTGCCTACGTTTTGGTAAGCTTGCTTGCACCGGATGTCACTTATCACATATTATAGTTACTCTTTATCGCGGCATGGAGGTGTAGAGTTTGGAGATTGTTTAGTGGAGCTGAGCAAGTGCAGAGCGAGAGTCAAGGAAGGACACTTTTGCACAAACAAGGCTATAGAAAAAACTTCAGTAAACTTTCTTAAACTGATAGCTAAAAAAAATGCAGCTCAGGCTGCCATCTCCTAAACTCCGAAAAAGATATTTGAGAATAAAAATTAGGCGTTTCTAGGAGACCTTTGCCTATGATATCACAATTCATCCTATTTTGGGCTTTTGGAAATGTCATTTAGTTTTGGCAATAGTTCAGGGTAAACTCAGAGGAAATATGTTCACTGGAAAATTAATAAAGTTTGTCAAAATTAATAAAGTTTGTCATTACTCCAATGCAAAGGAGCAGAGAGCCTATCCTGGCAGTACTGAGCACAATGCTGAAAAAGGGCCATGACAGGATACCAGTCCATCACAGGGACCACTCATGCATACACCCTTGCTTATACTGGGACTATTTAGCCAAACCTTAACAGATTTGAGAATGTGAGGGAAACTAGAGTACCTAGGGTGATGGGGACACAAAACACAGGGAGACAATCAGGTGCTGGATTTGGTTTGACTACACTCGATCTGTAAAGTGGCAGTAATAATAAGTCCGAACTACTGTGCCACCTAAGCTAAGGATGCATTAACTATACTTTAACTAAATATCTTAGATTTCTTAATTAACAGCACTCATATGTATAATTATAGCCTTATGTTAATGGCTACATTGCCTTAATTCTGCAGAAAATTATACTCTGACAGGAATAACAGTATGGTATGGATGGGAAAAAAACAAAAAATACTCTTATTTTATTTTACATTCTTTAGACTGGTTTTGCACCTCTGGATTTTTGGCTAAATACGAATGGAAATCTCTATAGTACATGTAAAATTAAATTATTTATTTTAAGCTAAAATAGTAGAAATAAACTGAAACACTGGTTGATAACTTTACAAAATTTTATAAACTTCTGTAAACATCAGAAAGAATAACTTGTGACATTTAAGAACAATGCCTGAAATATTAATAGCAAAGTGCTTTTAAAACTGTGAGGTTTTGAACCCCCCCCCCCCCCCCAACACATTTTCATTTCTTCTTCTGTTAAATTTAATGGATGAATAAAAAAATGAAATTGATGTGTTGCAGTCGTAATCACTTTTTCAAGATGTTATTCAATTTGGTGCGTTACTTCATATATTTACTAAAGTAATTCATCACAAAATAAAAAAAAAAAATGTAGTATACAATTCTTACACTACTATACAGTACAAAAAAGACTGATCACAGTATTTATATAACATACTATTAATACTTAAATAACTTGATTTAAACATTTTCAAAAAATTACACGTCACTACAGAAAGCAGTTATTAATTTATATTAAGATAACTGTAATAAAATGTATTCATTTACTTACAAGAGAAATATTTTCAGTGAATGATGAGCTCTGTGTACAGTTGCCAGTTCTAAAGTCTTAAAAATACAAAAAAAGTCAAAATAAACCAGAGTCAAATACAATTTTAAATGCATTACAACAGTACATAATTTAATTCATATAAGGAAGGAAAGACTTTAACACTTAAAGACACTATTCAGTAAAAGCAGCAATATCATATTTGTGTGTTGAACTGTGAACATTAGTATAAAATTAATCTTATTAAACCTGCATATATTATCCTTGTTTATTGAAACTTTAATTACACCTTTAAGCTATAAAAAATGAAATATGAGAATGAATATCTATTACTGCTCCCTTCTGGTCACTGATAGATTACAAATAATGTTTCATTAAAACACATAACCCTGCTGAATGACATTCAAATACAGTAATCCCTCCTCCATCGCAGGGGTTGCGTTCCAGAGCCACCCGTGAAATAAGAAAATCCGCGAAGTAGAAACCATATGTTTATATGGTTATTTTTATATTGTCATGCTTGGGTCACAGATTTGCGCAGAAACACAGGAGGTTGTAGAGAGACAGGAATGTTATTCAAACACTGCAAACAAACATTTGTCTCTTTTTCAAAAGTTTAAACTGTGCTCCATGACAAGACAGAGATGACAGTTCCGTCTCACAATTAAAAGAATGCAAACATATCTTCCTCTTCAAAGGAGTGTGCGTCAGGAGCAGAGCATGTCACAGAGATAGAGAAAAGCAAACAAATCAATAGGGCTGTTTGGCTATTAAGTATGCGAAGCACCACGGCACAAAGCTGTTGAAGGCGGCAGCTCACACCCCCTCCGTCAGGAGCAGAGAAAGAGAGAGATAGAGAGAGAGATAGAGAGTGACAGAGTTTGTTTTTGAATCAAAAATCAATACGTGCCCTTCGAGCTTTTAAGTATGCGAAGCACCGTGCAGCATGTCGTTTCAGGAAGCAGCTGCACAAAAGATAGCAACGTGAAGATAACCTTTCAGCATTTTTAGACGAGCATCCGTATCGTCTATGTGTGCGAACAGCCACCCTGCTCAATCCCCCTACGTCAGGATCAGAGAAAGTCAGCGCAAGAGAGAGAGAAAAGTAAGCTGGGTAGCTTCTCAGCCATCTGCCAATAGCGTCCCTTGTATGAAATCAACTGGGCAAACCAACTGAGGAAGCATGTACCAGAAATTAAAAGACCCATTGTCCGCAGAAATCCATCCGCGATATATATTTAAATATGCTTACATATAAAATCCGCGATGGAGTGAAGCCACGAAAGGCGAAGCGCGATATAGCGAGGAATTACTGTACCCAAACATCAATTATTGTTTAGGACCTGTTTAGTAATTTTTAAAATTAATTCTACAATCGTCATATCCATTACCCCCCCTAATTAACTGAGCATTAATTAAAAATAACCTACTTAAGCAGTTCAAAATTAACCATCATTAATTTATAAATACAAATTTAAAAATGCTATTTTTCTCCTTGACGTTACTGCTAAAATAAATACTTGGTTAGGGTAAACAATTTTATGTTTCCAGCAAGAAAACTGCTGAGCTACCAAAAAAATAACAGCACATCATGCATGTACCAACAGTTTATGTGATAGCATACATGATTCATTTATTATAATGGTAGGAAGCAGGTACGTTACCAAAAATGTAAAAACATCATTAACACAGAACTGCATATCTATAATCCATAAATTTTTTCAAAAATACTGTATGACGTTAGTGGCAGAAGTTTGGATAAACCATGGAAAAATTTCTTTCAGGTAACCTTAGATGGATTTTGACAAAACACTCCACAAATCAGAAATCATACTCCGGGATAAGTACAGTAAGTTAGAGAAGGAAAGGACATATCACTCTGAATATCTGAAACTTGTGCAAACTGTTTTATGAAGATCACATTTGTACATGATTGTATTTATTTTTATGCCAAGACTGCCGAACTTCTGTCAATAATAGCACAGCATGTCTACCACAACCTGTGTGCACTTTACCCATAATGTACAGTATTTCCTGAGGTTAGATGGGGCTCATGTCAAATTATTACACTCATACTTCATGCAACCCGCTCCAGGGTTTAAATGGCACTGTGCAAAGAACACAGTTTCTAATGGGTCTTGATCCAGTTGCATTCTGGTGCAAACATAAACATACGGCATGTTCACATCTACCTAAACAAAACTGACTACAAACCTGTTTGGAGTGAGGCAGACGGAGGGTGGAGTACAGTTACCCTCAAAAGGAGCTCTATAGATGACATCAAATTTGTACTGCAAATGGTACCATGTATGCATTCTGAAATGGCTGGATAAATGGATCACCTGGGCATGGATAAACACCTGGGCAAGTCGAACAAGTTCAGGAGTATTTCTCTGGGCATCACCCAGATTGCAGATCAGCCCATCCAAAGAATGGAAAGGTTATATACAGCAAGTCCCTCAAACAAGGAGATGGGGAAGATCATCCTCCAGCAGCTTTCAGAGAGCCTGCTAAGAACTGACTCAAACTACCTGCCCAGAAAGTTAAAAGTGTGGTGGCTTTAACTTCACCTTCTACCCAAGAACGATGTGGCCACTGAAATTGTGTGAAATCACTTTACAGCCATGAGTAGAATGGATAACAAAGCTAATTCATTCAGTCACAAATGGCTAGGGCTGACAATGTGCTTCTGTGCATTAGGCGTTTGTATGGAATGCTTTCCAACTACCCATAAAGTCCAGCTCCCTCAGCTTCAGGCAATAGAAGGTATGGTTGGTAATGGAACTGTTTAATTACACAGACACGGCAATGAGGGAAATGGGTGTCTGGGAGGCGACAGAGAGAAAGTCGAAAGCCAAGGAGAAAGTGCAAAAGACAGTAAACAGGCTTCAAAACCTGAAAGTAGTGGGCAGGGTCAATAACAGTCAGAACAGTTGATGTTGTCCACCATGCTTATGGTCCTGAGCCAGCTGAGAGAAGAGAAAGGATTGATCATCACTGTGACTGCTAGGAAACAGCAGGATAAGGGTGGTGCTAGACAAAGTGGGAGGGAGCTGCACGCCATCCAATCACTTTGGCAGATGTTTGGAAGCTGCCACAGGCCCGGCTCAGTTTTATGTTCAGGGCAACATATGACACTGTACCCCGACATTATACCTCCATCAGTGTTTCAGCACAGAACAGGCCTGTGACCTCTACGGTAGAGGTCAGCATAGTACCAAATTTTTCTGTTCGCTCTGGAAGGTGATCCTTGCTGTTTCTGCCCGCATCATTCCACTCCCACAATCCCACTTTGCCCTAAGAAAACATAGGTGGGGTGACCAGGGTTCCTGGTAACTCTGTCTTGCACATCATCCATACTTTAAACAGAACAAAAAAATCAATCTGTACTGACTCAATTACAGATTCATTTACTATTACATGTTTAACTTGAGAGTGGACATTTAATCTTGTATATCTTGTCTTCAGTATTTTCTGCTTTTACACGTCATGCAGACACTCCTGTTGGGAACTCAGTCCAAACGATTAAAAATGTTGGGGAGTGTTTATCTCTGACCATGCCCCTCTAGTCTTGGAGCTAAAATCAATAAGCCCCTCGTACTCACCTCGCAGATGGCGTCTTAACCCTCTTTTTATTGGCAGACGAGAACTGCACAGAATTTATATCCAAACAAATCAGCTTCTTCCTAGAGA
Source organism: Erpetoichthys calabaricus (assembly GCF_900747795.2). Taxonomy (NCBI): domain Eukaryota; kingdom Metazoa; phylum Chordata; class Cladistia; order Polypteriformes; family Polypteridae; genus Erpetoichthys; species Erpetoichthys calabaricus. Next base: position 294,013,544 of record NC_041395.2, read on the forward strand.
CAAACACGTCTACAGAGGTTTCTGCAGGAACACTCTGGGAAACTCTAAAGGCCTTCTTAAGAGGCCAGATTATTTCATATCTTTCCCATAGAAATAAATTAGAAACCAAGAAAGTGTCAGAGCTAAGAAATGAAATTACTAGAATAGATGAAGAACAAGCCAGGCGTCCAAGTGAAGCTCTTCACAGGAAAAGGCAGGCCCTGCATACAGAACTTAACATCTTAACAACTAAAGAAACTGAACAACTTATTTATAAGTCTAGACAGCATTACTATGAACACGGAGAAAAAGCTAATAAGCTTTTAGCTCAACAAATTCATAAACAAGAAGTTCACAATGCAATACCAGTAATCACCAACAAGAATGGAGAAGAAATCATCGACCATAATAAAATAATGCACACATTTAGAGATTGCTATAAGTCTTTATATTCCACTGAGCCCAAAGAAGACAACACGCAATCTAATGCATTTCTGGATAATTCACAAATACCACAAATAGATGCTTTAAGTGCTGAGCAACTAGATAAACCTCTAACGCTAACAGAATTACTAGACGCTATAAAGTCACTACAAAGCGGGAAATCATCAGGCCCTGATGGTTACCCCGTAGAGTTTTATAAGAAATTCTCCACTCAGCTAGCTCCACTCTTATTGGTAACATTTACAGAAGCTAAAGACCACCAAATACTACCTCAAACATTTCGACAAGCATTAATCACCGTCTTTCCTAAACAAAATAAGGACTTGTTACAATGTGCATCATATAGACCAATTTCACTTCTGAATAATGATGTTAAGATACTCTCAAAAATCCTAGCTAGAAGGATGGAGAAAGTGCTGCCCTCGGTAATATCACAAGATCAAACTGGATTTATTAAAGGCCGACATCTATCTTCAAATCTCCGACGCTTGTTTAATGTTATATATTCACCAGCAAAATCAAACACCCCAGAGATATTACTATCATTAGACGCAGAAAAGGCATTTGACATGATCGAATGGAATTACCTTTTCACTGCATTGGAGAAATTTGGGTTTGGCCCGAATATTTGTGCTTGGATTAAACTACTGTATACCAGTCCAGAAGCTTCAGTTTGTATTAATAAAATTTGCTCAGACTACTTTAAACTAGAACGTGGTACCAGACAAGGATGTCCCTTGTCGCCACTGTTGTTTGCAATCGCTATTGAACCACTGGCGGTTCACTGCCGAAATTCTCATCAGATAAAGGGGATTGTCAGAGAAGGACTGGAACAGAAAATTTCTCTATATGCAGATGATATGGTCTTATATATATCGGACCCAGAAAACACTGTCCCTGCTGTTTTAACAGCACTAACAGAATTTCAAAAGATATCTGGTCTTAGAATTAATCTGAATAAAAGTATACTCTTTCCAGTGAACTCACAAGCATATAATATTAAATTAGACACCCTACCTTTTACCATAGCAGATCAGTTTAAATACCTAGGGGTAAATATCACAAGTAAACATAAAGCTCTTTATCAACAAAATTTTGGCGTCTGTATGGAAAAAATTAAGCAAGACTTGCATAGATGGTCAACCCTTCATCTCACTCTAGCCGGAAGAATTAACATTGTTAAGATGAATATCCTTCCTAAACTTCTCTTTTTATTTCAAAACATTTCAATATATATCAATAAATCGTTTTTTAAACAGTTAGATTCAATAATAACCTCATTCATTTGGAACTCAAAATACCCACGTATCCGAAGAGCGACCCTACAAAGACCTCAGGCAGAAGGTGGCATGGCTTTACCTAATTTTCAGTTTTATTACTGGGCAGCAAACATACAAGCCATAAAAACCTGGACACAAATAAATGCACATACACAGGCTTGGTCTGCAATAGAAGTAAAATCCTGTAGTACTTCTTTATATTCCCTGCTCTGCTCTCCAATAAATGAAAGTTATCGCAAATATACTAATAACCCAATTGTGCTTTACTCACTCAGAATATGGAACCAAATTAGGAAGCATTTTAAGATGGAAAATCTTTTATCAGTGGCACCTCTGCAAGGGAACCACCTCTTTCAACCTTCGCAAGTATATCCAGTTTTTAATACCTGGAAAAGTTTTGGGATTAAAATGCTCAGAGATCTTTATATAGACAACATATTTACATCTTTTGAACAATTACGTTCAAAATTTAACCTCCCAGCTACACATTTCTTTTACTATCTTCAAATTAGAAATTTTGTTAAACAGAAATTGCCCGATTTCCCCCACCTTGCACCCTCCACAATGCTGGAAAAAATACTGCTCAATTCCGAGGAAACAAACACTATTTCCGCAATATATAAAATCTTATTAGAGTCCCTACCTTTCAAAGATCCAAGAGGACATTGGGAAGAAGATCTCTTAATCAATATATCAGAAAAGGAGTGGAAGGTAGCAAAGCAGAGAATTCACTCGAGTTCTATATGCGCAAAGCATAGAATTATTCAACTAAAAATTATATATCGAGCTCATCTGTCTCGCTTAAAACTGTCCAAAATGTTTCCAGGCCAGGATCCAACCTGCAAGCGCTGCAACCAAGCTCCTGCCTCACTGGGTCACATGTTCTGGGCCTGCACCAAACTAACATCATTTTGGACAAAAATTTTTAAGTGCCTCGCAGACAGCCTTAGTATCACAATCCCTCCTAACCCACTAACAGCTGTGTTTGGTGTCCTTCCAGATGGACTGGAATTGGAGAAGGACAAACAAACGGTGATTGCATTCACTACACTCTTGGCACGCAGACTTATTTTGTTAAATTGGAAGAATCCTAATTCTCCTCTTATAAGTCAGTGGGAAACTGATGTTTTATATTATTTGAAATTGGAAAAAATCAAATTTTCAGTTAGAGGATCTGTACAAAATTTTTTCAAAACTTGGCAGGATTTAATCAATATTATTTTAGAATAAGAGAATTAACTATTATTGCATTTAACTCCCTTCTCCATCTCTTATTTATATAGATATTTACTTCTCCCCTTCTTTTGTCTAATGTTGCCTTATTAAAAAGCTTAAAGAAATTTTCCTTTAGCTAAGCTCTCCTTCTCAGGGGTGGGGTTTGATTTGTTTTCAAATTTGTTGGGTTATAAATTGATCTGTTTGTATGGAATGATTACAATGAAAATTAATAAAATAAAAATATAAAAAAAAAAAAAATAAAAAAAAAAAAAATAAAAAAAAAAAAGTTGGGGAGTGTTGCTGTGTGTGCATGTTCCATCTCAACAGTGGCGCCGCGGTCTGAGCATATCTTCATCAATTATCTCATACAACTCTGCTAGAAAATATTTAATAACAAAATGTGATGTCTTTAAATATTAAAAATGCTCCAACTTTCAAAACAGCTAACTCTATCTCAAACACATCGACTGTTACACAGCGCATTAAGTATTAAAAAAATAAAGTGCTTGCTTTGCCACAATTACAATCAATAGACAAAATATATGGAGAAGTATGGTTGTGACCCATAAAAATGCTATTTTATTATGGCCCATCTGCCCCATGGCCTGACACCTAAATGTCAAATTCCACTCATGTCTAAAAAGGTACATGAATTTGGCATGTACGGCACAAGTGGATTCTTAAAATAGCAGAATCTACAAAGGGTTAAAATCAAAAAGTGTGAGTAAATTTGTTTGTGACTACTCCTTTTTTCATAATACAAATCAGAATATATAATCTGCACATTTTAGAAAAACATTAAAAAACAGAATAAAGTGCAGTTTGCATGGAATTACAGTGGACCAAGCTACAACTACTGTTAATAACAATACTGATTAACACTATCAAAGGCTTGTAAATACACACCAAATAATGACACCTGAACTGCAAGTTATAACAATTAAATGGAACTGTCTTCAAAAAAGCTACTTGAAATGCCTATGGACGAATAGTGTGTTGTTCACGGATTTTGACTTCAGCACAAATTGCATTTCTTTCAAAATCCATCCACCTCTCTTTCAGACTGAGCACTTGAAGTTGGTTTGCCCAACACATGTTGCGCAAAACTGCTGAGTGCAGGAACTCAGACCTACATGAGTCCCGCCATTACAGAACAGTTTTGGTTGCCACTCTGTAAAGCATGTGAACTGGGTGTGGCAAAGTGTTGTTAACAAATATTAATTCCTTCAGTTGTGACAAGGACAAAGATGCAAAATCAGAGATTAAAGTGCCTTGTGCAGCAGATGCACAGTGCTCCATCAACCTCACAGACCAAGGCAGCACTAATGTTGTGTACCGAGAGAAGTGCTGTAGCTTTATAAAGCCTCATGGAATGGTTTAAGGCAGTGTTTCCCAACCTTTTTTGAGCCACGGCACATATTTTACATTAGAAAAATCCCATGGAGTACCACCAAACAAAAATGTCACAAAAAGTATATGTAATGGAATATAATGATTCAGTTTCAATTTACTTACTCAAGTGTTAAACCTGGGCCTGTTTAGTTGAACACGACGCTGATATACACACAGGAATTGAAGAAAGACACACACGAAGATCTTCTTCAACAGCTCGGAGTCTCTCTCTTTTATTAGTTTTTATAGCAGTCATGACTGAAAAGCCCACCTCGCATAGGTACTGTAGGTTGTGGAAAATGGGAGCAGGGCTGAAATAGCTCTGCTTGCCAGAATGGGGAACTCCTTGGCAGCAGTCAGCCAAAAACTGTCCAAAGGTAGATCAGCAAAGCTCAGCTTTAAACCACGATTATCTCTCAGTACAGTTATTTCCTCTACTCCTGCAAAGTCATGTCCTTTCCAACTATGATTCAGCTATATGGGTTCCTAACCCAGTCAAGGCAATCAGTGGAAACTGAAGGGAAATAAAATGACAACTTCTGTTCAAGAGTTTTCAAATGCTTGCCTATTGTCTCACAGAGTGCAGCAATATTGATACCTTGCCATTTCTGGGTGTGTGGGAACATGTCAAGGTTGGTACTTTCCACATGTTGTCACCAGAGCTGCACCTTTGAAGGAAATCCATTTATTTTATCTGCTCTTGTGAGCAGGTTTTCATTTTCGGCCTTGCATCTGTGTGTTCAGGTCATTGAAATGTTGAAATATATCTGCCATATATGCCAGTCTTGCACACCACTCATCACTTGAAAGCAACTTAGCGTCACCACACCGCTCATTTGTCAAAAACACTTAGTTCCTCCCGCAGTTCATACACACGGGCTAAAACTTTGCCATGGGACAACCACCGGACCTCCATATGCAGCAATAGCACTTTATGCTCTGCTTCCATTTCCTCACACAATGATGCAAACATGTGACTTTTTACGGGTCTTGTCTTCACAAAGTTTATAATGTGCACAACATCGTCCAATACAGGAGCTATGTCTGCTGGTAATGTCTTGGTAACAAGTGCCTCACGGTGCAGAAAACAATGCGTCGCAATAACATCTGGATGTTGCTCTTTCACTCTGCTTACAAATCCTTTGGTGAGCCCGAACATGGTGGCTGCTCCATCAGTGCAAACACTTATGCAGTTTTCCCACTTAAGTCCTCCTTGTTCAAGGTACTTTGATACAACTCGAAAAATTTCCTCTCCTGTTGTTCTTTCTGGCAATTCCTTGCAAACAAGAAATTTTCTCTGATGGTGTCTCTGTCTACAAAGCGCACATTTGTCAAAAGTTGTGCATATCCACTGATATCAGTAGATTCATCGAGTTGCAATGCAAGTTTTCTACTGGCATGCAACTTTTCCAAAATGATCCTTTCAATGTCTGCAGACATGTCATCAATACGTCTGGCGATTGTATTATTTGGGAGAGGGACTTGGGCAATTTCCTTAAGAGCGCCAGGGCCGAGCATCTCATTTACAATGATTTTGCAGGCAGGTAGTATTAATGTGTCTGTCACCGTGTGTGGTTGTTTTGATTTGGCGATGAGTTCAGCAACTTGGTAGCTTGCTTTGAGAGCTCTCTCATGCGTCTTTGTGGTTTTCCTCACTAAAGCTGCCTGTTTCTTAGTCTGTTCACGAAGTTGAATAAAATAGTGTTCTTGTTTTGAAGTGACAGTGTTTTGTTTGGAGATGGCGTTTCAGTTTGCTAGGAACCATGGCACTGTTGGACAGCTTTTCCCCACATACCAAGCATAACGGAATCGGCTCGGTTGGTTCCCCGGTAAAAGTACAGTACTGTGCAAAAGTTTTAGGCAGGTGTGAAAAAATGCTGTAAACAAAGAATGCTTTCAGAAATATAAATAATGATTGTTTATTGTTATCAATTTACAAAATGTAAAGGGAGCGAACAAAAGAAAAATCTAAATCAAATCAATATTTGGTGTTACTACCTTTTGCCTTCAAACCAGCATCAATTCTTATAGGTACACTTGCACAAAGTCAGGGATTTTGTAGGATTATAGTCAGGTGTATGATCAACCAATTATACCAAACAGGTGCTAATGATCATCAATGTCACACGTAGGTTGAAACACAGTCATTAACTGAAACAGAAACAGCTGTGTAGGAGGCTTAAAACTGGGTGAGGAACAGCCAAACTCTGCTACCAAGGTGAGGTTGTGGAAGACAGTTTCATGTCATGGCAAGATTGAGCACAGCAACAAAACACAAGAAGTTATACTGCATCAGCAAGGTCTCTCCCAGACAAAGATTTCAAAGCAGACTGGGGTTTCAACATGATGCTGTTCAAGCTCTTTTGAAGAAACAACAAAAAAACGGGCAATGTTCAGGATCATAGACGCAGTGGTCGGCCAAGGAAACTTAGTGCAGCAGATGAAAGACACATCAAGCTTATTACCCTTCGAAATCGGAAGATGTCCAGCAGTGCCATCAGCTCAGATACGGCAGAAACAAGTGGGACCCAGGTACACCCATCTACTATCCGGAGAAGTCTGGCCAGAAGTGGTCTTCATTGAAGAGTTGCAGCCAAAAAGCCATGCCTCCAACGTGGAAACAAGACCAAGCGACTCAAGTATGCACGAAAACATAGGAACTGGGGTGCAGAAAAATGGCAGCAGGTGCTCTGGATTGATGAGTCAAAATTTGAAATATTTGGCTGTAGCAGAAGGCAGTTTGTTCGTCGAAGGGCTGGAGAGTGGTACAATAATGAGTGTCTACAGGCAACAGTGAAGCATGGTGGAGGTTCCTTGAACGTTTGGGGCTGCATTTCTGCAAATGGAGTTGGAGATTTGGTCAGGATTCATGGTGTTCTTAATGCTGAGAAATACAGGCAGATACTTACCCATCATGCAATACCATCAGGGAGGTGTATGATTGACCCCAAATTTATTCTGCAGCAGGACAACGACCCCAAACATACAGCCAAAGTCATTAAGAACTATCTTCAGCGTAAAGAAGAACAAGAAGTCCTGGAAGTGATGGTGTGGCCCCCACAGAGCCCTGATCTCAACATCATCGAGTGTGTCTGGGATTACATGAAGAGAAAGAAGGATGTGAGGAAGCCTACATCCACAGAAGATCTGTGGTTAGTTCTCCAAGATGTTTGGAACACCACCAGCCGAGTTCCTTCAAAAACTGTGTGCAAGTGTACCTAGAAGAATTGATGCTGTTTTGAAGGCAAAGGGTGGTCACACCAAATATTGATTTGATTTAGATTTCTCTTTTGTTCATTCACTGCATTTTGCTGATTGATGAAAATAAATGATTAACACTTCCATTTTTGAAAGCATTCATTGTTTACAGCATTTTTTCACACCTGCCTAAAACTTTTGCACAGTACTGTAAATCCAAAGGAAAGATAACTTTCATTGTATTGTCTTGTGCTCACCTTTTTTGCTTTCTTCTGACCACTACTCATACTAGGGCCTTCATCTGGGTCACAACTTTCTCCAGGACCCAGTTTGGATTGTGTACTTTTTCTTTTCAGATATTTATCCATCGTTATCACTGCTGTCACTGCTGAACATAACTAATTCTACTGTTTAAATGGCAACAGGTAGTGGAAGAATATTTAATTGTTCTGCCTGTCACCGTCGCATAGACGAAGGCAAATTATTTGCTGCAAATCAATAATAATTTTCAGACCAATTACGTGAAACTGGGTAATTTTCCACGGTACACCTGATGATCTCTCGCGGCACATTGGTTGGGAATCACTGGTTTAAGGAATGACAGGAGGGATCCAAGTGTGCAAAAACCTCATTTTGGTTAGTGACAGACAAAACATATGCAATGTCGAAATGCTACTCCAAAATCAAATTCATCATCTAATAATTTGAGATCTATCTGTGCTCATCAGATTGCTTGAGTGGCTGTTTTAATTTGCCATGGATGCTCTGAATGTTTGAAATATGTGATGGGTTACCTTACATCAGCTAGGATCTGAGCTACTTTCAGTGACTCTTTCATCAGGTCAGTGGTAAACACACTTGACACAATCAAATTTAGCATGTGTGCATCACAGTTCAGCCTTACAAATCCAAAAACAACATTAGCTCCACAACTGTGACAATAACCATCTTCATAGCCATTGACAGTGCATTAATACCAAACACTATGAGGTTTTGCAGCAGGTGACTGCAATTGTTGTTACCAGTTTTTGAGGTGCTGCCCACAACAAATGGTGCTGTAAAAAGCTCCCTTGACTGCAGCTAAAACTGGTCATTAATGTAGTGATAGTTGCAGAGAGGAAGGAGGTTTTGCAATAATTTTCTGTCTGTCCAGAAGTCCATAGTAATAGCACAGTTATACTTTGAAATGGTTGTATAAACAACCTTAAGCTGTAGCTCCTCTGTCCTCTTTTCTACCTGCCTTGATTTTGTCATTGAGTGTATTAATATATCACTGACATTTAACTTTCCTATATTGGCTGCCATGTCAATTTTTGCAAAGGTTCATCTGCATTCAGACTGCCTGCTTGTGACTCCATGAATACAGCATACTCACCACGTCTGCTGACATACTGTTAAATTTAGTTCTGCACTGCAAAATCAAGAGTCGGATCCCACAGGCATTTCCACAGGTATACAGATCTCTACCCTGTAGGACTACCAACAGTTCTCTCCGGCACACTCTGCTAGGTTGAAGACCACACTGACAAAGTAACATGAGCTGGCAGGGGTGGTGGAGAAGCAAAAGGAAAGAGGAAAGACGCAAGACCCCTGTAGGGAACTGCCAAAAAATGCTATTCCTGAAGCAGGGGAGCCTGCAGACACCACCAACAAGAGTCCAGCACCAAAGCACCTGACACAAGGAATGGAAAATAGAGGTGGACGTGGGCAAGCAGCTCCATTTCTAGGCAGACATTTGTAGCACAACATTGCAGCCAGATATTGCTGGTCAAACTTATAGTTGCCATGGAAGGCACAAATAGAAACAGCCAAAGAGAGAAGGGTTTCATCCTGTGGAGGTGGGAGCCAGAGAATTCATTAGCGAGTCTACAAAGCGACTACTTACAGACTATGGGTTACAGGGGTGTAACCAATGTAAAGCAATGAAGGAGGTATCCCAAGATACAGAAAAGGTGGTACACAACTTGAGGGGCAAACAAGCCTAGTGATAAAGGTAGCTGCAAGAGGTGTCAGGGAGACATCCCTGTTCAATGCTAAACCACCACCAGGTGATGTTCTGGTAAGAGATGCACAATATACCAGGAACTATATTGTTATCGGCCGATGTTCATTAAAAATGACGACACTGAAATCGGTCAGATGTGTACATTTTAACCAATACAGCTGACCGATATAATTTGGGCTTGTCAACATTGTTCGGTGAGGCACTACATTAACACTAGAATTACCAATGCCTACGAAAAAACTCGTAAATCTAGCCCACCTTAAATCTCTTCGCACCTCTCTGTTAGTGACTTTTGTCTTGTAAATGTGTCGATCAAGACAAGCAGCCTGCTATACCATCCCCCCACCGCCGCAGAAAGACCAAGAAGTTCTCCCAGCTCTAGCCTTGATTATCTTGGAGTGAAGTGCTGGAGTTTTAGGGCTCATTTATACTTCACACTCAGAACGTGTACACGCCCGCATCATGGCTGCCATGCTTTTCCAGCGTTCATTTGATGCGTCCCCTGAGCAGGTCCTCAGAAATTAACACGATGTGTGCGCAAGTTGCAGTACCAGCAAAAAGTCGGGTGGGGCGCAGTGTGCTAAAAGTCGGAATGTGACGTCAGAGTCTCTGTTTACTATCTACATGTGACAGAAAGCCTCTATGCAGATCCTACAGGATCGATGTGTGCGCTTCGATGTTTGATGAATGGTTTGATATAGTGAAGCAAATGGCAGACATACAAATGCATTCGTGGTGCTTTTATATTCAAGCATCGCATATTCCCGATTGTAATGACACAATACATATTAAAAGTCTCATGTACCATCTTTTGTGCCGTCTTTTTTTTTTGCAGCTTCACAACAGTAACATAATGTACAACACTGTATTTGAGCCACTGAGAAAAAAAATGAAGGACATGGTGAAAACATGCATTTTCTGATTAAAGTGGAAATTTCGGCTTTAATCTCAAAATGTTTAACCTTAATCCACTTTAACCTCGTAGTTTATTATTAAAGCAGACCGTTGTAAACGTCATCCCAGTTTTTAATCGCTATGGCAAGCAGCAATAGATCACTACACAGAACACATTAAATGTATGATATTCCAACTCTCTGCAAATTTAGAATCTTTTAGATTTATACTTGCTACCACTTTCATGATGAAATGCATTAAAGTGTGTGTTACATTTTACAGATAAATCGTTAATTTCATTTAAATAATGAATACTGTTAATAATTACACACATGGGGGTGACACGGTGGCGGAGCTGTAGCACTGCTGTCTCGCAGGGAGTCACGTCGCTAGTATTACCTGATTGGGTTCCACACTGTGCTCCGGTTTCCTTCCAAAGATATGCAGATTTGGGGATTTGGTGCCACTAAAATGACTCCAGTGTATGTGTGTGCTTGCATTCACCTTGCAATGAGCTGAAGACCTGTCCAGGGATTGTTTTTGTCTCATGCCCAATGCTTGCTGGAATGGACACATCCCTGGATTGATGGATTTAATCATTAAACGTCCTTTTCAGAGATACTGTGGTAAGGTGTCATCGGAATTTAATCATTGTTCCAGGCAATTCATAACACAGAGAAGCCGAACATGTTCTCACCGTGATAATATCTCGCACTGCCACCTGCTGGATTACTCCAGATTTACGTAAAGTACGCTCATAAGTATAAACAGTAAAACGCTTGTGTAGCAGGAGCATCCGCTGCAGCATGCATCGCGTGAAGTATAAATCCGGCCTTAGAGGGGAAATAATAGATTGTTATTTGGAACACATGCATTTCATGTGTGTTCCCAGTCTACAACAATCCATGTAAAAACATCGTTAAAACAAACGCTTTTCATGTTTTAGTAATTAATGACAAAATGTAGACAAACTGTATAATGTGTGAAGGCTGAAGTCCAAATATCAAATAAACACTTTCACAATACAACAGCTTTCATGGGCTACGGGTTCGATCCTGGGTATCTCGCAAATTTACAGTTTTGCGTAGTGAGCTGGATTTATTGTTAATATTATACAATAAAAACATACATTTGATCTGCGTCTGTAACAGCCGGTGTAAATTTATAGTACTTTTAAATATAAAGTGTTTTTCACTTTAATTCTCTCAGTCACAATTACAATACAACCCCTCTCACCCAGATTTGACGCTGTTAGTTTTTATTTGAAACTGGGAATAACTATAGATGTGAGTGGTGTTTTGAGACAATGGAACTAAAAATTCTCTGATCTGGAGGGATAAAAGCTGACACACAAACGCTGGTGTATTCATGCCTTCTTCGTATCTCGTTGTCACTTGATTTTATTTATTCAGTTTTATTGAGTGTTCCTGCTTACGCTGAATTAGTATGCACCTTATGGTCCATGATGTCAAAGCCGCACTGACAAAAAACAGAGACATAGGTATATATGATATTTGGAATAATTCATTTTATGAACGTATAGTACATTTCAGAAAACACTGAATATGAATAATGTTGCATCAGTGTCTCATTTGCATGCCTTCTTGCGGTTGTAATCAGTGACTGCTTTTTTTTTTCTGATCTTGCCCAATCTCCACATTTTGGTCCATGGTGGTGTTTCTTTTATACTCCAGGACATGCAGAGGAAAGAATAGTACAGAGAGGTCAGTTCCGCGTACCTGTTGCAATGTACACACATCTCTCTATGCTGTGGTTCCTATTACATTGAAGGGGCACCTGACACTGACTGGGTTTGCTTTCCTGGGGGAAGTAGTGGTCTTGGAACAGAAGCTTGTCGATGTTGCATCTTTTTTTTTTCCATCGCCTTTTCTTGTAAGAAGCGACGACGAAGCTCCTCTGCAAGGTGAGCAAAGAACACTCTTCTTTTCTCAGTGGCTCCTGTGCATGCCTTGTACAGTACATGTGTGTTCATTGCCGCCACATCAAGCATGTAGCAGCACACAGCAACCGGTCACCTGCGTGCTCCTGCTCGCACTGAATAAGCTCACGCCTTCGGGTCTTTGATGTCAACGCAGCACCGGGCAAAGAAGAAAGAGACAAATATATGTGACATTTTGAAGAAATCATTTTATGACCTGAATAGTCCGATCAGAAAACATCATCGCACTAATGCAATATTATTTGAAAATTAACAGCATCAGATCGGGTGTAAATTTATGGTACTTGTAAAAGTTAGCTTTTTTTCAGTTTTATTCTCTCTGTCATGTTCACGCTGTTCCTCCTCCCCTCCTGATCTGATAACTAGCAGCGTCATCTGTTTACAAGACAAAAGACGATGACGGAGAGGTGCGAAGGAATTTAAGGTGGGTCGGATTTACGAGTTTTTTCGTAGGCCTTGGTAATTCTATTGTTAAGCTGCAGAAAAACATGCACGTAAGCAAAGCTCCTTGCGCTCACAAAAAAAAAAAAAGCAATTCCATGGAGTTTCCTAGTTTTGCTGACAGGAGCACTTCACGCATTGTTTATTTATTGGGCAGATGTCATAAGTAAGGCAGCATGTCAGCCGTGTGGTCATATTTTTCAATGAAAAAGGAAGACAACAGAGTTGCTATCTGCAAAAATGAGATAATGCAAGGAGGCTGCAGAATTAAATCTTTCAATACCACAAATTTAAAATTACCCATTTGTAGAACTACCATAATGAATTATGCACTGAATTTCTAGCAGCTAATGCTACTAAAATGAAACTTAAATCAGATGCTGCCAGGCTCACTAGCAGTAGCCTAATACAACAAACCCTTCAAAACAAAGACATTTCCTCAAGACAGCACCAGAGCTAAAGGCATAACTACTAAAATAATGGAAATGATCGCACTCGATGACCAACCTTTTCCCTAGTTGAGGACAAAGGATTTTGTCGGCTACTACATCATTGAGAATCTCAGTACATTCTTCCAAGCCGGGAATACTTTGCAGATGTCTCACTGCCTGCACTATATGATGTGATTGCTACACATATGCATGAGCTTTTAAGAAACAATGTCACCAGCATTAGCTTCACTGCAGATATGTGGAGTTCAGAGGTCAGCCCCATGAGCATGTTGAGTTTAACGGCACACTGGGATTGACAAAAATGTTGAGTCAAAAAGAGTTGTGTTGCATGCTAATGAGTTCTCCAGTTCTCATTCTGCAAGCTTTCATTTCATTGCACAAGCTTTCGATTCCATGTTAGCGAAGTTACTACTTCAAAAAGTAATGTGCATGTTGTGCTTCGTGACAACACTAAAAATATGGCAAAAGCTATGGAAGAAAGTGGCATTAAAAGTTTAAGCTGCATGGCTCACACTTTGCAGCTTGCTGTAAATGAAGGCTTTTTGAGCCAGAGAAGCATCTCGTACTGTGTTGCCTTTGGGAGGTGAACAGTTACTCATTTTAAGCACTTACAGCTCGCTATTTCGTGGCTGACAGAAATACAAACAGACCCTGGAACCCCAACAAGAATGCTTCAGCAGGACATCCCTCCCCGTTGAAACAGCATGCATTATATGCTGAAAAGTCTGGTTGATCAGAAGCACACTCTTGCTGCGTATGGTGCAGAGTATGAGCTTCCTGCCTCTCTCATGATGCATCAGTGGGGACTTGTGGAAAACATGATTACTCTACTCAAACCATTCGAGCAACTTACTAAAGACATACGTGTGCATTCATCTGTAATTGTGGATGTGATTCTGTCTGCTGAAGCAGTTAAACGTCTGCTTAGTATGTGTGGCAAGACAGATTTCAGAGTTCAGAAAAACCACACTTCTGGAAGCTGTCACAAAATGCTTCAGTGGCGCATTCTCCGAGCCACTATACTATATCTACTGTCCTTGATCCACGGTATAAAAATCGATTTTTTGAACAAGATACCAAAAAGCATGCACAAGAAGCACTTCAGAAACAACTGGTTGAGATGTCTGCTGGTGAAGGAGAGGCAGAAAGTAACAGCGAACCACAAGAGAAAGATTTGCAATCGGAGAGATGTTGCTGCTACATTGCTGGAGATGAATGTGGTTTTGCAGCCACGTACGAATTTTCTTGAAGAATTTCTTCATACAACTGCCACTGAGGTAAAATAACAATCATAAAATTATTAACAATAATCATACTCCTACTAATTACTGTAGGTTGACCAGATGTTCCAAATGAGGAAAAAAACACTTTGTTACACATTTTTTTTTTGTTTTTAAACACAAACCATACACTGCAGCTTTTTTTTTTTTTGTTAAACACAAACCATACACTGCAGCTTCCAAATATCCAATCAGTATCATTGTGCATTTGCCTGAAACTCACAGTCAGCACTGTGAGGCGGCTTGCTGGGACCACGCATAACTTCAGTGTGCAGGGCAAACTGCTCCCCAAACATTAGCTGGGAAGAAAAGGAACACATTAAAAGCACCAACCTGCCGTTTTCATCAGGTTTTTACAACTAAACTGTTATTTTTCCATTGTAGTCAGTCAAGTACCTGTGGAAAAATAGTGGAGGAATTTAATTTAGTGGGTACTTAAAACGGAGCAACGGGTTCGCCTGCATGCTAGAATGCAGCTTCAAGTTTGTACATTGTGAAAGATGTGTCTCCTTTGTCTAAACTGTAATAGATTTTAAGACAAGATATATTCCAGTTTTAATGTAAGCATTACTTTAAAACAAAATCACCCTAAAATATACAGCAGTCTCTCAATATTTCAAGGCACACCTGCATTACAAAGTGTTTCATTTTGGTACAGCTTGTGCTACATCTCTTAAAAGTGTACCCGCATCACACTTTATACAGAATGCCCTTTATATGACCCAAATCATTATATGTCAAGCTTTCAACATCACAAGTTTTTATTAATGGCGGTGGTTGGTACAGGGGGTTGTCTTGTTTTTCTTTACCACAAACCTGGTCAACCTAATATTATACATATATTTTTTTAATTATAATATACGTTTGTAAACTTTTTTGTTTTTTTCTTTTTCAGCTGAATAACTAACTATCTCAGAAAGCCACTATCCCCAGAAATAACTGAGCCCTCCAGTATTGGAAAAGCAATGCAGGCCATTTTCCAACCTTGGCCAAGGCAGTGATCAAGTACCAATCATCAAAAAAATGCACCTTTTTGTTAAGAAAAAAACTGAAAAACATGAAGTGTATATTGTGTGAAGACTGAAGTCCAAATATTAAATAAGCACTTTAAGAAAAAGTAAAAATAGAAGAGAACAAGTGTGCTTTTATTCAAGACTATAACCAAAGAAAAACAAATTGGATTAGTGTGGCTTGATATCGTGACTTCTTTCGTAGTACAACGGTAAGAACTGCTGACTCCTATTCAAAAGGTCGTCAGTTCTAGCTGCCCTGATGTCAGGAGATAACAGGTTCGGGTGCCATGTCCTCCATGTAATGAGTCTGCAAAGCACCATATAAATGTGAAGAATTATTATTATTCAAGCATTTTGTTATTTTTACAACCTTTTTATTAACTTTCCTTAGTCATTGTGAAAATATTTTCATTATTAGAGTACTGCAGACACTTTTACTATTTTACTTTTATCGAACACTGCTCATACCACAATTGATATATATGTGTGACACACACATATACAGTGCATCCGGAAAGTATTCACAGCACATCACTTTTTCCACATTTTGTTATGTTACAGCCTTATTCCAAAATGGATTAAATTCAATTTTTTCCTCAGAATTCTACACACAACACCCCATAATGACAACATGAAAAAAGTTTGAGATTTTTGCAAATTTATTAAAAATTTAAAAACTGAGAAATCACACGTACATAAGTATTCACAGCCTTTGCTCAATACTTTCTCAATGCACCTTTGGCAGCAATTACAGCCTCAAGTCTTTTTGAATATGATGCCACAAGCTTGGCACACCTATCCTTTGCCAGTTTCGGCCATTCCTCTTTGCAGCACCTCTCAAGCTCCATCAGGTTGGATGGGAAGCGTCAGTGCACAGCCATTTTAAGATCTCTCCAGAGATGTTCAATCGGATTCAAGTCTGGGCTCTGGCTGGGCCACTCAAGGACGTTCACAGAGTTGTCCTAAAGCCACTCCTTTGATATCTTGGCTGTGTGCTTAGGGTCGTTGTCCTGCTGAAAGATGAACCGTTGCCCCAGTCTGAGGTCAAGAGCACTCTAGAGCAGGTTTTCATCCAGGAAGTCTCTGTACATTGCTGCAGTCATCTTTCCCTTTATCCTGACTAGTCTCCCAGTCCCTGCCGCTGAAAAACATCCCCACAGCATGATGCTGCCACCACCATGCTTCACTGTAGGGATGGTATTGGCCTGGTGATGAGCGGTGCCTGGTTTCCTCCAAACGTGACGCCTGGCGTTCACACCAAAGAGTTCAATCTTTGACTCATCAGACCAGAGAATTTTCTTTCTCATGGTCTTAAAGTCCTTCAGGTGCCTTTTGGCAAACTCCAGGCGGGCTGCCATGTGCCTTTTACTAAGGAGTGGCTTCCGTCTGGCCACTATACCATACAGGCCTGATTGGTGGATTGCTGCAGAAATGGTTGTCCTTCTGGAAGGTTCTCCTCTCTCCACAGAGGACCTCTGGAGCTCTGACAGAGTGACCATCGGGTTCTTGGTCACCTCCCTGAGTAAGGCCCTTCTCCCCCGATCGCTCAGTTTAGATGGCCGGCCAGCTCTAGGAAGAGTCCTGGTGGTTTCGAACTTCTTCCACTTACAGACGATGGAGGCCACTGTGCTAATTGGGACCTTCAAAGCAGCAGAAATTTTTCTGTAACCTTCCCAGGATTTGTGCCTTGAGACAATCCTGTCTCAGAGGTCTACAGACAATTCCTTTGACTTCATGCTTGGTTTGTGCTTTGACATGAACTGTCAACTCTGGGACCTTATATAGACAGGTGTGTGCCTTTCCAAATCATGTCCAATCAACTGAATTTACCACAGGTGGACTCCAATTAAGCTGCAGAAACATCTCAAGGATGATTAGGGGAAACAGGATGCACCTGAGCTCAATTTTGAGCTTCATGGCAAAGGCTGTGAATACTTATGTACATGTGCTTTCTCAATTTTTTTTATTTTTAATAAATTTGCAAAAATCTCAAGTAAACTTTTTTCACGTTGTCATTATGGGGTGTTGTTTGTAGATTCTGAGGAAAAAAATGAATTTAATCCATTTTGGAATAAGGCTGTAACATAACAAAATGTGGAAAATGTGATGCGTTGTGAATACTTTCCGGATGCACTGTACATACAAATTCAGCTTAAGTACAAACCTACAGTCCGTATCTCGTACGTAACCCGGGGACTGCCTGTATATGTGTACAGAATTATATTCGTCAGGGATCCTCAATCTGTACTTTTCCCCACTAATCTCTGCTGTCTTTTCTGGTTCTTCTGTGGTGGTGATGTGCACCACCACCACTACCTGATCAAGTCACCAGGCAGTTGCCCGAGATGATAGAATGAAGGCTGGGTTCTCATTTTTCAACAAGACCACTTATTTAGAATCCTATCACGTGAAACATGAAAACAAAGAGGACAGATTTAGGAAGGAACATTTATGTTAGGTAGAATGCCCAGTGTGGGCTATGTGATCTTTTGGACTAGGAACCCCTGAAGATTTTGTATTTTCTCCAGCCTAACTGGAGTTTTTTTTGTTTTTTATGTCCTCCAGACCATTTGACCATACCATGTTTTGTTGCTATTTATTCTTTAATATTATTGCCTCTTCTTAATTCATTCATTCACTCAGAATATAGAACCAATGTAGGAAGTACTTCAAGATAGAGAAACTTTTATCTGTGGCACCTCTGCACTATAACCACTTTTTTCCACCCTCTGAAACATACGCAGTTTTTAATTTTTGGAAAACATAAGGGTTTAAATCACATATAGATAACGTCTTTGAATCATACAAATAACTACACTCCAAATTTAACTTCCCATCAACACAATTTTCCACTATTTCCAAATTATAAACTTTGCTAAACAAAATCTGCCTAATTTTCCTCACCTTCCACCTACTTCTATTCCAGAAGAAATATTGATCAGTCTTGAGGTTTCAGACAGCATTTCTATAATATATATAAACATTTTTAATTCCCTTCCTTTCAAAGATCCCAGAGTAAGTGGGGAAAAGGATATCTCACTCAACATTTCAGAAAAGGAGTGGAAGACAGCCATGCGCAGAATTCACTCTAGCTGCATATGCACAAAACATACAATTATTCAACTTAAAATCTTTTATCGAGCACATCTGTCTCGTTTAAAATTGTCCAAAATGTTTCCAGGGCAAGTGCCAACCTGTGAACAATGCAATCAAGCTCCAGCCTCATTGGGCTATATGCTTTGAGCGTGCACCAAATTAACATCATTCTGGACTAAAAATCTTTAAATGCCTTTCAGACAGCCTTGGAGTCACAATCTCTCCTAATCCATTAACAGCTGTGTTTGGTGTTCTTCCAGATGGGCATAAGGTGGAGAAGGACAAACAAAATGTAATTGCCTTTACTTCACTATTAGCACGTAGGCTTATCTTATTTATCTGGAAGAATCCTAGCCCACCACTTTTAAGTCAGTGGGTAACTGATGTTATATACTATATGAAATTGAAAAATATCAAATATGTCAGTTAGAGGATCTGTTCAAAACATTTTTAAAACCTGGAAGGATCTAATCAATAACATTTTCGAATAAGCATTTATATTGGGGAAAAGGATTCTCTCCCCTATTTTTCTACTTTTAAAATTTTACTCTGGTTGTTGGCCTTCCTCTCTTTCTCATGGGTGGGGGTTTAACTGAATTTTAGTTTTCCCAAGTTTGACTTGCCTGTATGGAATGTTACTTGCCTTTAATAAATTCAAAAAATGGAAACAAAAGAAAACTAACAAAAATGAAGTTGAATTTAAAGGGTAAATATTTAGCCCATCTTTACTTATGTACACTGAAGTTCATTTTGATACCTTTATGACATATTTAAAGGACTTCTCATCCATACCATCGTTATTTACTTCAACTAAAAGCAGTGTGGCACTTTCACAAGTGAACATGCAAGTGCAACACCAACTTCAATTTATTCTTCCCACAACAGATGAACTGTTGTACTTTGGACTTTGTACAGTTCATTCATCTCTTGATGCTTTCATCATGATCAGTTTGTCTTTGCCAAAACCATCTATATATATAATTCATTAAGCCGGGAGACAAGTAGCCACCCATGGAAAGCACGCCGGAAGGGGCGTGGATTCACTAAACCGCAGACAAGTAAGACGCCAATGGCGCACGCAGGAAGGAGCTACGCCCACCAACTCAGACCATTGGATACGACGAAAAAAATCACAGAGCCACGCCCACCAACTCGGACGCAACGCCTCGGAAAACATGCCGTCATTTCTGTTTGTCTGTGCCACAGTCCACTTGCAGCTCTGAGCCACGTTGACTTTTCATTAGTCAACCTCAGTGGAACCTTGGTTCACACAGAGGCACACACAGGCAGCGCGAGAGAGAGCCACGCACACACAGGCAGCGCCAAAGAGACAGAGGCACACACAGAGGCAGCGCCAGAGAGACAGAGGCGCACACACACACACACACACAGAGGCAACGCCAGAGAGAGACAGAGGCACACACAGGCAGCGTGAGAGAGAGCGCCCCGCACACACACAGAGGCATAGCCAGAGAGAGACAGAGGCGAACACACAGGCAGCGCGAGAGAGACAGCCGTGCACACTCACAGAGGCAACGCCACAGAGAGACAGAGGCACACACAGGCAGCACAAGAGAGAGCCGCGCAATCCTTTAAAACTGAAGTTAAAACACAATGAAGGAAGCAGTCTTTAAAAACCAATAAGCCCTGTGCCTCTTTTTCATTAGCGTCTCAGCTGCTTCAGGCCCTGCAACAGTCGAGACACTCTCTCTGCAGCTGACCTTCTCTGTGCCTGACTCCACTACTGTCAGTCGCCTGATTAAAAATGGCCTTCTGAAGGGGAGCTATGGACCCGCTATACCACAGGAACACAATTGCCTTCGAGCCTGCTCTCGCTCACTCTAACGTACCGGCTTTCTCTCTCTCTCCTCACTCGCTCACACACTGCACAGGGGAGAAATGCCCGAAGCACGAGTCTACCCAGAAACTGTTTCAGCCACACTTCCACGCCCCTCGCTACACTGTGAGTGCGATGATAATTTATTTAAAAATGGGCTTTTGAAGGGGAGCTGTGGACCCACTATATCACAGGATCATCTGTGACATTGCCTTCACATTGTTTTCCTTTTATTTATGATCCTGTTGAGCAGATCAGACACCCAGGCAAACAACACTGAATAATCAATAGCTGCAACCACTTTGCCCGCCCCAACTCCTCACCTGAGTCGGTTTCGTCTGTGTTCAGCAGTGTTTCCCAAACTCGGTCCTGGTGAACCCCTGTGGATGCAGGGTTTTGTTCCAACCAGATTCCTAATCATTAATGCCGGTGAAACTCATCCGGGATAAATTGATTTTTCAAACGCAGCCGTGTAGCAGATTAGTCTAGCAGGATGTAATAATCCGAGATGAATGCGCGCCTCCGCGCTGAGTGGAAACACAATGTATATTGCTGCAACAAAATGATGAAAGAACGGGCGCATTTTTTTCACACAAGCTGAGTGGGTGGGTTTTAGTTAGTTAATTAGCAACTCGAAGGATTTCAAGATATAATATACACAAGAGGTAACACTGCAAAAGCGGCCCAAACCAGAAAAGATGGCTGGCAAATTAAACGAGTGTGCATTGTACTTACTGAAAGCAGCGTTACGGATTTTGCAAATGTTCATTTTTTTCCCTCTGCTTAAAAAACATTGAAAAAGTGGCGCGGATTGGTTTGCAGCGTGTAAAACAGTTTGTTTGTCGCGGATAATTTGCTATCCACACAGGGAGGAACCGGGAAGCGAACCCACAATCTTCCACTGTCTCCTTACTGCAAAGCAGCCGTACTACTACAGTGCCACAAGGCAGTTAAAGAATGCACCGGGCCACATGTTCATTTTTTCCCCTGTGCTTAAAAGACATTAAAAAACTGTTTCTCAACTGTGACTCCGGAACAACTCAGTACGCAAAAAGCGGCCAGAACCGCAAACAACAATGAAAACTCTACGTGACTCACAGGTAGTGATGGGCCGCTTGATACTCAGGTTTCGACACTGTGTCGAGCTCTCGAAGCACTGCAGATTTTAATACTTGATCGAATAATGACATCTGTGATTTAAGGATTTCACATTTTCTTTCTCAAATGTGCTTACCTATATCAAGGCAAAGTACAGGGATAAACCTTTATTTTCTGTCTACTCCGTTTTAATTAAGACAGACCAAAGAAAACATTTAAGGCTATTAAATGTGATCTCAAGAAAAGATCAGGGTTAATTATAATACTAATAACAGGAGCGATTATAATGATACAGTGCAAAAGTAAATACTAATTGAAAGAGCCGGGAATGCATGAGGTGAGGCGTCTTATTTTGTTTAACACTAGAATTACCAGAGCCTACGAAAAAACTCGTATATCCGGCCCACCTTAAATCGCTTCTTAAATCCGTTCACACCTCTCCGCCAGCATCCTTTGTCCTCTAAATGTGCTGATAAAAGACAAGCTGCCAGCAGCCGGCTATTCCATCCCCCCACCAACTTAGAACGTGAGTGAAGTTTTCCCAGCTCACGCCTTGATTGATTATGTGGGAGTGAAGTGGAGTTTTACAGTGGAAATAAGAGATCATTATTCTAAAGTAATCTGTGTAAACACATTGTTAAAACAGAAACTTTGTCATATTTTAGTAATAAATGTTACAAAATGTAGTAGGCACAAACTATAGAATATATAAAGCCCGAGTTCCAAAGATCAAATAAACACTTTCACAAAAGCTTCAAGAATGATTCAACAGCTTCTGTGGCGTAGCGCGCTAAGATTTGCCTCTTAGCGCAGAGCAGCTTTTCCTTCCCTCACAGACCTGAGTTCGATTCCTCGCTGGGGATGAAGTGATGTTAGAGCACCTGCGCTTATTCAGTGCAGCCGGGACAACACACATGTTGTTCTTTTTTTCTTTCAGTACACGTGGCTTCCCTGTTTATTTATATATCTAGTGACTTCTCTGCCTGTCTGTCTCTAAATTACGCAGTGCTCTGTCTGTCTGTGTGTTATGGATCTTAAAAATAAGTTATAAGGACAGTTGTTCCTGTTAATTGCAGTCTCAATTGTTAAAAAAATATTTGAAAAGGAGCATCCCACATGAAAATATAACGATCTCAGTAACTGACAGTGCATACCAATGTATAAATTTTATGTCCGTTTGAGGTTTAAAAGAAAAGAAAAAAAAAAGCAACACTTCATCCCCAGCGGGGAATCGAACTCAGGTCTGTGAGGCAAGGAAAAGCTGCTCTGCGCTAAGAGGCAAATCTTAGTGCGCTACGCCACAGAAGCTGTTGAATCATTCTTGAAGCTTTTGTGAAGGTGTTTATTTGATCTTTGGAACTCGGGCTTTATATATTCTATAGTTTGTGCCTACTACATTTTGTAACATTTATTACTAAAATATGACAAAGTTTCTGTTTTAACAATGTGTTTACACAGATTACTTTAGAATAATGATCTCTTATTTCCACTGTAAAACTCCACTTCACTCCCACATAATCAATCAAGGCGTGAGCTGGGAAAACTTCGCTCACGTTCTAAGTCGGTGGGGGGATGGAATAGCCGGCTGCTGGCAGCTTGTCTTTTATCAGCACATTTAGAGGACAAAGGATGCTGGCGGAGAGGTGTGAACGGATTTAAGAAGCGATTTAAGGTGGGCCGGATATACAAGTTTTTTCGTAGGCTCTGGTAATTCTAGTGTTAACTCTTGCTATCGTATAGTGCATTCTGCCTGTCGGCGTTAGTTATATTTATATTTTTTAGACATCACACACTACAAGCTGCTGACGAACCCTTCTCTTCGTTTTCAGTCTGTAACTACGAAAAAATAAAAGCAATACGACTTTTAACAGACGTCATTGAAGTGTATCAGAAGTTTCTGTAACGTTAATGAAAATGGCCAGGAGGTGTCACGAGAGAGGTGAGTGTCAAATGCTTCGAAGCTTCGATACGATTTCCGACACAATTGCTTCAAACATGTTGATGCTTCGCGAGGCTTCACACCGCCCATCACTACTCACAGGTTACTGAATGAGAAATCAGCAGACTAGCATGACGGATGGGGCGTAATGGGCGTCCTTTCCCTCTCCTCCGGATTTTTCAAATGTTAATTTTTTCCCTGTGCTTAAAAATCATTAAAAAAGCGGCCTGATTATGCGGCGTATGGTACGCCGTGGGTTGGCTAGTTCAATGTATTTGGTTCCCCAAACTCCAATGACATATCTATTTATATTTTATAAAATTTAACCTTACCATTCCATTTATTTTACTAATAAAGGAATTTAATCTTGCAATGTGACCTTGTAGACTGTGACAGATTCAACCCTATTTCCGAAGATGGTTAGAGATTGCAACAAGTAAGCATTTTAGAATTTTATGCAACAAGTATTCATAATCTTTCTGTTTGCAAATGCTATTGCCTTGCTCAGCTGACAGAACCTTGGAAGACTAAAGCACTACAGAGCTTTTTATTTTTCAAATTGTTAATTTTGCTATTCAAAGTTTCTGTGCTACAGTTATAATCAAGTTCTTCCTTTTTGACAGTTTTCAAATTTCTTAGTTTTCTTTCATGGACTGTTCTTTAGTTTTCAATTTTTCTGAGCATAACTTCAAAGGCAGAAAGTGAAAAGTACAGGATAAAAGATCTATAGTGTTGAGTATCATAGGGACAGAAGCAATTTCACATTAAACACCTATTCACCTAAAATGGGGGATGGAATATAGAAACTAGTATTGCTCTTAATATACCTGTACATACAGGAACACCTAGAAATGATAGTAGAAATTAAAAGTAACATTCTACACTTGTGCCACATCTTTTTCTCACAAATCTAAAAACATTTTTCAATTCAATGTACTTAAACATATGGAGTGCACTGTAGTCCTTACCAACATAAAAACATTTTTTTCTTATGCAAACATTATATATAGAAATGCTTATTATTCCTGGAAGCAAAACTACCGGTAATAATTACAGTTTTCATGATACCAAAATTTTGAACTTTTGATACAAATACTAAAAAAAAAGCACTGAAATTCATCACCATTTTCTATACCCAATACAGTGTATATAATGTAACTCAAAAATATACATTTAAATAAACTGAAATTCTGTATGCATAAAAATCTTAACATTTATGGAAACATAAAACTGTCTTTTGTAAAGGGTAAGAGGTCTGTAAACAAAAAGTAAAAAAGCTTAAATCTGGTAAAAAGTTGGGTTTTTTTTTTACATTAATGAAAAACAAATACTATTACTGATGTAGTACAATGAAATGTTAGATGTCATTAAATGTTAATTGAATTAAGTATTGTAATCTTTCATAAACAGTGTACATAAAAATATTGTGGTCTTTTGTAAACAGTTGTCCAGAAAAGTAATGCACTCACAGACTACTAACACATTTAAAGGCTTTGCATATTATATATATATATATATATATATATATATTTTTTTTTTTTTTTCACGCCATTCGTAGTCTGAATCACAATCCGATTGTATGGGTGCTTACCTACCAGGTAACGCTTGTGGTTGGCCAGCAAGTCAGCTAACATCCGCCACGGTGCCCTCAGTTGTGAGAAGCAGATCATAGAATGGTTGAAATAGGTTACTGTCAAATAATGCAGAGTACGTGACACGTGTTTCGCCCTAATTCTGGGCTCATCAGGTGTACACACTCACTGCACTCCCTTACAGGAATTGAACCTCTGACGTCAGCGCTAGAGGCGAAGCCCCTAACATTGCGTGTGGTTCGTTTATTTGACAGCATGTAGATCGGGGTAATTACATTCACGGCATTCGTAGTCTGAATCACAATCTGATTGTATGGGTGGTTACCTACCAGGTAACACTTGTGGTTGGCCAGCAAGTCAGCTAACATCCGTCACGGTGCCCTCAGTTGTGAGAAGCAGATCACAGAATGGTTGAAATAGTTTACTGTCAAATAATGCAAAGAGTAAAAGTGAGTGTGTACGCCTGATGAGCCCAGAATTAGGGCGAAACATGTGTCGTGTACACATAGTAAATGTGAAGAAATATTTTAAAAAAGTGCATAATGAAATGAAAGAAATTAACATGCTAAAACAGTACATTGTGGCAAGGGTTTAAAAACAGAGGGAACGACAGAGCCCCTAAATGAACAGCACAGAATAAAACAGAATAACTGTATACCCATCTTGATTTGTTAAAAAAAAAAAAAAAGTTTTACCTTTAGAAAATAATATACATCATATTTCTACTTCAAACAGTTTGTAGGTTTATACTTACTGATGTTTCCATAATTTAGAAATAAGTATTTTGAAATCTTTTGTGTTGAATCACAAACCTTGCATACAGGCTTGCGTGTATTTTGAGGTTTTCCATTTTCATTAAAAGAAAATATTTCCAGGGACCACTCTGGCTGCCCTCTTTGTCAGTTAAGCATATTGATGAAAGCTCCAACACTGCTGAAGTGTTTGTCTTATTAATACCTGTGAGTGGATGGAAACTCTGGTGCAATTTGAGCCAGTGTGAACTGGAAGTGCAGTAGTAATTCAGACTGGAGAATTGATATCAGGGTATTGCCAGAAATGTATATCACAATATAATTAAAAATGATCATGGCTACAGTATACAGTGGTGTGAAAAACTATTTGCCCCCTTCCTGATTTCTTATTCTTTTGCATGTTTGTCACACAAAATGTTTCTGATCATCAAACACATTTAACCATTAGTCAAATATAACACAAGTAAACACAAAATGCAGTTTTTAAATGATGGTTTTTATTATTTAGGGAGAAAAAAAATCCAAACCTACATGGCCCTGTGTGAAAAAGTAATTGCCCCCTTGTTAAAAAATAACCTAACTGTGGTGTATCACACCTGAGTTCAATTTCCGTAGCCACCCCCAGGCCTGATTACTGCCACACCTGTTTCAATCAAGAAATCACTTAAATAGGAGCTGCCTGACACAGAGAAGTAGACCAAAAGCACCTCAAAAGCTAGACATCATGCCAAGATCCAAAGAAATTCAGGAACAAATGAGAACAGAAGTAATTGAGATCTATCAGTCTGGTAAAGGTTATAAAGCCATTTCTAAAGCTTTGGGACTCCAGCGAACCACAGTGAGAGCCATTATCCACAAATGGCAAAAACATGGAACAGTGGTGAACCTTCCCAGGAGTGGCCGGCCGACCAAAATTACCCCAAGAGCGCAGAGACGACTCATCCGAGAGGTCACAAAAGACCCCAGGACAACGTCTAAAGAACTGCAGGCCTCACTTGCCTCAATTAAGGTCAGTGTTCACGACTCCACCATAAGAAAGAGACTGGGCAAAAACGGCCTGCATGGCAGATTTCCAAGACGCAAACCACTGTTAAGCAAAAAGAACATTAGGGCTCGTCTCAATTTTGCTAAGAAACATCTCAATGATTGCCAAGACTTTTGGGAAAATACCTTGTGGACTGATGAGTCAAAAGTTGAACTTTTTGGAAGTTCTGGCGTAAAAGGAACACAGCATTTCAGAAAAAGAACATCACACCAACAGTAAAATATGGTGGTGGTAGTGTGATGGTCTGGGGTTGTTTTGCTGCTTCAGGACCTGGAAGGCTTGCTGTGATAGATGGAACCATGAATTCTACTGTCTACCAAAAAATCCTGAAGGAGAATGTCCGGCCATCTGTTCGTCAACTCAAGCTGAAGCGATCTTGGGTGCTGCAACAGGACAATGACCCAAAACACACCAGCAAATCCACCTCTGAATGGCTGAAGAAAAACAAAATGAAGACTTTGGAGTGGCCTAGTCAAAGTCCTGACCTGAATCCAATTGAGATGCTATGGCATGACCTTAAAAAGGCGGTTCATGCTAAAAAACCCTCAAATAAAGCTAAATTACAACAATTTTGCAAAGATGAGTGGGCCAAAATTCCTCCAGAGCGCTGTAAAAGACTCATTGCAAGTTATCGCAAACGCTTGATTGCAGTTATTGCTGCTAAGGGTGGCCCAACCAGTTATTAGGTTCAGGGGGCAATTACTTTTTCACACAGGGCCATGTAGGTTTGGATTTTTTTTTTCTCCCTAAATAATAAAAACCACCATTTACAAACTGCATTTTGTGTTTACTTGTGTTATATATGACTAATGGTTAAATGTGTTTGATGATCAGAAACATTTTGTGTGACAAACATGCAAAAGAATAAGAAATCAGGAAGGGGGCAAATAGTTTTTCACACCACTGTATATGTGTGTATATATAACACAGTATAATCTATGTGCTTATATTACATGTGAATCCAGTTTTGGTGATCCTGTTGGCCCAAAATCAACCAGAATGTTCAAGCAAATTATACAAAAAATCCTGATCTAAATCCATTAAGCATTTCTCTTGTGAAAAGCGGACAGACATACAGACAGAAAGACATTGGATTTTATATATTATATATTGCTAAACCTTCAAAATAATGTGCAGTTAAAGTCTCAACAGCATTCTCAGCATTTCTGGAGCTTAGTAGAGCCAGATAACTATAAGAATCTTCACCAAGCAGCTCTGAAAATCTCTGCTTTGTTTGGGTCTCCATACCTCTGCGAGTCTGCCTTTTCTAACATGAATGTCATGAAATCAAAGTACAGAACAAGACTAACAGATGAACATTTAAATGACTCCATAAGAGTGAACCTAAGTGGCTACACTCCACCATACACCTCTGTTATTGACTCCATTGAGTGCCAGTCATCTCAATAACTAAAAAATGCATCACACATGCAACTGGACATGTGAATACTCTTGTGAAGTGAAACAGTGACATGCAACAAAATGACAAATAAATAAGTAATATCTGTGTATTTGGAATTGCATTTGTTTTGTTTTGACAGCATTCATGTTTTAATTCAATAGTGTGAGATACACTAGAAAATGCATAGACGCACAAAATGCACTTTCAGATGAATTAAATATTTCTGTGATATTTTAATGCAAAATTTGAGTTGTGGACACCAAAATTTTGTAAATGTTCAGGCAAAACAAGCTTATTCAGTTTGTTTGGGTTGAAAACAGCTATGAGAATAAATGTTAGAAAACATGAGTAGCTTTCAGCCATTTTCATTTTGTAACAGTAGCTCTCAAGGGAAAAAAGGTTGGGAGACCCCTGGTATAGAGAATGCAGTAAGAAATTAAACAAGATAGAGGAAAATTAAATATTTTAAGATGTATTCTTCCCAATTCCTCTGTTTTCCCATTGAGCTATTAATAACAAGAAAGCCCAACTAGACTAACATTGCCTTTCAAAATATCTTTGGGAACATGAAGAAAAATTAAATAAAGAGAAACCAAAGAAAATTTACATCTCTATTCACTGAATACAATACTGCCTTAGCAGAGGTTATCAGAATAAACACTACAGTACAGGCTACTAAAAAAGAATTCAAACTTGTCACACTACTGTACTGAAAATAAGTGATCTCAAAAGCATACTTGTCAATTTTCAAATTCGTCTTTCAACTGAAATTGATGCTGGTGGACAATTTATAAATATAATTCTAAAGAATATCCTTATATGTACCAAAGAACACATTTTTCAATTCATTGCTTTCTAACATTGAATATATATGGCATTTCAATATACATGGAACAAAAGATGCAAAAATAATGCTTTTGTTGCCTACTTACAACTTTATACTTACACGTTTTTTTCCTACTTGTATGGTACCCACTTTCCCTTAGGGTCATAACCATGTCTTTATTTTGCTTAATGATTAATACAGGGCAACTTTATTATCATTATAAATTATGGAAAGTATCTGCATGCAAACATTAAATGACAAATTTATCTTCTTTTAGCAACACAGAATAATATCGTCATTGGTTTCGTAGTACTTAATTTTTTACATCTCTACATTACTTACAGCTGCTCTATCATTTAAGTATGTATATATGCAAAGTATGTTGCATATAGATCTGGTTGTTCTATTGCCAACCTTAATGTATAAGTGTTTGTAATAAAAAGGTTTTCTCTGTAACAGGAGAGGGGATAAAATAAAGGAGTAAGAGGGGGTTGGTCGCTTCAGTGCAAAACCAGCTACAAAGATTGGAATGTTTGGGATGATAGCGAAAGAATGTGCAAAAACTTGTTTCTCATAAAGGGTTTCAGAATGTTTTAGGGAAAGGTAAATTAATGCAAGATGTTTTTCTGTAAGTTGTTTTGATGTCTCTAAGAAGGGTTGTTTTAGGCTTAGTAGAGATAACAAATAAGTTGTCCCGTGGGAAGATGTGTGCAGAAACTGATCACTTCTGTATACACTGCTTACACGTAAGCCATTTTGGGCAAGGACACTCAATTAGTATATAAGGGAAGGTTCCGCCCTCAGTTTCTTTGGAAGCTCAACCGTGGGGAACGTGCACACCGCCCGGTATTGGACCAGGCTCACGAGTTGATCCTCTGACGAGACTGACATGCGGGCTCCCTCAGTCTACTGGTCTAGGATGATGGCTCTGGGTCTTTTGATATTACTGTAAGTCAATAGTATAATTCATATATTGATATTACTGTAAGTCAATAGTATAATTCATATATATATATATTACTGTGAGTCAATAGTACAATTCCTATATCTGCATGTATATTGCTATTATATTGTATGTAACTGATATTATATTTGAACAAGTAAACACAATTGAAGTATTGGACC
The DNA here is from genome assembly GCF_900747795.2 of Erpetoichthys calabaricus. NCBI lineage: Eukaryota > Metazoa > Chordata > Cladistia > Polypteriformes > Polypteridae > Erpetoichthys > Erpetoichthys calabaricus. The sequence goes on from NC_041395.2 coordinate 294,043,812, forward strand.
TTTCCTCTCTGATTCCTGCCTGCTTATTTTCTCTTAAAACCTTGGAACCATTTTCCCAAACTAAAACAGTGTTTTAAATAGAAAAGAGAAAGTAAGAGTGAAGGTTTGCTTTGTACTTCAGTAGTTAAATTTTGCTTAACAATACTGGATTTATTTTGTATTTAGTATACTTAAAATAATTACAAATTATAATAGTATTAATTAATGATATTAAAGTAAATACGGTATACCGTCGTTTTTGTTGATTAACCTGTGGAAAGCACCTCGAGTTTCACATAAATGTATGATAAAGTGCTAAATAAACAGGGACATCTACAAATGGGACAGTGAAGCTGAGGGGGTCTTACAGGACTGCTTTGAAACAACTGATTGGCAGATGTTTGAGGATGCAGCTGATGGCAACATCAATGAATTCACAGACTCTGTCACAGGATACATCAGCAAGTGCACTGACGATGTTGTTACTAAAACCTCATTTGCATATATCCTAACCAGAAACCCTGAGTAAATGGGGAGATTCGGGCTAAGCTCAAGGTGCGGACCTCTGCCTTTGGCTCAGGGGACTCTGATGCATACAAAGCAGCCAGATACGACCTCCGGAGGTCCATCAAGAAAGCCAAACGGGACTACAGGGACAAAGTGGAGTCAAGCTACCACAGCTCTGAGACCAAGCGCCTGTGGAATGGACTGTGCTGCATCACGGACTATAAAAAGAAAAACACAGTCAGTGTTCAGCCCACTGCAACGCTTGCAGACAAGCTCAACACTTTCTATGCTCGTTTTGATGTAGCCAACAAAGAACAGGTGCTATATCCTCAAGGGGGCAGTGAGTCTGTCACTCCGATCCTTGAAACGTCTGACGTGAGAAGGTCCTTCAAAAAGGTCAATCCTCGCAAAGCTTCAGGACCAGATGGCATCCCAGGCCGTGCCCTCAGGGCGTGTGTTGACCAGCTAGCAGGTGTGTTCACCAACATCTTCAATCTCTCCCTGAGGCAGTCGGTGGTCCCCACTTCCTTCAAGGCATCCACCATCATTCCTGTCCCAAAGAAACCGGTGGTCTCCTGTCTGAATGACTATCACCCGGTTGCACTGACATCGGTCATTATGAAGTGCTTCGAGCAACTGGTCAAAGGTTACATCTGCTCCTCCCTCCCCAACACGCTAGATCCTCTCCAATTTGCTTACAGAGCAAACAGATCTACAGAGGATGCCACTGCGGTAACAATAAACACTGCCCTCACCCACCTGGAAAGAGGAAATACGTATGTAAGAATGCTGTTCATAGATTACAGCTCGGCATTCAACACCATCATCCCCTCAAAACTCGTCTTGAAGCTTGACGACCTTGGGTTGGGGACGACCATCTGCAGATGGATTTTCTCTTTTCTCACAAACAGGCCCCAGGTGGTGAGAGTCAGCAAACACACGTCCTCATCACTCATTTTAAACACAGGAGCGCCACAGGGCTGTGTGCTTAGCCCCCTCTTGTATTCCTTGTTCACCCATGACTGTGTTGCAAAACACGGCACAAACACCATCATCAAGTTTGCAGACGACACAACCATCATAGGCCTTATCACTGACAATGATGAGGCAGCCTACAGAGAGGAGGTGCTGGCACTGAGTAATTGGAGCCTGGATAACAACTTGTCTCTTAATGTCAGCAAAACCAAGGAGATGATTGTGGACTATCGGAAACAGCAAGGCGGAGAACACCAAGCCATCTACATCAGTGGCGTAGAAGTTGAAAGGGTTAACAGCTTCAAGTTCCTCGGAGTAAACATCACCGAGGATCTCTTGTGGACCCTTCACAGACACTGTGGTCAAGAAAGCTCACCAGCGGCTCTACTTCCTGAGGAGGCTGAGGAAGTTTGGCATGAATGCCAACAACACCTCAAACTTTTACAGGAGTGTGGCAGAGAGTCCGCTGACGGGCTGCATTACCATCTGGTATGGGAGCTGCTCTGCCAGCACCCGGAAATCACTACAGAGAGTGGTGAAGGCAGCAGAGCACATCACGGGCAAAAGTATCCCTGCCATTGAAGACATTTACCTCCATTGGTGCTTGTGTAAGATATGCAGCATCATAAAGGATCACAGCCATCCATCACATCAGCTGTTCTCCTTGTTACCGTTGGGCAGACGATACAGAAGTCTGGCTGCTCGGACTACAAGACTTAAAAACAGTTTTTACCACCAGGCCATTCGACTCCTCAACAGCAACACCTGAACACTTACATACACTTACATTACACCTACATTGCACTACTCACACACAAACTGTGCCTGCACACACTCTGAATACTGACTGGAACATGCATCTGCACTTTATGGAATATGCATCTGTACTTATAAAACATTATCTGTGCAATAACTGTCATTTGTACTTGCTGCTCATTCAACTCATATTGCTCTATAACTTCTTTTAAAACATACACATTTTATATGGCTAGTCTATTTTTAACTTGTAATTTTTTTATTTTTGTTTTTTAATTATTTTTTAGCTTTACTGGATCTAGGCTGAGTGACTTGTTTTCTCGTCATACACATTTCATTGTATGTTGACCCTGTGTTAACCTATATATGACAAATAAACCTAAACCTATTATTATCATCATTATGTGAGCAATCTACAAAAAATGTATTGATAGTTTTAACTTGTGTGGTCATTGCACTATCAATTTTTGAAGGGATCAGTTCAAAGTTGACAAGAAAAAAAGTGATGCTTTCATCACGTCATACAGCACACAAAATATAATTAACATAATGAGGTACAACGGAAGGAGGACTGACACAAAGAACACAATCAGCTGTTTAATGGTCATTTATTGTCCATTTACAAAAGAACCCTGATCAACTCTGCTGTTAAGCTCAGGAGACACCATTCCTCCTCTTCAAGGGGGATCACAGTCATCACAAGCCTTCTTGCCACACCAAACACCTTCTTTCTTTTGCCAAGTCTGAGTCAGACAGTCCAACCTGATGCACTATTCTTTGCACCTCTTTTAAGCTCCTTCAGCATGCAAGCCTCTGAGCACAGACACTCACCTGCCCCTACTCTCACAGGTCAAGTCACTACAATAACATTGCAAAGTATACATTTTAACAAAAGCAGCTGGACATCTAATGCCATCCAATTCTACAATACACTAGTCTTTATACAAATTTAATCGATAAAACAAACACACCATCAAATTTAGCTATACCAAGTTTATGGCTGAGGGTACTTTCATCTCCACAGAACAAGAACAACAAAGGCATATCTTGATGTGCTCAACCACAATAGAAATGATGTGCAAAAATTTCAACCAGTCTCGGTTAACACTAGAATTACCAAAGCCTACGAAAAAACTCATAATTCCAGCCCACCTTAAATTCCTTCGCACCTCTCCGTCAGCATCTTTTGTCTTGTAAATGTGTCGATCAACATAAGCAGCCTGCTATATCATCACCACCACCCCCCCTCCCCCCCGCCACAGAAAGGGCAAAACGTTTTCCCAGTTCACTCCAAGATAATCAAGGCTTTAAGTGCTGGAGTTTCAGAGGGTAAATAATATATCATTATTTGGAACACATGCATTCCATGTGTGTTCCGTGTCTACAACAATCTATGTAAACACATTGTTAAAACAGAAATTTTTCATGTTCTGGTAATAAATGACAAAATGTAGACATGAACTGTATAATGTGTGAAGCCTAAAGTCCAAATATCAAACACTTTCACAAAAGGTGCATAATACGCCAGTTTTCGTGGTGCAGCGGTAAGAACTGCTGACTTGTAATCAAAATTTTCATAGGCTTTGGTAATTCTAGTGTTAAGCTGATGTACTGTCCACCCATAATCAATGCCATGAAAAAGGAATACTGAAGTACTGTAATTCTAAAATGCTAAAATCGATATTTCTCAATATTTCAATAACTTAGACAACCCTAGTCATAACATCAATTTCACTCATTAGTTGTATGGCCCGTTACTATATACAGTTCACTTATTTTCATATTTCTCATTTGAGACTAGAATCATATGTAAGAGATGGGGGGCACCATCTCCAAAATGCAAGTAATTAAACTTGCATAAAATTTTTGTTTTAAACTGCAAACGTTTAAAATCCAAATATGTGTAAAAAGATAAAATATTAATTCCAGATAAACACACTGCATGAACCAAAATGCTTTTAGTCAGTGAAAACCAACTGACCTTGAAAGAATGAAACATGCATTTCACTATACATTAGGTGAAAAAGTCTGATCAACTACTTTACCAGAGCAATCCTCCCTCTTTAATTCAGCTTCTACTGCCTTTTCATTTTTGTTAAGGCAACAGGTATTTGTAGAGTTCACAGCTCCTCCAGATGATAAGCGAGCATGTGCCAAATATTCTTCTGCTGCCAAACAAAAACTGAAGTTCATATTTTCAAATGGATTATTTTTACATTCCTCCTTAGACCTTCTTGGTTTTAAATTTGGTAATGATGTTGGTTTCCTTAGTGGCATCAAGATACGTGGTGTTGACGGGTTGGTCCGAAAACTTCTAATTTTATCTTCCATCTCTTTAACAAGCCAACCTGAAGGGGAGAAGTTTATCTTTTATATGAAATAACTTATTTTGATGCACTCGATTTCAAAAATAACTTGCATTAACATTCTACACACACATGACTTTTACCAGGTAATAATAAACAGAGCTAAACCATACACTAAGAAAAAATAACATCTTTTTTTATTTGACTTGAGACAATATTCATTGTAAATAAACTGAATTTGCCACATTCCCAAATAAGTCTCAACATCAAATAAAGCCAGTAAGTAGAACAAACAGTAAAGCTGAAAAACCACAGCAGCATTGGCTGCCTAAAGAGACAGGAAAGAATAGGTATTATAAAAATAGTCTCAAAAATACATCTTTAACTATGACTGAAAAAAAGACATCTTTTTCATGTCTCACTTCTTTCAAAGACGGCTCACAATTTACACTTGTGTGTAACATCTTATTACAACATAGCCTGTCTAAGTAAAATAAAACACTACCAAACACGTGATTTCCTTTTCAAAATCGGTTATACTGCAGTTTGTCCATATTTTCAGACAGAGAGAGAGAGAGGATGGATCAATCATTAAGGCTAACATGATATTTTCATTTATTGACCTAATATAGATTAACATGGCTAAGAAATGTCACTGCATATCAACAGTGGACTGAGGCTTTGACCTAGTCCATCCTCACATTTGTCCCTAAACCTCTGGCAAATCCCATCTTGGTCTGTGGCTTAAAAAACTTAAAATCAAAAATGGCAATCCAAAGTGCTCAGCTTCAGAATTGCTACTTTTTGTACACGTATATTGCCACGCAGAAGGGGTGGGCAATATAGCCTCAACCTTATATCATGATATTTCAAAGAAATTAGTGATAATTATATTGATGACATTATAGAAAAAAAAATTCTGAACAAAGAATTATTGGCAATTTCAGTTTATAGGCAGCAGTATTTATTAGTGCAAACAAAATTAAAAGCATTTTTCATTGCTTCTGTGTGACGTCATTGATGACTGACTACCTAATTCAAAGTGTGAATCTAATGCCACAAGGTGCCAGCATCCACAGCATTATACAGTAATCACCCGCTGTATCGTGGTTCAGCTATAATGCCCCCCACTATATTAAGGAAAAATTCAATAAGTATATCCTACCTGTAGTGTACTTTGCGGCTAATTCATAACAAAGCATACGGTTTTCAGCAGTCACTATGGTAGACAAAGAGTTTCGCGTTACAGTATCCAGATGATTTCTTACAAGGCCCATTATCGGCTGAAAGAGGAGATTCAACCAATCAGAGCTGAATTTTCTCTTGAGCACCGATTGGCTGCTGCTAACGAGGTGTAATCTCACAAGAACAGCGAGCGTGGGTCCCCGACGCATCTCAGTTCTCTGCATATTGCGTACCTTGCTTGTGGTCCGACTGTTGTGAGCAAACTTTTTGTTTTGTTTTAAGCCCTAAGATGGCTCCCAAGCGTCCTACATCTTCTAATAAGGGAAGGAAAGCGTTACACAGACGTAACTCACCATTACGGCTTGCGGAACGCTACATTATTATTATTGTTACTCATATCCTTAGCTCGACATCCACATATCATATGTGTTAACAAAGTGTGTTATAATAAGTTTACATGTGTTTAAAGCGTGTGGGAGGGGTATTTTAAGGCATAAACTATGTTTATTTATGTGGTCTTTCTATTTCGCAGATTTTCATCTATCACTGATGGGTCTGGAATGTAACTTTAGCGACAGGCGGGGGATCACTGTAGTGCAATAGTAGTTACACAGCACATATCAAATGTAACCACAAAAGTAGCCCTGATAGAGTTTTCCCTGGAAATTGTAAGTATAACATAACTGCTTAACACTTTATAGATTAACAATTATAATAACTAAAGTAACTTAACCTTATAACTCTCCAGGAGCCTGCACAATATTGTCACCTAATAAAACTGACCTCAAATTTTAAGAGCACATGTAAACAAACAGCAGCAGTCCAAACAAACCTTCAGTCAAAATCTAAACACTCACTGCTTATAACAATATAATAAAAATGCTGTCAAAACTTAAAAAGCAGTTGCCTTTTCTGGATTACTAGGGGGCTCCGCCCCCTGCTCGCTTCGCCCGCCAACCCCTGGCGTTGGGGCATGACAAAGAGTGAGATATATGAATTAGATATAGAATAGTGTGCAGGTGTGGATGATGCATATAGAAAGCAAAAAATACAGTGTTTGTCACAGAGTAATGGTTTATTGGAATATTTCTTTGTACACAACATTAGTAGTAAAGATGGTGTCCTGTCCTTGAATGAGTCTTCCTTGGCATGGAGCATTTATAACTTTAACATCAGATGAACGTCGAACACGTGAGAAGGCAACATAAAGTTGTCCATGCCCAAAAACGGGCTCAGAGAGGTAGATGCCAACCTTGTCCATGGTTTGTCCTTGTGATTTGTTGATGGTTATGGTAAATGCAGGTTTAATGGGGAACTGTCGGCGTTTCAATGTAAAAGGTAATTCTAGGTCAGAACTCGTAAGGTCAATTCTAGGAATTAGAACAGTATTGTTAGCATGTGATCCTGTAAGAACTGTTGCTTGAATAACATTGTGTGTCATGGTGTTGACGACTAAACGTGTGCCATTGCATAAACCCTGTTTAGTGTTAAGGTTTCTTAATAGCATGATTATTGTTCCGTTTTTAAGGCTAAGATTGTGTTGTGGTAATCTGGCTGGGTTAATAGTGTTCAAATATTCTAAGGGGAGATTCAGATGTTCATTGTCGTCATCAGAGTCAACTTTGTCAGAGCTTAGAAAGAGCCGTGCCTCTCCAGGAAGTAATGAAATGACCTGGTTATTAATGTGATCAACATTAAAATTTTTTGGACATAATATAGTGCGTTGTGTTAAAAGGGGCATTTGGTCTAATGAGACCGCTGTTCCAAATATCGTAAGTAAGTTGTCGCAGATGAAGGTTTGAGGAATTGTAATAATATCTGGGTGAAGTCCATCTGTATTGGTGAGTGTACAATGTTCTAGTTGTAATAACCAATTGTTATATTCGGGATCTGGAAATCGCATGTTTTGTACCAAGTGTATCTTTAGAAAGCAAAGCCAATTGTTCGCGTAACATTTTTTGTTCTGCGGTTTTAGAAGCGCGCCGAGGTGAATTTTTTTGTTTGATGCGGGTTCGTGTTTGTGGTCCCGTTACTCGAGCCGTCTAGTTATGTATTCGTGATCGTGAATTGATGACTTGTTTGATCTTTATCGTTAGGAATATGGATAAGTAATAAGTAGGATCGAACTCACTGTTAATATGCGGACTGTTCATTTCTTCGTATTATCACCAATCAGGTCTCGTGCCTGTATATGTATTGTAGTTCGGTCTCGTGTTGTTTATATGACGACGTCGCGTATTTTAAGGTGGACTGAATAATAGCTGAGCGCATGCCATGTGGAGCAATAGGTAAGCACTGTCTAAAATCTACTCCTAATAAAAGTACCTTTTAATCCAAAGGGAATATTATTATTCATCAACGCAATGCCAATTGTCCGCGTATTTTAAGGTGGACTGAACAATAGCTGAGCGCATTGTAAGTGGAGTAATAGTTAAGCACTGTCTAAAATCTCCTCCTAATAAAAGTACCTTTCCCGCAAAGGGAATATTATTATTCATCAATGTTAGTAGAAGTTTATCAATGGTGTTGAGTAAGTGACTGGATGCCATTGTACATTCATCTATAATTAATAGTGTGGCAAAACGGATGTCACGTGCATTGTTACTGTGCATTGTCATAGTGGATACCGATGTTTCTGTGATTGGGACCGGTAAACATTTTTTCTTCAGCGGTTTCAGAAGCGCTTTGTAGGTGCCGACGTGATTTGTGCATATTTGTGTTCTTGATTTGTTTCAGGGTGCACCGTTCTTAATGCGATGTAATATTTGTCCACATACGCAAAAGCAGTATGGGTCATTGCCTTTTGGTGACCTGATATTTACTCCGGTAGATGCAAAATCAAATGAACTATTGTAGGATGTAATGCAGATGCGGCGCCGTGTATTTTGTTGTTTCATGCGGGTTCGTGTGTTTGGTCCCGTTATCCGAGCCGAATCGTTTTGTACCCGTGAGCGTGTATTCATGACTTGTTTGTTCCTCAGCATGCGAAATATGGATAAGTAATAAGGAGGATCGCACTCACTGTTAATATGGAGCCTTTTCTGCAGTTGAACGGTTAATAGTGCTTTATTGTAAGGAGATCCACCTATGCTGCCTAGTGTGAAGGTGTTGAGATGACGTATGTTTAATATGGACGGTTCCTTTAGAAATGGGGCTTTGGGTGTCACTTCTTATTGATGTTAGTGTGTTTGTGGGTCTGATTCGTCGTTGTTGTGAACGTTTCGTGTGCCATGTCTCGTCTCTAATGGGCCTGGCGTGGCGGTCACGGCTTCTTTTTTTTGGTGCGTTAGGAGCTTGTTAAATCCTCCTGTTTGTGTGGGTCCCGTTTCGTGTGCAATGGGATTCGTGCAGCGCTGTGTGCTTTTTCGGCGTCTGAGCGGGGGGGGGGGGGGGGGTGGATTGGTGGGGCGCGAGCGTCTTCTTTCTTTTTGTGTGCCAGGGGCTTGTTGAATCCTCCTCTTTGTGTGTGTCCCGTCCGTTGCCTGTGGGGGGGGGGCTTCTTTTTTTTTTGTGTGCTAGTTTCATGTGCAATGGGTTTCGTGCTGCGCTGTGCGTCGCCTGCGTTTGACTCCTTTTTTCTGTGCTGACTCCTTTTTTCTGTGGTCGCGGGGCCTCATTTCTTTGACTCCTTTTTTCTGTGCTCACTCCTTTTTTCTGTGGTCGCGGCTGCCTCTCGTGGAGCCTCATTTCTTGGGGCGCCTGCGCAGTACGTCTTTTTGCGGCTACGGCCCATGGCCGGATGTCCCTGCGTCCATCCGGTTTAGCATTCTCGGTTAGTAATATGGATCATCAGATGAGGTAAAATATCAGTGCTGAACTGTTGCACTGCCTCTAATTTCTTGTGTAAACTTAAAAAGGATACACCACGAAATGAGGCAAATTACTTGTACAGTTCCAACACTGACATTCTAAACACTTTAAAGTGTTAACTAGCCATCCTTATTGTCAAAATTTCACAATAAACTAATTTACAACCTTATAGGCTTCAGTGCCTCTCATTTAACCTTATGGGACACACACACACACACCCCCAAGTGATAAACAAGAAACAGTGCACCCAATAAATATAAAATAATTTTATATTTACTGTATATGCGTAGCAGCACAAAAATTAGACATTGTTTTATGTCCTGTTAATTTGAAGATATGTTAAATTTAAAACGTAACTTTATTTTCACTTGGATAGATGATATTAACCTATAAAGCGGAACCTCGGGTCACAAACGTCTCGGACCATGCACAAATTTGGTTACGACCAAAAAGTTTGCCAAACTTTTGCATCTGTTCACGACCACACACTTGGGTGACGAACAAGCCAGTTTCCCTTCCGGTTCATACGCCCTGATGATTTCTGCACGTGTTTAGTCTCTCCCTGTGCAGCGAGTGAGAGAGAGAGAGCGTATATATATTTACATACAGCTCGTACGGTCCGAAACGGATTAATTGTATTTACATACAATCCTATGGGGTAAATTACTTTGGGTCACAACCAAATCGGATTGCGACCACAGTTTTGGAACAAATTACGGTCGTGACCAGAGGTTCCACTGTACCTTTCTTTTAGACTAAACAATGTTTCTCCTGTAGTTTCCTTAATTGTGTTATTTAATTAAAATAGATAATTACTTATATTTGAAAACACAAAAACGGAAATTAGTGTAATGATGCAAGCAGCAACAATATTCTGTCAGTTTTTAATAATAATGCTCCCACTGATCAGCCACCGATCTAAGTTGGAAGATTTTCACTACAAAAAACTTCAATTAGTAAAAGTAAATTAGCCAATCACAAAAAAACAACCCAGCCACAGGGGGTGCACAAACCAGTGCGTTTCTTCGTACCAGTCCCAAGCCCGGATAAATGGGGAGGATTATGTCAGGAAGGGCATCCGGTGTAAAATTTTGCCAAATCAATATGCGGAATATACAAATTTCCATACCGGATCAGTCGTGCCCCGGATTAACAATGACCGCCACCAGTACTGTTAGCCAACAGGGTGCTGGCGGAAATTGGGCTACTGCTGGCTGAAGAAGAAGGAGAAGAGGGGGGGGAGAAGTGTCCGGAGGCAGGAGGAGAGGAGGAAAGTAAAGAGTGGAACTGAGGGTAGGAACTTTGAATGTTGGCAGTATGACTGGTAAGGGGAGAGAGTTAGCAGATATGATGGAGAGAAGGAAGGTTGATATATTGTGCGTGCAAGAGACTAAATGGAAGGGGAGTAAGGCCAGGTGGATTCAAATTGTTCTATCATGGTGTGGATGGGAGGAGAAATGGGGTAGGAGTTATTCTGAAAGAACAGTATGTCAAGAGTGTTTTGGAGGTGAAAAGAGTGCCAGGCAGAGTAATGATTATGAAGCTGGAAATTGGAGGTGTGATGAGGAATATTGTTAGTGTATATGCCCCGCAAGTTGGGTGTGCAATGGGTGAGAAAGATTTTTGGAGTGAGTGGGATGAAGTGATGAACAGTGTACCCAAGGGACAGAAAGTGGTGAATGGAGCGGATTTCAATGGACATGTTGGTGAAGGGAACAGTGGAGACGAGGAGGTGATGCGTAGGTATGGTGTCAAGGAGAGGAATGAAGAAGATAGTGGATTTTGCCAAAAGGATGGAAATGGCTGTGGTGAACACATATTTTAAGAAGAGAGAGGAACATAGGTTACGTACAAGAGTGGAGGAAGATGCACACAGGTAGATTACAGTACACCCCCAAAATCCGTGGGGGTTACGTTCCTAAAGCACCCGCGAATTGTGAAAAACCGCAACTTTTGGATGTGGTTAAAAAATGCCTTTTAAATGCCTATTTTTATAGTTTAAACCCTAAATACAATATGCCCCCAAAGCACTTTAATTTCGTTGCAAACACAGCTTAATACATTATTACCTAAAAAAAATACCTTAATACATTACCTAAAAACAATATAAAGGTAAACCCATATACTGTACAGTACTGTACTGCTATGTCTCCCGCGGTGCTAGAATTTGTGTTTAAGAATAACAAAATGAATACAATAACAAAATGGAAAACACGAGGACACTTAGCCTGAATAACGTCACAGGGCAGCAATCAATCAGCAGCAAGGAGAAATGAATAATGCTCTCGGATTGGCTACTTTCACCATCTCAAACCTCGTTTCCCTCAGCGGTGGTAAACCCACTCACCTGGAGACGCATCACAGGGCAGCAATCAATCAGCAGCAAGGCGAAATGAATAACGCTCTCGGATTGGCTACTTTCACCATTCCAAACCGCGTGTCCCTCAGCGGTTGCTTCCTGTGCTCTCTACAGCATAGTATTGCCATCAAAAAAGACATTTGTGGAGGATATTTGTGCTTTCCGCTAACAATTAATAGTTAGGTTCTAAGGAAAAATCCACTAACGACTGAGGCCGCGAACCCTGAAAAGCGACTTTGCGTGGGTCCACTGTACATCCTATAAAGAAGAGTTGATCTGAAAGAGATTTAAGACTGCAAAGTGGTGGCAGGGGAAGTGTAGTTAAGCAGCATAGGATGGTGGTCTGTAGGATGACGTTGGAGATCAAGAAGAGGAAGAGAGCGAGGGCAGAGCCAAGGATCAAATGGTGAAAGTTGAAAAAGGAAAACTGCAAGATTGAGTTTAGGGAGGAGGTGAGACGGGCACTGGGTGGCAGTGAAGAATTACCAGACAGCTGGGAAACTACAGCAGATGTAGTAAGGGTGACAGCAAGAAGGGTGCTTGGCATGACATCTGGAAAGAGGAAGGAGGAAAAGGAAACCTGGTGGTGGAATGAGGAAATACAGGAGAGTATACAGAGGAAGAGGATCATCAGCAGGTTAGGGTCATAAAGGATAAAGATGGAAACGTACTCACAAGCGAGGAGACTGTGTTGAGCAGATGGAAAGAGTACTTTAAGAGGCTGATGAATAAAGAGAACGAGAGAGAGAAGAGGTTGGATGATGTGGAGATAGTGAATCAGGAAGTGCAGCAGATTAGCAAGGAGAAAGTATGGACAGCTATGAAGAGGATGAAAAATGTAAAGGCTGTTGGTCCAGATGACATACCTATGGAAACATGGAGGTGTTTAGGAGAGATGGCAGAGGAGTTTTTAACCAGATTGTTTAATGGAATCTTGGAAAGTGAGAGGATGCCTGAGGAGTGGAGAAGAAGTGTACTGGTGCCGATATTTAAGAACAAGGGGGATGTACAGGACTGCAGTAACTACAGGGGAAAAAATTGATGAGCCACAGCATGAAGTTACGGGAAAGAGTAGTGGAAGCTAGGTTAAGAAGTGAGGTGATGATTAGTGAGCAGCAATATGGTTTCATACCAAGAAAGAGCATCACAGATGCAATATTTGCTCTGAGGATGCTGATGGAGAAGTTTAGAGAAGGCCAGAAGGAGTTGCATTGCGTCTTTGTGGACTTGGAGAAAGCATATGACAGGGTGCCTCGAGAGGAGCTGTGTTATTGTATGAGGAAGTCGGGAGTGGCAGAGAAGTACATAAGAGTTGTACAGGATATGTACGAGGGAAGTGTGACAGTGGTGCGGTCTGCGGTAGGAGTGACAGATGCATTCAAGTTGGAGGTGGGATTACATCAGGGATCGGCTCTGAGCCCTTTCTTATTTGCAATGGTGATGGACAGGTTGACAGACGAGATTAGACAGGAGTCCCCATGGACTATGATGTTTGCTGATGACATTGTGATATGTGGCGACAAGGGGGCTCCGCCCCCTGATCGCTTCGCTCGCCTACCCCCGGCGTTTTGAACCCGTGCCCGCTGGGCAGCCACGTGTGAGGATGACGCACGTTTAATACAGAGCGTTCGCCCGTGTCTCTCTGGGGCCCCCCACTGTTAAAATGGAGCTCCGTCCGTACTGCCTGCACTGTGTGGTGTGGACGTTTAACTGTTGTTGTTTCTGCCTTTATATTCTGTATCTCGGTGTGGATGTGTTTCGTGCCTAGGTTTTTTTGAAGCTGTTGCATTTCAGTTTTCATCATCTGTAACTCGCTCTCCATGTGTTTGTCCCCGTTCTTTAATCCCTTTATAAAATTTTACTTCTTTTCCAGCAGCTCCGTGTATGACTGTATGTGAATGTGTGTTCTTCTACTTTTATTTTTCTATTTTTATTTATTGATCACTTTCCAGGCAGAAGTGCAGCTTCAGCGACAGACTGCTGTCACTGTCCTGCTCCACAGACAGATTGAGGAGATCGTTCCTCCCCCAAACTATGCGACTCTTCAATTCCACGCAGGGGGGTAAACGTTAACATTTAACATTATTATACAAAGTTATTGTCTGTTTTTCACCTGCATTATTATCTTTCTTTAATTTAATATTATTTATTGTATCAGTATGCTGCTGCTGGAGAATGTGAATTTCCCATTGGGATTAATAAAGTATCTATCTATCTATCTACTCTGTGTTTTATTTCTGACCTCGCTTTATCCTGCTTGCGGCATGTCAGACGGTTCGTAGTCTTTCTCGTTTTACTCTGGGCAGGGTGGCTTTGTTCTGTAACCTGCTCTCTATGTGTTTGTCCCTGTTCTTTAACATCTTTATGACATTTTACTTTGTTTCTTACTCTGAAGGTTTCGTAGTCTCTTCCGTTTTGCTCTGGTGCGGGGCGGGGGGGGGGGGGGGGGGGGGCTGGCTTTGTGTGGCGTATGTGTGCTTTTTTACTTTAATTTTTCTATTTTTATTTATTGATCACTTTCCAGACAGAAAAGCAGCTTCAGCGATAGACTGCTGTCACTGTCCTGCTCCACAGACAGATTGAGGAGATCGTTCCTCCCCCAAACTATGCGACTCTTCAATTCCACGCGGGGGTGTAAACGTTAACATTTAACATTATTATACAAAGTTACTGTCTGTTTTTCACCTGCATTATTATCTTTCTTTAATTTAACACTTTTAGGGCGGATGTCGACTTTTGTCGACAGGAGGGGTTGAAGGCGAATGTCGACAAAAGTCGACATCCAGGGATAAAGGGCGACAATCAGCTGTTAATGGCGACAAATCTCACTGTCACGTCACAGGCATTCCCCTCTGTGCTTGGAGGAATGCTAGACTCGTTGACTCGGCAAATAAACATTGCGTGTGCGTGAGTTGCGAATGTAAACAAAGGCAAGATGGCACCGACATGTGAAAAGGCAGCGAAGCAAGTGCAGAAAAGAAAACACTTGGCAGACGTTGTTTTGCGCATTATCGCGTAGTCGGACTCTTGATTTTTCAGAATCGGACTTTATTGGCAGTGATCAGGAGATCGAGCAAGAGAGTTAGAAGCAGGCATCAGCTGATCAGACACCAGCCGATGCCGCGCCAGCGGATCTGCTGCCAGTTGAGTGCCTTCGCGCAGCCGTTGCATCTACGGCAAGGTTCACATGGGATAAATACACATACATTTATCCGTTGAGAGCCGATCTGGCTACCGGAGTTTAGAAGACGGCATGGCTTGCTTTTGGACACGACAGATCACCAGCTGCTGTACTTCAGGCTGCTCTCTCCTGATGCTGCTTTTCAGCTACTGTCAGACGAGACAAACAGGTAGGCAGAGATTTTTTTTGAATCGCGGGCTGCGTTTGCATCGCATTCTCGTTTTTCAAAGTGGAAACCCACAACGAAAGACGAGATGAAGCGCGCTGTGGCATTACAAATAGAGATGGGACAGAACTGGTGATATAACTTCAGGGAGCATTGGTCCAAACGTGTTTTGTCCCCTGGTGGCTTAGGTACGTGCTGCTGCAAAGTTTTATTCACTTCTGTAATAAACAGAAGCAAATCCCATGGGGTGAGCCAGGCTATAATACCATACATAAAGTTCATAAAGTTTCAGAAGATGAAAAGAGGTGACAATACGGTTTTCATGCAGGCAGAAAACTTGGTGGCAGTGGCATGGCACGATGGCAAATGGGTGACTTGTCTCTCTACAGTACACACTAACAATATATGTTAGAAAATGCAGCAACAGACAATTGAAAAATAGGCATCAAAACAACACATATTGTAAGGAGTGCAATGTGGCAATGACTAAAATTGGCTGCTTTGAGCGAGATCAGACTTTGCTGTGTAAAATGTATGTGATATGTATGTGAAATCATAGAGTATGCAGGCTCATACAACATGCAAGACAGTAACATTTGTCAAAAGTAAATATTTTTTGTTGATTTGATATGTTAAACAATTTCTTTGTGTTCTTTTTTAAAAAATGTTAAGTTTTTGGAAAAATATTCAGCCCTGGGAGATAAGAAAAAAAAAAAATAATTAGCCCATAAAGAGTTAATATTATTTATTGTATCAGTATGATGCTGCTGGAGAATGTGAATTTCCTTCTGACCTCACTTTATCCTGCTTGCGGAATGTCAGACGGTTCGTAGTCTTTCTCGTTTTACTCTGGGCAGGGGGGCTAGGGGCACGTTGCCTCATTTTTTATTTCTGTTAGTGGAGGGGGGCTTTGTGTGTCGTGGGTCTGAATTCTCCTTTTTGTGTATGTCCCGTTTCGTGTGCTATGTACGTAGTCTGTCCCGTTTCGTGTGCAATGGGCTTTGTGTGGCGCTCGCGTCCGACTCCTTTTTTTTTTGTGTGCTAGGGGCGCATTGCCTCATTTTTTATTTGTGTTAGTGGAGGGGGGCATTGTGTGTCGTGGGTCTGAATCCTCTTTTTTGTGTGCGTACCGTTTCGTGTGCTATGTGGCGCTTGCGTCTCACTCCTTTGTTTTTGGTGTGCTAGGGGCGCGTTGCCTCATTTCTTATTTCTGTTAGTGGAGGGGGGCTTTGTGTGTCGTGGGTCTGAAGCCTCTTTTTTGTGTGCGTCCCGTTTCGTGTGCTATGGGGTTCGTGTGGCGCTGTGTTGTCGCTTGCGTCTGACTCCTTTGTTTTTGGTGCGCTAGGGGCGCGTTGCCTCATTTCTTATTTCTGTTAGTGGAGGGGGGGCTTTGTGTGTCGTGGGTCTGAAGCCTCTTTTTTGTGTGCGTTCCGTTTCGTGTGCTATGGGCTTCGTGTGGCACCTGCGTCTGACTCCTTTTTTTTGTGTGCTATGGGCCCGGCGCATCATTTCTTATTTTCCGTTGCTTGGAGGGGGGCTTTGTGTGGCGCCTGCGCACTACTTCTTTTGCGTCCACGGCCCATGTCCCTGCGTCCATATCCGGTTTACCATTCTCGTTTAGTAATATGGATAGTAGGAAGCAGGTTGAGGAGACCCTGGACAGGTGGAGATATGCTCTGGAGAGGAATAAAGGTCAGTAGGAACAAGACAGAATACATGTGTGTAAATGAGAGGGAGGTCAGTGGAATGGTGAGGATGCAGGGAGTAGAGTTGGCGAAAGTGGATGAGTTTAAATACTTGGGATCAACAATGTAATGGGGATTGCAGAAGAGAGGTGAAAAAGAGTGCAGGCAGGGTGGAATGGGTGAAGAGTGTCAGGAGTAATTTGTGGCAGCAAGAGTGAAAGGGAAGGTCTACAGGACAGTACTGAGACCATCTATGTTATATGGGTTGGAGACAGTGGCACTGACCAGAAAGCAAGAGATGGAGCTGGAGGTAGCAGAGTTAAAGATGCTAAGATTTGCACTGGGTGTGACGAGGATGGATAGGATTAGAAATGAGTACATTAGAGGGTCAGCTCAAGTTGGACGGTTGGGAGACAAAGTCAGAGTGGCAAGATTGCGTTGGTTTGGACATGTGCAGAGGAGAGATGCTGGGTATATTGGGAGAAGGATGCTAAGGATAGAGCTGCCCGGGAAGAGGAAAAGAGGAAGGCCTAAGCGAAGGTTTATGGATGTGGTGAGAGAGGACATGCAGGTGATGGGTGTAACAGAACAAGATGCAGAAGACAGAAAGATATGGAAGAAGATGATCTGAGGTGGCAACCCCTAACGGGAGCAGCCGAAAGAAGAAGAAGCCAATCACAAAAAAAACATTATTTTCATCTTCTGCTTTTCTAAGGTTATGGTAATTTAGTTGTAGTGTTCTTTTTATGAGGTATTACAGTAGTTGGGATAGGGAACTTTTGCTGTGAACTTCCTGTAAACAGAAAGCAGTAAAACAGACTTTACCAGAGAGAGAAGCTCTGAGTATTAGTCATTACATTAAAAAAGTCCAGTAATAAACTGAGAAAAATAAATCAGAGTTGTTCTGTTGAATTAAGTAAAACAGCAAAAAAAACACTTTAATGAATTCAACCTTTTTTGACTTTTGAGTAAAACAGTTTGTCCGAGTTTTGAATGTGAGCAAACTTGTGTACAGTAGCTTACATTTTCAATTCCAAAGTGAACAGATAAAGAAGAATTTTAAATTGTTTAGTAATCAATAGGTTTGTCAGTTTAACAGAAACAAATGGTCTATTTTACTCTTTAACATCTTAGGGCTCATTTATACTTCACGCTCAGAACTCGTACATGCATGCATCAGGGCTGCCACGCGTTCCCAGCATTCATATGACGCGTTTTCTGAGCAGGTCCTCAGAAATTAATGCAACGCGTGGGCGAGTTGCAGTACCAGCAAAATGCCGGGGGGCACAGTGTCATAAAAGTTGTAATGTGACGCAGACTCTCTGTTTACTATCTACATGTGACGGAAAGCTGCTTTGAGGATCCTACAGGATTAATGTGCGCGCTTCGACGTTTGATGAATGGTTCGATGTGGTGAAGCAAAATGCCAACATTCAAATAAAAAAAAGTGGTGCTTTTATATTCATTCAAGTGTTGCATATTCATATACATTTTAAAATTCTCATGTACCATCCTTTGTGCCGTCTTTTATTTCTGGGGCTTCCTCCTGACCTGACAGCAGCAGCAAACAGCAATAGATCACCACACAGAACACATTAAATGAATGATATTCCAACTCTCTGCACATTTAGATTCCTTAGATTTATACTTGATATCACTTTCATGATTAAATGCATTAAAGTATGTATGTTACATTTTACAGATAAATCATTAATTTCGTTTAAATAATGAATACTGTTCACAATGACACAATGGCGGAACGGTGTGACAATGCGGGTTCCGCTTCATGCTCCCATTTTGCTTCTGGGAGCCCTTGAACCCAACACCATCAGTAATGTCACAGATGAGCTAGGCAGTGAAGCACAACAAAGCAAGGGGATGATGCAAATAGTGTTTTTTTTTTTAAAATGAACAAACAAAACAGTGATCAAATAAATAGTGTAGTGCTTTAAATATCTTCAAATAAATAATCCATAAAAACAAGTGAAAGAGTGGAGGTTAAAATCCAATAGAAAAAAATTCTTTATATAAAAAAAACAAAAAAAAAAAACGTTAAAACAATGGCTAGAAGCAGTCTTTTTAAAATCTGCCCAGTGCCATTCTACTGGTGACTCCCCTGCTTCTCCCGTCTAGGCTATGCACCAGGGGAGCCACCCTACCTGCAGCTGACCTTCATTCTGGCTTCTCCTGCTGGTCTGTTCGCCTCGCCGATCCCTGGCTCCAGTAGGCTTAACCAGACTGTGTCTTAGGCTCCCCAGTGACCAGGGCTCTCACGCTGAGGCTTTCACGTCCCAAGTCCCGACTCCCGCTGCCCTCTTGGCCTTATGCGGTGAGCCATCCGTCTTCCAGTCACTCCCGCTTCTCACTAAATGCTCAGCGGGAGCAACCACAATTGACTGCTCCCGGTGTGCCAGCCAAACACCCAGGCTCACTGTTCAGCTGCCTGCGAGCCCACACTCGCTCGTTCTTGATCTCTTGCACCGGCTTTCCTCTCCCTGATTCCTGCCTTCTTCTCCTGCAGCCTACGTTCGTCTTTTCCTTTTCTTTTTTCTCCCCTCCTAGCCACCTTGCACTTCTATTTATCACAGGGACGTGGATCAGGTGTGGCAATTAGAAGCTCCCGGCATCAATTACGGACGCAGACAACTCCTCACCTGTGCACTTAAGCAAGGACCGCCCACATCATGAATTCATCCGGGAACTGATCTGCCACACTACCACGCCCCCTCTCTAAGCCGCGAGTACGTCAATTATTTATTTAAAAAGTGGCCCTGTTGACTTGAGCTGTGGACCCGCTACACAACTAACAGTAGCACTGCTGTCTCGCAGGGAGTCGAGTCGCTGGTATTCCCTGCCTGGAGTTTACATGTTTTCCTGCTGGGTTTCCTTGGTCTACTCCACTTTCCTTCCAAAGTCATGCAGATTTGGTAACACTAAAATGACGCTAGTGTGTGTGTTTGTATTCACCTTGCAATGAGCTGATGCCCCATCTAGGGATTGTTTCTGCCTTGTGCCCAATGCTTGCTGGAATGGACACATCCCTGGATTGATGGATTTAATCATTAAACATCCTTTTCAGAGATATTGTGGTAAGGTGTCATCAGAATTTAAAGGGTGTTCCAAGCAATTCACAACACAGTGAAGCCGAACCTGTTCTCACAGTGATAATATCTCGTACTGCCACCTGGTGGATTCTACCAGATTTTCGTAAAGTACGCGTGCAAGTATACATAGTAAAATGCTTGTATAGCTGGAGCATGCGTCGCGTGAAGCATAAACCTGGCCTAGAATCACCAAAGCCTACGAAAAAACTCGTAAATCCGGCTCGCCTTAAATCCTTTCGCACTTCTCAGTAAGTGTCTTTTGTCTTGTAAATGTGTCAATCAAGACAAGCAACCTACTATTCCATCCCCCCACCACCGTAGAACGGCAACAAAGTTCTCCCAGCTCATGCCTTCATTATCGGGGAGTGAAGTGCTGGAGTTTGAGTGGAAATAATAGATCGTTATTTAGAACACTTGCATTTCATGTGTGTTCCTTTTCTACAATAATCTGTGTAAACACATTGTTAAAACAGAAACGATTTTCATATTTTAATAATAAATGACAAATTGTAGAAAAAACTATATAATGTTTAGTTAAGGCAATATAACCCTAATATTCTCCAATATTAGTTTCTTTACACTGGCTGCCTGTCAGTTTTCGAATTGATTTTAAAATCTTGTTGCTAGTTTTTAAATCTTTACACGGGCTTGCTCCTGCCTATTTATCTGAATTGTGTGCTTTACACCAGCCATCTAGAGTGCTTAGATCTTCTGGTCAGTTGTCTCTTGTTGTCCCTTGTACCAAGTGTAAAACTAAGGGGGACAGGGCTTTTGCAGCTGCTACTCCTCGCCTGTAGAACTCTTTACCTCTTTACATAAAGGAGTAGTCTACAATTGAACTGTTCAAAACAAGATGAAAGACTCATTTTCTATTCACTTGCTTTCCGTGACCTTCAGTAATACTGATGATTTCTTTATTGTGATTATGTAATCTTACTTCTTTTTATTATTTATTTATGTTAACTTACTTTATTTCTATGTTTTTTTTCTTCTTTTATTGTAAAGCACTTTGGCCACAGCATTTCTATGTTGTTTTAAATGTGCTATATAAATAAATTGACATTGACATAATGTGTAAAGTCTGAAGTGCAAAGATCAAATAAACACTTTCACAGAAGGTTCAAGGATGATGCAACAGCTTCTATGGTGCAGTGGTAAAAATTGCTGACTTATAATCAAGAGTCCCCCATTCGATCCAAATAACATTCCATACAGATATATTAAGTTTTCCAAAAAAAAAAAAAAAAAAAAGGTTTGAAACAAATCAACCCCCACCTCTAAAAAAGAGAGCTAGGCCAGCAGAGTAAAACTTTAAGCTAGTAAAAATAAGTAAATAGATAAATGGAGTAAAAGAGGGCAAAGAACCTGCTTTCTCAATTTAAATGCTCATTCTAAAATATTATTGATTAGATCCGGCCAGGTTTTGAAAAAGTTTTGTACTGATCCTCTAAGAGTGAATTAGATTTTTTCCAGTTTCAGATAGTATACAACGTCAGTCACCCATTGACTTAGAATAGTTAGTGGATTAGGAGGGATTGTGACACCAAGGCTGTCTGAAATGCATTTAAAGATTTTGGTGCAAAATGCTGTTAATTTGGTGCAGGCCCAAAACATGTGGCGCAGTGAGGCCGGAACTTGATTGCAGCGTTTGCAGGTTGGATCTTGCCCTGGAAACATTTTGGACAATTTTAAACGAGGGAGATGGGCTCAATATATAAATTTGAGTTGAATAATTCTATGCTTTGCGCAGATGGAGCTCGAGTGAATTCTGTGCATTGCTACTTTCCACTCCTTTTCTGAGATGTTGAATGAGAGATCCTTTTCCCACTGTACTCTTGGATCTTTGAAAGGGAGGGACAGCACGTTAGCCTTTTTTATCATCTTGATAAACACCTCATGTTTGGAGGGTTTTTTTTTTTTTTTTTTTTATATAAACGTACGTACTGTATAAACTTTGGTAAGAAACAAGTACTGCACACCTCAAAAATTAGCAATATGTAGCTGGTACTCTGGGAGGAAAAAATGTATAAATATAGGAAATGTATATTTTAGCAGCAATATAGCTGCAGTACATCTAATGACTAAAAATTATTAAAACCTCTAAGTGCATGCATATTTACACTTAAGTAGCATTTAATTGTTAATGTCAATTAATTGATTTAATGTTTGAGAATATATACAGATTTTTGTTACACAAATAGTGAAAATTACTTTTTTTAAATTCAGCTTTGGTTCACTTAATTACATTACAGAAGAAATCAAACAATATCACAGCCTGTAATTATGATAAGCATTTTATTTTTTAATGCCATTTGTATTATGGAAAATCATTCTCTACATATTTTTATCAGTTAAAAAGGTATTTTTTAAAATGAATTTTATTTATTTTAGCATTTAATTGTCACTGAACAATAAGACTACAGAGTTTCAATTAGTTAAAAAAATAAACATTTAACACCTGTGGTCTACAGTTTAATTATAAAAATACCAAAGATAACACTTTAATATGCTGTAGAACATAAGGTTTAGATCTAAGAGTTAAGTTTTAATGAATCCGGATTCAGCACGCAAATTTCACATACTCCAGCAGCAGCATACTGATAAAAAAACAATATTAAAGAGTGATAAAAATGCAGGTATAATGGACAGTAACTTTGTATAATGTTAACGTTTACCCAGCCCCAACTTCCTCCCCCACACTATGTGACTCTTCAATTCCACCCTGGGGGAACGATCTCCTCAGTCTGTCAGTGGAGCAGGTGACAGCAGTCTGTCGATGAAGCTGCTCCACTGTCTGGAGATGACACTGTTCAATGGATGCAGTGGATTCTCCATGATTGACAAGAGCCTGCTCAGCGCCAGTCGCTCCGCCACAGATGTCAAACTGTCCAGCTCCGTGCCTACAATAGAGCCTGCCTTCCTCACCAGTTTGTCCAGGCGTGAGGCAGCCCTCTTCTTTATGCTGCCTCCCCAGCACACCACCGCGTAGAAGAGGGCGCTTGCCACAACCGTTTGATATAACATCTGCAGCATCTTATTGCAGATGTTGAAGGATGCCAGTCTTCTAAGGAAGTATAGTTGGCTCTGTCCTCTCTTGCACAGAGCATCAGTATTGGCAGTTCAGTCCAATTTATCATCCAAATGCACTCCCAGGTATTTATAGGTCTGTACCCTCTGCACACAGTCACCTCTGATGATCACGGGGTCCATGAGGGGCCTGGTCCTCCTAAAATCCACCACCAGCTCCTTGGTTTTGCTGGTGTTCAGTTCTAGGTGGTTTGAGTCGCACCATTTAACAAAGTCCTTGATTAGGTTCCTATACTCCTCCTCCTGCCCACTCCTGATGCAGCCCACGATAGCAGTGTCGTCAGCAAACTTTTGCACATGGCAGGACTCCCAGCTCTGTCGGCTTGTCCCTAAGGAGCAGAGGTTGGATGGTGTTGAAGGTGCTAGAGAAGTCCAGAAACATAATTCTTACAGCACCACTGCGCCTCTGTCCAAGTGGGAGAGGGATCGGTGTAGCATATACATGATGGCATCCTCCACTCCCACCTTCTCCTGGTATGCGAACTGCAGAGGGTCGAGGGCGTGGTGGACCTGTGGCCTCAGGTGGTGAAGCAGCAGCCACTCCATGGTCTTCATCACATGTGACATCAGAGCGAAAGGTCGGAAGTCATTCAGCTCACTAGGACGTGATACCTTTGGGACTGGGGTGATGCAAGATGTTTTCCAAAGCCTCAGGACTCTCCCCTGTTCCAGGCTCAGGTTGAAGATGCGCTGTAGAGGACTCCCCAGCTCCAACACGCAGGCCTTCACCAGTCGTGGCGATACTCCATCTGGACCCACTGCTTTGCTGGCACAAAGTCTCCTCAGCTCTCTGCTTACCTGGGCTGCTGTAACTGTGGGTGGGGGGGAAATTCTCTCCTATGCTGGTATCAGCAGAAGGATGGGTGGAGGGTGCAGTACTCCGAGGTGAGAGTGGGTTAGGGTGGTCAAATCTGTTAAAGAAGTTGTTCATCAGGTTTGCTCTCTCCACGTCTCTTTCAATGGTGGCACCCTGCTTCGAGCTGCAGCCAGTGATGATCTTCATCCCATCCCACACTTCCTTCACGCGGTTATTCTGTAACTTCTGCTACAGCTTTCTCCTGTACTGCTCTTTCGCTGCCCTGAGCTGGACTCGGAGTTTCATCTGCACGCGCTTGAACTTATGCTGATCACCGCCTTTAAAGCTCTTTTCTTCGGGTTCAAAAGGCCCTTGATGTCATTTGTAATCCATGGCTTGTTGTTAGCATAGCACTGCACTGTTCTTACTTGAACTACAATGTCCATACAGAAGTTGATGTAGTCAGTAGTGCAGTCAACAACCTCCTCAATGTTCTCACTATGTGACCCCTTCAGGCTATCCCAGTCCGTAGTTCCAAAGCAGTCTCTCAGAGCCTGCTCTGCCTCAGGGGACCACTTCCTGAATGAGCGTGTGGTTGTAGGTAGCTCACTCATTCTTGTTTGTAGTGAGGCTTAAGCAGAATCAGGTTATGATCTGCTTTCCCAAGACAGGCAGTGGGGTGGTGCAGTATGCGTCTTTAACTTTTGCATACAGTAGGTCAATAGTCCTATTTCCCTGGGCGTTACAATCAACATACTGGGAGAAGGCAGGCAATGTTTTGTCTAGCATCTCTCCAGCGATTAGCACAAGCACCTCAGGGTGCTGTGTTTGCAGTTTAGCAACAGCGGAATGGATGATGTCACCCGCTATCTCCACGTCCGCACGTGGAGGGATGTAAACAATAACAACAATGACATGTTCTATTTAATGACGTGTTATAATTAATAAATTATCTTTGACTCCAGTATTTTAAAACACACTGTAGCCTCCGAGGCGTAAGGCGTTGTCAAGCACGGGTAAAATGTGTGTCGAAAGAAATCTCACAGTCCAAAAGTTTGTTTTAAAATATTTAGTGAAAGTTAAAAAGCAAATAATCCACACAAGAATAAAGAAAAAATAGTTACACATGTAGAATAAAAGGCAAAAAAAAAGGAAAAATATATCTTCTATAAACTTAGCTTTTCTTGAGAAACTTTAGCTATTTTACTTTAGCTATTTCTATACTTAAAAGTTCTTAATTTCTTCTTCTATGCACCTTAAGCGTACGGTACATCACTTAAACAAACAAGTTTTCTTTACGTGTTATTTCACACATACAAAGAGCCCGTAGGCCATCAAGCATGGTCACGTGCACGATCACAGTTAAAAAACGTATTCCTCTACACCTTACACATGGCAAGGCTGTCACTAACTAACTGAAGAATAATGTTTACTTAAAGCTGTTAGAAATGGCAAGAATATACCAATACAATTGTACCCATGGGGGGGCCATAGGAACCTCCCATAGTTTATGCATTGTCATCTAGTAAGATATTTATTAATGTTATATAACTAGGAAAATGGCTCTTACACACACACTATAACAATATCTAAACCCATTCTTTCACTTTATAAACATCGGAAAATTAAAGTTATTTTAATTCAAAGTTACTTCTTCACAATCACGGTATATTGATTTGCTACATGAAATTGCATTCTAAACTGAAGCGCATAATAAACTTTAAAAAAATAACTAGCCTGCCCTTATATTTTGCAATGGAGCGAATAGGTACGGGGGTCGCACACTTTCTTGGGAGGAGCTGTAAAACATACCAAAGACATCCACTTTGAAGTAGCAAAAAAAAAAAAAAAAAAAAATTTAACCTTGTTGAGACATTCATGTAATAAATTGAGTTTATTTTTGTTAATCACATATTATTAGAAATATTTTCTTATTTTTCCCTTTACCAAGCTATATTCTTCTTATTATCCTACTTTATTTTCTGCAATTCTGTTTCCTCATGGTAATATTCTGCCATGACTTCAATAACAGACAGATGTGCACTAAAATCATATGATTATTTCTTCCCAAACCGCACCTACTTTTTTTCACGTAATCCATATGTTATTTTAAATAGCCTACAGAGTGAGATTCACACCAACTGGCTGTGTAGTGAGAACAGCATACGTATTTTCACTGTACTTTATATAAATAACATTACTTCTGAACTGAACTTATTATATTCCATTGCATTTTTGGTAAAAGCTTTACATTATTGAAAGAGCCAGGAAGCCACCTGCATGTCTCTATTTCCAAGACAGAGTGTCAATAGTAGATAAAAAAAAGATAAAAGTAAATAAATAACAAATACTCATAAAAATGAAAAGGCAGAGTGTACAATACAGCAGACTGAAGCACCACAAACCATTATCAAATTTTTTTAATTCATGGTCGCTCTTGCAGAATATATGACAATAAAAGAACTGAGGATAACTTTGAGTGAATAAACTCATTGATGCCAATCAAACCATAAATGCAAGGTGAGAACAAGCAAATTACATGCAGATACTAGTGCTGTAAAGCAGGAATGACAGCTCTGCACTACCATTCTGCCTATACATCCATACATTTGGGCTGCAACTAATGATTATCTTGGTAGTCGACTAATCGTTCCAATTTTTTTTTCAATTAGTCACGATTATTTCATGCCTGACTATTTTGATGTCTGCGGCCTGTGGTTGCACATCCTGTTCTGGGCTCCAGTGCATGTCTTACCTCATCTGCTCACATCTGTCCACCTGTGAATGTCACCCTGATGTGTCTGCATTAACACAATTAAAGTTAATAATCAAATTAAAATAACCAGAGAAACATATGAATTTGAAAATAATCAGATGTTTAATATAAGTGTGACCATCACAATAAAAAAAGAAATACATTAAACAATACAAACAAAAGTGCACTCTTTAAACAAAAAAAGTCCATTTAACTTAACCACAAATGGCCACTGGTGTGTCTTAAAAGTCCAAAAGTTTAAATAAAGCTTCAATTCACATAAAATAAAACAATAATGTACAGTTTATAAAAGATTCAGTTCATATATTCCTGGTTGCAGTGCAGGAACGTGAGCATTTCGACATGCTCTGGTCTGAGGCTGGCTCTCTTCTTTGAGACAATGTTCCCAGCTGCTGAGAAGAGATGCTCAGAGGGAGTAGAGGTAGCAGGGATACACAAGAATGATTTTGCAGACAGAGAAAGATGTTTTAATCATCACACTCTGAAGGAAAAGTGTTGTAGTTTATCACATCATGTATTTATTATGCCAAAATAAAAAAAATAACTGACTAAAATATGTAACAAGTTAATTACTGATATACACCAAAACATAAGTTACCCAACATTAGTTAGAGATGGTTTACTATTCATATGAACTCAAATATATGAAAAAAGAAGGAAAAAAAACATAGGACGGCTCAGCTACTCCTATTCACTTGTTTACTATAGCTCCAAACATGTTAGCAAACATAACTGAAATTATATTCACTTAACCCTTACACCGCCGGAAGGGGCTATATTTGCTTCACAGACCAATTTGCCAGCACCCCAGAGCTGATCAGTCCAAGCCGTATATTCGTTGAGCAGCCAGCTCACAACCACTGCCGGCCCCAGCAGAACTGCAGCACCACGGTCAGCCGCTTAACTAGACAAGCCTGCAATCATCAGCGTTTAACTCTGTGTGTTTGCGTACAGCCAGTTCAAGCACAGCTGGCTCGGTGATTTACTGAATTTCATCAATGACTTCAGTTGCACCTTGAACATATAATAATAGATTGTTGCAGTAGTTTTTTTTTTTTTATAGTGTTTACAGTTCATTTGCAGTGTGTAAAATGATCAATGTTGCACTCATTGTGATGCTCTTTGAATGAAAAAAATATGCGTTCCATTAAAATTTCACATTTTCTTTGTGAATTGTGACATTTACTTAAAAAGTGCAGCTAAGACATATTTGGCGTCCAGGGGTGCATTAACGCCCAAGTATGTGTCAGTTTAAGGGTTAACTATCATTGTCGAAACCTTGATATGCACATTATAGTACAAACATCAACTCGCTAAAACTTACCTCTCAAGAGACAGCTCCAGGATGCTTGCGTTTCAGATGCTCATGCATCGCGGTGGTGCTGCCGTGAAAAGAAAGCTCTGCTTTGCATAATCTGCATTCAACTTTTTTTTTCTTTTTCAGTGAAGTTCTCCCACACTTTAGAAAGTTCATCTCAATTTTTTTCCATCTCCTTCCCCCTCCTCTATGCGTCTCGCCATTGCAACCACGTTTATTTTCCTCTACATTCTTCTTCGTTGGTAGGACTGTGTGCAGTCTTCACAAACAATAACAAACGATATTGCCCCCAGATGTTCATGTAGTCCATTGCAGTTACAAAAACCAATGTGGTTCTTTGTGACTGGAGCCTCCATTGAAGGTTTTGTTTATGATGCATCAACGATTTTTTGTAGTCGACGTCGTCAATTACATCAACTAATCGTTGCAGCCCTACCATACATATGCAATAAAGTTATTAAACCTCAAACTGATAAAAGGTAATTGAACTAGCAAGGCTAAATTGTTCCTATTGTGTGTCTGTTGGGTTTTCCCTGTGATAAATCGCCACCATGGCCAGGGCTTGATCCTGTCTTGTGAGCAATGCTTGCTGGGGCAGTGTCCTGCTGCTCCACAACCCTGCCCCGGATAAGCAGGTTATAGGCAACCATCTTCATAACATCTGTTCAGTTCTTGTCACGTAATTGCAAGCTATACACATGCTCAATATTCACTCTCACCACAAAAAAATATATTATTTTCTATTGTTATTAATGCTTTTACATTTTATTAATTCTTAAAAGACTAGATTATGGGTTGTTGCTTCTAGTTCCAAACTAAAATTTCTACTCTGAAAAGTGTAAAGTTCATAATCAGTTCTTCAAAAGACATGCACATTCTTTGTTATTTGCCTCTCTATGTGTTCTTCATCTAATGGTTGGAAAAATCTAAAGTCAGTTCTTTTATTCCCTTGCAGTGGGACTCCGGTACCCGTAAGCTCCACTATAAAATGCAAGAAGAGGGCCAGTTATTTTTTTAAATTTATAAAATATGCTTTACTTCTTTAAAATGCAATTTCATGGGGTAATAAATACCCTGATTGTAAAGAATTCATTAGATTTGACTGTAGAGAAAAGCCAAGCAAAATGACACCTTTTATTGGCTAACTAAAAAGATTACAATATGCAAGCTTTCGAGGCAACTCAGGCCCCCTTCTTCAGGCAAGATGTTGTAATCTTTTTAGTTAGCCAATAAAAGGTGTCATTTTGCTTGGCTTTTCTCTACATTCATAATGGCTAACACGGTACAACACCATAGTACTTAGATTTGACTGGAAAAATACCAATGTATTCTTTAAGACAGTTTCTAATTAAGGATATCAAAAAATTCATTTTAATTTACTGTATTTCAAGATAAACTGACTACTGAAAAAGACAGGCTCTTTAAACCATACTTTGTGGAGATTTCTGTTAATCCAAAACGCTACTGAAAGAATCATTACCTATAACTAAAAAAAAGACATTATAACTTAAGTTCATAAGCCTTTACATTTGCGTCCAATTAAACTTAAGGCTGATTTTTGAATTCTTCCTTCTTATGTACTAAACTTTTAACAGCCTAGGCCTTACTTACCTAACAGAACTTTGTTTACACAGTAATCCCTCACTTATCGCGGGAGATAGGTTCCAAGGCCGACCGCGATAACTGAATTTCCGCGAAGTAGGGACACCATATTTATTTAATTATTTAACGTGTATTTGGACGTTTTTAAACCCTCCCTGTATTGTTTACAACCCACCCTTTACTCTATTAACTCTTTTAGGGTGGATGTCGACTTTTGTCGACAGGAGGGGTTGAAGGCGAATGTCGACAAAGTCGACATCCAGGGATAAAGGGCGACAATCAGCTGTTAATGGCGACAAATCTCACTGTCACGTCACAGGCATTCCCTCTGTGCTTGGAGGAATGCTAGACTCGTTGACTCGGCAAATAAACATTGCGTGTGCGTGAGTTGCGAAATGTAAACAAAGGCAAGATGCACCGACATGTGAAAAGGCAGCGAAGCAAGTGCAGAAAAGAAAACACTTGGCAGACGTTGTTTTGCGCATTACCGCGGAGTCGGACTCTTGATTTTTCAGAATCGGACTTATTGGCAGTGATCAGGAGATCGAGCAAGAGAGTTAGAAGCAGGCATCAGCTGATCAGACACCAGCCGATGCCGCGCGAGCGGATCTGCTGCCAGTTGAGTGCCTTCGCGCAGCCGATGCATCTACGGCAAGGTTCGCATGGGATAAATACACATACATTTATCCGTTGACAGCCGATCTGGCTACCGGAGTTTACAAGACGGCATGGCTTGCTTTTGGACATGACAGATCACCAGCTGCTGTACTTCAGGCTGCTCTCTCCTGATGCTGCTTTTCAGCTACTGTCAGACGAGACAAACAGGTAGGCAGAGATTTTTTTTTGAACGCGGGCTGTGTTTGCATCGCATTCTCGTTTTTCAAAGTGGAAACCCACAACGAAAGACGAGATGAAGCGCGCTGTGGCATTACAAATAGAGATGGGACAGAACTGGTGATATAACTTCAGGGAGCATTGGTCCAAACGTGTTTTGTCCCCTGGTGGCTTAGGTACGTGCTGCTGCAAAGTTTTATTCACTTCTGTAATAAATAGAAGCAAATCCCATGGGGTGAGCCAGGCTATAATGCCATACATAAAGTTCATAAAGTTTCAGAAGATGAAAAGAGGTGACAATACGGTTTTCATGCAGGCAGAAAACTTGGTGGCAGTGGCATGGCACGATGGCAAATGGGTGACTTGTCTCTCTACAGTACATACTAACAATATATGTTAGAAAATGCAGCAACAGACAATTGAAAAAATAGGCATCAAAACAACACATATTGTAAGGAGTGCAATGTGGCAATGACTGAAATTGGCTGCTTGAGCGAGATCAGACTTTGCTGTGTAAAATGTATGTGATATGTATGTGAAATCACAGAGAATTCAGGCTCATACAACATGCAAGACAGTAACATTTGTCAAAAGTAAATATTTTTTGTTGATTTGATATGTTAAACAATTGCTTTGTGTTCTTTTTAAAAAATGTTAGTTTTTGGAAAAATATTCAGCCCTGGGAGAAAAGAAACAAAAAAAAAATTAGCCCTAAAAGAGTTAATAACAGGGACAACTGCTAAGCAATATGAAATCGGTAGATAAGTTTACACTTACTGTATAGCGAAGTACACGTAGCAGCTTGTAGGTGGTCATGACATCATCAAACTTGTTGCAAAGATTCCTAAAGCAGATTCCATCCAGACTACTGCCTTATCACGTCCACTTGCAACTCGTTTTGCGCCCTGGTTAAAGGACACTGCGGCCGTAGATCTTATATGCTTTTCCTCCTTTTTAAATAAAAAGAATCATGGACTCATTGATGCTGTAATGGTGTCTGCAGCGGTGTAGCTGTTCCTTTCCTTCAACATATCCAAAACTTTTACCTTTTCTGCAATCATTTGCATCTTCTGCTGCAGTGCCCCTGAAGCAGCAGCATGTTAATAATGAATGAGTGAGATGAGACTTCCTGGTTAATGCAACACTCCGTCGCTGAGCCAATCAGCAGCACACAGGAACTTAACTGCGTGCTCTGATTGGGTAGCTTCTCAGCTATCCGCCAATAGCATCTCTTGTATGAAATCAATTGGGCAAACCAACTGAGGAAGCAAGTACCAGAAGTAAAAAGACCCATTGTCCGCAGAAACCCGCGAAGCAGCGAAAAATCCGTGTTATATATTTAGATATGCTTACATATAAAATCCGCAAAGTCGTGAATCCGCGAAAAGTGAACCGCGAAGTAGCGAGGGATTACTGTACAACCTACTAGCAAATTAAAATCCCGGTCTACTAGAAAAATAAAAGAATTAACAACACAGAAGTATGAGGTTCAGTTTTTAGGTACAGGTAACCAATATTTTACTTTAGCATACCCTGATTAGAGCCGAGAGATTAGTTTTCCATATTGCTTTTCTTTTTGTTAGCCATGTTTACAAAAATAATATGAGTATTACAATAATTAAACTATTACTGACCCACCTCTATTCTATATCTCTTCTCTGCATCCTACTATTGTGCCAGTGCTCTACCTTTGAGAGGTTTTCCTGCCCATGAGAAAGACGCAGGCCATACTGGGAGCCTTGGAATCCAAGGATGAAAGTATTCTGTTGTCTTAATATACTGTCCAACATGGACATATCCCTCTATTATAGAAGAAAATCTTGAGACAAGACGAGACTATTGCAAAGAGATTTTTTCAAGCCCTGCGAGACGAGACTATTGCCAAGTGATTTTTTCAAGTCCCGCCCTCCTCTCAACCATTTCAGGTTAACGGCCCACACCCATGGTCCTCTCACTTCTCAGTCATGTGAACGCAGACATAGTTCCTGCACACTCAGCTCTTAACGAATTTTTACGTTTTCCTCACTTTAACTTCCCAATAAAAGAAGACTTATTATGTTCAAATCTTATTGAAGACTTTCATCCTGAAGGGTTATAGAAATGAGTACATGGGCAATCCTAGTACCGAGAAATGAAGTCAAACGAATTAACACGAAAATTGTCGATCAGTTACACCGCAAATTGGTTAAATGCGTATCAAGACTATGCTGAAACAGTTGGTGGTGATGGTGCGAAAGATGAAAATATTAACTTAAAATATCCCGCAGAATATCTATAAACGTTAACACCATCCAGTCTTCCACCAGCCAAATTACTGTTGAAAGAAGGATGTACCGTAATGCTATTGCGTAATTTAGGTAGGAGTGATGGGTTATGCAATTGGACAAGATTAGATGTATTCAAAATTGGTCGAACAGATAGATAACAAGGAACAATTCTGACATGTAAAATTTTAACAGATGACAAGAAAGGTAATGTAGTAAATCTTCCACGGATAACATTAGACATCAAAGGAGATCTTGATATGCCATTCGTATTAAAACTTTTATAGTTTCCCGTTAGAATAGCTTTTGATATGACAATTAACAAATCACAGGGACAAAGATTCGAAAAAATCAATCAATTAGATCTCTAAAAAATCAATCAATTTATTAGAGAGAAAGAAATGATATTCACTCAAGGGCAGTTATATATTTCGTTGTCACAATGTAACTCCAAAACACGGAATCAAAATTCAATGCGATATTGATGAAAAGTGAATTCCAAATATTTTTACTGACGTTTTACAGTAAAAGTGTAAGTTTAAAAAGTATTTGCATGTTAATTTCAAAGCCAAACAGAATGAAAACGTATAACACAACGAATACCCCTAACGCAACATGAAACAATTTCTTTCAATTTATTACATTTTAGTATTTTTTTTTTTTTTTTTTACTATGGTTAAATACTTGCTGTAATGTAAAATAGTTAGGTCTATTATGCATATGTAACAATTCCCATGAAAATAATCGGTTTAAATTGTACATCTGCATCCCCATATGAGAGCGGCAGAGCCGCAAAGTGGCTAGCGCGTAGCACCTGCCCAGGGGTTGGTGAGCAAAGCGAGCAGGGGGCAGAGCCCCCTAGTACTACTAAATGCCCAGGAAGGTCTGAGCCTAGGTCTCTAGAATTGTGACTGACTCTGTCTTTAAACTAGGAGTGATAATAAACCATGGGCAGCCCCTCAAACAGGTGTTTATTTTCTCCAGGAATGCTGCCAACTGGAGCTTTTGTTCTCCTCTCAACTATCCACAAGGATCATATTAAAAGGACATGTATTTCAAGAATCCTCTCACATTACTCAATTTGAAAACTTTTTGTTTCAGTGTGTGTTTTAAATGATCTGCAATGTGTGTGCATAATTTAATTATTTTTTGAGAAAGTGTGCAATTGTATTTTGTCCTGTGAATTTGTTACAGTGTGCATTCACTGACATGCTCTACAAAAATAAACTGAACAGAAAACATTTTCAGAAATGTTACTATTCATAATAAACTATGTAAACTGAATGTTTAGTGCAATTTAAAACTTCCAGATATTTATTCTATTTTGTATGTTACTAAATTGAATTAAGAAGGTTTGAGAATTACACAAATATTTTTTTCAATCTGCACATGATACTAAAGAAATTAAAAAGTTACACGAAAAAGAACTAAACAAAACTAAAGAATTCACTTGCATGGAAATCAAAATTCAATTTTAAGTAAAGCCATGCCATGTATGAGAAAACAAAGAATGTATTTGTTATTTCATGAAGGAGTAACTAGTTGTCTATGGCTTCTGACAACCAAACATAAATTAAAGCATAACAATGGTGCCAGGGTGATGAGCAAACATTTGTATCTATTCTTGTTAAAACTGGAGTGGGTTGCCCTTCAGGAAAAAAAATAATAAGCATGATTTCCTGACACAACACAATCACAAATTAAGTTTTACAAATCCTTTGGAAATTTTAGCTTCTTATTTTGAATCCCAATACTTTCCAAGGAGAGGTGTTACTTCTTGTTTTCAATAAAAAAAAATCTTTAAACTTTTTCTAAGTTTATGCTGTCAATTTATAAATACGTACTTGAACAAATTCCTTTGCTAATAAAAAATTCTATTGCCATTAATTCTTTTACATTTTATTAATTTTGAAAAGACTAGCTTCTTGGTTGTTACTTCGAGTTCCTCATTAAAACTTCTACTCTGAAAAGGTTCTTCAAAAGACATGCACATTCTTTGTTATTTGCCTCTCTATGTGTTCTTCATCCAATGGTTGGAAAAATATTAAGTCATGTTGAAAAGAGATAACTGAAATGGCTTCTGTATTAATCACTTCCCCTTCTTCAATCACAAAGTGAAAGGCATTATACTGTAAATATTAACGGAGGCTTCACAATAGTTTGCTCTACTGACTCAAGGATCCAATCTTGCGGCCTCAAACGATTTGTGCTTTCTTCCCATTTGTATGGGTTGTTACACACGACAAGTACGCGTGGGTGGTTACTGTGCAAATGGCCCTACAGATCGCAACAGTCGGGTTAGGCTCCGGCCCCCAAGACATGAGCTTAATAAAGCCATGCACTAGCAGGGGCCCTTGTCCAAGCACTGTTCCTGCCTTGCACCTTGCCGCGACCATGCCCTGGATCAGCATATTAGGAGATGGGTGGACTGAAAATGTTTGGCAAATTACTAGAGCCAGAAAAAACACTACACCCCCCTTCCCTGTTGCGTGCGGTGCTTTCTCTCAATCCGTTGTTTTAAACACTTTATTTTCAAGAATCACGGAGAAGCAAAATACATTAAGGAAGGTATTGAATTGCTGAACATTACACCCTCTGAAATAAAGAATCAGTGTTAAGTCTGTGGAAGTTACCATTCATCTAAATCAACAAGGACAATATTCATTCTTGGAATGTTGTCTAAGAAAAATGGCCGTGCATGACGAATATCGCTGAATGAAGTGGACGCCGCATAGCACACTCGTGTATTTGCTTAACTGCTCTTTAACAGTGGTCGAGGAAAAAAATAATCCGATGGTCGAAACTTACGTTGCATTTTTAAAAATGTAACTATGTACTGGTAAGTCTAACTGAACGATTACATTTGTCCACGATCAGCTGCAACTATTCCACGTGCACGTGTTTTCCGACGAGGAGCGTAATGCTGCCATGGGCGTTGCCACCATCAATCGTATTAAACTTTTATTTCGAAATATTAGGACACTCACGAAAAAGCATCTTTCACGAATAAAAAATTCTGTACTTTTCTACACTTGTCACGCCTAAAAAAAATACGTATTTTAGAAAAGAAGGGTACTACCACCTAGAAATATACTAATGTACAGTAAGAATTTAATCAGGGAAAGCACTATGATTAAATATTCTGTCACAAGTTATAACGGATGTATTAATTTTTAAGCTTTCTTTAAAATAATAAACAAGTAATACAAGCGTACCCGGCCTTCTCAACTTCTTAGTGTCTTGCAGTCTTCCTGAGTGGCGCCCTCTTCGTGTCGCGCATGCGCACAAATTAGTGAAATTACTATGACGATGACCTTAAAGTAGATTGTTAGCCTATGTCTATTGCAAAAAACTAATAAATATGCACACAAATTTAAGACCCACTAATGTATATTTTAGAATTATACTGTATTATAGATTATAATAATATATGCTAATATATTTTAAAATAATATTATAGGTTATAATCATATTTTATAATAATATTATAGATTGTAATAATTATTAATAATATTCTTTTTAAGTATTACTGTTATGATTATTTTGTTTACTGTTTACAATTCATTTATAATTTGGCATTTGTTAATTATTATTATAATACCTTTATTTATATAGCACCTTAACCATGTTCAAAGCATCTTCACAAATTTTCAAATATTCAAAAAGGTACAACAGAAATAACACTGGCTACAACTTAATGTCAAACATTAAACATCAGATAGCAACAAAGAAAACAGAACAAAAACATAATCAGTAATAATGCTTTTCATCACAAGCAGTGCCCATGTGGCATATTTGGTGCACTAAGCAAGATATGCAACACATTTATTAAAATACTTCAAAAAATACACAACTCAAATTAATAAAAGTGGAAACAAAAACTTAATGGCTTATATATATCAATTATAATAATAAATGATTCTACAATTGTAATTATAATAAATAATGTAAAGTGATATTAAAGTAAAACATATTTTACCAGTTTTTACATTGTACACAAATATTTAAAAAGGTAAGTTAAAGTTTATATTATACACACTGGACTTTCACCATTTAAATCCAAAATTAAATATGTTATTGCACAACACATCAAGTCTGCAACTTAGTCGTCTTTGTTGCAAGTGTGTGCTTGGTGTGTGGGTGTGTTTGTGTGTGTCCTGCGGTGGGTTGGCACCCTGCCCAGGATTGTTCCCTGCCCTGTGTTGGCTGGGATTGGCTCCAGCAGACCCCCGTGACCCTGTGTTCGGATTCAGCGGGTTGGAAAATGGATGGATGGATGGATGTTGCAAAGTCATCAATAATGTCATTTATGAGATCTGTCCAGCAACCTCATGGTTGAAGCTAGTGACTGCAAGACCACTAAGGCAATCCAGTGTCATGGTGGACCTCAGGTAAGTCTTAATGAGCTAAAGTTTAGAAAAGATCCTCTTTGCACCAGCTACTGTCACCAGAAGATTGGCTGAAATCCTGAGAGTGTTCCATAGATTTGGATAGATCTTTGTGAGCTGCTTTTCATGAATGAATATGAGCAGCTCAAGGAGTGCCATGTTCTTTGATGGCAAGTCAGGCAGTTTCTTCAATTCCTGTGCAAGTTGTCTTCCATCTAAGTCAGAGTCTGCTTCTTGGCTTAATGTGTTCCCAAGGGCTTCTGATTGTTTCGTCAGTTCCTCAGCCGACTGATTTTGAAAGTCCAAACGTTTCTCTCAAATTTAATAAGGTCAGGAATCTTTCCTTTAGTGCAGAGACCGCAACATCCACAACTACACTGAAAAAGTTACCTCCAACTTTTTAAAGCCATCATACATATGAGAAAAGACTAGTCTGTAAATGATAAAAGTCATGAGAAACGCTGCTTTGTGGACCTCAGCTTTTTTTTCTTCAGTACTGTCTCCACATTCACATCTTCAAACATGTCCTTTGCAGAGGTTTGGGCAGGTCTGAAGCCTGATGTACTGTACTTGCTCAGACCTATTTCATCCCTTCTGTGTAGACTGACTGCAACATCCACCTGCATTGCTAGAGACTGAATGACCTTGGTGACTTGTAGGATGTGGTTCAGGATATCATACCATACCACTGTGCAAATCGAAAAGCTGTATGATACTGCCTGCTCTGCCAAAGATTAGGCCTCAATTTTTATCACAGAAAGAAGGGTTCAGAAGAGGGTGCTCCTAAATATTTAAAAAGAAGTACATGTAAATTAATTTAAAAAGACACAACTGATGTTTTTAATGAGAATAAGGACCACATTTATTGGCCAAACTCACACACCTAAAGGGTCAATTTTAAGGTGCCAATCAAATGTTGTAAGGAAATATCAATCTCTTTAAATAGTTGAAATCAGCATAAAAAGTATGCCATTTATTGACTGAATATTGTTATTGTTATGTATTTCAAGTCTTTTATATATAGAGCTGTCTATGTTACAGTATTTCCAGGTCATGTAACCAGACAGTTTTCCGCCTTCCACATGGTGCTGCCATAACAAACACCAGTTCCTGCAACCCTGTATTGAATTAAGGAGGTTTGAAATGTTATGCTCTGTTAAACATCTTAATATGCAATGTATTTGATTTATCTAAATAAAAACAGACTGGTAATAAATTGTCATGCAGATGCAGGGGGAAAGTGTGAAGACAGTAAACAGCTCAGAAATAACAACCATTCTCCTTAAAGAATAAATTTGGTGTTTTTTTCACAAACATGGTATATATGCATTTCCCAGGAGAAACTGTATTCTAAAGTTTTCTATAAATTTTAAAAAATACATAGCCTATCCTGGTGTTTCATAAAGTCATGGGGCATAAAAGCCCAAAAACTTACGGAATATGTCCACTTTGTGGCAAAACTTTTTATATAAGACAACATGTTTTCTGTACTTCTTAGTCATGTTTATGACAACAAGAGAGTATGGAAAGTTCTTGTGGAGGAAGACAAGCACTGAGGTAGAGCACATAGCCAGTTTTTTTAAATGGCCGAGTCTCATAATACTGCATTTGTGTTTTTTTTTGTTTGAAAATGACAACTATAAGCTTTCCCATTAAACAGTAACAGGACATGCTATGTAAGTTTTAATTTTACAGAAAACTCTTAACTTTAGAATACAATTTTGCATGACAAATGCATATATACCATGTATATCAAAAATAACTTCTATTTGAAAAATATAAAATACTGCATATCCTTTAAGACAATTGTGCTTACCACTTCATTTCCCCTTAAAATATTGTAGTAAAACCAAAAAGAATAATATCATATATTGATTTTTCAAAAATCATTGTTTTGTTACAGTGAAATCTATTCAGGAATCAAATGCAAGGCAGGGATGAACCCTAAATAGCAAGTCAGTCCTTTATGGAGCACACTCATTCACACCGGGTCAATATGAAGAGATTAATTAACCTAATATGCATGAATTTCAAAGTAGCAGTCTGCTGGACTATCCAAAGAAAATCTATCAAGACGTAAAAATCTTCAAATTCAAGGCTGTGGATCTTAACAGCAAGATTTCAATATATATAAATTATTCATTTAAATTTGATCACTAATATTAGAACACTAATATACTACTATACTACTATGCCTTAAAATATTCTTTATTAAGTGTATTGTATTGTAGTTTTCAGTGAGAATTAGACTAAGCTCTGTTTTATTTCCAAAAAATATAAAATTATTTTATATTTTATCCACCCATCCACCCACCTATCCATCCATCCAAATGTAAAAGTATCTATTCTAGGAAAATAAAAATTGTTATGTTTGCTAACATTTCTAATTCTGCTTCCTATTTGTCTTTCTTGAACAGACTTACGGTTCTATCAAGCTGTGCAGAACAAAGCATTATCTTTAGAAATGAAAGGGCTTATTTTAAAAAAAATTAAAAAAACAAAAACAAATAAAAACTCACAAGAGCAGAAAAGAGGCACACAGGAGTTGCCAAGAGACACTTGAAAGACAAACAAGTCCCAATAGCAAATCCGGTGATATGATTGAATAAACAGAGAAAACTAAACAAAAAGGAAAAAAAAACAGAAATTCAAAAAAAGAAATACAGTACAGTACTCACTATAACTCCAGAAGACTTCAACATGCCATGTTTGAGCTCTTTTTGTTTTTCCAGTTTTATGGTAGGTTGAAATTCATTTCCTTTGATGTGTTGCTGCCATCTGCTGAACAAATGATGTTATTCTTTTCCTAGATTTCTTTCTATATCTGTTATCTTCTTTTCTTCTCACAATCTCTTTTTCTCCTTCTTCCTTACACTCTGTGGTGCATTACTGCTATCTTCTGTACTGGCAGAGTTAATATTCCTTATTTATGTTTATATAATCCTGACTGTTTAAAAGAAATTAATACTATTTTATATCTCTCCTCTTTTATTAGACCTTTCTAATTTAATTTTTAAACTTAGGTCTTGGACACCTAAATACATCAACTGCCTTTTCAGCCAGGCTCTCTCTAGTTCATATTTTTCCACTATAATAAAACATGTGACAGATTCTGTTGTTAAACGTTCCTTACAGCTCCCATCTGGATATATTCCCAATTAATTTTAGATTGCCATTTAACTTACAGTGACCTATTTGTTGTCTTTTTATAGTAATATAATTCCTTCTGCACTTCTTTGTAAAGGTATTCCTATAAACTGAATTCTGAATCTGGAATAGATCCCTTGCTATATTTCCCAATTTCCACCTTTCTTGATATAGTTTCATAATTTCCTTTTTACAGATTCTTTTCATTTCAGCTACACTTAGTGACACAGTGATATTTGTATCTGTTGTACTTGAAGCTTTCCTAGGGAGTCTTCCCATAAACTGAATTCTGAATCTGTAATAGATCCCTCGCTATATTTCCCAATTTCCACTTTTCTTGATATAGTTTCATAATTTCCTTTTTACAGATTCTTTTAATTTCAGCTACACTTAGTGACACAGTGATATTTATATCTGTTGTACTTGAAGCTTTCCTAGACAGTCTATCAACCACTTTATTTCCCAATATACCTACATGTGCTAGAACCCACAAAAAGCCCTACTTTAATACTCTGGTTGTATAGAACCCATAACATATGCAGGATTTCCATATTCATATCAGGTCTTGAATTACTTTCCTTATTTTGGATTGATAATAAAGCAGCCATTGAATCTGAACAGATTACCACTTTGTTTTTCAAAATTTATTCTTCAACATTTACCCTTATTATCCAGCTCCCTTATTCCTTCTATGGAGAGATCAACTATAGGATTAGAAAAAAAACAGGGTGTAACTTTGGACCAATAAATTCTACTCCATACTTCCCATCTTATCTTTAATTTTCCAACAACTTTTCCAAGACTACCTCCAAACCCTACAAATTTAGTAATATATTGATTCTCCCATCCTTCTTCCTATACTTTTTTGTCAAGTGCTCTTATGTACATCCTGCCAACCTTACCCAGTATGAAATATCCAGAGAGAGTCATCTTAAGTCTAATGGAATTTCTTCAGTTTCCATCTGCAGTGCTGAAATAGGTGATGTAGTAAAAGCTTCTAGGCATTTTCTCAAGCCTGATGATTGTATCACCTCTAACTTCTTTAGCCACTTAAGATGCTGATCCAAATGCTTGACAACCTTAATCTATAAATGATTTTATCATGTATCTACTGTATATATCTGTAAAAAATTTCTTCATTTGCCCCCAGTCTTGACTAGATATTCCTCTCATTAATATGAAATCTTTTTACTTTTATTAATAACCTAGTTATGTCAGCATTTCATAATAATTATCAGACCATACAACTAAAATTTAATCGTTCTAAACTCTTTCTGTAGTGATATTATTAATACATATCGCAAGGTCATTTTATTAACACATCATCTGCATATAATGACTTCCCTATATTATCTGGAACTGCTTGAAATATATAAGTTATCATTATATTAAATAAGATTGGGCTTGTCAAATTTTCTTGTGGAGTGCCATTGCCTCCTCTGACCTTTACTTCAATCATTTAGTCAAGTAAAAAATCTGCTATCCATTTATGCAGTTTCCTAAGCTTGATTAACAAATCTTCTTTCCATACCATATC
Source organism: Erpetoichthys calabaricus (assembly GCF_900747795.2). NCBI lineage: Eukaryota > Metazoa > Chordata > Cladistia > Polypteriformes > Polypteridae > Erpetoichthys > Erpetoichthys calabaricus. Next base: position 294,085,574 of record NC_041395.2, read on the forward strand.
ATATGGCTTGTCTATATCCATAAACACTGCAATCAATACTTCCTTATTGTAAAAAACTTTTCTTACAGCATCCCCTAATTTAAGAATATGATCTAATGTGGACCTTCACAGTGAAGTGTATATGCCAACTAATTATTTTCTGCTAAATATTGTAATCTGTACACAACCATTCTTTCCTTTGACTTACATATATTTGATGTTAGAGTAATTGACTTGAAGGAAACACATTTATATAAATCCCTCCCAGGCTTTTCAGTGGAATTATGATTGCATGTTTCCATTAATTTTCATAATTTACCAAATCCCCATACTTTATTAAATAAATAAGGTAAAACTTCTAAAGACTTTTTACTCAAATGTTTTAAAAACACATTATAAACTCTGGTATTATAAATACTATAATATAAATACCAATATAAATACTGGCAGCAGACTCTGGAGGCTCCTACACAACTGCAGGGTCTACAAAAGTGCCCAGTTTGTGAATTCTGACCACAAACTTGTTGCTGCTACTCTGAAGATCCGGCTGAGGCCCAGTAGGTTACCACCTACTAGGAAAATGAGGCTGGACTTATCCAGACTCCAAGATCAGGCTTTTTCTAGTGAGTTTGCATGCAGTTTGTGTGAGAACTCTGGTTGTACCAGGAACTGAGAAGGACAGTTGCTAGGGCTCTGAGGGCAGATAGGTTTATTAGAGGAATGTCAGAGGGGGGCATTTTTTTTGTGCACTGGGTGGTTCCATTAGGCACCCATTGTTGGGACTGGGGGGTGAGAAGTTAAAAGGCTGTCTGCAGGATGTAGGTATTTGCCGTATTGCAAAGGAGTCACTTTGGCTGGTTGAGATTACAAACAATACCAAGTTGTGATAACAGAACTGCTCCTTCCTTGGAGGATGTCTGTATTTACCTGAAATTAACATGTTTGACAATATTGGTTTCTAATCAGCAGATCTGTACTCATTAATGGTTGGTAACAATACATTTTGTTAACTTGTGTTTTCATTAATTGTTAAACCCAGGAAATTTAAATGTGCCATTGATTAAACTGATTGTCCAGGACTGACAATGGCAGGGACTAAAGGAGATTTAAACTCCTGGGCAGGAGAAGGCAGAAGGGACGGTCCACTGAGAACGCTGCCAAGACACTCTGACAGAGCACAGGGGCTCGTAGACAGACGAGGGTACCTGGCTGGCACGACGTGAGGCACAAGGACGGCAACACTTACTTCCAGGGAGGAAGAGACAGCTCCACAAGGAGTCACCAGTTGTGGGTCCAGCGAGAGAGGGAAGCCGCATGAAAGGACCAAGCAAAGCTGGCAGACGAGAAATGAAGCGTGCCTAGATCACAGCAACACAAGGAGCCCAGAGTGGAAAAAAAAGGAATGACGAAGAGATGCTGACAGGGATTCAATAATTTGACACAATTTCTTTTGGGAAACGAGTGTCCGGTGAACACAGTGCATCCGTGGACAGTTGAACAATTAAGTGTTGGTGTAACACAGTGCGCAACTGGACTCTGCACCACTTAAGGTTGTATCCTCCGATTCTTGTTTTTAATGGACTTTTAGAGTGTGGACTGTGTGTTTTCCTTTTAAAAAAAGGAAATTCGTTCCTGATATGTTTAGATTTTGTTATGTTCGTTTATCTTTTTAATGTACTTTATATTGTCTTGTGTAATAGAACTTACTGTTGCTTTTTTCTGAAATTACTGTTGTGTCTTTCATTGTGTGTTTACTCATCACCCAGTTTAAAGAAACCTGTGTGCTATTATCAGTAAATTTCAAGAGTTCCCAGTCTCTTAATAAAACTGGGTGGCATATTCAGATATTTTAATGGTGTCTAAGTTAGATTACCTATAAGTGTGACCAGACACCTGTTACATAATTTTGGCGTAGTCGGCAGGATTGGGCATGTGAGTAACACACTTGGAAGTACTAGGCATTTTTTTTAAATCATTTTTATTTAGTTATTGATTTTGTGAGGTAGTTTTACTGTGTTTTTATTATCATCATGATGATGCCTATTTTTGCCGGTGCACCTTGGATTGCCAAGTTTAGTGGGGAAAAAGGTGATTTGAAATATGCTGAGTGTAAAGAACAGATGCAGGGGTTATTAGAAGCAGCTGAATATGGGGAATCTCAAAAAGTCAGTATTGTGATGGGAGCATTGACTGGGGATGCCAAACGGGAAGTCAGTGTGTTGAGTGTGGAAGAAAGAGATAGGGTTACAAAGATTTTTCTTTTTCTAGATGGATTATATGGTGACCAAGTCCCATTAGCTACTAATGGGGATGTAGGTATTTGCCGTATTGCAAAGGAGTCACTTTGGCTGGTTCCCAGTCTCTTAATAAAACTGGGTGGCGTAGTCGGATATTTTAATGGTGTCTAAGTTAGATTACCTGTAAGTGTGACCAGACACCTGTTACAGGAATCTGCAAGCAAGTGACACACCATCTATGGTCAAGCAACCCACATCCTGCTTACAGAGGAATTGAAGCATTATGCACATCCAAATCTGTTCTGCAGAGAGTCACAGTCAGGACGGGTGATGGAACAGTTCTTATGGATGATGCTGCAGTTGTGACCCACTGGGCTGGGTACTTTGAGCAGCCCAGAGGCTGATCCTCTGGCTAGGACATTGGACATCTCTGGGTACATGGTTCTTGAACCATGCAGTCTCACTAAGATTGCACAGGTGATGACCTAGCTGAGGGCAGGGATTGTTGCAGGGATTTGTGGTATCCAGAGTGAACCTCTCCAGGCTGGTGGTAAGGCTGTCCACCTGGAATTGCAAGCAATCTTTTCTTCCATTTGGGAAAAGGGTGTAATCCCAACTGACTGGAAAACAAGACTTATTGTCTCTGTATGGAAAGGGAAGGGTGATCACCTGGATTGCGGCAACTACAGGGAGATAATGCTGCTCTCGGTGCTGGGAAAGGTCCTTGCTAGGATCATTTTCAATAGGATCCGTGATCACTTGCTCACCTACCAGCAACTGGAGCAGTCTGGTTTTACACCTTCGAAGTCTACCATCGACCGCATCCTGGCACTGAGTGTTCTTTTTAAGCGTAAATGTGAATATCAGCAAAGTTTCTTTGCAGCCTTTGTTGATTTTCATAAAGCGTTTGATGCAGTTGATTGAACTGCCATGTGAGATATCCTGAAACTTCAAGGGATGCCCCCAAAGTAGCTGCATGTCATTGCTGGCCTGTACACTGGTACTGTACTGTGAGTGGTGTGCAGATAGAAGGTACAACCTCTGTGTTTTTCCCAGTTGATTCTGGGGTTTGTCAGGGGTGTGTTCTTCCTCCTACCTTGCTTTCATAGATTGGGTGCTGGTCAAGCAGCTGTAGGGCATTCACGGGTGATGAAAGATTCACTGATCATGTCTTTGCCAACAATGCTGTGATTTTTGCGGAGTCAATGGAGGCTCTAATCGGGGCTCTCAAGTGACTGAGTGAGGAGGCTGAGTGTATGGGATTGCAAGTGTCCTGGATAAAAACCAAGATATAGGCCTTTAATGACCTCATAGGCACATCCATCGGCAGTGTGTCTGTCTACGGAGAAAAAGTCGCCATATCGAGAAGTATACTTACCTTGACAGCGACATTCATGTCTTTGATGGATCTTCCCATTAAGTTAGATGGATTGGGAGAGCACTGGGGGGGGTTCATAAGGTCACTGGAAAGGGTTGTGTGGCGCTCCCGATATCTTTGCAAAAAGCCAGAGTTTCAAGTCTTTAGAATCTTGGTGCTACCTGTTTTGTTATATGGTTGCGAGAAATAAATCCACCAAAATTTCCAAACTTTTCACCAAACCATAATTTGTATATTTTAATTAATAATCCATGCTTCCATAACATGTAATATGTCTTTTTTAAATCTAAAAATACTAAAACAACTGCAACAACTATCATCTTATTATTTAAAGCCTTCTTTATGTCATGTTCCAGTAATGTACCATTCATTTTTTAATTTTGTCCCATTCTTCTTTAATTGGAATGCTTTTATTTAGTGATGAACAGTACTTCCTCCAATATTTTTTTTTTGCTAATTTAACAATTTTCCTAGTCTCTGCTACTAGCTGTTTATAATATACTAGCTGCATGTGGTGTTCAGAACAAAAAACAACCTGAAGACTCCCTATCAGTTTTTCATTAAATTAAGCTAAGTGAGCTGGGTCAGGTCGTATCTTGTCTGAGACAGACGTGTGGTCCAGTGCAGCTGTAGCACAAATTGAGTGGGACAGGCTGGAACCTCTCTCAGGTAAACGTATGGTAGCTCATTGTGTGAACATACAATGTGTATGTACAACAAAGCTGAGTTTATCATCTTGGGTTGAATGAGAAGTGAGGTGCATGCAAACGGCAAATAAATTTAAAAGTGTATGCATGCGCCATCTCAGCAAGTGCAAGTCACACTTGTATAGGCTTCTACATGTCCTGTATAATTCACAGTAACTCCCATTGCTGTAGCTGACCGTGAGCAGAGTGGATTGCTCAGTACACGCACACACACACACGCGCACACACACACACACACACACACGCACACACACACACACACACACACACACACACATCTTTTGTAGTGAGAACTGAGCATCATTAATAACCCACTGCAGTTTTTTTTATTTTCTTACTAATTCCAATTTTTGGTATATACATGTCCTGCATAATATGTAAAGTGTTTTAAACCTGATTAACTGCTTCTCGACTGTCTGCACACTTACTGCAATGGCTTATGCCAGCCCATTTACCTTATACTTTGCCGCATCTGCTCTACCAAGGTTTGACTTAACAATTTTGGTTTCTGCATCCTTGCTCTTCCAAAACACTGAGAGTTTATTCTATTATTGTCACTTGACCCTAGGTGCAACAAGGTGCTTCTGTTCACATAACTGCCACCCCTTGGATGTTTTTTGTTTCTCACAACATTTTGAGTTAACTCTAGAGATTTTGTAGTAGAAAATTCCAGAAGATTACCAGTTACAATTATACTGAAACCAGCCTGGCTGGCACCAAGAGTCATGCCTTGGTTGAAATCACTGCACAACATTATTTCTCCTTTCTGGTGTTTAATATGAATATTATCTGAAGCTCCTGGCCTGTATCTGTGTAATTTTATGCATTGGTCTACTGCCACACGATTGGCTGATTAGATAACTGCATTGTTAAGTACAGAAGGTGTACAAGTGTTCCTAATAACTTACTCAGTGAGCAAATATTCTTCATGCTAAGTTGAAGAAATGTGAGGTTCATGTATCTGTTATTATCAGTCTCCCAAAGAGACAAAAAAACAACAAAGGAACTGATTGTCCTGAAGGCACATGGATAGTAATTGCCGATTAACAAATCTGATTAGAAAAGAAACTCCATAAACTAAATCAAAATAGTATTTCAAAAAGAAAGCTGAAATAAATTATAAACAATATATGCATTGTAAGTACTCGATTGGATGAACAACCTGGCCAGGATGGTCCTCAATTTCTCAATTGGTCCCTATCAGGTTGATTACATAATGGATGGATGAGGGATAAGTGGACCTTTTGTCTCCCAGCTTGAAAGGTGGCAGTGCTCCCCTGGCCGAAACACAGTATAGACACCAGCAGTGTTGTCTAGATATTTTAGTCCAGATTGGTGATCCTGTTGGGGTCCTTGGGCACCGCAGGTTTATGCTATGAAGAATGGACATTTCTATTTTGAGGATAAGGGTGCTTTATTAATGACAAATACTGTGTTGGACTGTTAAAGAAAGCTGTGTCTCAGGTAATAAAAAAACTTTTATTTATCCCTTAAACTGTAGGGCCACCTTGTGATCACAATGTATATGTATGAAAACAAAACAAAAAATTTGGCATTACATCTTGCCTGAAGAAGGGGCCTGAGTTGCCTCAAAAGCTTGCATATTGTAATCTTTTTAGTTAGCCAATAAAAGGTGTCATTTTGCTTGGCTTTTCTCTACATTCATAATGGCTAACACGGCACAACACCCTAGTACTACAGGTATCATACCCTAAATTTAAAATTAAGAAACCCCTAAAGAGAACAAATAACTAAATGCAATTGTTCCAGCGGTTCCCAAACTGTGGTACGCGTACCACTGGTGGTACGCGGAGCCTTTTCAGGTGGTATGCATCGCGGTCCCTGAAATTTAATTTATCTGTGCAAAACCCTTTATGACAAGCCTGTTGTGAGCAAAAACCAATGAAACTGTTTAAATACAATAATACATGGATTCCCAAATTTAGTGTGGTGTGAAATATCGTCATCTAAATAAATAAAACCTATTATTTGAATCAGTATTTGATTCATTTAACGCTACCATAATTCCGTTTCGCGGAAGTCAACTTCTACTTCTTCACTCTTTTAAGCTTTTGGTCACTAGATGAAAGCACAATGCCGACACTATTTAGTCTTCGGTAACTGCCTCACAGAAACCGCTCGCGTTTGTTGTTATACGTGCACTGCCGCTGTATCGCATCGTAGTCACTAGATCTAAGCACAAAGCCGATACCATTTCATCTTCGGTAACTGCGTCACATACCGGCCGAAGGCAGGATTTAGTTTCGGGGCGGAATTTATCAATTTATGTACACGCACAAATTTGTTCATTAATTTTATGCATCATTTCTTCCAATTCTTTAACTTTTATTCAGATTTCGGGGCGGTTGTAGTCAGTGTCGTGAATTTGCTGTATATTACCTAATTAAGAATTAATCATTCATTGCAGTACTTGCTTTTTAATTTTTTTGCTAAAAATTCGGGTGGTATGCAACGCAACTCACTTAACCTCAGGTGGTACTTGACGTCCAAAAGTTTGGGAACCCCTGGTTTAAACCAATAAGGGAATACAAAATAAAACTAAAGCTATAGCCATAAACACTAATTTAAAAATTAGTTTTGCTAAACATACCCACATTTGACCTGGACCAAGTAAATGTAGGTAGATCAAGAGTAGGGACCTCCACCATAAAAGGCCCTAATCCTTACAGGTTTTAAATAAGATAAGCCAAACTGGATTCACTGGCTTCCTCATATCTAAAATTAGTGGTCATTAACAAAATAAATGAAAAATGTAATAGTACTTAAACAAAGGCAAAGCCTTGACTAGAATATAACATCATCCTCATTGTTAATTACTAATATAAAATCTATTTAAGACAATTTTTTAATGTACTCAAACACTGATGAATTAAGCAAATTGGGCATGCTTATATCTGTGTTGAGAAATGATTGAAGAGGGGCGGCATGGTGGCACAGTGGTAGCGCTGCTGCCTCGCAGTAAGGTGACCTGGGTTCGCTTCCCGGGTTCTCCCTGCGTGGAGTTTGCATGTTCTCTCCGTGTCTGTGTGGGTTTCCTCCGGGTACTCCAGTTTCCTCCCACAGTCCAAAGACATGCAGGTTAGGTGGACTGGCGATCCTAAATTGTCCCTAGTGTGTGCTTGGTGTGTGTGTGTGTGTCCTGTGGTGGGCTGGCGCCCTGCCCAGGGTTTGTTTCCTGCCTTGTGCCCTGGGATTGGCTGCAGCAGACCCCCGTGACCCTGTAGTTATTTTATAGCGGGTTGGATAATGGATGGATGGATGAAATGATTGAAGAATGTACTCTCTAATTCACACTATTTAATTTAAACAAATATTGGTTATTTTAAAGGAAGTTACTTTCTAATGAAGGTTGGGTTCGTGTTTGAACTGTTCTAAGCATAGCTCCTCTAGTGTCATGTAAGACTATACAGTTAGATGTTGGATTGGTATCAGGCTGCACTGTTTTTCTTCAAGATGGTTCAATGGTAACTTGGTATATTGTACAGTAATTAAGAAAGGCAGTGAAGGAAAAATATTTCTAATGAAATATGAAATTTCTATGTCACGTTTAAAAAAACAGTTAATGAAGAGATTAAGTTTATTCTGGGTAAAATTAAGATTAGAAACTGAATACAAAGGAAAAACAGAATTAATCAATGCTAAATGGTCATTCTTTTGATTTCAACTCATTTTTTTCTTCAAGCACTCTGTCATATGCTTTCTCCAGGCCCACAAAGACAAAATGCAATTCCTTCTGGTGTTCTCTATACTTCTCCATCAACATCTTCAGAGTAAACATCGCAGGTGTGGTGCTCTTTCCTGGTGTGAAACCATACTGCTGCTCACTGATCATCACCTACCTTCTTATCCTAGCTTTCACTACTCTTTTTTATTTTATCTCCCTGTAGTTACTACAGTTCTGCACATCCCCCTTATTCTTAAAAATCGGTACCAATGCACTTCTTATCCACACCTCAGGCATCCTCTCACTTTCCATCCATCCATCCATTTTCCAACCCGCTGAATCCGAACACAGGGTCACGGGGGTCTGCTGGAGCCAATCCCAGCCAACACAGGGCACAAGGCAGGAACCAATCCCGGGCAGAGTGCCAACCCACCGCAGGCCTCTCACTTTCCAAGATTGCATTAAACAATCTGGTTAAAAACTCCTCTCTCAATCTGTTCTTAAAAAAATAAAATATAAACACTACAGGATCAGAATTTTTAGTGACGTCAAGTCATTGAATGAATGAATATTGAATATGACAGGTCTTTAAATTGATAATAAATTGTATCGGACTCTGTTGTAGTATCTAATTGAGCACCTCAGATGAAGTGATATTATCTAAATTTCTAAGCAATATGCAGTTTATATCACATACAATAATATTTAAGGCCACATTCTCAACCAATATTTTTTGGTTTATGAAAGACATTAAAAAATATCCCTTGCAACCACAGCTAAAGGAATATTGTTGTTTTTACTGTTTCAGTAAGCAGCCAAAATCCTGAATGTGTACTTTAACCACAAGGCAGCACAACTAAGCCCCAAGCCACAGACACAATGTCATCTAGCACAGTTCCTGGTTCAAATAAAGGATTTTTATATGTCACCAACATCCCCAAGTAAACAAGGCCATTAAATACAAAATCACAGAGCTCTTCTACTCCTTCCGCCCTCCTAGTGAGTGCTGCCCACTGCCTCTTGACTTTGACTCTCTGAGCTGAGGCTGCGGGCTTCGTTTAAACCAACACCAGGACTGCTTCCCATGCCACCCTATGGTGTGCCAGACTGGCTTCAGCCCAGAGGAACACTGCCACCTGCTATGTGGGGGAATGAACTGTTCCTGACAGCTACCTTCCCCAAGTCTTTCCAATATTCTTTGTTTCCAACCAGAACTAAGATTGCTCAGCTGAGTTGTGTCTTCACTGTTGCCATCCTTCCATTATAACATCCCAGCCGGATGATATTGCCATCCATTCCAGTCAGGAAGCTAGCCCATCCTCCTTGGCTCTTACTGTAGTATTATGTTGTTAAAGACTCTAGACGATAATTGTTTTCTTCTAACTTTCATGGCAATATTGCTGTATCCATCATTCTAGGGTTTGTCAGTCTTTGTTCCAACAATAAGCCCTCTCTGAAAGTAACTCAGGTTTATTCTTTAAGCCATTGTATGTAACATACTGAGCTAACAGATTTGTTCAGTAATTTGATATGTGATCCTTACTGTGATTGAAAGTGAAATGTGTGAATTTAACACCTTGATGTTAAGAGTTTTCTACATGAAATTTGAGAAATATGTGAATGTGCTTTGTTAAACTGACGATGATTTCATTACCTCAACACTAGATTGAATGCCCTGTTTCACTTTAACATTACTTACAGTGCATTCAGAAAGTATTCACAGCGCATCACTTTTTCCACATTTTGTTATGTTACAGCCTTATTCCAAAATGGATTAAATTCATTTTTTCCCTCAGAATTCTACACACAACACCCCATAATGACAATGTGAAAAATGTTTACTTGAGGTTTTTGCAGATTTATTAAAAATAAAAAAACTGAGAAATCCCATGTACATAAGTATTCACAGCCTTTACTCAATACTTTGTCGATGCACCTTTGGCAGCAATTACAGCCTCAAGTCTTTTTGAATATGATGCCACAAACTTGGCACACCTATCCTTGGCCAGTTTCGCCCATTCCTCTTTGCAGCACCTCTCAAGCTCCATCAGGTTGGATGGGAAGCGTCGGTACACAGCCATTTTAAGATCTCTCCAGAGATGTTCAATCGGATTCAAGTCTGGGCTCTGGCTGGGCCACTCAAGGACATTCACAGAGTTGTCCTGAAGCCACTCCTTTGATATCTTGGCTGTGTGCTTAGGGTCGTTGTCCTGCTGAAAAATGAACCGTCGCCTCAGTCTGAGGTCAAGAGCGCTCTGGAGCAGGTTTTCATCCAGGATGTCTCTGTACTTTGCTGCAGTCATCTTTCCCTTTATCCTGAATAGTCTCCCAGTCCCTGCCGTTGAAAAACATCCCCACAGCATGATGCTGCCACCACCATGCTTCACTGTAGGGATGGTATTGGCCTGGTGATGAGCAGTGCCTGGTTTCCTCCAAACGTGACGCCTGGCATTCACACCAAAGAGTTCAATCTTTGTCTCATCAGACCAGAGAATTTCTTTCTCATGGTCTGAGAGTCCTTCAGGTGCCTTTTGGCAAACTCCAGGCGGGCTGCCATGTGCCTTTTACTAAGGAGTGACTTCCGTCTGGCCACTCTACCATACAGGCCTGATTGGTGGATTGCTGCAGAAATGGTTGTCCTTCTGGAAGGTTCTCCTCTCTCCACAGAGGACCTCTGGAGCTCTGACAGAGTGACCATCGGGTTCTTGGTCACCTCCCTGACTAAGGCCCTTCTCCCCCGATTGCTCAGTTTAGATGGCCGGCCAGCTTTAGGAAGAGTCCTGGTGGTTTCGAACTTCTTCCACTTACGGATGATGGAGGCCACTGTGCTCATTGGGACCTTTTAAAGCAGCAGAAATTTTTCTGTAACCTTCCCCAGATTTGTGCCTCGAGACAATCCTGTCTCAGAGGTCTACAGACAATTCCTTTGACTTCATGCTTGGTTTGTGCTCTGACATGAACTGTCAACTGTGGGACCTTCTATAGTCAGGTGTGTGCCTTTCCAAATCATGTCCAATCAACTGAATTTACCACAGGTGGACTCCAATGAAGCTGCAGAAACATCTCAAGGATGATCAGGGGAAACAGGATGCACCTGAGCTCAATTTTGAGTTTCATGGCAAAGGCTGTGAATACTTATGTACATGTGCTTTCTCAGTTTTTTTATTTTTAATAAATTTGCAAAAACCTCAAACTTTTTTCACGTTGTCATTATGGGGTGTTGTGTGTAGAATTCTGAGGAAAAAAATGAATTTAATCCATTTTGGAATAAGGCTGTAACATAACAAAATGTGGAAAAAGTGATGCGCTGTCAATACTTTCCGGATGCACTGTATGTTTTTATGTTCTTTAATATTTTTTTGCTTTTGAACTTTGTGCTTACATTTTCAATTCCACTTTTCATTGCTCATTACACTAAACAATATATTTGCTTCTCTACTTACCAGGCTCTGATTTGGGATCAAATTACAAAAGTATCCCACTGTATGACAGAATGGTATCATCCATTTTGCTTTGCTTTGCTTTGTCACTCAATTCCTTTGCTTAAGAAGCAGCTGCCATAACCTTTTTCATTGACATTTAACTTCAGCTCAAGTGTCAGTTCTCCACCCTCAGAGCCTCTTTGCAGTGCAGTTTCCGCGTCTCATCTGATAACACTAATCAATAACAGGCAAAATTACATCCAAAGACATCTGCATAATGTACCATTTAAACACTTGGTTAGTGATGAAAAGAACCATTACTCAATGATTGGTCACCTTGAAGGACAAAACTTTGTATAAACCAAAAGATTGTGCTTAGGTGCAAGCAAGAAAGTAATGGCAAAAGTTTACTTCTTGCTTTATAAACCATTGAAACACTAGTTGTGTGCTCTCTTTATGATCTCCATGCTCTCAGTCTGATCTTAAATGTGTGCCATTGCAAGAACAAGAATGCCATGAGTCCAAACCTTGCTAAAGTAAAGCAAGGTACATGACCAAGAAAGACCTACATACAGCCAGACTTTATTTTTGCTAAAGAGAGGAGGACCACTGAGTATGAAACCTTGGTGAAAACTGCAGTACTGCCCACAACCAAAAGGCACAACCAACATGAAGAATGAGAGCTCCTGAACAAAGACAGAAAAAATGCACTGAACATCCTTCTGTGTGTGCTGAAGAAAGCTGACCCAGAAGGATTTGGACAAAGCATCGCCTACACCCAGAGTTAACAGGAATCATAAATACACCTACATTAAATCACAAATACACCTGCATTGATTCTAAGAACTATTACTTGTAACTTGTAGTTAGGATAAAGCCAGCTAATGTATCTTGATTATTGACAGAGCAGGAGTAAGCATTGTGAAAGATAAGTTTTTTTTTAGCTGTTATAAGTTTCTTTTCTTAAATTCAGTAGGAAAGCTCAGAGCAGCATCTCGCACACATGCACCCAGAGTAGCTGTGGGTGGAGGGAAGGTGGGGTTAACAGATACCGAAGGTCATAAAGGAGGACAAAGCCATGATAAAGGAGAACAAATGAGAAAGTGTCCTGTTCTATTCATGAAACACTGTTTGAACTGTGTGTTACAATGAAAACTTTATAAACAACCAATTTGACAGGTCACAAAATGAGTCATCAAAATTAAAAGTTATAATTAGCAGTTTCATATTTTTCATACAAGGCGACTTTTCGCAGTAGTTCATCATTCCTGGCAACATAGTCTATTTCTTTCTTTTGTCCACTGTGCGTTGATTAAGGAAGATGCTCTTTCAACATTGCCATTGTGCACAGGAATACAAAAGAACATATGAACACCACTGTTCATGAAGGAGATGGTCAAAAAACTTGTCATCTTTCTGTCTTGCGAATGATTTAAAAACATCCAACGAAAGCACGGAAATTCATCAAAGGGTGTCATCCACTTTTCCAAATAATCAATGCACCCTTTGTACAAAGACTGAATCTCTGTCATGGATGTCTTGCATTCCTCATCTCGGCTGTCTTCACACAGTTTTTTCAGAAGTTCTCTCACTTTCAGGGAAATGAAAGTTTCGCTCTGTCTGCTAAGCAGAGCTTGCTTTGTCAACTGTAGGATGCTACAAACCTTCAATGCCGAAGTTTCTTCCCTTTCAGTAGTTGCAATTTTCATCTGAAATACAGAGAATGCAAAAACCACAAATATACACCTGAAAAACTGTTCTCGAAAAAATTCTTTATTAGCACCAGTGGCTGATTTATGCTCTGAAAGTATGCTTTCAGTGCAGGGAATAACTGCAAAATAGCCTCTCAATTACTGGAAATAGGCTGAGTCATCTAGTTATGATGTGGTACAGCAACTGCTGATAGTTAACATCAACAAATTCACAGAAATTTTTTAGAGCCTCCATGTGAATAGTATACAAAGAAAAATAGTTGAACAACTTCAGCACAATTGTTTCAAAATCAACTGCCATTAAATCTGCACCGTGTCTAATATAGTTATGAAGAACATGGGCTGGACCACCAAGGCCCACCAATGGCTTCATCAGGCTCATTTTCAGCTGTAAAAAAACATTATTGCTTTCTTTCCTGTTGATGCCCCCAAAATTCATGTTTGCATTGTCTCCTGCAAATGCAATGCATTTTGACGACAGACTGTATTTCTCAAGGGTTTCCAGCAGATAATTAGATACCGTTTCAGACATTTCATTTAGCATTCTGTCCAGTGCAAGTAATCTAGTCTGAGTTCCACCAGTTTTCCAATTAAAATACTGAAAAGATTATTGGGACTCATTTCTCTACAATATGGTTACTGGCATCAGTTGCAATTCCAAAGCAGTTAATGCCATTTAATGATATTACTACATTCGTAACAGTGTGAGGACCTCTTTTTAGTGTTACTGCTGGATGACATTTTTAGATAAAAGACTACTGCATATTTGTATAATAAGTACAGACAACACATAATGGCAAAGTGGGCATAGGTGTGTAGCCGTGTTTTGTTTTCGATAAAACATAGATGATTTATGTATAACATAGAGATGATAGCGTGCGATTCTAGCCAATAACACGGTCAAGTCAGTGATTGATGAAAGTCGGACATTTTCACCTTTTTAGGCAATGCCTGTCAGATGGAGAACACAATGCTGAAAATTTTGCTAGATGTCTGGTAACCCTATTGGTGGTAAACTAGTGTACACTAGCTGTGAGCAAATCCAATTGAAAGATCAGCATTCCTAGAGAGCATATTAAAGCTGATCTGGAACAAACAATGTTTGCTGAATAATTCTTTATATAAAAATAAAAAAATAGAATTAATAAGTTATGTGCCTTTTTCTATTGGAGAGAAAAAGGATCAAACTAACCTAGGGCAGCTTTATGTTTTGTGTTGTTATTGTCCTCTGCCTGTATCTTCTTCTTCTTCTTCTTCTTTCGGCTGCTCCCGTTAGGGGTTGCCACAGCGGATCACCTTCTTCCATATGTTTTTGTCCTCTGCATCTTTTTCTGTTACACCCATCACCTGCATGTCCTCTCTCACCACATCAATAAACCTTTGCTTAGGCCTTCCTCTTTTCCTCTTCCCTGGCAGCATCTTCCTTAGCATCCTTCTCCCAATATACCCAGCATCTCTCTACACATGTCCAGACCAACATAATCTCGCCTCTCTGGCTTTGTCTCCCAACCATCCAACTTGACGTCCTCTAATGTCCTCATTTCTAATCCTGTCCATCCTCGTCACGCCCAATGCAAATCTTATCATCTTTAACTCTGCCACTTCCAGCTCTGTCTCCTGCTTTCTGGTCAGTGCCATCGTCTCCAACCCATATAACATAGCTGGTCTCACTACCATCCTGTAGACCTTCCCTTTCACTCTTGCTGATACCCGTCTGTCACAAATTACTCCTGACACTGTTCTCCACCCATTCCACCCTGCCTGCACTGTCTTTTTCACCTCTCTTCCACAATCCCCATTACTCTGTACTGTTGATCCCAAGTATTTAAACTCATCCACCTTCGCCAACTCCCTGCATCCTCACCATTCCACTGACCTCCCTCTCATTTACACACGTATTCTGTCTTGTTCCTATTGACCTTCATTCCTCTCCTCTCTAGAGCATATCTCCATCTCTCCAGGGTCTCCTCAACCTGCTCCCTACTATCGCTACAGATCACAATGTCATCAGCAAACATCATAGTCCACGGGGACTCCTGTCTAATCTCGTCTGTCAACCTGTCCATCACCATTGCAAATAGGAAAGGGCTCAGAGCCGATCCCTGATGTAATCCCACCTTTGACTTGAATGCATCCGTCTCTCCTACCGCAGACCTCATCACTGTCACACTTCCCTCGTACATATCCTGTACAACTCTTACATACTTCTCTGCCACTCCTGACTTCCTCATACAATAACACAGCTACTCTCGAGGCACCCTGTCATATGCTTTCTCCAGGTCCAAAAAGACACAATGCAACTCCTTCTGGCATCTTTTATTACCCTTATATTATGAATAAATTGTATTATTTGGTTTATTGTAGCAAGCGTGTTTGGGTTGTTTGTTGAAAAATAATCTATCATCATGTCTATCAGTTTATGAATTTATAAATTCTAAAGATCTTAATTGTCTATCCTTCACATTCACATATTGAATTGTGTTTTCACTTCCATGTCAAAGCCTGAAATTAAACTGCATTTTTAATAGTTTATAAGTGAAATTTTTGGTCATCTGCCAGTGGACAGTGTTCAGTGCGAACAATCAATTTAAATGCATGTCTTTTACCATAGGAGGACGTTTGCTTCCCTGGAGGAAAACTTCCATTAGAACATGCCTACTCCATACAGAGGGCAAGCTCTGTGTCCAAGCTCAGATCAAGTTCTGTGAAGACATCAGCTTCCTCTTCACTGTTCTATTGTGCTACTTTTAAGTAATATGCATGTCTTTGAATGACCATTTTATCTATTGCTTAGTAATTTGTGTATTTCACAACTGTCCTAACTTAATATAATATTTTCAAACCTATTCTCAAAATTTAAACGCCCAATGCTCATGGCCTCCAGCACTTATTTATCTCAGGAACCAGCCTCGGACAAAGTTCCTCTCTCTCTCTCTCTCTCTCTCTCTCTCTCTCTCTCTCTCTCTCTCTCTCTCTCACACACACACACACACACACACACACACACAATGATTGCACCACTATGTTTGTCCGCATTATCGTTTAACATATGTGAATTGTTCTGAAAGCTCCAATTAGTATTCCTATTGCTTCATATGTTTTGGAGTAAGTAAACAAAAGCAACATTGGTGGCAACAGCAAGTTTTTTTTAATGTAAGATGCATACAAGTAAGATTTATGTTTATAAAAAAGTTTTAGTTTAAATTATTCTCTATATTGGTCTGTAAGCTTTTTATTAAAAAAATGGCACCATACTGTTCCTGGTTAAGTGGAACGACTTGCTTTTTTCTGACTGGTGCTCTTTGTAATTTGCAAACTGTGTGGAATTTTTGAAAACGTTTGCATCCACCCATATTTCGTAATATAATATCATACATTCTTAAAAAGGTCATTCATTCCCTGCACAGAATGTTGTAGTACACACCTAAGCGAAGCGGCTTATCCTGGTGAAATGATAATCAATTGTCAAGAATGAAACGGAGGGACCCCGCCCCTTGGGCAGGAGCGCCCTTTAAACGTGAAACCGTCTTCCTGAACGCATGCGCTCTCGCGGCCAGCGATCTTATAGGCCTGAATGGCAGCATTTTCTTGTGCTGCCGTAGCCATCTTTGTTGATGTGTCACCTCGGAAAGCCTTGGTGACGAAACAAATCGGTCCTTCATTTATGCAGTGTTAGGTTTTACTCAGGACTGCTGATTATACTTATTAGCAGAATGAAGGTGACATTTCCATAAATAAGGTAGGTGACATCGAATGAGGTTGCGGTGACGCAAGTGCTTTTGAAAGCAGGGCTCCTAAGTAAATCGTGGAGTAGTTCGCGGCTGGTACATCTGGGTACTAATCTGACAGAAAGTGGGAGTTGCGCTTTGGTAATGCTGGAATGTAGTGCGAGATGAATTTGAAGCCAGTTCAATTTGTTTCTGCTTTGTAATGTGCGCTGGTGATATTTTTTCTCTTTCGCAAAAGGGCAGTTTTCATTTTTATATTGTACTGTCCTGCGTATCACTAAAGGAATTGGGTGACCTTTGTTGTCAAGATTTCAGCTTCCTGTAGCAAGCTCAGGTGCCTTTTGTTTCACTTGCGATTGTGTATGTATTATGTAATTATCAATTTTGTTTTTTTTAATCGGTATGCTTTTAATAGTTATACAGCTGGATGTACGTGTGTGTGTTTTTTTTTTTTTTGCATTATTTGAAATTTGAAATGTCAAAGACACGGTGAACTCTGTGCTTGGTAGTGGTTGCCTGGTTAAATATAAAAAAAAAGGAATATCATTTATACGTAATGGAATTAAAAATAAAACCGAAATGCAATCCACGCTTTACATTTAGAGAGGTACCTTTTTGGGCAGCCGGTATCTGGCAATGAGAACACCTGTTTTATGTGATACATGGGAGTACAAAATTCTGTAATGGTACGGTTATGCTGAACTCCCTGTTGAACGTCCGAAATGCCGCAGCTTTTGAAATGATGATGGCCACTTTACATTTTAATCCTTGGTTTTTATGATAAGATACTGTATTATGTCAGAAGAATTGGATTGTTTTTCTGTGGTCCAGGAACAGAGCTCTGCCTCCTCACAGATCCAGAGCCCTTGGGACAAATCCTGCATATAAACTTAATGAAGTTTGCACGTGTTATCAGTGCCTATCTGTGTTTTTCTACAGGTACTTCATTTTTTCTTATAGATCATAAAGGTTTATGTGACTCTGTTAATAAGTGAATGTTCCATGTATTGGACTGGCATTCTATCAAATGTTCTGACCTTGCACCTAAGCCTGCCAGGCTGGCCCCCTCTGACTATGAAATAATTGTGTGTTGCATAACCAATGGAAATAACCTTTTAAAATGCATTACATTTTAAAGTTAGAGGGTCCAGAAAATCATACAAAGGCAAAGAAAGCAGGTGTTGATGGTGATGATGCTCATTGTCCAGCCATTGTTGAAGGATGTACACTATCAGGAGCTCATTGTATGTGTCAGTTGCCTTGGAAGGGCAATAGGCAGAGGAACTTGCACAGTGAAGAGAGAGCTATGGCCTGGTACACGGGAGGCCATTCTTTCAGAAAACAGGCAGTCATGGTATCACTTGTGGATTAGGATATGGTGATTATAGCCAGTGAGCTGTAGCATAATGATCTAGCTATCTTAAAAAGATTTTTGTGTAGTGGATGAAAAGAAGAGTACAGTGTGTATAGAATGATTCCTAGGGGAAGTGAGCAAAATGATTACCTTTACTTCTTTATTTTATTAAAAGTTGTGGAATGCTGTGATGTGTTGTATTTTGCCATTAGACATGTGTTTCATAGCAGTATGTTGAGGCAAAAAGGTGAGAATTAGAAGGGCCAGCTTTTTCAGGAGTGGAACATTTGCTGCAGTAACCATCTTTGTCCAGAAAGTAATAGGGTTGCAGTACTGATCCATTGTGGTGATGCACATTAAGGTCTGTTGTGATGCGTTGTTGTTGTTGTGTGTGTTTTTTTTTTTTTTTTTTAATAAATATAATAAAAGTGGTATGGCTCAGAGTCCATGTGTGTGTTTGCGCGACCCTGGGATGTTTAGTGAGGAATTTGGGGCTGTTCGCACTTACATATGCGAGCATAGTTGTGTCCACTTTCCTTTAGCACATCACCTCAGTGGAGGTATAAAGGAGAGCCTGAACCTGAGAGACGAAAAAACAAGAAGAGAGCAGATTGAAAATGAAAGCAAAGGAACTGCAGAATTGGAAATGAGATCCAGCACAGTGGAGAAAAGTCCTGTAAGAGAGCAAAGAGTGACGGATCTGGGTTGATGGAGATCTGTTAGATGCCAAGGCTGCTTAGAGGAAGACAGAGGTCTCCCTCCAAGCATCATTGCAGACCCAGATGGAAGCAGTCATTATGAAAACTGGGGAGAGGGACTGTAACTGCTGGTGTCTAGTCCAGCTCCAGGGCCAATTGATCAGTTAGGCGCCGCCGTGAGTGGCAGCCTTTCCAGCAGCTCCATGTAGGACTTTACCTTTCTACCTTTTTCTCTATCTCTCTGATCACTCCTACCACTTCCTGCTATGTGAACCCGTTTCCTGGACACTTTTTACTACTTGGACATGGATTTTTATACACCGAGACTCGTCTATTCAGGTAGTCAACTTTTAGCGCTGAGAACAAAGGCCCGTGCCATTGTGGTTCCCTGTTTACCTGATGAGGTAAGAAGGCCGTATCGTGGCAGCAGAGCCTGCGCTAAGCTAAAGGCTAGGCGGCTAGCGAGGAAGTGGGGATACAAGCCTTCGGTGTCTTCTGTAATCCTGGGAAATGTGAACTCACTACCAAATAAGATTGATGAACTGGCTGTGCTGGTGAAAAATGTCAGGAACTACAGAGAATGCAGTTTGTTGTGTTTTTGTGAAACATGGCTAACAACTAGCATCCCAGATGCTAACATGGAGCTACCCGGGTTTAGCACAGTTAGAGCAGACAAAGATGCAAATACCTGCGGGAAGCAGAAAGGAGGAGGACTCGCTCTCTATGTGAACACAAGGTGGTGCAACCCTGGACATGTAAACGTCAAAATCTCCACTTGCTGCAGGGACATCGAACTGTTGGCCGAAAGTCTGCGTCCCTATTACTTGCCCAGAGAGTTTGGGCACGTCATTATTGTTATTATTTACATCCCTCCTTGCGCGGACGTGGAGATAGTGGGTGACATCATCCACTCTGCTGTTGCTAAACTACAAACACAGGACCCTGAGGCGCTTGTGCTAATCTCTGGAGATTTTAACCATGTGACGCTGGACAAAACATTATCTGCCTTCTCCCAATATGTGGATTGTAACACCCGGGGAAATAGGATTATTGACCTACTGTATACAAACGATAGGATTATTGACCTACTGTATACAAACGTTAAGGATACATGCAGCCCCACCCTACTGCCTGTGCTTGGGAAAGCAGATCATAACCTGGTTCTACTTCAGCCTCACTACAAACCAGGAAGTGGTCCCCGGAGGCAGAGAAGGCTCTGAGAGACTGCTTTGGAACTACGGACTGGGATATCCTGCAGGGGTCACATAGTGAGAACACTGAGGAGGTTGTTGACTGCACTACTGACTACATCAACTTCTGTATGGACATTGTAGTTCCAGTAAGAACAGTACGCTGCTATGCTAACAACAAGCCATGGATTACAAGTGACATCAATGGCCTTTTGAACCAGAAGAAAAGGGCTTTTAAAGGTGGTGATCGGCATGAGCTCAAGCGCGTGCAGATGGAACTCCGAGTCCAGCTCAGGGCAGCGAAGGAGCAGTACAGGAGAAAACTGGAGCAAAAGTTGCAGAATAACAGCATGAAGGAAGTGTGAGATGGGATGAAGATCATCACTGGCTGTAGCTCGAAGTGGGGTGTCTCCATCGAGAGAGATGGAGAGAAAGCAAACCTGATGAACAACTTTTTTTAGCAGGTTTGACCTCCCTAACCCACTCTCACTCTCACCTCAGAGTATTGCATCCTCCACCCATCCTTCTGCTGATACCAGCATAGGAGAGAGTTTTCCCACCAACTACAATTACAGCAGCCCAGGTAAGCAGAGAGCTGAGGAGACTTCGTGCCAGCAAAGCAGTGGGTCCAGATGGAGTATCGCCACGACTGTTGAAGGCCTGTGCATTAGAGCTGGGTAGTCCTCTACAGGGCATCATCAACCTGAGCCTTGAACAGGGGAGAGTCCTGAGGCTTTTGAAAACCTCTTGCATTACCCCAGTCCCAAAGGTACCACATCCTAGTGAGCTGAATGACTTCAGGCCTGTCGCCCTGACGTCATATGTGATGAAGACCATGGAGCGGCTGCTGCTTCACCACCTGAGGCCACAGGTCCACCACGCCCTCGATCCTCTGCAGTTCACATACCAGGAGAAGGTGGGAACGGAGGATGCCATCATCTATATGCTACACCAATCCCTCTCCCACTTGGACAGAGGCAGTGGTGCAGTAAGAATTATGTTTCTGGACTTCTCTAGCACCTTCAACACCATCCAACCTCTGCTTCTTAGGGACAAGCTGACAGAGATGAGAGTAGATTCATACCTGGTGGCATGGATCGTGAACTATCTTACAGACAGACCTCAGTATGTGCGTCTCGGGAACTGCAGGTCTGACATTGTGGTCAGCAGCACAGGAGCGCCGCAGGGGACTGTACTTTCTCCGGTCCTGTTCAGCCTATATACATCGGACTTCCAATACAACTCGGAGTCCTTCCACGTGCAAAAGTTCGCTGACGACACTGCTATCGTGGGCTACATCAAGAGTGGGCAGGAGGAGGAGTATAGGAACCTAGTAAAGGACTTTGTTAAATGGTGCGACTCAAACCACCTACAACTGATCACAAGCAAAACCAAAGAGCTGGTGGTGGATTTTAGGATTTTAGGTGACAATGTGCAGAGGGTACAGACCTATAAATACCTGGGAGTGCAGCTAGATGATAAACTGGACTGGATTGCCAATACTAATGCCTTGTACAAGAGAGGACAGAGTAGACTATACTTCCTTAGAAGGCTGGTGTCTTTCAACATCTGCAATAAGATGCTGCAGGTGTTCTATCAAACGGTTGCAGCGAGCGCCCTCTTCTACGCGGTGGTGTGCTGGGGAGGCAGCATAAAGAATATGGGCACCTCTCGCCTGCACAAACTGGTGAGGAAGGCAGGCTCTATTGTAGGCATGGAGCTGGACAGTTTGACATCCATGGCAGAGCGACGGGCGCTGAGCAGGCTCCTGTCAATCATGGAGAATCCACTGCATCCACTGAACAGTATCATCTCCAGACAGAAGAGCAGCTTCAGCGACAGACTGCTGTCACTGTCCTGCTCCACTGACAGACTGAGGAGATCGTTCCTCCCCCACACTATGCGACTCTTCAAGGGGGGGTAAACGGTAACATTATACAATGTTATTAACTGTTATACCTGCCTTGCACTCTCCACCTTGCACTTTTTAATTTGCACTGTGTTTTTATCACTCTTTAATGTTGTTTTTATCAGTATGCTGCTGCTGGAGTATGTGAATTTCCCCTTGGGGATTAATAAATATCTATCTCTCATTGGGTGAGCTGGGGAGACTGGGAGAGAAAAGTGTGCTGGGCAGAGCAGATAAGAACTCAGTGCCTGGATTTTTTAAAAATTATTGCTGTTTTCTTCTTTTCTGAAGAACACCTGGTCTTTATTATGGATTTTTGATTTTTTTTTTTAAGACTGCACTTTGAATTGAACTCTGGACTTTATTTGAAATAAATTACTTTGGCAACATTTTTTTAACTGCAGATGGATTTTTCAGTTAATTTCTCCAGAAACTCAACCTAATTCGGATTGTGATATTTTCTTTTTGTTTGTGCAAAACATTTTGGGAAGTCAAGCAGGGCCTCCTTTATGTCACAATGAAATGCCTCTAGTTTTCTCTGGAAAGAAAATACAGCTGACATGATGTCACAATTTGCATTGTTTCTGCCCTGGATCTAGACTTTTTAATCACTGAGGTGGGATGTTCTATCAGACAAAAAAACAACCTCCAATTTTTCTTTTATTTTTGCATGAACCCTACCAATGTTTTAGCTTTTGCACTCGTTTAAACAGAAAAAAAGCTGTTCTTTCTGAATAAGATAGATAGACAGATACTTTATTAATCCCAAGGGGAAATTCACATACTCCAGCAGCACCTTACTGATACAAAAAAAATATTAAATTAAAAATTGATAATAATGCAGGTAAAAACAGACAATAACTTTATATAATGTTAACGTTTACCCCCCCCCCCGGGTGGAATTGAAGAGTCACATAGTTTGGGGGAGGAACGATCTCCTCAGTCTGTCAGTGGAGCAGGACAGTGACAGCAGTCTGTCGCTGAAGCTGCTCTTCTGTCTGGAGATGACACTGTTTAGTGGATGCAGTGGATTTTCCATAATTGATAGGAGCCTGCTGAGCGCCCGTCGCTCTGCCACAGATGTCAAACTGTCTAGCTGCATGCCAACAATAGAGCCTGCCTTCCTCACCAGTTTGTCCAGGCATGAGGCGTCTTTCTTCTTAATGATGCCTCACCAGCACACCACCGCGTAGAAGAGGGCACTCGCCACAACCGTCTGACAGAACATCTGCAGCATCGTATTGCAGATGTTGAAGGACGCCAGCCTTCTAAGGAAGTATAACCGGCTCTGTCCTTTCTTACACAGAGCATCAGTATTGGCAGTCCAGTCTAATTTATCATCTAGCTGCACTCCCAGGTATTTATAGGTCTGCACCATCTGCACGCAGTCACCTTTGATGATCACGGGTTCCATGAGGGGTCTGGGCCTCCTAAAATCCACCACCAGCTCCTTGGTTTTGCTGGTGTTCAGGTGTAGGTGGTTTGAGTCACACCATTTAACAAAGTCATTGATTATGTCCCTATACTCCTTTTCCTGCCCACTCCTGATGCAGCCCACGATAGCAGTGTCATCAGCGAACTTTTGCATGTGGCACGACTCCGAGTTGTGTTGGAAGTCCGATGTATATAGGCTGAAGAGGATCGGAGAAAGTACAGTCCCTTGTGGCGCTCCTGTGTTGCTGACCACAATGTCAGTCGTGCAGTTCCCAAGACACACATACTGAGGTCTGTCTTTAAGATAGTCCACGATCCATGCCACCAGGTATGAATCTACTCCCATCTCTGTCAGCTTGTCCCTAAGGAGCAGAGGTTGGATTGTGTTGAAGGCGCTAGAGAAGTCTAGAAACATAATTCTTACAGCACCACTGTCTCTGTCCAAGTGAGAGAGGGATCGATGTAGCATATAGATGATGGCATCCTCTGCTCCCACCTTCTCCTGATATGCAAACTGCAGAGGGTCGAGGGCGTGTTGAACCTGTGGCCTCAGGTGGTGAAGCAGCAGCCTCTCCATGGTCTTCATCACATGTGATGTCAGAGCAACAGGCTGGAAGTCATTCAGCTCACTAGGATGTGATACCTTTGGCACTGGGGTGATGCAAGATGTTTTCCAAAGCCTCGGGACTCTCCCCTATTCCAGGCTCAGGTTGAAGATGCGCTGTAGAGGACCCCCCAGCTCCGATGCACAGACCTTCAGCAGTCGTGGTGATACTCCATCTGGACCCGCTGCTTTGCTGGCACGAAGTCTCCTCAGCTCTCTGCTCACTTGCGCTGTTGTAATTATAGGTGGGGATGTCTCTCCTATGCTGGTATCAGCAGAAGGATGTGTGTAGGGTGCAGTACTCCGAGGTGAGAGTGAGAGTGGGTTAGGGTGGTTAAACCTATTAAAGAAGTTGTTCATTTGGTTTGCTCTCTTCATGTCTCTCTCGATGGTGGTACCCCGCTTCGAGCTGCAGCCAGTGATGATCTTCATCCCATCCCACACTTCCTTCATGCTGTTATTCTGCAACTTCTGCTCCAGCTTTCTCCTGTACTGCTCCTTCGCCTCCCTGAGCTGGACTCGGAGTTCCTTCTGCACGCGCTTGAGCTCATGCTGATCACCGCCTTTAAAAGCCCTTTTCTTCTGGTTCAAAAGGCCCTTTATGTCACTTGTAATCCATGGCTTGTTGTTAGCATAGCGGCATACAGTTCTTACTGGAACTACAATGTCCATACAGAAGTTGATGTAGTCAGTAGTTCAGTCAACAACTTCCTCAATGTTCTCACTATGTGATCCCTGCAGGATATCCCAGTCTGTAGTTCCAAAACATTCTCTCGGAGAATTCTCAGCCTCCGGGGTCCACTTCCTGAATGATTGTGTGGTTGCAGGTAGGACCCTCACTTTTGGTTTGTAGTGAGGCTGAAGTAGAACCAGGTTATGATCTGCTTTCCCAAGCACAGGCAGCGGGGTGGCGCTGTATGCGTCTTTAACGTTTGCATACAGTAAATCAATAGTCTTATTTCCCCGGGTGTTACAGTCCACATACTGGGAGAAGGCAGGTAATGTTTTGTCCAGCGTCACATGGTTAAAGTCTCCAGCGATTAGCACAAGCGCCTCAGGGTGCTGCGTTTGTAACTTAGCAACAGCAGAATGGATGATGTCACTCACTGTCTCCACGTCCGCCCGAGGAGGGATGTACACGATGACAACAATGACGTGTCCAAACTCCCTGGGCAAGTAATAGGGACGCAAACTTACGGCCAACAGTTCGATGTCCCTGCAGCAAGTGGAGATTTTGACGTTAACATGTCCAGAGTTACACCACCGTGCATTAACATAGAGAGTGAGTCCTCCTCCTTTGTGCTTCCCGCAGGTACTTGCATCTCTGTCCGCTCTAACTGTGCTAAACCCGGGTAGCTCCACGTTAGCATCTGGGATGGTGTTATTTAGCCACGTTTCGCAAAAGCACAACAAACTGCATTCTCTGTAGGTTCTGACATTTTTCACCAGCGCAGCCAGTTCGTCGATCTTATTTGAGATTGAGTTCACATTCCCCAGAATCACAGAAGGCACCGAAGGCTTAAACGCCACTTTCTTGCAAGCCGCTTCATTTTTAGCTTAGTGCCAGCTCTGCTGCCACGATACTGCCTTCTTACCTCGTCAAGTAAATAGGAAACCACACCGGCACTGGCATTTGTTCTCAGCGCTCGAAGTTGAGAACTTGAATAGACGAGTCTCTGCGTGTAAAAATCCATGCCCACGTTGTAAAAGTAAGTGTGTCCAGGGAACGAATCCACATAAAATAAAGTGATAGGAGTGATCAATAAAAAAGAGAAAAATAAAATTAGAAAAATACACATACACATACAGTCATACACGGAGCTGCTGAAAAGGCTGCCACTCTCGGCGGCGCCGGAACTAATGCACCATCAACATTTCAGTATGCTGCATCTGCTGAGCCACCAAACATTATTATGGAGGAATAAATTATCAATTTTGCACTATCCTATGTCAGTATTGTTCACATCAAATGATGCTGTAGTGTTGGAGATGCTTTTAAGTAATTAACAATTGTCATTCTTGCCATGAATTATGAGTACGTTTCATCTAGACTTTCACACAAAACTGTCTGGTGGAGTAAGAGTAATATGTCATCTTGTCTTGTTTGAAAGATCTTTAACATTTCACCAGTCCCTTAGGTTTACTTGTAATGGGTGATGCTCCGTCTCTAGCGGTGGACACCATATGTTTCAGGTCTCTCGCTTTGCATCAGCCTTATCTGTACAAATACAATCAAAATACCCTTTGTCAGTCTTTAATTTTTTTGCCTTAATTTGATGTTATTTACCTGTTTTACACACTAAAGATCTCATTTCAACCCTTGGATCGCATCTTGCCTGTTTGTTGGCTAATCATGCAAAAGTGGTTAAACCAATTTTCAACAAATTTTGCATATAGACTTTTTTGCTAATCCAACATAAAATATAGGCCGAATGATATTTTTAAAGTTTCATTGAGGAGAGTGGGATTGTAGTGGAAGGTGACCCCAAAACTGTGCATTACGTGATCTTTATTATACATGCAAAATTTAATTAAGCTAAGCTAACTTAAAATCCAGGCTCCAAGGTGTTTCAAAGATTTCATCACTAAGGGTAGTCTTAGTGAGGCCTTCAAATGATGCCCTTGTTGCAGCATTGTTATCCTGCTTGAAGCTTGATATGGTGCCTGCATCTAGTTTAATTTTGTGGCTGTTATCGCAGTGTCCTTGAGACAGTTCTCAAAATTTGTTTGTTTGGTGTCATAGTAGCAACTGTTTCATGACAAATTAGGCACATTGATTTTACTCTTTTTTTCCTCTCTGGAAGAAGAAAGACATAATTTCAGTAAAATAAAACTTAAATGCATGATTTGTACTATTTCTTCGTACTGACCATTTTTGAGCATACTTTTTCTGTGAGGTTTAGCAATTGCTAATTCCCTGATATTTTCCTTTCTGCAGCCTGTAGAACAGAGCAGAACTGGATATTTAGGGAGCTGCTGATTAGTTCCTTGACTGTGTCTAAAGTGGCAGATTGAGGACCCAAGCAGCAGTGATTGAGTTTATTGTTTGAATATTGCAGATTCTGTGAATGCACTAGATACAAAACCACCCAGTAATGAGTATTCTCATTGCTAGCTAGCTTACGTACAAGTAGAATTTTTCTCTATCCACTGATTTAACTAAATTTTTGTTTTGTTCCCTGTCTGGAAGCAGGTCCTCCAACATGCAGGGAAAATTTGGGGGTTGATAGCAAGATTGGCACACACTTTTCCATTCCATTTAAACTAGTGAGGTGCTGAGGTGTCTCCCATTGCACTGCTGAGCTCGGGTCCTAATTTGGATCCTGAGGAGGTTCATCATATGACGGGTGTGGCAATGCACTCTCAGCGTCTGCTCCTAATCAGCCTGGATTGAGTTGTGTTTAGCTGTAGATCTACAGTGTAGTCTGCCTGTTGAGTACCACTGCTATAGCATGTATTGGGTTGAAATAGAATGCTGTCTTAGGCGAAACATAATCAGATATATATCAGAAGATGCACTATGGCAATTAAAGACTGTAGTAGAGATGAAAGAATTGTTGTGCAAGCAATGCAATTAATGTCCATGGAAGTGGTTGCTAGGGCATATGCGGGACAACTGGCCAGCTTGTGTAAACACAGAAGATGAGTCATTGTTAGTAGTGGCTCTTGTAGCTGTGGTGGATTTCAAGAAGTGAATTCATAAGATTATTAGGTGAATAGGATTGGCAAGCTTGTTGGGATGAATGGGTTATTCATGTCATAATTGTTCTAAAGTAATACTCTAATTATTAATTATTCCTTTGAAATTATTTTAAGTCTCTTATTAAATGCTTAAATTGAAGTAATGTTTATTTTTTCCTTCAGTTATAACTGGATAATCAGGTTTGCAAATGAAGGGTGGAATTTTATTTGCATGTTAGACAAATCACCTGTTTGTTATTGCAAGCATTCAGTCATAATGTATACAAATGAACCTTAGTACATTTTTTAAAAGTGTTTTATATACACCTGTACACAGTAGGTAATCTTTGTAACTTGTGTACTCAATTGCTACTACTGTCTTCATCTATTTTGAAGAATTTTTTTGAAATTTTTATTTTGAAATTGTGAATAAATTAATTGGGATTAATAAAGTATCTATCTATCTATTTCAGCTGTATACTTTTTGATAGTACTTTAAAAACAAGACACATCATTATTCCACATCAAGACACATCATTATTCCATTTTAGGAAATCAGCTACCTGAAAGTTAGAGTTCTTGTGATACCACCTTCCTTCCTCTTTTTTTCTTTATAATCTTTTTTTTTTCTTCATAATCATCACTGTGATAAATAATGTATAAGTAAAATATATATGTACTTTGTGAGTCATTTAGAAACGGGTTAAGTTTTCCTTGACATGGTATAATTTGATATCTTTTGTTTTCAACATTTGATCAAAGAAGGCAAATAATTTGTGTTTTTTTTCCTGCAAATCATTAAAGCATATGCTAGAAAAGTTTGTTTATACTAATTTGAAGTAGTACTAGTCATCTTTATATATATATATATATATATATATATATATATATATATATATATATATATATATTAAAAAAAAAACTATTTTTTTAAAATTTTTATTGTAATCATTCCATACAAATAGATCAATTTATAACCAAACAAAATTGAAGACAAATCAAACCCCACCCCTGAGAAGGAGAGCTAAGCCAAAGGAGAATTGCTTAGGGCTTTTTAATAAGGCAACAATAAATAAAAGAGAGGGAGAAATAAATATATATGTAAATAAGAGATGGAGAAGGGAATTAAATGCGGTAATAGTTATTTCTCTTATTCTAAAATAATATTGATTAGATCCTGCCAGGTTTTGAAAAAATTTTGTACAGATCCTCTAACTGAGAATTTTTGATTTTTTCCAATTTCAAATAATATAAAACATCGGTTTCCCACTGACTTATCAGAGGAGAGTTAGGATTCTTCCAATTTAACAGAATAAGTCTGCGTACCAAAAATGTAGTGAATGCAATCACCGTTTGCTTGTCCTTCTCCACTTCAAGTCCGTCTGGAAGAACACCGTAGTCTGAGCAAATGTTATTAATACAAACTGAGGCTTCTGGATTGGTATACAGTAGTTTGAGCCATGCACAAATATTCGGGCCAAACCCAAATTTCTCCAATACAGTGAAAAGGTAGTTCCATTCAATCATATCAAATGCTTTTTCTGCGTCTAATGATAGTAATATTTCTGGGGTGTTTGATTTTGCTGGTGAATATATAACATTAAACAAGCGTCGGAAATTGGAAGTTGAATGTCGGCCTTTAATAAATCCAGTTTGATCCTGTGATATTACAGAGGGCAGCACTTTCTCCATCCTTCTAGCTAGAATTTTTGAGAGTATCTTAACATCATTATTCAGGAGTGAAATTGGTCTGTATGATGCACATTGTAACAAGTCCTTATTTTGTTAAGGAAAGACGGTGATTAATGCTTGACGAAATGTTTGAGGTAGTATTTGGTTGTCTCTAGCTTCTGTAAATGTTGCCAATAAGAGGGGAGCTAGCTGAGTCGAGAATTTCTTATAAAATTCTATGGGGTAACCATCAGGGCCTGCTGATTTCCCGCTTTGAAGTGACTTTATAGCATCTAGTAATTCTGTTAGTGTTAGAGGTTTATCCAGTTCCTCAGCACTTAAAGCATCTATTTGTGGTGTCTGTAATATATCCAGAAATGCATTAGATTGTGTGTTGTCTTCTTTGAGCTCAGTAGAATATAAGGATTTATAATAATCTCTAAATATGTGCATTATATTTTTATGGTCAATAATTTCTTCTCCATTCGTGTTGGTGATTTACTGGTATTGCATTGCGAACTTCTTGTTTGTGAATTTGTTGAGCTAAAAGCTTATTAGCTTTTTCTCCGTGTTCATAGTAATGATGTCTAGACTTATAAATAAGTTGTTCAGTTTCTTTAGTTGTTAAGATGTTAAGTTCAGTATGCAGGGCCTGCCTTTACCTGTGGAGAGCTTCACTTGGACGCTTGGCTTGTTCTTCATCTATTCTAGTAATTTCGCTTCTTAGCTCTGACACTTTCTTGGTTTCTAATTTGTTTCTGTGGGAAAGAAATGAAATAATCTGTCCCCTTAAGAAGGCCTTTAGAGTTTCCCAGAGTGTTCCTGCAGAAACCTCTGTGGGCGTGTTTGTCTCTAGGATGAAGCTGATTTGTTTGGATATAAATTCTGTGCAGTTCTCGTCTGCCAATAGAAAAGGGTTAAGGCACCATCTGCGAGGTGAGTGTGAGGGGCTTAATGATTTTAGCTCCAAGACTAGAGGGGCATGGCCGGAGATAACAATTGTTGTATTTGCATGATTTAATTGTAGGCAGGAAATTATCTATAAAAAAATCAATTCTAGAGTAGCTATAATGCACTGGTGAGTAGAACGAATATGTTCTTGAGTTTGGGTTAAGAAACCTCCAGGGGTCTGATAAGTTGTGATCAGTTAAAAACTGTGCAATTGTCTTTGCAGTATTAGATGTCATCCCCCCTGTCACAGGAGTCCTATCTAAAATTGGATTTAAAACACAATTAAAGTCCCCAGCCATTATAATTTTATGAGCGTTCACATTGGGAATGGATGCAAATAGATTTTGCATGAATTCCTTATCATCGACATTGGGTGCATAAACATTTATCAAAATCATTTTACTGTTATATAAGTTGCCCATGACCATCACATATCTCCCTTCAAGGTCCAATACTACATATGATGCTACAAATGGAACTGTTCTGTGTATGAGAATTCCCACCCCTCTAGTTTTCTTTATAAAGCTAGAATGGAACATTTGGCCAATGTAGTCTGAACTGATCCTTGCTTAGTAAGTGGGTCTCCTGTAAAAATACTATTTTAGCGTTTAAGCCTGTTAGGTGAGAGCATACTTTCTTTCTCTTTAATTCGTGATTCAGGCCTTTAACATTCCAGCTCACAAAGTTAACTGTCCCATCATGGAGACCTTGATTCTGAGTTTTTAATGTCATTTTATAGTCTTAACTGGTAATGAGGCAGTTTTAATCTTAGTTTCAAGATTCCCCATGAGTTATTGCATTTTAGCCTATTATTGCATTGATACTTATAGTTATAGGGATTAGAAGAATAGATTAGATATAGCCTGCTCTCCTTCTCTCCCCCCTTTGTCCCCTCACCCCCCATTTTGCCTCTCCACATGAGGCTTGATCCCACTTCATGATGTCCTGGTCCTCTGACATAGACAGAGCACGTTCAAAACAAACCCCACCCCGCAGCGGCGTTAGAGAATTAAAGCAAAGAGATATCTATTGCAGCTGAATTCTAAATACTATCTGCCGAAAATATAATCATTAACAGTCTTTAAGCTTAAAATAATCTTCAGCAATTTTAAGATATTAAGATAAAAAAAAGAATGAACCCTGTGAATCATTTTAAAAAGTAGTCTAGGATAGACATGGTAATTCCTAGTGTAATAGCATAATGTAATAGTACAAATGTAATACAAAACAATACAATACAGTTTATTTTTGTATAGCCCAAAATCACACAGGAAGTGCCGCAATGGGCTTTAACAAGCCCTGCCTCTTGACAGCCCCCCAGCCTTGACTCTCTAAGAAGACAAGGAAAAACTCCCAAAAAAACCTAGTAGGGAAAAATGGAAGAAACCTTTGGAAAGGCAGTTCAAAGTAACATTACAAAGTAATAGTAATGTAATACTAGAAAAAGCAATAAACCCAGAGTATGATGTTAAAAAAAAAAAAAAAAAAAAAAAAAAAAATCCTACTTTAATTACTTCCACACATCCACACTCACGTCTATAACTCTAATTAAGACATAAACATATAATGTCCAGATAAAGAAAAGGATGTATAATTATAATACCAGTCTCTTTAAGAGTGGATCCGAGAGCAGATGATAGGTCCTTCCCATACCTTGATAGAATTCGGCTCCTTATTAACTTTCAAAAGAGTGTCGGAAACAGCTTCTTTAATTCCTTTTTGGCTTCTTCCTTGCTTGAAAAAATATAATATTGATCATGAACTTCCACTTTCAGTTTGGCGGGATACAAGAGGCTGTATTTGATATTGGCTTTCCGTAGCAACTTTTTAATGTCAAAGTAGGCTGCACGTTTTACAGCTATTAATGGTGAGAAGTCGGGGAAAATACGAATAACATTATTTTCAAATATAATGTCTTGCTTGTGTCTGAGAAGTGCCATCACATCAAGCTTACATTGTAGTCGCTCGAAGCGGACAATAAAAGACCTAGGTTTAAAGGTACTTGGCCTGAATGTGTGATAAGCAGCTGCTATCTCAATGTCGAGTTTAAAATCATCTCCAATTATTTTAGACAGTAATTCTACTGCAAATTTCACTGGGCTTGAGCTTTCTCGTTTCTCAGGTATACCCTCAATTCTTATATTATTTCTTCTGTACCCATCTTTCAGGGCTGCAAGTCTGTCTCCAAGTTTTTTGCATTCGGAATTCGCAGCTGTGGCTTTTTCATTGGCGTTAGACGCCAATTGTTCCGCTGTTTTAACTCGAGCCGTGAATGCCTGCTTAACGTCATCCAGCTGATCTGAAACGTCATTAATCTGGTCGGTAAGCGTTTTCAGTTTGGATCTATTTTCTTCGATGTGTTCCTCTAATTTCTCCAACATGCCTTTAAAGTTCACGTCAAAACGTTTAAATAGATTCTTAAGCTCATTTATGGCCGTAGCCATGGCGGCAGCCAGTATAGCAATCATCTCTTTCAGTTCAGACAGTTCGCTTCGGATTTCGTGCTCCGCGAGTGGAAATACAGCTCCTGTTACAGCAGGTGCTGCAGGCTCGCGATGAGTAGATGAGAGCACATCCTGCAGGGCATTTTTCTAGTCTCGAATATTCCTCAGAAATCGGCAATCCAGCGTGACCTATATCACTAGCACCTTCGCTCCCATTTTCACTCTCGGCTGGAGACGATACAATGGAGTGGGGTCCCAGGAGATCTGCGCATTCGTCTGCCTGTTCCAGGTCAGTCTCCGAGAGGCCATACCTTGCACTTGGGCCGGATGTCTGTCCAGACTTTGAAGCGGCTTTAAGTTTCTTTTCTGGTTCTTTCTGACTTTTCTTCTTGTTACTCGTGCTTGTATATTGTAGTGGAAGTTCTTTGGTCGGGTTAAATACAGGATACCTCTAAATAATATGAAATATGTGGGAAAATAAAGCCGCTGCTAGTGGAGCTCTGCTTCAGACGTCCATCTCCTATAAATGGACGAGACCACCAACTTCTATTTTTTGAACTAAGGCAGAAACCAACTAGATACAGGGTGCCAATTCATCTCAAACCTCAGTCCCTTGGACACTGAATTTCTTTAACCTTTCTCTTGTACACTTGCTTGTATGATTTAAGATTGTTGTCCTACTTAATGGCAGATCTCAAATTATGAACATGCCTGGGGCACTACTTTGAAGGTGGCAACTTTTTTTGGGGGGGAATACAAAAGAAAAGAAAGGGAAGGAAATATATAATTTACAATAATATGTGTACTCTGTACATGTGACAAAAGTACTGTATCAAAGAAAAAATATGAAAGTTTATTATATGCTGCATATTCAAAAGTGAACAATCAAGAGGCATGTTTATTTATGCATGTTTCTTTACTAGTTCAGTGAGCTGCTGGAATTTATTATTATCATTGGTGGATCCTGAGAATAAAAAAATGTTAAATCTTGTCAGAAATGTAGTGACCTGCTGAAGATGCAGTTTGAAAAAATAGAAATTAAAAATTGACATTGTGTAATGAAAGCCTTTGGCACATGTGAAAGAAAAAAAAAAAGTTTAAAAACTGCTGTCTTTGCAGGATTTTTGAAGTGACATTTTAAGTACCGTATTTGCCCGAATACAAACGCAACCTTTTTTGACTAAATATTTCACGTTCAAAAGTGGACTCGCGTTAAATTCGAGGACTAGGCAATTCAATGTAACAACTCTTCTTATTAGTACGCCTATGCCTCCGACCGACCTGCGTGTTGGTCGCACGAGTCACGTTCGGTATAGTTCGGATCGGTTTGAGTACACGAGACTGCACAAGAGTTTCTAGCTCTGGTGGAATCGCTGGTTTCGAGCATTTCGATTCTGGCGTGCGTCCAGCGTACGCCAGCAAGTGGCTATTGTGTCTATGATTCACAGGTAAGTGTAGTCCACGTCTCTCGCAACTGTTATAGTAGTAATTTACATGTTTGCTCTAGCGGCGGGTTCTTTACTGCCCATAAAAAATGAGCGCGAGTTATAATAATAGTGTTGAGAAAAAAGGCTCATCAAAGAGACAAATAAATAAAGGTACCAGGAGAACCAATGATATGAATTTTAAGATTATGGTTGCAAACGAGTCAGAGAAAAGATTTAACGAAATATATGAATGCAAATTCCTCAAGAAAATCTTTTAGTGGACCCAAACTAGGAAGGTTTAAAGAAGTTGAGCAGCGAATGGTAAAATTCGTAATAGAAAAGTGAAATGAAGGATTCCCAATATCCTGTGAAGCTATAAAATTTAAAGCGTTAGAAGAGGCTGCTAATTAAAACATCCCTAAAACGGACTTTAAAGCAAGTATGGGTTGGTGTAAAAGAATGATGAAACGGAACAGTTTATCACTACGACGGCGGACAACTCTCACGCAAAAACTTCCTGGTGACTTTAGTGAAAAATTGTTGAATTTTCAGCGGCATATTATAACATTACGCAAAAAGCACAACTACAATCTTGGAAATATCGGAAATGCAGACCAAACACCTGTCTATTTTGACATGCCTTCCATCATTACGGTAAATAAGAAAGGTGAAAAATCGGTCTTATTGAAGTCAACTGGTTACAAAAAGTCCAGAATTACTGTTATGCTTGCTGTTACTGCTGATGGACAAAAACTTCGACCTTACGTTATATTGAAACGTAAAACAATGCCCAAAGAAAAGCTGCATCCAGGAATCATTTTTCGGGTCCAAGATAAAGGTTGGATGACAGAGGAATTGGTATTAGACTGGTTGAATGTGATATGGGGAAAACGGCCAGGTTCTCTGAGAAACACTCGCTCCATGCTAGTCCTTGATGCATTTCGAGGCCACCTCACGTCAGGTGTTAAGGAAAACATTGAAACATTGAATTCCGATCTTGTAATAATATCGTGTGGTATGACATCCCAGCTGCAAGTCTTGGATGTGGTGGTTAATAAACTGTTTAAAGATAACTTAAGAAAAGAATACAACAATTGGTTATTAGCAGGCAATCACCCATTAACACCTACAGAAAAAATAAAAAACCCTCAGTCTCACTTTTAGGAAAATGGGTTGCGACCGTCTGGCAGAAGATCGAACCTGAATCGATAGTTAAAGGTTTCAAGAAATGCTGCATTTCCAATAATTTAAATGGGACTGAAGATGACATTTTGTTGGAGACTGAAAGCGTGAACGAGCATACTGACGATAATGATGCGACAACAAAGAGTTCTGATTCTGAAAACAGTTCTGATTCTGAATAAATATTTCCTTTTTCATTGTTCTTTCACTTAAGGTAGGTATCTTGTAACTTACCTACCGTAATACTATTAATTTTGTTCTACATTACTACTTAATTTTATTGACATGAATGTAACTTGTCATATTACCTATTAAATAAATGATTATCTGATTGAATTTTATTTTCTTTTATGAAAAATGAATGGATTGCGTTAAATTCGGATTTTTTTTTTCTAAAATCTTCATGAAAAAATTGGGAGCCACGTTAAATTTGGGTCGATACTGTATATTTAATGATGTGAATGAAAAGTTGCTAAGTTGTGATGCTCAAGGAAAGTCTTCTGATCTAGGAACTGTATCATTTTTGGGAAATATTTACTATGCATGTTCCTAACATGTTTTGGCAAGTCCACTTAATAAATGTTCAACTTCTGCTAATGAAACTTGAAGGCGATGAAGATAAAGAGTACGTTTATTTGTGCAGAAGAAAAACAAGTCAAAATATTTTATCCAATTTATGCTGTTTTCATTTTTTTAGCCTCTTAGTTTTAAAAAAGAAATGCAGCTTATCAGCTGGTTGCTGACAGTTTCATTATGTTCAGCGAGTCCACTTCGTGCTCTGTGAGGGTTATTCCAGGGCATGCAGAAAATGTAAGAAAACTTTTTTTTTTCCATAGTAAGTTAAAGGTATCCTTCTCAAGTGAATTTGTTCATATTCATATCTGTTTACATTGTTCTGATTTTAAAGGTAGTTCCATGATTAAGGACTCTGAAAAGGCAACATTTTTTGTAAAGGTTGACGTCACCCTCTGATCCTTTTTAAGTACCACAATTACTAAAATCATTGTATAACTGTGCCTAATTTAAAAGAAAAATAAAAAATTCTTGGAAAAATGATAAATTTGTGCAGACATTTAATAATTGCTGCTGGGATAAGCTGACCCTTCTGTGAAAAGTAAATTTAGTTATGAAAGTTTAAGAATGTTGTATTCTGTAATATAGGATTATAAAAATAACCGTTTTATAAATATGAAAACTTAAAGGCAGTGATGTAATTATAGCTATTGATGTATTTCCATGCAAATAAAAACAATATTTTATCATATTTCAGATTGATGTAATAGCGTTTTAAAATTTATTATACAGTACAACTATACAGTGAAAGTGTAGATGTAAAGGTTACTGTACTACAACTACAAAAGTTAAAATATCTGTAGAAACATATAACCATTTCTTCATTCAGTCATTCATTTTCAAACATTATTTCCAACCCTAATGAGGTGTCTGTCCATCTCAGTGACCACTGCGGCATATGCTCATGGTAACTTTGTCAATTTAGAATTTCTAATTAACAGAACATTCAAGATTTAGTGATGTAATAGGAGTAAGTGTAGAAAAAAATTCATGCACACACTGGGAGAACATGCCAACTCCACAGTGCTGCCCAAAATGGCAGATATCTATGAAAATATGCTTTAAAAGCATAATATGTTTATAACATAGTGGAAAATGAAGGCGTAGTAGTGTAAACTTTTTTTTTGGTATTTTTACAAAAATGGGTTGGGGTCAATACAGTAAATAAACTTTAATCTGTATATATAAAATTCTTTTTGTGTTTGAAACGGAAATGATGTATGACCACGCGATATGGAAATTGCGTATGAAACGGAAATTACGTATGACCACGCGATATGGAAATTACGTTGAGAACAAAGTGGACGCTGGGAGGCACGGAATGTCGGGCTGCTCTGACGGGTCTAGAGCTTCACAGTTTCGGGCAGCGTCCTGTCTTCTCGCACTGTTTGTGACACTTCAAGTGCCCGTCGGCTCCTGGGAGAGTGGAAATCTTTGCAAATGAGTGTAATCGCCGCCATCGAAGCAGGACTCTGTTTGTAAATTGCCCTGCACGACTACTTACTGTCCCTTAAGGTGAGTTCGGGTCACTAAAACCCCGCAACATTCAAGGCTGCTTTTGTAATCAATTATTTTAAGAAGATGGAGAGTTTACATCTAAGAAGATGTACAGACTTCTTCATGTAAAGTGTTGGACTTGGGAATTGTTTGGACCTTCTGCCCATTAAGCATGGAAGTGCAGCGTCCACATTTATCAGAATTATTTTTCTCTTGAATCACTTCACATAGTGCAAGGTTGTTAGGCGCTGTAATTCATTTTTGTATTCGGCACCCTCACGCCGACAATTAACCTGTTCCACGTCATCCCTCCGTAGGCACGCGATGACGTGAACGTGTCTGCAAAAAGTGGCATCTCCTGCCCTGCAAAAATACTATAAAAGTCAATCAGCCGGCACTCGCTTGTAGCTGTGCTGGCCTTTGAGACGGTGACTGCGCTTCTGCCTTAAGTGAAAGTAAGCACTTTTAATTTTTTTCCTCCTTCCCCTGAGCTACAGCCCAGACAACTGCAAACACGGGATCCCTTTTTTGACCACGGCAAACTAATATTAAGGCGCTTCGCACTTTCTTTTGCACGTATAGGGTTATGAGGTTGCGGGAGGCACGCACAGGACCGACAGTGCCATCCCGGCCGGTTTACGGCAGGGCCGTCTCTTCAGTCTACACGAGACCCGCCGCAACGCTCCCCAAAAGGCGCTCATATCGTCAGCGAAAACGTCTCTCTACACTATATAAAAGAAAAAGGCAAATTTCCTTTCTTTATACCTTTTTTCCTTTTATCCCAAACCAAAGCCTTTCTCTCTTAACACTGCAGAGGACACAAAACTAATTTTCTTTAATTGCTGGTAATGCCAGTAAGGCACATTACCACAGGCAGAAATTTGGACGTTCACATAGAAAATGTAATTTCTATACCACAGCCGTGGTGTAGCGCCTTTCAAAAGGGATCTACTACCGAGAGATGATCCAAATGCATTTTAGCTGCTGTTAGTACTACTTACTTGTTGTGTTATACTGCCTTTAAAATGTAGTTTTCCCAAAACCACTCCAATAGTGCTCAATGTATCTTTACTTCTTAAAATGTTAATGTGTTACTGTTTAATAACTTATAGACTACATTTTATTTATTTCCCTTGCACTCAGTGAGCGAAGCCACTGGGTAATCAGCTAGTATAGTAATAGAAGTCCGCTGGTAGGCTGTTTTTCCTTTTTTGAATCACTAACCAAACAAAATCTTAATGGTTGGTGGTAGTTTTGTTGATTTCTCTTGACAACAAGCAGATTAACACTAGAATTCCTGAAGCCTATGGAAAAAAACTCGTAATCCCGGCCCACCCTAAATCCCTTCACACCTCTCCATCAGCGTCTTTTGTATCATAAATGCGCAAATCACCACAAGCAGCCTACTGTCCCATCCCCCGCCTTGATGGAGCTCAGCTCAATTGAAAAGCTCCCCCAGCTCAAGGCTCCTTGGCTGCATGTGAGGTGCCTGGGGTTGTATAGGGTAAATAATGTAGTATATCATTATTTGGATTACATGCATTTCATGTGTGTTCCGAGTCTACAAAGATCTGGGTACATGTAGGATGAAAGGAAATGCAAGAATTGCTGAACACAAACCTAAAACAGAAACTTTTCCCATGTTAAACTAATGACGTGAAGTGTATAATGTGTGAAGACTTTAGTCCAAATATCAAATATACATGTGCACTTTTATTCAAGAATATAACCAAAGGAAAAAAAGCATTAGATTTACATGTGGCTGCCAATGAGTTAAAAACTCAGATGTCAATTGACAGGGAGTTTACACGTATTCTTGAATGGTGAAGAGGAAAGAACTGCTGCCTTATAACCCGGAGGTCCCTGGTTCAAGACCGGGCACTCTGCGTAGCTCTGAGTAGTGAGCTGCTATTATTATTAGCATTGTTTCTACAATATAATAGAAACATACATTTGATTTGAGTCTGTAACACCAGGGGCCTCATGTATAAACGGTGCGTACGCACAGAAATGTTGCGTACGAACGTTTCCACGCTCAAATCGCGATGTATAAAACCTAAACTTGGCGTAAAGCCACGCACATTTCCACGGTAACTCATACCTTGGTGTACGCAATTTCTCCGCTCGGTTTTGCAGACTGGTGGCACCCAGTGTCAAAGCAGTGCTACTGTTCCTGTGTAGTCACCCTTTCTTTCTTAGCTCCACATTCCTGACGCGGCTTTATAAATACACTGAAACTAACTCCATATTGTTTATTAGTGTAATGCATCTGATTGTAATTAACCTGCAGCAATATAATGGTCCAGGGAATAGCCATAGTACTGTATTCCAAATACCATAACTGCTTTAGCGTTGTAACTCTCACTGCATCTTCTTCTTTCAGCTGCTCCCGTTAAGGGTTGCCACAGCAGATCATCTTTTTACATATTACTCTCACTGCACCACTCGGATATTCGTATATTTCCCCCCGTGCTTTTCCCATTGTCTTTTCACAGAAGGCTATTTATATTGATTTGCATATTCAAAGAGGCGTAATTCTGGGAGGAGTTGGGGTGGGACAGAAGGCGCGTGCACGTACGTTACTTTTCACGCTGATCGGGATTTATGTAGTGGAAGAACGTGAAAGTTTGCGTATGTACAGATTCCTGCATCTGGATTTTTCTGTGCGTACGCACATTCCCGCTTTTGTGCTTACGCCATGTTATAGTGTGAGTTCTACGCACGGTGTTATACATGAGGCCCCAGGTGTAAATTTTAGCTACTAGTTAAAGTTAGTGCCTGTGTTTTTTTTTTTTTTTTGTTGTTTTTTTTCAAGCTCTATTCTCTCTCTGACATTCACGTGGTACAACGACCTTGCCTTTCTTTCTCTGAGATGATGGCATTAATCTGCCTTCTTTTCACAAGAGCAGTGATGTGGCTGATGCCTGCTCAGAACTATTTCTTGTGCCGGCAATCAAAGATACGATGTCCCGTGACCGCTATTAGATTGGCGAATTGCTCGCGTACTGAAGTGCAGGTGGATGTCCCATTTTACTTACGGTATCAAGCAGAGTTGTGTCACGGTGCAGCAGTCTATTAGCCAGCGAAAGTGCTGTGAAGAAGCTGTCTGTTATTACGATGCTGCCTTTGTTCACGTGTTTATTTGATATTTGGATTAATGATACATTTCATGTCATTATTAATAATAACAACATTTATTTATTTAGCACATTTTCATACAAATAATGTAGCTCAGTTTTTTACATGGTGAAGAGGAAAAAAAGACAAAAATAAGAATTAAAATAAGAGAACACTAGTTAACATAGAATAAAAGTAAGGTCCGATGGCCAGGGAGGACAGAAAAAAAACAAAAAAACTCATGACGGCTGGAGAAAAAATAAAATCTGCAGGGGTTCCATGCCATGAGACCGCCCAGCCCCCTCTAGGCATTCTGCCTAACATAAATGACCTCAATCAGTCCTCATTGTATTCAGGGTTCTCATGGAAGGACTTGATGACGACGGTCACGTGGACTTCTGGTCTTTAATCCATCGATGTAGGAATACATGGAATAATACATGGAAAAAATTTCTGCTTTAGGTACGTGTTCAGCATTTCTTGCATTTCCTTTCATCCTACACTTACCCTGATCTTTGTAGACTCGGAACACACATGAATTGCATGTATTCCAAATAACGATATACTGTATTATTTACTCTATACAACCACAGGCACCTCACATACAGCTAAGGAGCCTTGAACTGGGGGAGCTTTTTGCCTGAGCTGAGCTCAGTTAAGGCGGGGGATAGGACAGTAGGCTGCTTGTGCTGATCGATGTATTTTTTTTTTTTTTGTAGGCTTCAGGAATTCTATTTTTAAATCCATTCATTTGCAGACTTTAATAAATCTATTTAGTCTATTTAATCAAACAATCCAGTGGAAACAGGCATGTGGAGGGCATCATCTGAGAAAAAGCTTTGGCTTGATTGTGTTTCATGTCCACAAATTGCTTGTATCTGAGAATTTAACAACTGCCTTTTTGAAACATTGCCAGCAAAAATCATCAGTTAAGTTTTCAGTCTCTCCTTTATTTATTGTTTGATACCGAAATGAGTCCAAACAGCAGAGGTTACATCTGGCTTTGAAGTGACATTCATCTGTACTGTCACTCCATTTTATTATTCATACATAGTCCAGTCACTCCTTTGGAAGAACATTATGCAGTAGAATAAATTTTCTGAACTTCAGTCCAATCAGATACTATAGCATCAGTGATACCTGTTGGTTGTTTAGTGAAAGTGTGCTTTTATTCTTTATACTGAAATTAACATTTTATCTATTACTATGTGATTTCATTTTTGCAGTGAATGGTGCTCAGATTTATTGTTCAAAATTTTGCTGTTTCCAAAAAGTAAATGAATAAATGATGCGTCACTGCGCTACCAAGACAGACTTAATATCTACAAAACATACTTTTATCCCTCCATGTGCATGAAAGGAACATTATTTTTTGAATTAAAGTTCATTCTAATAAATAATTACATAACCAGAATGAAGCAACTTTTATTTTTTTTTATCTTAAATTGTTTTTGTTTTCATCTGTATGGGTCATGCAAAACATAAGATATACAGGCTTTGTGCAAATGCTTTATAAGAGATTTGGAATCCGATTTCCAATGTTCCTAGTTTGAATACAATGAAGAGTTCATCCTGAGATTTTATCTAAATTTTTAGGACCGCAAGTAGTTATGTCTGTATTTGTTCTGTC
Organism: Erpetoichthys calabaricus; assembly: GCF_900747795.2. NCBI lineage: Eukaryota > Metazoa > Chordata > Cladistia > Polypteriformes > Polypteridae > Erpetoichthys > Erpetoichthys calabaricus. The sequence goes on from NC_041395.2 coordinate 294,127,784, forward strand.
ATTGTTAATGTATGAATTCACTTTAAGGAAGAAGTATTTTAAAAAAAACAAAAAAAACTTTAAACTTTCTAATTGGGACCACTTTGAGGAGGAATATATTCTTGTTGATTCACCCATGCCTTGAGATTGCAGATATATTGTTTATCTATTGCATTTTATATAGATGTAAATATTTTTATATGTTTGACATGTGTATGTCTATACTGTGGACAAACTGCCTTTTCTTTTTTACTTATAGGTATACTGGAGTGAATGTAACGGCTGGTTTATTCTTCGCACTCTCAGAAATTGTATGTGCAAGCATCATTTGACATGTCCTTTGAACACATCCTCAGAAATTAAAACGATGCTTGTGCAAGTTGCATTACCAGCAAAAAATTGGGGGGGTGGGGGCGGCAGTGTATTCAAGTTGTAATGTGATGTCAGAGTCTTCGTTTACTATCAACATGTGACAGCAAGCCGCTTTTCACATCCTACAGGATCAGTGTGCATGTTTCGATGTTTGATTAATGGTTAGAGGCAGTGAAGCAAATCATCAGCTTAAATACTGACATACAAATGTATTCATGGTGCTTTTCTTCATCCGTTTCTCACATAGTCAATACAAGCATCGCATATTCCCCATCGTAATGATGCAATACATTTTAAAGGTCTCACGTGTTTTTTGCACGTTTGCAACCGCATCAGAATGCTGAGCCACAGTGGAGAAAAAATAAAGGTCTGTTTCATGATTAAAGTGGAAATTTCAACTTTAATGTCATAATTTATTTTGTCATTAAAGTAGAACATCGTATATGTCATCTTAAAACTGACCCAGTTGTTAATTGCTATGTGCTTCTGGGGCTTCCTCCCGCTCTTTCTGTGTAGCAATCACTGAGTGCCGCTGCTGAACACATTAAATTTACGATATTACAGCTCTCTGCACATTTAGACTTTTGATTCATACTTGATATCACTTTCATGATATGTGTTAAACCATGTATGTTAAATTTTACAGATAAATTGTTAACTTCATTTAAATAATTAATACTGTTAATAATTACACATGTGGGGAAGGCACGGTTGCGGAGTGGCAGCAATGCTGCCTTACAATGGGGAGTCACGTTCCTGGTGTTCCCTGCCTGGAGTTTGCATGTTTTCCTGGTGGGTTTCCACATTGTGCTCCAGTTTTCTTCCAAGGACATGCAGGTTTGGGGATCTGTTGATGCTAAAATGACGCTAGTGTATTTGTGTGCTTTTATTCACCTTTCGATGAGCTGATATCCCATCCAGGGATTGTTTCTGCCTCACACCTGAGGCTAACTGGAATGGATATTGTGGCAAGGTGTCTCTGAAATTTACTTGATGTTTCAGGCAATTCACAACACAGCAAAGCCGGATGTTGTTTTCTCACTGTGATGATATCTCGCTCTGCCATCTGGAGGTATCTTCCAGATTTACATAATTTACGTGCTCAAGTATAAACCATACACCGCTTTCGTTAAGTGGGTTTTGTCTAAGCCCTCTCTAGGGGTAAATGGTCTGTTAAATTGTGAATAGGTTTTGATGCCTGCCTTCTCCTCAAGTGTAGTGCAGTACAGTACATCAGTGTTGTATATAGCAGATGGAATATTTTGCCTGTGTTTTACTATTGCTACATATGTTTAGCTAACAGTGTTCCATCTGCCCTCCCCCCACCCCCTCCAGATTTGTAAAAGCTAGTTTTTTTTTTTTTTAACATTGTCCAAGAGTGCATGGTGGCTAGGACTATATTCCCAGTTTTTAGGTTGATGTCAAGAACTTAAATCATTGTTGTTGCATTATTATAAAGACATGTTCCTAGCTGCACCTCAAACAAATGCAAGAATTTATTTAATTCTTTAAGTAACATCAGTGGATACATGCAAAACATTTTTTGTCAAAAAAAAATTACAAATAGATATGGGTGGGGATGGTGGAATTGAGGCTTAAAATAGGAGGAGAGTGGCCTAAAGTTTGTACTAATGATAGTGTTGTATAATGCTGTTCTCCAAGTATTAAGTATATAGACATAATGATGGAAATAGACTTTATATACGTATGATGGCTTGTAAGCTAATGTGTTACTTAAAATATGAATAATTTATATGAGTATCTATTGCCTATGTTTTACTGGTGTTTCTTTCAGCATTTTTGCTTGTAATGAAAAAGCGTGGTGGTGGCATAATTCTGTTGCTTCTAATATTGGAGCATAAAAGCGAGGGATGCACTGATATTACTCTTTGTTACTTGTTATCTGCCTAATACTGCCCCAGTTTTTTATTATTATTATTATTTTTTTTAACCCATTACAAAATGAGTACTGGAGTCCAAGGTCACACAGAAGAAATTTTACAGGACTTGGCATAACATACAGTTACTATGAAGTGACTAAAAATAGCTCAGTTCACAGCTTAAATAGCACAAAGAATACATAAGCAATGCTTTATTATAATACTGTAGTACGGAGTAAATGGAAACTCTTACTGTACCTGGCCTTTATGTATAGTTTATTTTGTGAGTTCTACCCGCTGATATGAGGAATGCGTGAAAGTGTATGTGTGGTAATGGGAGTATTAATGTGTCTGGGCTTTTGGTGCTTCCTTTCAGAATGTCCTCATGCACTAGACCTGCTGTCAAGGTCATTTTGTTAGGGATTCTTAGAATCGGCATATAAAATGGAGAAAAATGAAACCGTAGTCTGGCACAATGAACATGAAAATCATTCTATGTTTAATAGAATCTAATGTGAGGTGTGTTCTTCCTGCTGCACTACTGGAGCTTAGTTACTCTTTTGAAACTCCATTTTTATGAGATGTAATCAGACCTAGAGAATAACAGGGATTTAATGCTGTGTTTGTGTATTCTTCGATGTGATGGACTCAATTAAGATTTTACACTTGAAGTTTTTATGCATGTCTTTAATTTTGCTTGTGTATGCTAGTTTTTGGTTATGTTTTTATAATGTTTCAGTTATTGACAGATTTTTTTTTCCCTCCTTCAGGCCCTAGACAAAGTGACAGAATGGAGCCAGATGCACCTGTTACAGAAATACTTACCACAGATGAGTTGCCAGAATTGCAAAATAAAAACATGCTCACAATTGCCAGTGATCTACCTCTTGATGAAAGCTCTGTTGACAATATAACTGAATCTTCAAAACCAGAAAATGCAGATTCTGATTCTCCCAAAAACCTTTTGGTAGATGATTCTGACATTCTTGGAAACGAGTGCTATGTTGTTTCAAATGTGGATGTTGTGAAAAAGGACATTACAATTCCCCTTGAAAATGCTGGAAGTACTAAGGAAAAAGGAGTGTCTTTAATAGAGAACAGTTCATTGGTTGCGGACCCCATTACTTTTGAGGAGGCACCTTCTGGATCTTCTTTATCTAGTGGTGAGAACCCACAGGGAACAGGACCTTTAGAAGACAAAAATTCTGATTCACAGACTTGCCATGAACTGAGTCCTTTAATTTTACATAACACTGATAGTACCCAGATTATGATTTCTGATATTCAGCAAACATTATCGCAAGAGAAACTGCTGAATGAAATAGAGTCTGAATTACTTTCATGTGATTTTATCACAAAAGGAAGTTTTCCAAATGGGATTAAAAGTGAAGTTATCTTTGACCACTGTGTACAAAGAAAATGTTTGCAGCAAGAAAAAGCAATTGCAAAGTAAGTTGGTCCATATTTCCATTTTGCAGAATTTTTTTTTATTTTATTATAGTGTCTGCAAGGAAATATTTCATAGTTTGATATACACAGTGTTTATATTTACAGTTTGAATCAAATCTTATTATAGTGAAAAAGAATACATGGTAAGGTTATTATTAGAATAGATGTCTCTCTCTTTTTCAGCCCTTTTTTTGTATGTTTTAAATTCCATTGTGGCTACAATCTGCTGAATTCTTTTTGCATTTGTTAATTTGTTGATGTATCATGTTACTGTCCATGGTAAGCACAATGTTCCCTTGTCTAAAGGTATGGCAAGCAGAAATGTGCGCCCTAAATGCCAGTCCACATTTTCTGGAAAAGGCTGTTTTTCTTTCCTCTGTAAAGTTGTATGTGTCAGAATTCCTTGACACTAATTGGTACTGTAACCTCCGAGGTCAAAGGGTGCAATTTCTACTACCCAATTCTCTTATTTCATTTGTACTGTATGTTGATCCAGTTGGTTTCTGGGTATTCTTCTTTCTTTTTGTGTTTCAAAGTTATACGTCTAGTTATTTGGCCAACCTAAACTGGTTTCGTGTTAGTAAATACTGATGTGTGCAAGCATGTTCTATAATGGACTTGTTTTCTCTACCGAACTTATTTGTGTTTTTTGCCAGGATTGCTGTGGTAGGCTCCAGCTCTGTTTTTCTTTCTAATGAATATACAGTTTTAGGAAACCAATACATGTTCTGTCACTGCCAAGGTTTCCCATTTAAATTGTGTCAAGTGGCCACTTCTGTAGTCATATATTTCTACTTAAGAATCATTATGACTTTCTGCTTCATGAAAGTAAAATACTTAAGAAGAAACAAAGATGGAATTGAGACCCACCAATTATAGTGATGTAGTTATCCGCAGTATGAATTGGAGCATTCTTAAAGAATGAGGGTCAGATTTGTCTTCATGCCAGGGATGTACTCTCTTTAACTTATTTGTAAGACTTGAATGACTTCTCCCTTTATGGACTCAAACCAGCATAGTCTTTATTTTACATGTTCCTATAACAGTCACATGTCAAAAGCTCATTTTATATTTATGACTTAACCTGATGCTTAATCTTGGATAGCAAGTATTTTATACTTTTAATGAGATGCTTATGTGGAAGCTGTATAATATTTAAGTTTTTTTGGGCATACAAAACCTCACCAATGGGAAACCGGGAATGTCTTTGTAATTTTAGGCAGTACTATGACCTCTGTCTTCTATTAATGTCAAAGATGTTATTGAGTATTGATCCGTGTATGAAGATTACGCACATATTGCAAAACAGTGTATTCATGCTGTTTTAAGAAAGGCTAAAAACCAAAATGTTGTGAGATTCAACCATTTTAAAACGAGCCCATCTGTTTGCTTCACTTTGCCACTTGTCTTCCTTAGATCATCTTCCTCAGTGGCACCCTTCTGGGCCAGGGTTCATCTCAAAAAGTCCTCACCAAGCACCATTATTGACATTGTGACTAGTGTTGAACAGCAAAATTTGTCAATGCATTGCTGGTGATTGTTTGCTGAGTATTTTCCTGGCAACTCGCCTTGTACTTGGCTTAGGTGAACTTTTCCCCCTAAGCTCCAAGATGCTTTGCGAGGCCTGCTTGACATTATAGAGCTGTAGCAGCAATGCACAGAACTTTCATACAGGCCTATTGTACCCCCCAAAGGAAAATATTGCAGATTGGAGAGTACTGATCAGGTCACATTAGTTGAGTGTTTATTAAGCACTGGGTTGGTCTCGTTTTTCTGTCATTGGTTTTTGTGTGGTCCACAAAAGCGATCAACAGTCATGTGCAATATGTTAACTGGTTTTTAAGTGAGCTTGTTTCATGAAGGTGGACAACCAAACCCCCACCCCCCCAATTGCACTCGTGTCACCAATGGACCACTCCATCAGTTGCATTTGTTTCAAAAATGGGGCGGTTTGCCATACCTGCTTGTGAGTCATTAATGAATTTAAAAACACAAAACTGGACCATAGGACTATAAAGAGTTGTAATTAAAAATATCTTCTTTCCAATTTACTTTTGCATATGTCAGATGCAGAAGGCACATTTTCTCAAACTGAAACCTTTGCTTTTTCAAAGTGGGTTTATTTGATAAGTATTAAGTTGTAACCCCCCCACCTCCCTTCTCCACCCACCTCCATTATGAAACACAAGAACAGGCTAGTTAAGGGGTTTTTTTTTTTTTTTGTTTTTTTTTTTTAAATTGATAAAAAATTTACTTTAAAATGCGGTTTCATATGGCGACTGAACATATACTATGATTGTGAAAAAATAACTTTTAATCCTAACAATAGGGATCTCCGAGTATACAAACTAGAGATTTACAGTAGAATTTTCTGAATGGTCTACTTGAATTGTTACATTGATATTTGAACATCACGTATGTAATTACATTAAGGTAGGTCTAGATAACTCAGTATGAGTTAGTTTGTACTGCCGGTCAGAAGTTTTAGAACATCTTGGTTTTTCCAGTTTTTCTTCATATATATTAGTTGAAATACAGTGAATGACCTAACTGGTGAAAAGGTAAGCAGTAAACTGCCAGAGGTTTAAATGTAAAGTTTAGGTTAGCAAAAACTGTGGGGGGAGTAAAAATGGAAATACCAGAATATTACAAATGGACCTTCTTCAAGGAACAACTAATAGGTTACAACCTGCAGATATTCTGCAGCAATTAAAATAAATTAAGGCTTGCAAGGTGAAGCAATCCGTTTGCACAGGTGTCCCAACATCGGTGGATTACTTAAAAACCATCTGTCTTAAAGCAGAGTTGGAGTAGACTGTTACTACATCTTATGAAGTACTACTTGGACAATATTCCAGTAATAATGGCAAGAAAACGGCAATTGACAAATGAAATGAGACAGAACATTATTATCTTTAGAAGTGTAGGCCTTTCATTTGGAGGAATTGCCAAAAAAAGTCTAAAGTGTCAGTGAATATGGTGCCCTACACAACCAAAAGGCAATTGGAAACTGGAAGAGACTCTGACACAAAGAGATCCGGCAGACCCAAAGTCACAAACCAATCAGAAGACAAGTTTCTGAGTGCCACAGCTCACGTGATAGGCGCTACACAGCACAACAGCTTCAAGCACAGCTTAACAGTGATTGAAAAATGCACATCTCAGTTTCTACTGTGAAGAGGAGACTTTGTGCTACAGGTTTGACAGGGAGAGTGGCAGTAAAAAAGCCATTCCTTGAAGGACAAAATAGGGCCTTGAAATACTGGCTATGAATTACTGCAGACTGGACAAAGTCTACTGCTTACCTTTGCACCATTTTAGTTCATTTGCTGCACTTCAGCTGATTAAATTTGAAGAAAAACTAGAAAAACTGACATATTCTAAAACTTTGACCTGTAGTGTATGTATTGAGACTAACTTATAGCAGCATCAAAAACTTACAAGAATACAATAGCATGAAGGAGGCAGTTAGAGGCACCTACTCAAAAAAACCTTGTTTTTTCCCCTTACAAGGTTGGGCTCTAATCTGCAAGACATTAACGTGATGTTGCACATATAAGCTAGATGAAGAACTCGTATGTTGTTATTTTTATGGTTTGTTTTGATAATGTTCACAGTGATGAATACTGACATGTTGGAGATGTTGTTCTAGAACTGTTTAAGTACTGTTACCAGAAAACATATTTTTGGGGGGGGGGGGGGGGGGGGGGTGGGGGGATTTAGTAAAGTCTGTGATGAAATGGAGAAATTAACTACATTGCTTCATGCTGCTGTAAACACATTGCTTTGAAAATGTTTTGTGAAAAGTTCTCCTGTGTTCTCTGAGAATATGAAGTTCATGGGCCATTAATTGGGCCTATAAAAATAAACATAGGTCAAATGAAAATTTGTTTTATAGAATTACAAAATAATTGTGAACTTTTGAATTTGAGGGGAACTGCTCTTTTAATAATTTCAAATAGGGATATGTATGCCATGAAATGAACAGATGAAGGTAATTTAATGTGGTTATTCCTGTGTTGTTGAACCGTTACATGGTGTCCGCTTGCCTTAACTTTAACATGCTTTTTACATTGAGTATGTAACCTCTTACACAGTAAATGCCTCAAACTGTATTTGAATGGTGTTGATCGATCTGCTTTTTAATGTTCCTTATTTTGTCACAGCTTTTTAAAAACTGGTTTCATTTCTAGTTACAGAATTATTTCAAACAGATGTTTAAAAGATTATCTTGTATTTTGTTCAGCATAAACTGTTGTTCATTTGGACATGGAAAAAAGCTAACTGTTTAAATGATTCTGTATATGGATTAACTTCTTAATGTATTTGTTCTTAGAGTGTGTAGTATGGAGAATGTTTTGGCCATACTGTATGTTGTCAGGGCTGTGGAGTCGGTCTGAAGCCATTATTGGGTTACTGGAGTTGGAGTTGGAGTCAGTGTCAGTAAAAATGTGCTGACTTCAACTCTGACTAAATATAAATTGTAATAAGATGTGTTAAAATTTAAAATTTCAGAATTGCTGATTTAATTAAACTTTTTTTTTCTTACAGACGTTTGATAAACATATACCTTCTTTTTTAATTTTGTACATTAGTGTTATGTTTAATGCTACTTAGTTTTTGTAAGCCACAGTTGCATTGCTACAGCCTTTAATTTAAACCCAAACTTTAACAGGTTAGGGAGTTAAAAAGTAGCCTGATGATTCCTCCTGGCAGTGATGAAATACCTTGTTATTTTGTATGTTGTATGCTTTCAATCAACATAATCAATAGATTAGTTAGTCAACTTATGAAGTCAGAGTCACATCTGGAGTTGGTGGTACCATAAATTGAGGATTCAGAGTTGGTGTCAAAGGTTTTGGGTACAAACTCCACTGCCCTGTATATTGTAAGACTTTAGAAATTATGCTAAAAAAAAAGATATTTATATTTATATATATATATATATATATAATATATAATATATAATATATATATATATATATATATATATAATATATAATATATAATATATGACCCTGCTGTGCATGCTTTTTTGCATCTAGCACTATGTGTTTATCCACTTTTACTACATGTAACATTTGACTTAAATTTTACAGTTGAGCATTGGTGATCTGAGAATAATTAAATTTACCTTAATGTTTCCATAAATGTCAAGTGTTCTACCAAACGTGTAGCAGAATGTTTCTTTTTCCTGCATTGATTGCAAGTTTGAGGACAGCTTTGTTTACTTCTAAACTTGAAAATAATAGTTGGCCTTGTAATGGCCCTTTTCCTCCCTCATTTAGTCTCCTATTTGTTTTTGTTTTTAATCAGACTCTTTATTAGACCATGTTACTTTTTTTTGCACAAGAAGTTGTTACTCAGTACTCGCATGATTAGAGCTTAATGTTTTTCTTTTTCCCCTAATGTGGGTACAGGTTAATAGAAGAAAACAAGAAACATCAAGAGCTTATTTTGGCAATCTGTTCTGAGAAGGACACCATGAAAGAAAAATTGAAAAGCTACACCGAGACAGAAAAACAGTATATTGTTTCCATTAAAAAGGTGATTTATTTTTACTTAAACTATGTAAAAATGCAATTGGCCAAATTCAAGATTTTTATACGTTATACAGTACATATTTTCGCAGTGTTGGAATTTGTTTGCTTAGAAGTAAAAGCTTCTGTAACGTACACTTTATTTGGTTAACACAATATATTTTATTTGGCTAATATATATTGTTTACTTATTGTTAATTATTACTTTACAATTTCTAATAGTTCCAGAAACTCCTGGTAGTGCACACTTTTACTGTACTACAATTTGTACCTTAAAATGCTTGTGATACATTTAAAATGAAATTAAAATCTTAATTTAAACTTCCAGTCATCCACCCACTTCCTGGTCTTTAATTCTGGAAATGGGTATGGGGTGCCATAGTTTTTATTTTTATTTTTTTTATAAATCTCCAAGGAATTAAAAATGTTTGTATTTGTCTATATTATGTAAAGCCTAAATAAAACAGTAACATGTAAAACTTGAGAACATATTCAAAAAGTTATTTTTTTTCTTATATGGCTAACAGATTTTGATAGAAGAATCTTCCGAATTTTGTCACTTAATGTACAAATCACACATTTAGTGATGACACATATACACACGTTTGAATGGTATGGCAGTGAATAAGATGCATTCTTCAGCTGCAAGTACTGTTACGGTCTGTCCAATTCAATGCCTAATTCAGTGTCATGGTCATAAATGACCAGACTTTGTTGTTGTTTCTGTGAAGCGCCATGAAAACAAGAGAAACAAAGGCTGTTTTTATAGGAATTCTGAAATATTGGATTAATTCTCAATTGATACCCTTGATTTTACAAAGTGTGAACCACTAGGGGGGCATATAGCTCCCCAAACCTCGGACACAACAGACGCAGAGGCCAAGTGTTACACATAACACGCCTTAACAGACATAACATAACAGACTGCTGTTACTGTCCTGCTCCACTGACAGACTGAGGAAATCGTACCTCCCCCAAACTATGCAATTCTTCAATTCCACCCGGGGGGGTAAACGTTAACATTATATAAAGTTATTGTTTGTTTTTACCTGCATTATTATCAATCTTTAATTTTATATTGTTTTTTTGTATCAGTAAGGTGCTGCTGGAGTATGTGAATTTCCCCTTGGGATTAATAAAGTATCTGTCTATCTGTCTATCTATCTATCTGTCTATCTTTCTTTCTTTAGCTGTGGGAAACGCTTTTCTTTTGCTCCACACACAGTACAAGCACCAAATAGTACCAATATACTATCCCTTTCTTCTTACTCTTTGCCTCCACTCCTCCTCCAGGAGGATTTGTCCACCTCTTTCTGACTCTGGCTCCTCGAGTTGTGGCACCTGGGCCCTTTTATAGAGCACCCAGAAGTGCTCCAGGTGTTCCATGATCTCCTTCCGGCTGCACTTCCGAGTGTGGCGGTAGCTCTGCAGAGGAGGACTCCACTGTTCTCCATGCATTCCCTGGTGGTGGCACTTTTGCACACCAGGGGGGCTGCCCTCTGTCATCCTGGGGGAGGTATTTCCCCGTGCAAGCTCCTCCTGGTCCTTCTGTTATGGAGGCAACCCAGCCGGGTAAGAATCCTGGCTGTCTGCAACAAAAGGTAGTCCTAAAGAAGGTAGGAGTGATTTAGTAATTTCAAGCTTTGGTAAAGAGTTTGTGACATTTTGTCTATTAAATATTACTCTTCAGTGTTATTATCCAGCTAATGTTTCCTCCATGTATTGATGTCAAAAGAAAGCTTTAAGTAGCAAATGTCATGATAAACTAAGATCAAAAGGGTGTTGTTACAAAACCAGTTTTAAACAGTTTTGTACAATTTTTTACTATTGATTTTTAAGTTTTTATTTTTTCATTTACTGAATAGAAAATGTCAGTAAATAAATTTTGGTTATACCCACACAATTGTAAGCCATAAAAGGTCTTCAATGCAGGAATCCCCCCCACAGTACAAACCCCCGCCACCGCCTGTTACACTGGTGAAAATCCACCTCCTCTGACATAAATGTGACTTTGTTTTTAATCAACTAAAGAAATTTACTGAAAAAATAATGTTATCAGCAGTCTGTGTTGCAGTTCTTTCCTTCATTTTTTTGTTCCACTCTCATTCTTTATCTTTGTATCAAAGTTCATTGTTTGTTTACAAATTTAGTTAACAAGAATGTGTTGGAGTTTTAATTCATTTCAGCTGTTGCACTAGTTAAATATTCCACTGTCATAGTTGAATTGTGGATGTATTCATTGAAAAGAAGCATCATATTTGTTCATTGTTTATATTATTAGATCGGTTTTCATCTGGGCTCGGCCATGGCCCACCTGCAATGCTGCCACGTGGTGGGTGAAATGCTTTGCTCGTGTACAATTTATTAACAAAGCAGGAGTCCAATTGATTTGAGCACTCTCTCTTATTTGTAATGAACCGAACAGACTAATGTTTTATCAGCATGTTGGGAAACCATTACCATTATAAATATTTGTTATACTAGGGGGCTTCGCCCCCTGCTCACTTCGCCCGCCAACCCCCATGTTTGGTTTTCCGGATACACACTTTTAAGATTTTTTTTTTCTTTGAATTGTTGCTATTTCATTAGTTTCACTTTTATTTCAGAACTTCTGTAAAAACAATATTTGTAATCTTGCGAGTCCCAATATGCTGAATCTTTTTAATGAGGTCAGGACAGGTTTCTCTGTTTGGAATTTCAGCACAGACAAAACGATCTACATCATCAGCAGTTAATAATTTTTTTTACGAAGTAAAAAAGTAAGTAGAGTTCTGCATTGGACTCCTGTCTGTAAAGTCGTGCTATTTTCCTCTCACAGTTCCAAAGGTACATGGGGTTACCAAGGTGATACCCCAGCTTTTGTGTAGGTTTTTGTACAAGGGCTAGACAGAACGTTTTTGACTCCTGGGGTAAATGTAGCTTTTTAAATAAGCAGACAGATAAATATATATACACTAACAAAGTAACCAATAAATGCATGTGCGGTAAACTCCGTTTTTGAAATTCTCAAGATTCTTTATTTGTCACATGCATAGTTATACAGGACAACACGCAGTGAAATGCATCCTGATCTGCTTATCAAAAACTGTGCAAAGTTAGAAGAATATCAGTTAAATTAACAAAAAGTCATAGATTGAAAGATAACAGTATAGTAGAACATAATAAATAAGTAAAATTATGTGAATAACGTAGAATTACAGTAAGTGTTAAGGTGCAATAGTGTAGTAATTATTGTGCAAAACCGAAGTTAGACTGGTGCATAGTTAAATGAGGCAGTTTGTTTGTTTGCGCTACTGCGATCTTTACTTTCTTTTTTTATATTTTCTAATTTTCCTACTTTCATATCCTTTAACTTTCTCCACATGTGTATAGCGCCGTTTTTTTTTTTTTGTTTTTTTTGAGCCTTTCTAATTTCACTGGTTTCATAGTCTCTAACCTGCTCTGCATGTGTTTAGCGTCAACGTTTGTAAACGTCTTTATGAAGTTCTAGTTTGTCATTTTACTCATTGTCTTTTAATTCTGAGCCGTACAATACAATACATAGAACAGAATAAATCCTCAATACAATATAAAAATACAAATTCTAGAAGTACGGAGTACAATTTCACATTAGATGATATCACATAATATGATTTGGATTTTTTTTTTAAGTCCTGGAGACCTCATTCATCAAGCTGCCTCCCCCATTTTGCCATTCAACATCTGAAATAGCGCTAATCCGATGAAAGAACCCCTCATTCCCACGTCCCCATTCATCAGGGATGACTTTACCTTAGGCAGACAATCTACAATTTAAAGAGATTGTTATTTTCTTGTGAATTGTTACATATGCATTATTTTCACTTTTACTTTAAAACCTTTTGTAAAAACAATACTTGTTTCTTTATTTCCTGCCCCACGCGTGTTTACATCTTTCTTCCCAGACGTATAATACTGCTCGTGTTGTGAAGGGTGTTGCAGCTGAACGTACGCTAAGGATATGCCTTTGGATCATTTGCTGTCTTTTTGCTGCTTGTTAGCTGCCTCTTCTGCCTGTCACATGTCATTGTTTTAAGAGCTCCGAGCACATGATGCTTGCCTGCCAAAAGCAATCCAACAACTGCTAGATTAGAGGTCTGTTGACTTGTTTTAAATGATGGCTCACTGCCTGGTCTCACGTGACTTTGTAAAAGCAATACCTGTCTTTTATTTCTGGCCCCGGGCGTGTTTGAATTCTTTCTTGCAGAATGTATAACGCTGCTCGCGTTCATTTGGGGTAGCTGCCATCGCGCTACCCTTCGATCTTTTTAAAGCCTGTACAGCCGCTGTCCTTTTTGCTATGGCCCTGGGGCAATCTCTTGACACCAAGTCTCATGTTTATGGCCCCTGCGAGACACACCGTGGCAAGTCTCCTTGGTCTCGCGGGTCTTTTAAATGTCTTTTGAGATTATCACGTATCGTAGCCTTGCATTTGCTTTCCATTCCAGGATTTCCTTTTATATATAGAGAGACAGTAATCAGGTCTTATTTGATAAATATGATGACTAAATACCAAAAAAAATTTATATACCTTATTTTCATATGGAGCCAATCAAAGTAAAAAATATGGAATGCTTTTGGCAGTAAACAGTATTTCTTCCCTATAAGAGAGTTTATATACTTTAACATTATCTTATTCATATATTGCAGTGTGCTTAATGCCTTACAGATTTTCAGCCAGTTAGCTGTTGTGTGTATTGTTTTACAGTCAAAATATAGAACAGCCCCTTTCGTTAGAAAATAAGCTAGCAGAAGTGTGAATGGTGGAGCTGCAAGTGCATAATATGAAACTGAACCTCCCCACTTTTTTATAACTGAACTTTTCCATGAACTTCATACATCCTGTTTCTGTCTTTATGATCCTCTTTGCTCCTTTCATGAACTATCAATTATAGGTATCTATATGTGAGGCATCTACCTACAAAGGGAGATACCATACACACACCCTAAGGTAAAGTAACATGAAGCCTGCAGCAGGAATAAAGATGAAATGTTTGATTATTGCTAAGAACCTAATAAGGATTTTTTTTTTTTGGCTACATGTTGCACATAACTTGAATAAAATGTAGTCAGGAATTATATGTTAAACAGAAACGTAAACCATAAACATAACAAAGAAAAAGATTGGTACTTTGTACATAACTTCTTAAAAACAACTGCAAATATACTTTATTTCAATACTTGGGAGTTATGTACAGTAATCCCTCCTCCATCGCGGGGGTTGCGTTCCAGAGCCACCCGCGAAATAAGAAAATCCGCGAAGTAGAAACCATATGTTTATATGGTTATTTTTATATTGTCATGCTTGGGTCACTGATTTGCGCAGAAACACAGGAGGTTGTAGAGAGACAGGAACGTTATTCAAACACTGCAAACAAACATTTGTCTCTTTTTCAAAAGTTTAAACTGTGTTCCATGACAAGACAGAGATGACAGTTCCGTCTCACAATTAATGCAAACTATATCTTCCTCTTCAAAGGAGTGCGCATCAGGAGCAGATCATGTCAGAGAGATAGAGAAAAGCAAACAAATCAATAGGGCTGTTTGGCTTTTAAGTATGCGAAGCACCGCGACACAAAGCTGTTGAAGGCGGCAGCTCACACCCCCTCCGTCCAGGAGCAGAGAGAGAGAGAGAGAGAGAGATATAGAGAGAGACAGAGAAAAACAAACAAGCAAAAATCAATACGTGCCCTTCGAGCTTTTAAGTATGCGAAGCACCGTGCAGCATGTCGCTTCAGGAAGCAGCTGCACAGAAGGTAGCAAAGTGAAGATAATCTTTCAGCATTTTTAGACGAGCGTCCGTATCGTCTAGGTGTGCGAATAGCCCCCCTGCTCAATCCCCCTAGATCAGGATCAGAGAAAGTCCGCGCAAGAGAGAGAGAGAGAAAAGTAAGCTGGGTAGCTTCTCAGCCATCTGCCAATAGCGTCCCTTGTATGAAATCAACTGGGCAAACCAACTGAGGAAGCATGTACCAGAAATTAAAAGACCCATTGTCCGCAGAAAAACGCGAACCAGCAAAAAATCCGCGATATATATTTAAATATGCTTACATATAAAATCCACGATGGAGTGAAGCCGCGAAAGGCGAAGCGCGATATAGCAAGGGATTACTGTACTTCAGTTTACAGGACTGTAGATTTTAAATGATCGGGGTCTCATTTAGAAGACTCTGCACCTAGTAAGAATACAATTTGCTTTTCTAAATTAGATTTTTGTGATAAGTGATGTTCAACGAATTGTTCATCCCCACCTGACACTGTCTATGAATAATTAGTGGAAGGCCATTAGTCCAACAACTTTGACACAGTCCAGTCCTAATAACCACCATAAACTAAAAAAAAAATTGGTGAACTTGCCACAAAGCCAACATTGAAAGTGGTCTTTATACAAATCTCTATATTTAGAAGCATATCAAAAAAGGTGGTGTATCCACGGCATGACTTTTCAAATGCAAAATAGTGATTTGTAGAAACTTTTTCCTTTGTATTTTCCTGTGAACACTGAATAAAATTATGACGAAAAATATGTACTGTATATCAGCCCTTTCTTGAATTTAAACCTTAATAAAATAATTTTTGTTATAAAAGAAACTTCTATTGATAGGTATAGCTGATTATACTAGAGGCCTCAGTGTGACAAATTCAGACAATTTGTGTAACTGTAGAGGTGCATTAATTTAAAAAAATTATAGTTCCTAAAACTTGTTTTTTATAAAGGAAAAACAGACTTCTATTCTGCAAAGTCTTGCTATTTTAGTTTGAGAATGAATGTATAATAAAGTATCTTGCCATGTATCTGCTTTTTGAATAGGCATGCAAACTGCTCTTTATTTGCACATATAAATATGCACCCATAAAATCATGTTAATATTTCTCATGAAAACCGCAGTTACAATGAACGTTGTAGTGACACTAGTTTTCATTAAAATTACTGCTTATTCAAGTCATACCTGTTCTCATAACATTGCATATGTGATTGTTTTTTTAATGAAATTAAAAGTGAAAATCCATTCACATGCAAACATATAGATTATTTACTGAATACTAATTATTAGTAAAGCAAAACAAGTTGTATAGTTTTATATTCCTGTACTGTTTATATAAATCTAATTCCTACTTCAGGATTAATGCTTTAGGTTTCAAAAATAAGTTACTACCTTTATTTAAAGTTAGGCCATTTGGAGGTAGCAATTTAATTGTGCCTCAGGTTAACATTTAGAAAGTTGCTTTAGTTACCACGGCAGAAATATTGAGATTTACTGTATATATTTATTGTTTTTACTCATGTGCTACTTGTTTGGTTTGTTACATGTGTATTTTCATCTGCAGCTTGAAGAAAGAATAGAAGAACTTTCAAAAGATCTTGCGTCCTCAAAAGACAAAATGATCTCTCAAGATGCTGCTGCCAAGAATGCAATTCAGCAATTACAAAGAGAAATGGCCTTTAGACTTGACCAAGTAAGTGCAAGTTTGGTAAGACAGTTTAAGAGTCTTGAGGAAAGACTGAAAAATGTAAATGTAATTTTAATTCTGGAAACTGGACTTTTTTTGTAGATCGTGGGTATCCTAACAAATTCTATATTCTGCCACTGTCACTTTTTTGTTTTAAAAACGTGATTTTTTTTTTTTTTTCTGATGGTCTTTTAAAGCACAAAACTACATCATGAGTTGAATTAATACCATTCCTTTTATTTATAATGTTGGACAAAGTTAAATGCATTTTCATTTCAATCTCTAGTATCTTATATTCTACTTGGACATAAAGGTGGATGCAGGGCCGGCACAAACTAATGCAAACATTAGTGATTACATACACATCCAATTCCTTGTTTATATACTATCTTTAAAAAAACGTGACAAACATTTGGATTTTAAAAGATTCCAATTTAGCATAATTCAATTTGGAATACCTCACCTCATTGCAAGCGTCCAAGAATCAAAATGTGCAACTGCATTTCAAAGTTATATGTCAGTACTTGCCATTGGCATTCATTTACCTGTTTTTTTTTTTAATATGGTATTGTATTTACTGCTTATGTCACTTTATAAAATTTAATTTGTGGAATCTAAAAGGTGCCAGTTAATAGTGTATGTGTACTTTTCTACTTTTATTTCTATTTATTGATCACTCCTATCATTTTATTTAATGTGGATTCGTTCCCTGGACACACTTACTTTTACAACGTGGGTGTGGATTTTTACACGCTGAGACTCTTGTGAATTTTCCCTTGGGATTAATAAAGTATCCATCCATCCATCCATCCATCCCTCCATCCCAATGGTAGGAGGGAATGCTACAGTGACACCAGAAATTGTTAACAATTGTTTTATCGTATGCCCTGCTGTGATATGATGTGGATGATAATTTGCCATCTCGAATCTTCCATTATATGAGCATTGGAGATGCATGCTGTCTAGCATTTCAGTTTCTAGTCGCGCAGTGTCTTCCATGATTGTTGTAGCTGCTCTTCAGGGTGGTGGGGAGAATCTGCTAGGCTTCTGCCCTGGTTCCTTTCTATGTAACTCATCCATTGTGGCTTCGCTGCTGACTCAGCTGCTTCACTGACCTCACCTGCATAGTTTTGTCATTGATTCTATTACAGTATTTATTTATTGTCCAATGTCTGGAGGACTTTACTGTATTTGGATTTAGTGTATTGCCTCATGTTTAATTAGTACAGTATATGGCCTCGGTTGTCGTTGGCCTTGGTTTCGGGTAGCGCGGGTCATATTAAAGATATTCTAGTTTTCCAGTATCTTCAAAAATTACTTGAATTTGCATACCTGAGCTGGGAAGTATATTCAGCCGTAGACCTCTCATAATGAATCACAAACAATGTTCGGGCTAACTTGTCAAAAGTAATGTACTGTACGTCATGTAGGCCGATTTACTCTTTTTAAAGTAACGTAACATAGTACTTGCCTGCATTACTTTAAGAACATTACAAAGAACTTTCCATGCCTTCTGACCTTTGCTGGATTTGCTTGAAATAAGGTAGGTGCGAAGGGTGCTTGGCATATAGGTGCTGAAGACAGCAATTATAAAAAGCACATTCATTTTTTTTTTTCCATTTTGGATATTTTAATTAACACATTTTTTTACAGTTGTCTTTGTCTGTATACAGTATTATGTCAAAGTGGCACTTTGATCACTGGAAAACATAAGTAGCCATGGGCAGTGTTTAACGGGGGTTAGGGGTGCCTGACTCATACCCAACCCGTCCCAAGGATGGGGTTTCCAGACAGTTTCAACAAAAGAAATGGAAGAATCTATTTTATTGTTGTTGTCATGTTTTTTTTTTAGGTTGTCAAACTACAAATTTAAATTCTATGCATCTCATCTGCATGTTAAATTGTTCAAAAATTGTAATACAACGCTGTGCATTGTTGACATGTTTTCTCCTTTCCCCATTTGCTTTGATAGCACAATTTCTTCCTAGAAATAAATGTTAAACGTCATGATTATAATTTTAAGGAGTGCTAACTTCGTTAGGTGTATGTTTTTTAATGGAGAAAAGTTCCTCCAGAACAGCCTAAATTATATGAAGACATTGATTCAGCAAAGTGTCCAAAGGGCAGTATAGTGATCTTGGGCCTTTATCAGTGCCGCTGTATCACATCAGCTGATGGTCGATATCTACTTCAGATACTATATTTAGTCATCACAGAAATTGTTCACTGGGTTTATGTCTGTGAGTTGTAAAAGTATTGAATTAATCTGAAGTAGGTGTCTTTATCTTGTTGAACAAGCCTATTTATAGCTTATACTATTGCCAATAAGGTATGCACCTATTCTGCTATCCTGTTACACTCAAGGAACTCAATATGTACCATTGACAAACCGCCAGCACAATTATACCATTTGTTATGTCAGATTTAGAAGGATTTTACCATTTCACAGTCCTACCATTAAAGTAAAGGGTCAGAACCTGTATTTCAGTAAGGAAATGTATTTTTCTCAGTCCTCCAATTGTACATTATGATATCCCCTTTTATTGACACTGCTATATAAGTTGCTATATTAAGTTAACTAGCTGAGTGACTTAAACATTCAGTTACTCTGTAGAAGTCACATAAGTCTCCATTGGCCAGATTTGTCACTCTGTTTCAAAGAACAATACTGCTGTTGGGTTGCTGAATATGTGTTGGCCCATGATTCATACCTGTGTGGACACATCATGCATGAAAACTGTGGCAGAGTCACTGTTTCTCATGCATTAATGCTATTGTGTCCGGCTACCATTGACCCACTTGGCTCAAAGACATTTAAATCTTTACTCTTCTCCATTCTTCATCTGAATTGCATACGCACTCAAGCATATGCATACATGCTTAACTGGTTGGCAGTCATCTACTTTTCGTTCAAAAAGCATTATGGCCACATGCAATTCTTTTGGTGATTTGAACACTATGTTATGTTCATGATACAGTGACTACTCGGTTTTCCTGATGTCCCTGGAGCCTGTTGTTGCCTTGTCAGGAGTATGACCTAAGGAATAATAAATAATTAGTGTCTTCCTAGCATTCAAGGCCTCCCATCTTGGAATAAGATCAAGAGATGGAGTGATGATGAAGAGATGGAGTACTTGATTATTACAAGATATGACAATAGATAAATAGCTTAGATTGTTTTGTTTGGTTGGATACATAATGAATATAATTGGGATGAATGTGAGGGTCCAAATAATCAAATGAAATGTGTCAATGAGTTTAAATACATTTAATTAACTATCCCAGGTCTAATGTGTTTCCATCAAGGCCAACAAAAGATGTGAAGAAGCTCGGCAAGAAAAAGAAGCAATGGTGATGAAGTATGTGCGAGGAGAGAAGGAAGCACTGGACCTACGCAAAGAGAAGGAGGTTTTAGAGAGGAAGCTACGAGAAGCAAATAAAGAAATAGACAAGCATTTAAACAAAGTAAAACAGCTGCTTCAAGAGAAGGGCCGTTTGCAACATCTTCATGATACAAAGGTAACAATTTTTCCTCTAAAAAACTAAAAAGAACAAAATAAGTCAGAAGTTAACATGCCACACAGTGCACATGTTTATCTTTATATTACAGTACATTTTTACTGTAACAGAAAAAGTCCATCTGTAGAATTAAAGTTTACATATATGCCAAGATTAATGCACTTGACTAAAAACATTTTAATATATATATATATAAACTGAAAAACTATTTTGGTTGCATTGTTGTGTTATGTGGCAAGGATGAGTCATGGGCCTAGTTGAGAGCCTGGGTTTGTGTAAAACATTGTTGATAAGCATACCTTTCTTTGACAAACAGAAAAAAACGTTTTGTACTTGCCTAATAAAAGGAATAGGTATGGTGCAGCACAGGATGTCCGTGAAAGTTGCTTGATAGCAATTGGGTGCAGAGCAAGGTGCCAGGATGAAAGGCTGTACAGCTGCATGGGAGTGCTCAGTGGGAGGACTGGATGGACTACAGTGTGTGAGTGTGAGAGGCCTGTTAAGCTACAAATGTGTTTGTGGGTGGTGCCAAAACCTTGGCTGTGCTCTTTCACCATTGGGAAATGGAGACTGAACCAGGGATCTAATCAGTGCAAGTGCATTTGTGCATAGGAAGGTTTGATACCCCTTGAAGTAGAAGCTGTAATTAGGACCTGGTATTTCTGATTCTGTTGAATGTAGCGGTATAAGCTTGATGATGTGCAAACCTTTGAGTGGGAATGGAGACTTGTTTAAGCAGGATTGGCTGCATATATCCCGTGAGGATGTTTAAATTGATACGTGGGCTAGTGAAGGGATCAGCTTCTGGTAGTGTTGTTTGTCTGTGAAGCGTAGTAGCCTTCTGCAAGCTTCACAATGTTCTGGGGTTAAGCCCTGTGATTGAGTAGTGAGGAGGAGGCAAGAACCAGGGAAGGACAGATGCTGCAGGTGCTATTAAGAATCGATTGGATTTGCTAAATATTCTTCAGACAGGTATGATAGTGCCTGCTAATTGAAGTCCTCGAATGTCCTGAGAATAGAAGCAATGTCTGAAAACTGGTGGCTTTAGCTAGTTTTAACCTGTTGAAAAGCTCAGTAAAGTTTTTTTGCTCTGAGCCATTCTGGGGAGGGTAAGGGGAGCAAAAATCTGACTTTTTTTTTCTTCTTTTTATTCGTTCATAATTGGACTTTAGTTTTTTGGATTGTGTCACACAGGGACTGATTTTATTAATAATTTATTGATTGGCCTGTGATTTAGTATACATATGATAAACAACTTTTATATTTTTCTAAACAAGCTTTTTTGTCTGCATATACTGTATATACTCACTCTAGTTTCTCAGTTACAATTGCAAATGCCCATATTTGCAGCTATGTGCAAGATGCCATTGCACAGAGCATAAACGTTGGTTGGTAAAAAATAATCATTGATGATGGTTTTATCTATTTTGACTGATAATGTGTTGTCTGGTACAAGCCTAGACCTGTCAGTATGATTTTTTTATCTAATGTAAAGCAAAGGGAAATTAAAAAAAAAATGTGATAGTGTATGAAATCCATAGAAATCACTTTATTCTTAGCATTAGCAGTGTCATAAACATTTAAGTAGGGTAACATTTCTACCACTGTTTAATTTGAGGATTCTATATACATATATTTTAAAATTGTTTTCTTTAAGTTAAGTGCTTATAGGCCTGAATACAGTCTCCTATTTGTCCACTTTTTTAGTGGAATTCTGCAAATAATCCTGACCAAGCTATTGCTGCTTGATCTGTAACTCCATTGCTGGATATTATATGTAACAGGGTTGTGCAGATTCCCGTGTCACATTGAAAAGATGCACTAAGGTCAATGTTGCTCAACCCTGTAAAACATTAGGCATATACTCAGAATGTGACTCAGTGGAAAGAATCACTGGTTTAGTCATTCTAATATTTAGTGGATATGCACGCTCAGGTTTATGGACATAATCATTTGCTGGAGATCTTTTCAGAAGGTAGAAGTTCAAATATTAAAAGGCCATTCTCCTTCTGTTTTGGGTGGAAATGTCAATTTATTATTAACTAAACTTCACCCAAAGGAAGAAAAAGAACTCATCACAGTTAGCAGGAAATTTAATGGCATAAAGATGTGAGAGAAGGAGGATATGGACCCGGGGTTTTGTACTATATATGGAAAGTAATGTGAATTAAGAATAGGGTGGAGGTGGAGGTGCCGAGCAAGCAGTACTGTTATTCCAGTTATAATAGGCTACAGACATTTTGTCTGTGGCTTGGTCATTTACATTTCACATTCCAGAGTGGTGGGGAGGCGGCACATAGCTATGACATGGAAACACTCGATCATGATTTAAAAAAAAAAAAAATCACCGCGCTATAATTTAAAAGAACCAATAAAAACTTCTGGACATCATAGTCTAACTTGGTGGTTCTAAAACGGGGCAAGGAAAATTCTATTGGGTGGTGCATAAAAAAGGTTGACCCCTTGTAAAAGCAGATTTAGTACTGGGATGTAATAGCTTGCATTGCTTTAGCAGCACCTTGTTGCTTTAACATTTTTAACACAGACATACTGTATTTGTTTCTTCAAATTTGCACCCTTGCTCATCCTTGCAACAATCCTTCTATATATACTTGATAATCAAGATGGAAAAATGATTTATGTTAAGCAAACGAAGAAACAAATCAATAGAAAGTTTACATGTATTCTTTAAGTGACAGTGTAACAGATCAATTGGAATTGTGTGCTCAAGAAGATGATAACTTAAGGCAAATGGCAAGGATCCATATTACTAACTGAGAATGCTAAACCGGATGGATGCAGGGACATCCGGCCATGGGCCGTGGCCACAAAAGACGTACTGCGCAGGGCCCCCACAAACCCCCCCCCCCCCCCCAAGCAACGGAAACCGGCCGGATGCAATGCAACGTAAACGCACGAAGCCATTGCACACGAAACGGGGCACACACAAAGAAGAGGATTGAGACCCACGACACCCAAAGCCCCCCTCCAGTAACTGAAATGAGAAATGAGGCCACGCGCCCCTAGGACACCAAAAACAAAGGAGTCACTCGCAGGCATACATAGCACACGAAACGGTTTGCACACAAAAAGGACGATTCAGCCCCACGACACACAAACACCCCCTCCACTAACAGAAATAAAAACTCAGGCAACAAGCCCCAGCACACAAAAAAAAAACAAGCCGCGAGCGCCACACAAAGCCCATTGGACACGAAACGGGACAGACTACGGACATAGCACGCGAAACGTACACAAAAAGGACGATTCAGCCCCACGACCACACTAACGATCGCGCCAGTTAGCTGACAGCGCATTCAATAATAAGTCCACTTTTCATGAAAATTCATTGGGATTAATGAATGTCATTTGCAATCATTGTCATTCACTTAACTTCCCTGAAGAAACAAATGGCAATACAAGTAAGGAATTTACACGTTGTTGTCAAAAAAGTCAAATTACACTGCCTCCTTTACATTCATATCCTGCATATCTACAGAAGCTTCTAACTAACGAAGTACCTGAAAGTAAAAACTTTATGAACTGCATTACATCCTACAATAGTTCATTTGATTTTGCATCAACGGAGTAAATATCAGGTCACCAAAAGGCAATGACCCATACTGCTTTCGCGTATATGGACAAATATTACATCGCATTGGAACAGTGCACCCTGAAACAAATCAAGAACGCAAATATGCACAAATCACGTCGGCACCTACAAAGCGCTTCTGAAACCGCGGAAGAAAAAATGTCTCGGCTCCAAAAACACATGTCACTCCTTATTCCAAATACCGGTCCCAATCACAGAAACATCAGTATCCACTATGACAATGCACAGTAACAATGCACGTGACATCCGTCTTGCCACACTATTAATTATAGGTGAATGTACAATGGCATCCAGTCACTTACTCAACACCATTGATAAACTTCTACAAACGTTGATGAATAATAATATTCCCTTTGCGGGAAAGGTACTTTTATTAGGAGGAGATTTTAGACAGTGCTTAACTATTACTCCACTTACAATGCGCTCAGCTATTGTTCAGTCCACCTTAAAATACGTGGACAATTGGCATTGCGTTGATGAATAATAATATTCCCTTTGGAGGAAAGGTACTTTTATTAGG
Source organism: Erpetoichthys calabaricus (assembly GCF_900747795.2). Taxonomy (NCBI): domain Eukaryota; kingdom Metazoa; phylum Chordata; class Cladistia; order Polypteriformes; family Polypteridae; genus Erpetoichthys; species Erpetoichthys calabaricus. Next base: position 294,152,126 of record NC_041395.2, read on the forward strand.
AGTACATTTTAGACAGTGCTTACCTATTGCTCCACATGCCATGCGCTCAGCTATTATTCAGTCCACCTTAAAATACGCGACGACGTCGTATAAACAACACGAGACCGAACTACAATACATATACAGGCGCGAGACCTGATTGGTGATAATACGAAGAAACGAACAGTCCGCATATTAACAGTGAGTTCGATCCTACTTATTACTTATCCATATTCCTAACGATAAAGATCAAACAACTCATCAATTCACGATCACGGATACAAAACTAGACGGCTCGAGTAACGGGACCACAAACACGAACCCGCATCAAAAAAAAAATTCACCTCGGCGCGCTTCTAAAACCGCGGAACAAAAAATGTTACGCGAACAATTGGCATTGCTTTCTAAAGATACACTTGGTACAAAACATGCGATTTCCAGATCCCGAATATAACAATTGGTTATTACAACTAGAACATTGTACACTCACCAATACAGATGGACTTCACCCAGATATTATTACAATTCCTCAACCCTTTATCTGCGACGACTTTCTTACGGAGATATTTGGAACAGCGGTCTCATTAGACCAAATGCCCCTTTTAACACAACAAAGTATATTATGTCCAAAAAATATTACTGTTGATCACATTAATAACCAAGTCATTTCATTACTTCCTGGAGAGTCACACCTCTTTCTAAACTCTGACAAAGTTGACTCTGATGACGACAATGACCATCTTAATTTCCCCTTAGCATATTTGAACACTATTAACCCAGCCGGATTACCACAACATAGTCTTAGCCTTAAAAACGGAACAATACTCATGTTATTAAGAAACCTTAACACTAAACAGGGTTTATGCAATGGTGCACGTTTAGTCGTCTACACCATAACACACAATGTTATTCAAGCAACAGTTCTTACAGGATCACATGCTAACAATACTGTTCTAATTCGTAGAATTGACCTTACAAGTTCTGACCTGGAATTACCTTTTACACTTAAACGGAAACAATTCCCGATTAAACCTGCCTTTGCCATGACCATCAACAAATCACAAGGACAAACCATGCACAAGGTTGGCATCTACCTATCTGAGCCCGTTTTTGTACATGGACAACTTTATGTGGCCTTCTCACAACTTCGACGTTCATCTGACGTTAAAGTTAAGGTCATAAATGCTCCATGCCAAGGAAAACTCATTCAAGGACAAGACACCATCTTTACTACTAATGTTGTTTACAAAGAAATTTTCCAATAAACCTTTACACTGTGCCAAACACTTTATTGTTTGCTTCCTATCTGCGTCATCTACACCTTCACACTATGCTATATCTCATTCATACATCACGCTCTTTGTAATTTCCCAACACCAGGGGTTGGCGAGCGAAGCGAGCAGGGGCCAGAGCCCCCTAGTTTTAAGAAAGAAAAGTGCAAATGTTAAGTTGATTTTCTGCAGTGTAAATTTTCTTGCTTACAGAAGGTGAAAGCTGTTTACTGAGCTTTGTGCTGTCACAAGACATTAAAGGTCAGTTGATTGAACAAGGCTTACAGAGTGAAACCTTTTGCGCTTCAATTAGATGAATCAACTCATATAGTTTGAGACTGGCTGGTCTAACTAGCCAATTTTAGACTAGTTCCTAAAATTAGTCGTATAGTATTTATTTTTTGTCTTCTGGGGAAAGATGTCATGTTCTTCCTCCTTTTGAGTGTCTGAAAAATGTGGCACTATGAAGCTTGCTATGAAGCTGGCTTAGCAGTTTCTATATTTCAGTTTTGTTTGTGAGATCATTGTTAATCACTTGATTTTTTTATTTTGATCCCATTATGTTATTTCTCACTACTTTTCCCCACTTTTCAGAACATGGTTTGGGAGCACAGAGATGTCATATTTCAAGAGCACACGATTGGGTTAATCTGGCCCTGCATAATATACCTATTACAGTGTCCATTATACAAAAATATGTATTTATTTTGAGCTGTTTGGGTTGATTTATGGTTTATATGCTATGACCCTTGCATTCTGTAACTTGCTTTGGTCTGTTTCCAAATCTGTCAGGAAATGACTTCTGTAAATTTGACCTACAGAATATGCTCATCTGCTGCTGTTGATTTTGCTACATGAAGACTATATAATAAAAATATTTAAAGATAACCATTTTGGATACAGTTTCCTTTTTTCCTTAGGTTTTATAAACCTATTATAAATGCTTATTGCTTGTTTCCATTATAAGTTACTAGCAGGATTATCCAAAATTGCCATCTGAAGTTTGGACTGAAACAAAGCCTATGGTGTTCCCCTATAAAAATTCAGAATACACTCACACAAACACACATTTAGCTTTATCCTTGTGGTGAATTATTTAATAGTAATGTGTTAATAATTTTTGTGGTCTGAGAATAATAGCTTGTCCTCCCAGATGTTACATAGGCATTGTCCCTTTGCAGATTTTAGTCTTGTCTCTGTGTGCATTTTAGGCACTTTACCTGTTAGTTTTACAGCTATGTTTCGGCCTGGGAAATTTGTGTGGTACATTTTTCAGGACACATTACTCCATTCTTAATCACACAAACCCTCACCGTGACAATATATTGATAAAATCATTTGATTTCCTGCATATATTAAAGACATGGCAATTTTAAAGACTTAGAGTAAAGTAATATGAGTCAAACTAATTTCCCATGTACAAGCAAACAGGCTGTTTCATGACCATCTCATCTTGCCTTTCATAGTTTCCAGTCAATGTGAATGATGGCGTCTTATAATTGTCTTTCTTTGCAGCTGAATTTGACTTTCAGTTGAAGTTTCTTGTTGAATTTGGACAGTGTTATTAGTTGCACTAATTTAATTTTTTTTTTTAATTAAAAAGCAAAAATTTAAAACAATTTGAAGAATTTTTTTCCTTTTTTTTTTTTTTAAGGAAGGAGAAGCAGTGCGATTAACTAGAGAGACTGAAAAGCTTAAAGAAGAAATTAACTCTCATATCATCAAAGTAAAATGGGCTCAAAACAAACTGAAAACTGAAACAGATGCGCACAAGGTTTGTGTTTACATATTATATGCTTCTTTATGTGGTAAGTTTTTGTGATCATACACCACTGTAACAACAAGCTGCCATTTGTCTATTGTATAAATGCTAATAACAGTTGCCCTTATTCTGTTATGGATATCCCAAAGAAGATTTCTTAATGGCGTCTTTGTACAAGAAACATGAATTACAAGGAACACTACTGCACCAGTTTGGTACTTATTTCAGATTATCCAGATACTGTTACTGTTGCTGTAGCTTCATTTGTCAAGGGCTTTTAAATAGTTTAAAATAGGTCAAATGCAGCTACCAGAAATGCATTCCAATAGTAGTACAACTCGTACAAAAAAACTCCACAGTCCATGTGTCTTCTTTTAAAAGATATTAGAGAAATTTAAAGTAAATGGTTCATACAAAATTAGGGGAAAAGTTTATAATACATGCAAAGAAAATCTTCTTGTCTGTGCTGTTTCATTTAAGACTTATGTGTCTTGGTTACATTTCCTTAGGTTTCTTTGTATCTCATTCAAAGCCCATACTGTACAGAACATACATAACGATCAGAAAACTAAATGCCCTTAATGTCTGTCTGCTCTTAATGTCAACCTGATTAACAGTTCATGTTTCTTTCTAGCAGTCTAACTTCAATCTAAGGGCTATTCTACTGTCACACAAAGTTAAACATTAGAACGCTCTATTACGTCTTAGCTTATAGGGAGTTGAACTGAATGTTCCATTATCTATGTTAAAGCTACATTAAATTTAATCTAAGCAGTTACTTATTTTAACAAATACCTTTTGTGTGATGTTCATTTTGTATAATGATGAATATACAGCATGATTAATAATGTATTTTATTTTCCAAGGAAACAAAAGAGAGGTTAAGAGATATCACCGTCAAGCTTACCCAAGCTAAGGAAGAAGCTGAACAGATTAGGAGAAATTGCCAAGAAATGATTAAAACTTACCAGGCAAGCTCATTTTAGTAGTAATTTTAGTTTCCTGTTTTTATTACAGAAATTGTTTTCCAGATGTTTGTGAGAGTGTTACTAATGCAAATTTAGAGTTTTGATACCTTTTTTAGATCTTTTGTTTAAAAAGAATGTATAGAAAATGTAATTTCATACATTAGATATTTAAGCATGAAAAATATTGTTTTTATTGACACATAAGCCCACCATAAAGTCAACCTACTTCAGACATGCTTTATTCATATGTCAGTGCTTACGTGCCCTTTTACCACATTGATGCACTCATTATAAGCCTTGCAGTCTATGGTTATCAACCTTTGAGGTGTATAGCAACTTGGTAAAAGTATTTCATGTATCTTGCACATCCTTTAATTGCAACAACCTCACTTACAAAAAAAAGTTTTCTCCTTTTAAAGAATAGGTTGGGTTTTTTTCCTAAGTTCAGGTTGTTGTTTTTTTTATTATTTTTATTTTTTTATTAAATGATGTAATACAATACAATATAATTTATTTTTTGTAATACTACTGTTGAAGCCAGACACTGGTGACAAAAGCTACTGCAAAATCCTAGAAAGTTGATAGTTACAGTATTTTCCAGGGAGATACATTACATCACTCATCCAAGTGACTTCTTCAGTCTCCGTTGACTGCAGGTTTCTCCAACCTTATAAACAATACCTTTTGCATAATGACCGAAACTAGCACCATTGACTAACAATGGGCTGTATGATCAATGATATGCAATTTGCCCATTGATCAATGGCCATGAGTACCATTCACAGAGATTTGGGGAATGGCTGCAATCACAGCATTGTAAAATGGTGAAAGATGTACCCTTAGGCCCCCTCCTCGGTTCAGAGATGGTTGTTCCTTTTTCACGTACAGTAAATGGCCTCCTTGACTCCTCGCTCAAACCAGTGTTCCTCCCTGTCCAGGATGTGCACATCTTCATCACTGAAAGAGTGACCACTGTCCTGTAGGTGTAAATAGACTGCTGTGTCCTGGCCTGACGAGGTAGCTCTTCTGTGTTGTGCCATCCGCTTCACCAGTGGTTGTTTGGTTCCCCCAATGTTTAATTAATGGCAATCTTCTTGGCACTTAACTGTGTAAACTATATTACTCTTTCTGTGCTGGGGCACCCGGTCCTTGGGGTGGACAAATTTTTGCCATAGTGTGTTTTGGCGTTTGAAAGCCACAGAGACCTGGGGCCTCATGTATAACGCCGTGTGTAGAACTCGCACTATAACATGGCGTAAGTACAAAAGGGGAATGTGCGTATGCACAGAAAAATCCAGATGCATAAATCTGTGCGCTCGCCAACTTCCACGTTCTTCCGCTACATAAATCCCGATCAGCGTGAAAAGTAATGCACATGCACGCGCCTGCTGCCCCACCCCAACTCCTCCAAGAATTATGCCTCTTTGAATATGCAAATCAATATAAATAGCCCTTAAGCTCAGCGTTCTGTGAAAAGACAAAGGGAAAAGCACGGGGGAAAATAGAAGAATTTCAGTTAATACCAAGTGGAGGCAAGGAAAAAACTTACTATTCGTTGGTGTTTTAAACAGTGATATAAACAACAAAAGGAAGTTGATCGAGTAACATATAGTGTCGGAGAAACTCGAAAGCTCAAGTTCACAAAGTCGCACAGTGCCCGCAATAAAAAAGAAGTTGTCACATATCAAAATCGCCGTGAGTGTCATCCATCCATCCATTTTCCAACCTGCTGAATCCGAACACAGGGTCACGGGAATCTGTTGGAGCCAATCCCAGCCAACACAGGGCACAAGGCAGGAACCAATCCCGGGCAGGGTGCCAACCCACCGCAGGTGAGTGTCATATGAAAGCTTATTAGGGTACAGAGAAAAAAAAATAGGCACACAGTGGGGGAAAAAAGATCAGAATTTTCACTTTAATCATGTAGTTTATTTTGTCATTTAAAGTAGAACATCATAAACTGCATCTTAAAATCATTTTAATTTAGTAGTTTCTCAAATCCCATCGTAACTAAAGTAGCACGTTAAATGCTTTGTTTTGTATTTGATCTTCTATGTGCCCTATGTGTGTGAATCACTACATGCTTCCAGGCTTTCTCTTCCTCCGACAGGACACAGAATCCATTACATTCGTAATATTACAGCTCTCTGAATAATTAAAATACTGAGATGTATAAGTGATATCCTTTTCATGATGAAAGGAATGAAAGCATATTATTAAACATGGGAACACGGTGGCGCAGTGATTGTTCATGTCTCACACAAGATGCTTGCTGCGCCATGCGCGACCTTCGATGAAATAATTTATTGCAGCAGTACGGTCTCTTTCAAATGTACTAACCTCCAATTCCTGTCCTTACTTTTATTTCCCCAAATACCCAATCACCACACAATCAGCTCTGTAATAGACGTTAAGCCATCTGTAAGCTAAGAATGACGATTCTTCAAAACGTTTAAGGAACATTGAAATATCTTCGTAGTACTTGTTTAATTATTCTGTCGATCTATCTTTCCAGTGTCGTGCCAGCCCAGCAAGAATACAGCATGAGATAGGAACAATCCGTGAACTAGCTAGCGCTGCGGCACCGTGTCCTCACATGTTTAATTATTAACAATACAGATTATTTAAATGACGTAACATTTTATCTGTATAATATAATCAACCTATTTTGCTGCATTTCATCTTAAAAATGATATTGGTCATCATATGTAAATACGCACTTTATAAAGCAGTTTGTGCAATATTATAACTGTAGTGCAAGTTTACAGTGGGGTAATTGTACTTATAAGTACAATTACCCCACTGTAAACTTGCACTACAGTTATAATATTGCACAACCTGAGCCACTTTATAAAGCATGTATTTACATATGATGACGATATCATTTTTAAGATGAAATGCTGCAAAATATGTTGAATATATTATACAGATAAAACTTTAACTTCATTTAAATAATCTGTATTGTTAATAATTAAATATGTGAGGACAAGGTGCCGCAGCGCTAGCTAGTTCATGGATTGTTCCCGCATTGCGTTGTATTCTTGCTGCTGCTGACGCGACACTGGAAGGATAGATGGATAGAATAATTAAACAAGTACTACGAAGATATTTCAATGTTCTTTAAAAGTTTTGAAGAATCGGTGTTCTAAGCTTACAGATGGCTTCACGTCTATTACAGAGCTGATTGTGTGGCGATTGGGTATTTGGAGAAAGAAAAGTAAGGACAGGAATTGGAGGTTATTACGTTTGAAAGAGACAGTACTTCTGTAATAAATTACTTCATCAAAGGTCGCGCATTGTGCAGCAAGCCTCTTGCGTGAGACATGAACAAGCACTGCATCACCGTGTTCCCATGTTTAATAACATGCTTTCATTCCTATCATCATGAAAAAGATATCACGTATACATCTCAGTATTTTAATTATTCAGAGAGCTGTAATATCACGAATGCAATGGATTATGTGTCCTGTCGGAGAAAGAGAAAGCCCGTTTAAGAAGCAGATAGTGATTCACACACAGAGCACAAAGAAGATCAAATACAGAACAAAGCATTTAACGTGCTACTTTAGTTACGATGCGACTTGAGAAACTAGTAAATTAAATGATTTTAAGATGAAATTTACGATGTTCTACTTTAATGGCAAAATAAACCACATGATTAAAGTGGAAATTTCGAGATTAAAGTTGACATTTCGTGCTTTTTTCCCCACTGTGTGCCTATTTTTTTTTGTCTGTACCCTAATAAACTTTCATATGACACTCGGACGGTGGGCTACGACTCGCCTTTTCACGGCGACTTTGATATGTGACTTCTTTTTTTACTTCGGGCACTGTGCGACTTTGTGAACTTGAGCTTTCGAGTTTCTCCGACACTCTGTCACTTGATCAACTTCCTTTTGTTGTTTATATCACTGTTTAAACCAACAAATAGTACGTTTTTCCTTTGCCTCCACTTGGCATTCGCTGAAGTTCTTATATTTTCCCCCGTTCTTTTCCCATTGTCTTTTCACAGAAGGCTGAGCTTAAGGGCTATATATATTGATTTGCATATTCAAAGAGGCGTAATTCTGGGAGGAGTTGGGGCGGGACAGAAGGCGCGTGCACGTGCGTTACTTTTCACGCTGATCGGGATTTATGTAGCGGAAGAACGTGAAAGTTTGCGTACGTACAGATTCCTGCATCTGGATTTTTCTGTGCGTACGCACATTCACGCTTTTGTGCTTACGCCATGTTATAGTGTGAGTTCTACGCACGGCGTTATACATGAGGCCCTAGGTCTCGGTTGCTTTCAAACCCCAAAACATGCTACAGCAAAAAAATTGGTCCACCCCAAGGACTGGGTGCCCCGACACAGTCAGAGTAATATAGTTTGCTCAATATAGTTTAGCTAAGAGGATTGCCGTGAATTGTGCATCGGGGAAACCAAATAACCACTGGTGAAGTGGATGGCACAACACAGAAGAGCTACCTCGTCAGGCCAGGACTCCGCAGTCTATTTACACCTACAGGACAGTGGTCACTCTTTCAGTGATGAAGATGTGCACATCCTGGACAGGGAGGAACGCTGATTTGAGCGAGGAGTCAAGGATGCCATTTACGTGAAAAAGGAATGACCATCTCTGAACTGAGGAGGGGGCCTAAGGGTACATCTTTCACCATTTTACAATGCTTTGATTGCAACCATTCCCCAACTCACTGTGAATGGTACTCATGGCCATTGATCAATGGACAATTTGTATATCATTGATCACACAGCCCATTGTTAGTCAATGGGTGCTAGTTTCGGTCATTATGCAAAGGTACTGTTTATAAGGTTGGAGAAACTGCAGTCAACTGAGACTGAGCAAGTCACTTGGATGAGTGATGTAATGTATCTCCCTGGAAAATAACTATGTCCAGATGAACTGAATCAACTTTCTAGAATTTCCTTACCTGGATTATTGAGCATGCATCGAGATCTGCAAAATCAATGGACAGTTATGACGAAATGAGTAGTGAAATAATTATTTATTTAAAACATTCCAGCTTTGTAACGGCTTGGTATCCTTATTAAATTATGCTGCTAAATCTGGAGCCTGTCTTTCACATCAAAGTCCCCCACCGTGTGTGTGTGTGTGTGTGTGTGTGTGTGTGTGTGTTTTTAGGTAAAAAAAATAAATGTGATTTATAATTAGAGTTTTACTTATATATTGTATTGTGCAAAAGTCTTAAACACGTTAGATAGTTCTCACTTATTTAATGTCTTCTTGATTAGTATGTCAATAGAAGTGGGTATTTTAGAGTTCTAAACATTTCTTTTTGTAAAATGCATTGCAATAAGATACTTAAACATCCTTAAGAAATAAACTAACACAGTAACGGATCACTTTCCGGTTCAAAAATATTATATTTTTTGTGGGCATATAGCCCAGTGCTTGATTAAGCAAATGTATATAACAAACAGGTGGCAATGATCAATGACATCATGTCTTGGCTGAGACAAAGTGATTAAATGAAACAGAAACATCCGTGCAGAAGGAATAAGTGGGCAAGGGACAACCTTACTCATATATTGCGGTAAATCTGGTGGTTTAACTTCATAGCAAAAGTGAACTTAACAACAAGATACAAGGTGGTCATCCTGCATCATCAAGGTCGCTCCCAAGCAGAAATATTGTGTCAGACAGGTGTTTCCAGATATGCTTTCCAAGATATTCCTGAAGAAATGTAAACAAACCAGAATGTTTAAGGACCTGAAATGCAAAGGTCTGCCACAGAAACTGAGTGCAGCAAACAAGAAATATGTTAACCTTGCTCCCCTTTGAAAGTATAGAATGTCTGGCAGTGTTATTGGTGCAGAACTGTCAGAAGCCACTGGGGCCCTGGTATACCCATCTACAGGCTAGAAAAGCATTTATCAAAAGTGATCTTCATGAAAAAGTTGTAAAGAAAAAGCTATTCCTCCAAGGTGGAATTTAAAGCCAAATACATCACCTAAGCAGAAAAGCACAAAGACTAAGATGCAAAAAAATGGCAGCAATTACTCTCAACCGATGGGTCAAAATTTGAACAGTACATAAATGAATGTCTGCCAGCAACAGTGAAGTGCAGTGGTAGTTCTCTGCAGGTTTGAGTCTAAATTTACACAAACTGAGTTGGTGATGATCAAAATTGATGGCCTCTTCACTGCTGAGAAGTACAGGCAGATTCTTGTCCACCATGCAATACCAGCAGGAGGCATCCTATTGCTCCTAGCTTAATTATGCAGTATGATGTGACCCCGAATGCATGGCCAAAATCTTTAAAAAAAAAAAAAAAAAAAATCTGCAGTGAAAAGAACAGGGAATCCTGCAACCAATGGTATGGCCCCCCACAGAACTATAATCTCAACATCATTGAGCAACTATGCAATTGCAGAGCCAGAAGCAAGTAAGATGGCCAAAGTCTGCAGTGGGACTGTGGCAAATTCTTCAAGAGGCATAAAACAATTTACTCATGTCCTTTAGAAATTGCCTATAAGTGAACCTATGTTAAAACAAGGTGTGACCACCCTTTGCATTAATTTCATTGATGTTTTATTCTGTTTACTGCACTTTCTAGTAGGATTATTAACACAAATTATGGCATTATTTTTGAAAGTATTCCTTCATTACAACAATTTCCTCAAGTGTTAAACAGTTTTTGCACAGTACTGAGAACATCAGCAAGATCATCATCGTTCTGCTTTTTCTGGTGAGGGTCTCCGTGGTAACATGCTAAATTGAACTTACCTAGCCACACTATCCCTAGTAACCTAACCCCTCTTTTCCTGTTGAATTCTCACACACTTCCTGGCCAGTCTAAACCTATAATTCTCCAGTATGTTTTCAGTGTGCAACCTCTGCCATCTCCCTGTGAGCGGTGCCATGAAAAGTGCTTTTGCTTACTTCATACTCTAAACCCTGCTCATATATCTCCCTCGGTAGAAACAGAATTTCTAATGTCATTTATAGTTTTAATTGGTAATATGGCAGTTTTAATCTTAGTTTCAAGATTCCCCATGAGTTATTGCATTTTAGCCTATTGTTGCATTGATATTTATAATTATAAGAATTACAAGAATAGATTAGATATAACCTGCTCTCCTTCTCTCCCCCCTTTATCCCCCCACCCCCCATTTTGCCTCCCCACATGAGGCTAGATCCCACTTCGCGATGTTCCAGTCCTCTGACATACGAAGAGACAGAGCACGTCCAAAACAAAACAAACCCCACCCTGCAGCGGCGTTACAGAATTAAAACAGAGATATCTTTTGCAGTTAAATTCTTAATACTATCTGCCGAAGATGTTCTCATTAACAATATTTAAGCTTGAAATAATCTTCAGCACTTTTAAGTTAAGATATTAAGATTAAAAAAAAAAAAAAAAAAAACAACCCTGGGAATGATTTTAAAAACTAGTCTAGGATAAACCTGGTAATTCCTACTGTAATAGTATAATGGTAATAGTATAGATAGTAGAAAAAGCAATAAACCAAGGGTATGAAGTTAAACAGTCTAAAAACGAATCCTACTTTAATTACTTCCACATTTTCACACTCACGTCTATAACTCTATAACTCTGATTAAAACATAAACATATAAAGTCCAGATAAAGAAAGAAAGAAAGAAAGAGAAAGAAAAAAAAAAAAAAAAAAAGGGACGTATAATTATAATACCAGTCTCTTTAAACATGGATCCAGAGAGCAGATCATAGGTCCTTCCCGTGCCTTGATAGAATACGGCTCCTTATTAACTTTCAAAAAAAGTGTCGGAAACAGCTTCTTTAGTTCTTTTTCAGCTTCTTCTTTGCTTAAGAAAATATAATGTTGATCTTGAACTTCCACTTTAAGTTTGGCGGGATACAAGAGGCTGTATTTGATATTGGCTTTCCATAGCAACTTTTTAATGTCGATGTAGGATCTGCGTTTGCAGCTGTTGATGGTGAGAAGTCGGGAAAAATACGAATAAGATTATTTTCGAATATAATCTCTTGCTTGCGTCTGAGATGTGCCATCACATCAAGCTTACATCGTAGTCGCTCGAAGCGGACAATAAAAGACCTAGGTTTAAAGGTGCTTGGTATCTTTGTGTGATAAGCCGTGGCTATCTCAATGTCGAGTTTAAAGTCATCTCCAATTATTTTAGACAGTAATTCTACTGCAAATTTCACTGGGCTTGAGCCTTCTCGTTTCTCAGGTATACCCTCAATTCTTATATTATTTCTTCTGCACCCATCCTCCAGGGCTGCAAGTCTGTCTCCAAGTTTTTTGCATTCCGAGTTCGCAGCTGTGGCTTTTTCATCGGCGTTAGATGCCAATTGAAACAGAATTTCTGCTCTGAAGTCTGTTTATTTCTGTTCTTGTCACTTGATCACAGAGACTGACCCCAGTAATCTTGTAGAGGATCCTTATTTCCATTACTTTTACTTGTAGTTTTATTCTTTTTGGTCATGATCCAGAGCTTGTGACTGGTAAATTGAAAGCTTTCTCTGAGGACTTAGCTCTTGCTTAACCATAGTGGGTTTGGTGTGATGTCTGTAAAACTGCTTCCATTGTGTTGACTTGTTGGTCAGTCATCCTGATCAGCTGTAGCTTTACTTGAGAACACAGCTCTGCCGTACTTTAACCTCTCCACATGAGACAATTATTCAACTCTTGTCTGCAGAAACAAACATCTGCTTTTTGTGAGAGGGCCATGAGAGGGAGTGATTAGTCATATCTTTCTTTATCTGGTTAAGACAGCACTGTTTTGAGTTATGTTTTACTTTAAATCTTACACAAAGAATTAAAGCTTTTGGAAATCTTGCTTACGATCTGACTATTAAATGCTGTTAAAACATTTTTGATCAGTTAGCAGGCAAGACAGCCTCATATTTAACTTTGATTAGTAAACTACTCAGTACTTAACACTACTGCAGGTAACATCCACTTTTGATCTCTGTTTAGCAGCCACAGTCTATTTGCAACATTATGAGTAGTCTGTGCAATTCATGCTGTGACATGAGATGAAGAAATCCCAGTCTTCTTAGCTAGTGTTTTATAAATATAATATGGGAAATGATAGACTTATTATTAGCATTAAAGATTTTACCAACATACTGTACATACATTACTGCCTTCTTTTGCACTAACACAATAACCAGATAACATAATGTTATAGATTTTTAGCCTGTTCATTTAGATTCAATGTGGCATAAGCCTGAGAAATGCATAAGTTCAAGTCAGTAATGATATTCAGTCTTTGTCCAGTTCCTGTTTTTGTAAAAGTGTGAGATGATCTTTTGTCATGAAGACTTTCAGTTTTCATGTAGATATATATTACCAGTGCACTTAAAAACTAGGTGATGCTTCTGTGGTTGGTTTCTCAGCTTCTCATTACTCATTTCCGTGTTTTCCTATCTACATAGTGTTTTATAAGAATATTTTTAAACTTTTCCATTCGGGACTCTTAAACCCATATATTAGGTGCATATTTGACATACGTTTGCTTATGAATGTTTTTAAAGGTAAGATTTTGTCTCTGTCCTTGCTGACCCATGATTCTGGAATAGAGAGGCAGCAACCACCACTCACATTGTAATCATCAGTTGGTTAGTGTAATTTTTATTCTTGTAGCTGTGTTTTCATACGTGATAATTAAATTTGAACTTGAACACTGATGATATAGTTAAATGTATATACATTGCATTTGTACCATGTATACTTGTATGTTACATTTATTCTTGTTACATGCTAATACAGACAATGTTACTTGCCCATTTTTAAACCTTGACATTTTTCTTTCTACAACCCAGAAATTTAAATTTTGGTTTATTTCTTTCACATACTTTTTAAGTCACTACTTGAACTATGTTAATAAATAAAAAAAAAATATTTAACTAACCTGAATGTCTTTGGAATGTGGGAGGAAACTGGGACACCCTTAGAAAACCCACACAGATGCTGGCAGAACATGCAAACTCCATGCAGGAAGGACCCATGAGGCAAACCCTGGTCTCCTTACTGCAAGGCACCAGTGCTACCACTGCACTGCCATGCTGCCCAAGCCTATTTGTGTCCTTTATCATGTGATTGACTTTAATGGCATTCTGTCCCTTTATTACCTATAATTTACCACTGCATGTGTGGTAAATTGTATGTTTTCCCATCGGGCAGAAGTTCATGTGTGTGTTATGCCACTGGATGCAAACATGAAACCTGGTCTCCACACAAATCTTTGGGAGATGTGCCCATTATGTAACCCAGGGCAGAAATGTGACCTGGAAGGATTCCCTGTATTTCACTGCACAAATTCACATGTAGCGGTCATCCTAAACAAACCTATGCTCACTGTTACTAGGCTAAGAATTACACCTAGTCCTAGTAATTAAAATTAGCCCTTGAAGCATTGGAATATGAACATTAACTACCGTGTCACCAGGTCACCCTGTTTTAGAATTTAGCCTATAATAAGTAACTGGATTAAAACTAAACTGATGCTTTTATAGGTTTGTCGTTGGATTTTCTGGAGCACTCTTTCTTAGTCTCTTGCATTTGGGTATGTATGTGTGGAAGTGCCCTGTAAAGCACTGGCACACCAACCACCAGGGTTGCTCCTTGTAACCACAACACAGTCCATGTGCACATGGAGAAAACTTCCCAACTCCATGTAGACTCTGACCAGGCTAGAAATCAAATCTGAAGAATTATGAGGCAGAAATACCAGCTACTAGCTCTGCTTGACTGGCATGCCTACATTTTAAACATCTGTACTAAATTAACTAATCATAATTAAATGTACAGTATACAGATAATAACTTTTTGTTCAATTTTTCCACAAATGTATTTAAGCTAGTTTTGGAGTAAATATAACCTGTTACTACCCATCTCTGGGGATGAGATTAGCATGCTATGATAAGATAAATATACCAATATACTCATTGTTTTTTTTTTTTTTCTTTTTAATTGCGGAAGTAGCAAAGGTTAATATTTTAAAAATGAAAAACAGTATATTAAAAATAACCACCAGATGGTGGTAAAGCCTCACTTTTAGTGGTATTGTTAGTTACAAAGACTACTGGATCATTTAAAATGAATTGCATGACAGAGTGACGGGCACTGATGATGAACTGGTTACTACTTGATGGAATTTCTGTCTTACAGCTCAAATAATCATTGGATCAAATACTGCTTTTTAATAAGTGAGAGCAACAGCAAAAGAGAGTTAAGTCAGTAAGAAAAAATACATTAGGGATAAAGTATTGCACACAATTAAAATCAAATGAGAGACTACAGACAAGAATCCAGACATTAAAGTGATCCAAAACTGTAGGGAAGAAAATTTCAAAATTACTTGGTGAATAGACCAGGGTGGTTGGTTCAGGAACAATGTCCATTTTATGGAATTTCCAATAAATGAGATTAAGTTTGTGAATGTATTTTGGTTGACACGCATATTCTGAATTGTTGTCCCATTTACTGTCATTAAGATGGGACAAAAATCCAGATTGAAATGAGAGAGAGAGATTTGATTACAAACACCAACACTGATTTTGGAACAGAAAGATGGAGTATGCAGGAAGATTAAAGGATACAAATAACTAATTGAAAAATATTGTTACTAAAGCAATAAAAAACAAAGTAGCTAACAACAGCTAAGAACATAAAACGTAAGAAAAAATAAACATTCTAATTGAGAATGATATTAACATATTTACATGTAGGAAGTGGAAACATTCTAATTGAGAATGATATTAACATATTTACATGTAGGAAGTGGAAAGGCGGTTCAAAAACACTATTGAGTGTGAACAATAGGAGAACTTTAATTCCATTAAAAAACATACATAATACTAAAATGTGTTATGTTTATTTTGCTGTGGACTAAAATGAAATACTTCGTGTTAGTCTCATTTTTTTACATCATTAATTACTAATTGGAGAAAGAGAGTAATTAATATATAATAATAATAAACACACAGTATGTATACTGGAGAGTTGTGGGTGAGGCTCAGTGGTGTGGAAGGGCAAAGAGATGATATAATTAACAACAACGCTCCCTCTTTCCCAGGGGTGGTACCACAAAAATCAGCAGGTAACACCCATGCATGACATAAATACAAAATTTTTTGAAAAGTAAGGAACCATAGCTATAGTATATGGTGCAATATGTATAGAGTGCATTTTCAGAGATGATACAGTGCATCCGGAAAGTATTCACAGCGCATCACTTTTTCCACATTTTGTTATGTTACAGACTTATTCCAAAATGGATTAAATTCATTTTTTTCCTCAGAATTCTACACACATCACCCCATAATGGCAACGTGAAAAAAAGTTACTTGAGGTTTTTGCAAATTTATTAAAAATAAAAAAAACTGAGAAATCACATGTATATAAGTATTCACAGCCTTTGCTCAATACTTTGTCGATGCACCTTTGGCAGCAATTACAGCCTCAAGTCTTTTTGAATATACAGTAATCCCTCGCTATATCGCGCTTCGCCTTTCGCGGCTTCACTCCATCGCGGATTTTATATGTAAGCATATTTAAATATATATCGCGGATTTTTTGCTGGTTCACGGATTTCTGCGGACAATGGGTCTTTTAATTTCTGGTACATGCTTCCTCAGTTGGTTTGCCCAGTTGATTTCATACAAGGGACGCTATTGGTGGATGGCTGAGAAGCTACCCAACTTACTTTCTCTCTCTCTCTTGTGCTGACTCTCTGTGATCCTGACGTAGTGGGTGTGAGCTGGGGGGCTGTTCTTACACCTAGACTATACGGACGCTCGTCTAAAAATGCTGAAAGATTATCTTCACGTTGCTACCTTCTGTGTGCAGCTGCTTCATAAAGCGACATGCTGCAAGGTGCTTCGCATACTTAAAAGCTCAAAGGGTACGTATTGATTTTTCTCTGTCTCTCTCTCTCTCTCTCTCTCCCTGCTCCTGACGGAGGGGGTGTGAGCTGCCGCCTTCAACAGCTTTGTGCCACGGTGCTTCGCATACTTACAAGCTAAACAGCCCTATTGATTTGTTTGCTTCACTCCTTTGAAGAGGAAGATATGTTTGCATTATTTTAATTGTGAGACGGAACTGTCATCTCTGTCTTGTCATGGAGCACAGTTTAAACTTTTGAAAAAGAGACAAATGTTTGTATGCAGTGTTTGAATAAGGTTCCTGTCTCTCTACAACCTCCTGTGTTTCTGCGCAAATCTGTGACCCAAGCATGACAATATAAAAATAACCATATAAACATATGGTTTCTACTTTGCGGATTTTCTTATTTCGCGGGTGGCTCTGGAACGCAACCCCCGCGATGGAGGAGGGATTGCTGTAATGCCACAAGCTTGGCACACCTATCCTTGGCCAGTTTCGCCCATTCCTCTTTGCAGCACCTCTCAGGCTCCATCAGGTTGGATGGGAAGCGTCGGTGCACAGCCATTTTAAGATCTCTCTAGAGATGTTCAATCGGATTCAAGTCTGGGCTGTGGCTGGGCCACTCAAGGACATTCACAGAGTTGTCCTGAAGCCACTCCTTTGATATCTTGGCTGTGTGCTTAGGGTTGTTGTCCTGCCGAAAGATGAACTGTCGCCCCAGTCTGAGGTCAAGAGCGCTCTGGAGCAGGTTTTCATCCAGGATGTCTCTGAACATTGCTGCAGTCATCTTATCCTTTATCCTGACTAGTCTTCCAGTCCCTGCCGCTGAAAAACATCCCCACAGCATGATGCTGCCACCACCATGCTTCACTGTAGGGATGGTATTGGCCTGGTGATGAGTGGTGCCTGGTTTCCTCCAAACATGACGCCTGGCATTTACATCAAAGAGTTCAATCTTTGTCTCATCAGACCAGAGAATTTTCTTTCTCATGGTCTGAGAGTCCTTCAGGTGCCTTTTGGCAAACTCCAGGCGGGCTGCCATGTGCCTTTTACTAAGGAGTGGCTTCCGTCTGGCCACTCTACCATACAGGCCTGATTGGTGGATTGCTGCAGAAATGGTTGTCCTTCTGGAAGGTTCTCCTCTCTCCACAGAGGACCTCTGGAGCTCTGACAGAGTGACCATCGGGTTCTTGGTCACCTCCCTGACTAAGGCCCTTCTCCCCCGATTGCTCAGTTTAGATGGCCGGCCAGCTTTAGGAAGAGTCCTGGTGGTTTCGAACTTCTTCCACTTACGGATGATGGAGGCCACTGTGCTCATTGGGACCTTTTAAAGCAGCAGAAATTTTTCTGTAACCTTCCCCAGATTTGTGCCTCGAGACAATCCTGTCTTGGAGGTCTACAGACAATTCCTTTGAATTCATGCTTGGTTTGTGCTCTGACATGAACTGTCAACTGTGGGACCTTATATAGACAGGTGTGTGCCTTTCCAAATCCTGTCCAGTCAACTGAATTTACCACAGGTGGACTCCAATTAAGCTGCAGAAACATCTCAAGGATGATCAGGGGAAACAGGATGCACCTGAGCTCAATTTTGAGCTTCATGGCAAAGACTGTGAATACTTATGTACATGTGCTTTCTCAATTTTTTTATTTTTAATAAATTTGCAAAAATCTCAAGTAATCTTTTTTCACGTTGTCATTATGGGGTGTTGTGTATAGAATTCTGAGATAAAAAATGAATTTAATCCATTTTGGAATAAGGCTGTAACATAACAAAATGTGGAAAAAGTGATGCGCTGTGAATACTTTCTGGATGCACTGTATTTCTTTAATAATTAGTTTGTATGGTAGGAACTTGAAATAATTCTAGGTTACCATTCTATATAAATTTTTATTAATGAAGCCCTTAATCTCTTTATATTGTTACTTTGATGTGGCTTAGTCTAGTAAATGTGCATATTATGTTAACTGGTCACTGAAAATTTGCCCAATGTGAGTGTGGATGAATGTTTGCATGTGTTTAAGCAGTTGGTTTCATGCATCTTGTATGGATGGCTGTCTGAAACACTATAATCACAAATAAAGCAATTCAGCTTGGCTCATCATATTACCCAGCTAATTTAAAAGGGTAGGCTCAGTTAGGGGACACACTCTGGACCCCCCCCCTCCCCCCCAAAGGTTGTGTAAAGGAGGGGATTAAAACAAAACTGAGTGCCATTATGAATAATGCTGTACAACAAATTTCCCCTTGCAGACAAATGAAGTTCTATCTATCAAGCAAACTGCCACTTACGAACCCAACAATCTATATTAGAGTTTCAAATATTGCATTAAAAAAGAAATGAAAATAAAAAAGTATATTTTTGAAACACAAAGAGAAATCTCCTATAATATGTTCAAAAATATTAATCTAAATATATATGCAAGGTGGTCCCAGGTCAGCCATATTTTGCATAGGAACATTCCATTGGCAGGTGACACTTTTACTTAATTAATAGTGCCTTGGTATGTTCTCGTGTTTTAAGTAGAGTTGTAAATGAAATACATGCCTGCTGATTCATGGATTACTTAATCAAGTCTTCAAAAGATGCTCTCACCACTTGTTACTTCTATTTCTGCTAAGTAAGCATTAACAAAGCAACACTTCTCCTTTATGAAAATGTTTTTAATGAAAGAAATGTAAACAGTCCACAATGCAGAAGATGCTCAAGTGTTTTGTGAAAAAGTACGTGAATGGTCCCTTTGTTGATTTAAAAGTTGTCCTTTTGAACAAGCAGTTTATATTATTTTTAGTGATTACATTTTTTCTGTGTTTTAGGAATCTGAAGAAATTAAATCTAATGAATTAGATGCAAAGCTTAAACAGACGAAAGGAGAACTAGAAAAACAAAAACAAGAAAAGACAGATCAGTTAGAGGTAATGGCAAAGTAAACACTAATCTGTTTCCTAGTTTTTTAATTTTTTTTTATTACAAACATAAGCTTTTAATATAGTTTGCCAATGTTATAAAATATTACATTTACCTCTATTTGTGCTGTTTACTGTGGTTTTTAAATTATACTCAAGAATATAAATTTCTTTTTCTAATGTTAATAATTAATGGAAAGATGAATACCTTTATTGTAACTTTTCAAAATTATTAAAAGTTTAGTGTAGCAACGTACTATTTCTTTTAGAGGAGACTATTTTCATCAGTTAGTTTAAAAGTGTAAGCAGGATCAGTAGTAGTTTTGTAAAATAAAAAGTTACAAATACTATTTCTTATCAACAGCTTCATCAAGCAAAAATCAAGGAGCTTGATGATTTGAAGAGAACCTTTAAAGAAGGAATGGATGAACTCCATACTTTGCGTACAAAGGTATCTATTTTAAAATAAACAAGTAGTATTAATGTAGGATTGTGTGTGTAATTGTCTCAGTGCATTCTCTTCTTACTCTGGGCCTGTGTGGTAGTAACACTTTAGATGTACTGTACACATGTTTCTGAATGATTGAACTAAACAAATTAAACATGCTCATGTTTGATATGACAAATGCCTCAAGTAATAAATGTGAAAGGTGTGTTATGTGTATTTAGTTTTTTTTCTCCATTTGTATTGATCCACTCCTATTGTGTAGCTAGTTTATTTTTGTTTCTGAAGTGTTTTTTTTTTATTATCCCACATATCCACACTTACTTAGTAATTGTAATATGCAATGTTAGATGTGGTTTAAGATAACATTTATATTCCACAAGATTTTTATTGCAAAGCAGCAGGATATCCAGTTTTTAATTTGTTGAACGTGCTTATTCAGTGCTGCTTATGAGAAAGGCAAGCAAATCTGTAGGATTGCCCCTGCTACCCAAAGTAATGGTCCTTGATGGCAAAATTTATTGGAAACTGTAGAATGTTAGGCAAATGCCCTGTAATTTAGAATATCAAGCAGGATATATTTAGTTAGGTTGTTTGTAAAGAAAGAATAAATAGTAGATGTTATATATGCTTTTTAAGTTGCTCCCTTAAGATATTTTGAAAAAATCCCCTTTTCCTGCACAAAACCAAATCACAAACATAAACATGCATAAACTATATCATACTGTTTGAGGTACAGTGCTTAATGCCCATTTAGAAGGATACTGAAATAGCAAATAGTGAGGCAGATGCCCTGGAAGGATTCACTTTGATAGCACTCCCCATGGATATGTTGCTGGGTAACAGTGGAGGTTTGTGTGCTTTAAGTGTCATGATGAAGCATGTCATATGGGGCAACAAGTAGTCTGTGTATAACTTATTTTCTGTTTTGCCCTGGTATGGACACTAAATTAATGTACTGTAGTGCTGTGCTTTTAGAAGTGAAATGGAAATGGGGCTGCATTTTTATGTAAAGGATTTATTGTTGATATCTCTTTTTCATGATTTCCTCTGGATAAAAATGAAACAAAAAGGTCTGTTTGTGTTTGCTTGGGGGAGTCGGAGAGGTAAGTAAGGGAGGTAGTCTTCAAATCACATGGTTGCTGGTTTCCTCCTCATCCCTGACTGAATGATTAATCATAGGTATTGATGTAATCACCCTGTGTTCCAATTAAACAAAAAAATGCAAAAATTGTTTTTGGATTTCTTCAAGTCACATTAGATAAGGGCACCTTCCAAATAATAACTGAACAACTCCTAATAAATAAGGAACAAAGAAATGTATGCAGAAGAATCTTTAAAAATATGAGAAATCAGTAGTGTTTCCACAGAGAGTACTTGGAGAGATTTACTTTAAAGATAGTCTGTAATTGTTATTTAAATCCCCTCCTTAATCAGTTGTCTTTTGGTGATTTTAAAACAACCAATATTGCTTAAAAATTGTATGACCATAGTAGAGTTGAGAATATCCAAGGTGGATCACTCCTGTAGCACTGCTGTTTGAAATTGCACTACCGGTGCACCTGCCAAAAAATTGAATTTTAGTAAGAAAAAAGGTTGTGATGTACAGTAATCCCTCCTCCATCGCGGGGGTTGCGTTCCAGAGCCACCCGCGAAATAAGAAAATCCGCGAAGTAGAAACCATATGTTTATATGGTTATTTTTATATTGTCATGCTTGGGTCACAGATTTGCGCAGAAACACAGGAGGTTGTAGAGAGACAGGAACGTTATTCAAACACTGCAAACAAACATTTGTCTCTTTTTCAAAAGTTTAAACTCTGCTCCATGACAAGACAGAGATGACAGTTCAGTCTCACAATTAAAAGAATGCAAACATATCTTCCTCTTCAAAAGAGTGAGTGTCAGGAGCACAGGCTGTCAGAGAGAGAGACAGAAAAACAAACAAATCAATAGGGCTGCTTTTAAGTATGCGAAGCACCGCGGCACAAAGCTGTTGAAGGCGGCAGCTCACACCCCCTCCGTCAGGAGCACACAGAGAGAGAGAGAGAGAGAGAGACCGAGTTTGTTTTTCAGTCAAAAATCAATACGTGCCCTTCGAGCTTTTAAGTATGCGAAGCACCGTGCAGCATGTCGTTTCAGGAAGCAGCTGCACAAAAGATAGCAACTGAAGATAATCTTTCAGCATTTTTAGACGAGCGTCCGTATCGTCTAGGTGTGCGAACAGCCCCCCTGCTCAATCCCCCTACGTCAGGATCTGAGAAACTCAGCGCAAGAGAGAGAGAAAAGTAAGCTGGGTAGCTTCTCAGCCATCTGCCAATAGCGTCCCTTGTATGAAATCAACTGGGCAAACCAACTGAGGAAGCATGTACCAGAAATTAAAAGACCCATTGTCCGCAGAAACCCGCGAAGCAGCGAAAAATCCGCGATATATATTTAAATATGCTTACACATAAAATCCGCGATGGAGTGAAGCCGCGAAAGGCGAAGCGCGATATAGCGAGGGATTACTGTATTGGGTCACTGTAATTCACTTTATTTCCATAATATAAAATACATTATCTTAAATATATAACTACATATCAAGCACATTTTAGTTAATCATGGTTTAGATGTTTATTTCATATGCAGCTATATGTATGAGAATATATATATTTTTGGTTTCTTGTTATGTGTTTAACACTAACAATAAGGACATCTCCATCCATCCATCCATTTTCCAACCCGCTGAATCCGAACACAGGGTCATGGGGGTCTGCTGGAGCCAATCCCAGCCAACACAGGGCACAAGGCAGGAACCAATCCCAGGCAGGGTGCCGACCCACTGCAGATAAGGACATCTCAACTTGTCTAAATCTATTAAAAAGATTATACTGGAAGTAGGGTTGGGTAATATTTAAATCTCTTGGGTCAATCATCGTCCCCTTAAACATCATCAATAGTCAATATTATCAGGTGGGGTTCGAGACTGAATTGCCATTTCAACAGGAAAAGCAGTTCCTGTAGTTTTCAATTTGGTCACTGAGCGCCCGCATTGCTAATTTCCATTCATTATGACAATTTGCAATAATATCCTTATTTAATATAGAAAAATACAGCTAACCAAATAGTTGACTAAGAGGAAATTAGCCTTACCTAACTAGCAACACTTTGCCCTCAAAGCAAAACTGCATGGTGAGTCAAACAAATTAAGTTATTTGTTGAGTAAGCAGGAAGGTTTTTATTGCTAAAGATTCACGACAAACTCAAATCATAAATTGTGTGTACAGCATGTAGCACATCTTGCCAGCCATTATTTATCAGTGATTCTGAAGTTATAAAAAGCACAAAATACAAGCAGGGCAGTGTAAAATGAACACAGTGGTACCATAGCTGTTTCAGATTATTTACTGTATGTAAATAAATTGTTTTCTTTGCACAAAATGTATTTTTCTTGGCAAGTTAAATAGTCAAAATGTCAGAACTGTATAGAACATTAGCCTGGAGTTAAATTAAGCAGCGTCATCCCTTTTGGTTGTCATACTCTGGGATCAGTCGATGCCACTGATGCCCAGAGTTGCTTCCCTTGTGGTCAGAAACCCTTTGCATTGCTGATCAGAGGGCACAACACTCTTTCCAAATGGACTGGGTTGCTGATGATTTGCTTGTTACAAAAGACTGGATAAGGTGTTACACCTAATACTAGTGGTTATTGTGATGTACCTCGATGCTGGAGCAACATGCTTTTTTACGAGTATACATTTTCGAAATTTCATGTCTTATCAGCATCCTGATAGGCTATGTTCTTTTGCAAATACTGAAAAATGTGAAAAGATGCTTGCGGAGTAGCAACAGCAATCATCGAATGATCCAAGCAAGAGTTTGCTACAGTCAGTCCGAATGAATGAAATGAATGCAGACTGGTGACAAAGTTGCAGCTTTGGCTAGAGCTGTCACAATTGCAACATCCTCTGCCTCTCTTGTCTCTTCTTAATAGTATGTTGCAAATGGCTTTTTCCACAGGCTGTCAAAATGGGGTGTCTACCACTAATTTGCTTTTTGTGAGTGAAACTATATTCTGATTTGTAAATTTCTGCTAAAAAAGCATTTAAACTTCCTAGTGTAAATAAATGCAGTGTGCATACAGCCTATCCATGTGCAATCGGAATATAAGTGTATGGTGTATTTACAATGTGCTTAATCAATGGGTTCAAATCCTCAGGAAAAGAAACTCCATCTATGATGTCAGTAATCAATAATTGATTGATTGCCATTGGCATCGCCTATTAGTACAAGTTTACTAGGTACTAACAAAGAAACTGTTGGTCTTCTTCTGATGAAACATTTCTCAGCATCTCAACAGGCTTCAACGCACCATTCACAGACTCAAATGCTAATACCCGACCATGTGAGAGCAAGTTCCTGTCTGTCATCAGCTATAACACACCTGATGGCTGGTCTGTTCCCTAGCATCTTAACTTTCTATCCTAACACAAGCTTGTCAAGGACAGACCACCAAAACTGAACAATGCACCAGCTTGGCACTTCTTCATTAATCATTTCCTTGATCTGGATTTTTTTTTTCTCAAGCGTGTGCAAGTAAGCATAGCCTATCATCTTCTCAAAGCAAATTAATATTCTGGGTCAAGGCTAGAAATATTTCAATGATAGCATTGCCATATTGTCCAGGGTTAAATGGAAGCTTTTTATATAATGTGCTTCACAGCACTGTAGTGCTGATCACCTTTACTTTGTCTTTTCAGTTACTGTTTTCAAGGCCATTGTGTTTTCCATGTAGGTAAAATGCCTTGAAGAGGAAAGGTTAAGAACAGAAGATGAACTGAATAAGTACAGAGAGATTATTAATAGACAAAAAAGTGAAATTCAGAATCTGTTGGATCGAGTAAAAGATGTCCAAAAATTAGAAGACCAGCAACACAGGTAATTCTGTGAATATTTTTCAAGGTTTTTATTTATATATTTATGCATTGTTTCATTCTTCTGAATTTATACATTTGAGCAAATTCACTTGTAATTAATCAAGTATTTTACATAAATTACATTTATACTTAAACTAACTGTAGGTCATAAATATGCCTGATTTGTTGTTGGTCATTTTAGGAGTTTGTTGTGTACACATGCAGATTTCCTTAAGACTGTTAGCTCTCCATAGTAGCAAACTTGTAGATTTAAACTGATCAGTTTGCATGCTCTTTTAGTCTTGCTTTAAAAATACTGTAAGTTTTCATTGTAGCCAAACATGTGAAAATATGAACTGACCAAACCAAGTTTTCCCATTTATATTTTAACGCTACTTTTAGTCAAATCCAAAAATGAATCCTGTTCACAGTTTAATCCAGAAAGCAAATGCGAAGTGGAGTAAATATGTACTGTGCAAAAAAAATAAAAAAACATGACACATGAAGTAGCATTGCCCTGTTTATCTTTGCTCTGGCACATGACACTTTGGTTGCATACCTGTATGAATGCTAAAATTAACTGCTAAACTGCAGCTCTCTACTAACGCTTGGTCACCTCTGTACTTCTATGTGATAGCAAAGGTGTAAAAGCTGACATGTCTGCAGACTCCTGTAAACATGAGCTTAACTCTGGCTAAATCTCATGAAAATCTCATGAACTGGATGGAACTTTGATCCAAGAGATGACTATTTCTTGTAAAACTAGATGCAGTCATCCGTTTCTGTTTGGAACAGAAAACTGGCCAACACTTCTTTTGAGCAGGAAGCCACTATTCCCTAGGGAGCAAGAAGCTTACGACCTTTCTTTGAACCTGGAAACTACTCACCTTTGACATTTAGAGCTAGAAGCCCACTGTGCTTCATCTACGATCCCCTCTTCCATGCCAGGCTCTGTACCAGTGACTGACCCTAGTCTAATAATGCATCATTACTACAATAACAGAACGTCAACGCCTAAACTCTTGTAACAGAAAGAGTCTTGTGGAGGATATAGCAAAGAACTTAACCACAGGCTGTGGGAGACCAAACCACACCAAAGGACAATGTGGCAAAGACAGAGTGGAGCAAGTGGAGTTCTTACTTCAAACCTGGAGCAGTGACATGCAGCACCATATATATTGTTTTATATAAAGTGATTGCTAAGTGTAAAATGCTAGCAGGTAAACGTTTTGAAGTAAAACTACTGAACTGTAGATTGACAGCCAGAACTTAAGGTTGATAGAGGGCTTGGTAAAACTTGCTGTAATATATCAAAAGTCTTTGTGTTTTATTTCAAGTTCTCAAGAAGGATTACGTTCCTTTTATTGTGAACATTTTTTTTCTAACTCACAAATTTTGTTCTGTACATTGGCCCAGGCCTCCAAACAAGGTGTGATTGTCCCATTTCTAACCCTTTTTTATTTATGGCTGATGTGGTCTACTGGCTCTAAAAGCACCCTTTACTGGAAATACTTAACCCTTTAACAATATTTGCAGTACCACTTGGGACTTTGGTGGCAATCTGGTGATATGTTTTCGCTGCTGATTGCTTTTAAATAATTAGTGGAATTAATGTTTTTTTACCTCTTTTTCTGTACATTTATATTTGCATATTTTTACATATATTGTATGTATATACACATATGTATAATATATGTACAGTATATGTATACTGTGAAATAGATGCTTGTATTTATGTATAAATGTGTTTTATTTAGAATTTTTATTATATATAATGTATAATCTTTGCATTTGTTTTATAGGGACAAACAGGAAATTGAATTATTGAAAGAGGAGATAAATAATCTTAATGCCCTAGTTGCTGACTTTCAAAAGGATATTGATGGCAGTCGAAAGAGAGAATCAGAACTACTGAGCTTTACAGAGAAACTGACCAGCAAAAATGCTCAGCTGCAATCAGAAAGCAACACCCTACAGGTTCAGCTTGATAAAGTAACCTTCAGAGTGAAAGATCTAGAAGATAATTTGGAACAAATGGGTCATACAAATGCTGAATTAGTAAGTTCAAAGTTGTAAAAGTGCTTCATGTCAAATTAAAAAGGTAGCTTTTGGTATATGTTGGCACAATATGGAAAATAAAAGTAAAAACAAAGCTGGGATTATTAAAGGATCTGTGGCCTGAAAACAATATAAACTCCATTATTTGATCTTTCAATTAATTAACTTTGTTTTGTCAAAAGTAAACTCTTATTTTGATACTTTCAACATATTCCAAAAAAGGTTTGGACAGTAAAGAATTAACCACTTTGTAATGTTGCTTTTCCTTCTCACAACACATAATTAATGTAATAATAATAATAATTCATTACATTTATATAGCTCTTTTCTCAGTACTCAAAACGCTATCCACACAGGGAGGAACCGGGAAGCGAACCCACAATCTTCCACAGTCTCTTTACTGCAAAGCAGCAGCACTACCACTACGCCACCTATAGGTAGGTAGTGTATAGGTAGTGAAGACACGACTTTATTGAGAGCTTCAGGAGTAAATTTTGTCTTTTTCTCCTAGCAAACAAATCTTAAGGTATGCAACTATGTGGGGTCTTTGATGTTGCATTTTACATTTCAAAAGTGCCACACATTCTCAGACAGGGACAGGTCAGTACTGTAGGCTGGGCAGTTGGTGGTTGGTTTTTTTGCATTGTTTTACCTTCTGTAGTTGATGTAACTACACATTGTGTTACTTGATAAAGGTTTGCCAAAGTGCTCCTGACTCCATGTGGTTATATCACTTATTGATGAATAATAGTTCATGATGCAGTGCCATCGGAGGGAGTGGAGATTACAGGCGCTCAGTTTATGCCATTGCCCGTGCCTTTTATGCACTGAAACCTCTTCTGATTCTTTTGAATCTTTTAATTACTGTATACTATATACTCTTGGGGGTGAAATACCCAAATACCTTCTGATCTGTCTTTGAAAAACACGGTTTTAAATTTTTTAATGATTGTTTCACATATTTGTTGGAAAATTGGCAATCCTCAGCCCATCTTTGGTCTTAAAAGACTGGATGCATCTTTTATTTAAAAAAAAAAAAAAAAAAAAAACATGTTTACTGTATAGTTGTATGTTGAACATCATCAGTTTCTACTCACATCATTATTTTCTTTTTTTTTTGATTCATTATTGGCCCTTAATTACGCCATCCCAACTTTTTTGGAATGTGTTGCAGGCCCTCAATGACAAAGATGGATGTATATTTACAAAAAATGAGGATGGCCAGATTAAGAGTTAAATATCTTCTCTTTATGCTGTTAGTGATGGATTACATCAAAGTGAATTTTAAAATCGCAGATTTATTTTTTATTTTCCATACTGTCCTAACTTTTTCTGAGTTACAGTCATAAAAGAATTATTTCAGTGAAAAAAAAAAAAAATTTGTCGGAGGGATGACACAGTGGTTTTCTGGGAGTTTGTATGTTCTTCCTAGAGTTGAAGTCAGAAGTTTATGTGCATTTACTGTGAATTCTTTAGAACTCTCTTCATAACCTCTCCACAGATTTTAAACAAACTATACATTTTTAGCATATTGTTTAAGACATACTTTATGCAGGGCAAAAGTAACTTTTTCTAACAATGTTCACAGATTATTTCACTTTTTAGTGACTATATCACAATTCTAGTGGGTCACAAGTTTGCACACACTTTGTTAATATTTAGTAGTGTTGCCTTTAAATTGTTTAACTTGGGCCAGATATTTTTGGTAGACTTCCACAAGTTTCTTACAATACTTTGCTGGAATAAAGGCCCATTCCTCCAGGCAAAACTGGTGTAACTGCGATAGGTTTGTAGGCCTTCTTGCTCGCACTCGCTTTTTCAGTTCTGCACACAAATTTTCATTTGGTCATTATGGACAAACAGTTCAATCTTGGATTTATCAGATCACAGGACATTTGTCCAGAAGGTAAGATCTTAGTACCCATGTGCCACTGCAAAGTGCAGTCTGGCTTTTTTATGATGAATTTGGAACAGTGGTTCCCTCCTTGCTGAGCATCCTTTCAGGTTATGTTGATATATGTAGGACTCATTTTACTGTGGATATAAATACTTCAGCATCATCACAAGGTCTTTTGCTGCTGTTCTGGGATTAATTTGCACTTTTCATGCCAAAGTATGTTCTTCTATAAGAGACAGAATCTCTTTCCTGAGCTATGTGACAGCTGTATTGGTCCTATGGTGTTCATACAGATGAACATGGAACCTTCAGGTGTTTTGAAATTGTTCCTGAGGATGAACCAGAATTGTGGAGGTCCACAATTTTTTTTTCTTAGGTTTTGGCTAATTTGTTTTGATTTTTCCCATTATATCTAGCAAACATACATCTACATGTTGACTCCAATTAGGCTAAATTTTTGGCCCATTGGAACTATGATATAGTCAATAAAAAGTTAAATAATATGTCTGTAAATATTGTTGGGGAAAAATGCTTTTGCCCTGCATAAAGCAAATGTCTTAATATGCCAAAAATCAGTAAAAGGATTTTTCAAGTGAGTTTTAAGGAATTCGCCCTAAGTGTATGTAAATATCTCACTTCAACTGTAACTCACTAGGTACTCCAGTTTTCCTTTCCACAAAGATGTGCATTTTAGGTTTATTGGTGAATCTAAGGCGGCACGGTGGCGCAGTGGGTAGCGCTTCCCGCTTCCCGGATCCTCCCTGCGTGGAGTTTGCATGTTCTCCCCGTGTCTGCGTGGGTTTCCTCCGGGCGCTCCGGTTTCCTCCCACAGTCCAAAGACATGCAGGTTAGGTGGATTGCCGATTCTAAATTGGCCCTAGTGTGCGCTTGGTGTGTTTGTGTGTGTCCTGCAGTGGGTTGGCACCCTGCCCAGGATTGGTTCCTGCCTTGTGCCCTGTGTTGGCTGGGAATGGCTCCAGCAGACCCCCGTGACCCTGTGTTCGGATTCAGCGGGTTGGACAATGGATGGATGGATGGATGGATGGTGAATCTAAATTGGGTCTCTGTAAATATGTGGGTGTGAAAGGGTGCTATTACATCACTGAATCAGTCTAAGCTGTCATAGTGTCTCATAGCGTTTTCCAGGTTCTTTAAGGGTCACCCTGCAGTTACATATCTCTAGTCCTAGCTCCTGGTGTTGAGACTTCAAAAAGTTTGGTTACCTGTTGCAGGCCATTGTCTCACAGACCTACATTTGACATCCTTAACCCTGCTTATCCCCTCATTAACACCCCCTAAACCTGAACTATGAGACCAGAAAGGTATAAGAATTTACACCAAACTAATTTTAAAAAGCATTTGGTTATTTAGTAAAAAGTGTTTTTTTTTTTTTTTTGTTTTTTAACACAAATTTGATTCAGTTTTTTATAAGACAAAATGCACAAAATTGTTTGGATTCTCGTTTTTGTTTCTTCACTTTTGTTCCACCCTTCCAGATGATATAACATAAACAATTTATTTTTTAGAGTTATCAAATATTCATGTCTTTGCCTTGTTTAGTATGCAGTTACTTTTGATGTATATGAATCTCAAGCTTTACACTTAGTTTTTTATTTAAACAATCGTACCAAGATTCTCAATCTGCCAAGCTTTCAAAGCATAATATCTGAGGAATAAAAGTTTTTCCCCAATCAAACACAATAAATTGAAAAACTGCTTACTTCATGTTTTTCAAGCTCTTTAACACAAAATGTTACATGATTGCTCAGGTCAGGTCTTAATAGACAACTTCAGAAACCCCCAAGGTTCAAAAATTGAGATTACCGTGCACAAAGAGACCAGAATTGTGCCACTATCATATTTGTGTTCAGTCCTTTATGCAATCTGAAATTACTCTAAAGTGTCAATCACATTTTTACAAGCCAATTTCTTTAATTTAGTATCTGAATATCTCCAGTCCATATCTGGCCTTATATGTTTTTTAGACTGAGCTTTCACCAGTGGACCATTGGTAGTTGTGTTTCCCAACAATAGGTATGGAGTCACTGTGGTCATGAATTGTATTAACATAACATTCTGAAGCCTGCTTATGTCAGTATTGTTTGAAAGCAATTGTATTTTCTGGAAGTTGAAAACTATAACAAGAATGTGACAAATCTGAATTGTAGGTCATTCCCAAGGTGAAATTAAAATTAGTATTTGTTTCACTCCTATTCTTTCTTGCCTACTGTAGGCTCTTCAGATTTATAAACCTTGACTTGCTGTTAGAATCTGTTTGATATTCGACTTGAAATCCATTAGAATGTCTAATAGGACATTATTTATGAATTCTTAGATTTAAACCATGACTGTTTATCTAATAGTTTTGTTGCTGCAGGCTGCACCATTGCAAACTACCAATAAAATGTTTTCCTATATTGCCTTTAATCAGTTAATAAGAAAATTGCAGTCAGTATAGCAAAGAATCTAGCTTTTAGGCAATGAAGCAAAAAAAATAGTAAAATATGCCTTCAGAGAAATTGTTGTGAATGAACAAAATTAATGGTTATTTTTTAAAATACTAAGGGGCTTCGCTCGCCCACCCCCGTGTTCGGTTTACCGGATATACAATACAATACAATTTATTTTTGTATAGTTTAAAATCACACAAGAAGTGCCGCAATGGGCTTTAACAGGCCCTGCCTCTTGACAGCCCCCCAGTATTAGAAGTACGGAGTAGAATTTCACATTAGATGATATCACATAATATGATTTGGATTTGTTTTAAGTCCTGGAGACCTTATTCATCAAGCTGCCTCCCCCATTTTGCCATTCTATGTCCCCAGTCATCAGGGATGACTTTACCTTAGGTAGGCAATCTACAATTTAAAGAGATTATTTTCTTGGGAATTGTTACATATGCATTATTTTCACTTTTACGTTAAAAACTTTTGTAAAAACAATACTTGTCCTTTATTTTTGGCCATGTGCATGGTTACATGGGGGGGGGGCGCGCATCTGAATACACGCTAAGGATATGCCTTTGGATCATTTGCTGTCTTTCTGCTGCTTGCGAGCTGTCTCTTCTGCTTGTCGCATTGCATGTCATTGTTTTAAGAGCTGGGAGCACATGATGCTTGTCTGCCAAAAGCAATCCAACAACTGCTTGGTTAGAGGTCTATGGACTCCTTTTAAATGATGGCTCACTGCCTGGTCTTGCGTGACGTTGTAAAAACAATCCTTTTCCTTTATTTCTGGCCCTGGGCGTGGTTAAAGTCTTTTTTGCAGGATGTATAATGCTGCTCGTGTTGTCAGCAGGGGGACTGCTGTCGCGCTGCCCTTCGATCTTTTTAAAGCCTGTACAGCCACTGTCATTTTTGCTACGGCCCTGGGACAATCTCTTGGCACCAAGTCTCATGTTTACAGTCCCCGCGAGACACACTGTGGCAAGTCTTGCGGGTCTTTTAAATGTCTTTTGAGAAGATCATGTATCATAGCCTTGCTTTTGTTTCCAGAAGATTTTTTTTTTATAAATAGACAGACAAAACAGTGAAATCTTCAACAACTTTAGAAAAAGTAGTAAAAATGTCATAAATAGAAAATACTAGATGTAGTGATGTGCCAGATTATTAGAATGCTATATCTGTTTTTAATTTTGGCATTCTTTACAGATTTATTCTAGAGTCTACATTTCTGCATTTGGGTAATAAACGGATGTAACTACTACTTACATTTTCTTCTGTGATTGGCTGTTCTAAGATCATGTGCCCACATTTGCTTTTGTGATTGGTGACAAACTTATTGACACAACCACATGAGCTATATTGGGTTTCCAATAAAAATCTGGATGCTGACTGTAAAGTAGACTTTTCCCATAAGCTTTTGTCATTTGGTTAATTATACTGTACTATAGCAGGCTCAGTTTTTGTTAAAATGTGCTGGTTGTTTTCTACAACAGATATGTTTAGGCACCATCAGTTTCCTATTTGAATTTTTGCATGTTTTAAGTCTTGGGTACTTGGACTTGTAAGCTTCTTGAAACTGATTTTAAGTTGGGTGGGGTTGATTATAATGTGAGATGTTGCTAATGACCCTCACTTGCTGTACAATTAATGGTTCATTTACTTTGTACAGTGGAGGAAATAAAGTACATATACTACTGCTGCTTCTCTTTAACAGTGGTGTGATATAAGTGTGATGATAGGATAGCTTGAATGTCATCATTTTTCCTAGCAATTAAATATTTAGATCCATTTATATCCACGTTAAAAAGATTAAAATGTTTCAGGTAAACTGGCAATTATTTTTTTTACAATATAACATAGAATAATTAATATTTAAGTTAACAATTCAAGATTTCTTTTCTAAAGAATATTTAACTTAAAATAAGGAAAGTTTCTATTGTAAAGCAGCCTGTTTACATATTGTAAAATTTTGCTTTTTTTATTTTTGTTGTTCTGTGATGTTTCTAAAAGCAGAACTATTTTATAAGTGCAGCGTTTTGCAAGCTCAAGCAATGTCACGTCTGTAAGAAAATAAAACTGACCTCGAGAGAATTTCTTGCAGAAATGTTAATTATTTTAAGACTTTCAGAATTTCATTATAAATATCACTGCCCAAGTGTTTTAAACAAAGATTGTGATGCTAGGGTTGCCCTCAGCTAGCACACTCCCTTGAACCTAGGTCATTGATAGTCATGAAACTGAAGATGGACTGAGCAATAAGGACACACACAGAACAAGAGATTGTGTAAAAGTGTGCAGTGCTTTTATTTTCACAAAATCCAGTGTTCAAAACAAAATTGCAGTGCAGTGTTTTTCGTAATAAATAAATAAATAATCCTTAATGAAGTCTGTGCATTGGTGGAGATTAAAATCAACAACGAATGTTCCAGTCAATAGGTATAAAATTGAAGGTTAGCATTTGTCCTTTAAAACCACTCCTGAGCCTCCATGCTTCTTCTAAAACAGATGTCTCTTCTGCTTGTCTATTATGGTGTCTTCTGCAAGAGAAGATGTCCTTTGACAGGATCTGTGAACCCTTTTGTCCAGCTTGTGTCCATGTCATCATCCCTTGGCGTCTCTGGAGTCCCCGTAAACACTGCTCCCATCTTCTGCCGCTGTCTCTTGCTGTCTACAAAAATCTCTCATAACAGCTGGTCACTCTTGCTACCCTTGATGCTCAACAGGAGAAACTGATAGGGCTTAATTTCTGGTCTTTCTTCTTCATTTCTCATTCTCCCTCTGAACCTCCCCATCCTTTTACTCAGGCTTCATTTATACTTGAATGGGCACAGACGTCTTAATTACAATCCCTAGAGTGCTAATGAGGAAACTGGCTGGGCTGACTGCTTGGAGGGCTTCTCAGCCATGTTATCAAGTGCACCTATGTCCTCCCTGAGCCTGAGGACACTGTTTTTAGTTAACAACTGCACACTGCCACGGACCCCTATACATGCTTTACCACAGAGATTTAAATGAAACCCAATGCCTTTCCAGCTACTTTGTGCCTTTAAAATGACATTTTGAGCAAACATAAAATTGAACTCTCTAAGGTTTTTATTATTTTATTAGATGAATAGGTTGCAGAAAGAGGAGGCTTTGAGGAAAGAAGAAGTTGAAGCTCTTCAGAGTGAGAGAACGTCCCTTCAAAAACAAGTTGCTGACTTGAATACGTCTGTTGAAGAACTTAATGACGAACTTGTGACACAGAGACGAAAGCATGTGGCTAATCTAAAAGATCTTACTAAACAGCTTGTTCAAGGTAAGAACATTTTCACATTTTTGTTCATGACTTAATTTTTGTGACTTTTCGTATTTTTGTCATTCGTTGTAGCACAACAAATTAATGTACATTTGTATGTATATCCAGTCCATGGCATGGCAGGGACAACTTATTTTTAATTAATTTTAAAAGTGCTTACTTTACTGGCATCCCAAGATTTAAAATATGGTTTTAAACTCTTTTTCTCTCTCTAGTATGCATAAGCAAGTAAATATCATTGTAATGTCAGTATCATGGAATTTCATAAAGTAAAGCTCATGTAAATTAAAACATTTGTACAAACATGCTGCAAATGGCCAACAATAATGATCATTCCCCAGAAGAGTCAGATATATTCATCAAATTACTGTAGACCACTCTTTAGGTGAAGATGTCTGTTCTGTCGATGCTTGTGGTTATGTGCTACTATGAAATCTTGTTGCCCAAAGCTGTTTGTCAGATGGAAAGAGAGGGTAGGCAGGGTGCAAAAGAATGGAAAAAAGATCTTTGGTGACATTTTAGCATATCCTTACTGGAGAAGTGGCAACTGTTGATTTTAAGTGGTACACACCACTCTTTTTTAGCTGCTTGCCCTCCTTAGTAGAGACTGCCATATCAAATTGATCAAGAAAGTCAAAACACTTTCAGTAATGGATCTGAAAATGGTCATTGTTTCCAGATGTAATTGTCTCAGAAGCAAAGGCCCCTGGGGATCTTCCATGATCATAACAGACGAACTATGATAGGTTTTGGTGCAGTTTGTGTCTTAGCTTAGAAATTAAAATAAATGTGGTATCAACTTATTATCCAGTGGCTGATGTCTAAAATGAGAGTATAAATCAAGATTGAACTGAGTATCCTAATTGTAACATTTAAGAATTCTAGGCAAATAAGGACATGTTGTCTTTGGAATATTACAGAAATATTAATAGATCTAGTGCAAATAGTATTTCATTTTTTATGCATGCATAGATATAAACCTGCTATTTGCTGTATCGTCTGCACCTGTTTCTAGTGTTTGCAATCATTTAAATAATTTTAAACTTGTGTGGACTAGAGTATGGATGAACTTAAAGAAAGCACACATTTCTGATAAAAGAGATTTGATGACTATTAGCACAGAGAGTCAACTGGATATTAGGCTGGACAGTGAGTGTGGTGCTGTACTGGAAACCTCCAGTTGAGAGTTCCACCGTGAAGCTAGCTTGAAGGTTTCTGATCTTTTTTTCCCTGTTATTAAGCAGATTAGTCTGGTCACTTAGAAAGTGGGTCATCTGGTGCACACTCACATTTATCCACTGTTTTATGTATCAAGCTTGAAACCTGT
Source organism: Erpetoichthys calabaricus (assembly GCF_900747795.2). NCBI lineage: Eukaryota > Metazoa > Chordata > Cladistia > Polypteriformes > Polypteridae > Erpetoichthys > Erpetoichthys calabaricus. The sequence goes on from NC_041395.2 coordinate 294,188,236, forward strand.
TTTAACTAATACCTACTCATCACTCTCTTCAGCATACGCATAAGGCAAAAAACTGATTCCCATTGTCTGGACTCTTATGTGTGCAGTGTGAGGTTATGGACCTGAAAAGTGTTACTGGATTTGCTCAGGATGTCCATGCCCTACAGTTACTCCACTAGTTCCACATTTAACACCCTTTTAATTCTTTGAGGGCTGAATATTTTTTCCAAAAAACTCAGTTTTCTGGAAAGCACATAAAGCAACGGTTCACACATAAATCAACATAAAATGTCTGTTGGTAAGTGCTGTGGATGCTGTTGGCGCATGTTTGGCGTCTCTGGCGGCAGTCGCTGTGCAGGGGCACCTCGATGGGCAGTAGGAATGCATGGTGGGCCGGCTGCCTGGCTGTCTTCACACAGCAGGTAGGTGGTGGTCGCAGTGTGACGCAATCTGGTTTGTACCTCTTGCCATCATATGTGGTGGTCCTCCCAGGTGAATGCTACATGAAAATGTTCAGCCCCACGATCAGCTGGGGACCGATCAGATGATGCTGGTACCTCACTGTCGTTTTTGATATCCATCTCCAGGTTGGAGTCCAACGAGTCAGAGTCCTATTCAATGAAATTATGTGAAACGTCCATGGAGTATTTTGCTTTGCACATTTGCTTTGGTCTCTCGCCAAATGTCAATGCCATTTTAGAGGTTGTTTGCTCTTCGCTACTCACACACGCATAGGTATGCGAGGTTATATCGACAAAGCTATGTAACTGTCCTTCTACCAAAGAGAGTCGAACTGAAATGTAAGGGCGAGTTTTGTTGCAGTTTACAGCTGATTACCATCCCCTACCCCTGAATTTTGACAAAAGTCGACATCAGCCCTGAAAGAGTTAAACCAGACCGGTTCATTCAGAGTTCTTGTCTTCAGAGAGAGTGCTCTTACAGAATTTGGGAATAAATTGTTTTATTTTGTGCTTACTTATTTGCTTATTACATTATTATTAATGATGTCTTAACTGCTAGTTATGACAATGTGTGCTGTTAGGCAGGTAGACTGCACAGTAAGTGCTAATTTAACATTGAAAATGTTAGTGTTTATATGGGTAAATTTTGTATGTATTGTGTGGTGTGTAATGTCAGAGAAGAATTGTGTATTCTTGATCAGTGTTTATTTAGCTTGCTCTGCTCTGTGATTTATTTTTCCTTTTTTTGACCTTAATGTATAGACTCTTGCCTACTAGTCTACTCTTGGAAATTGCTCTTCTCCTTTACCATAGTCGTGTTTATCAATTTGTCTGAAAGCATGCATGAGATTGGCACTTGTTAGAAGACAAGTCCACGGTCTAATTAGACCAAAATTAACTTTGAATGTTTTGGCCTCTTATTCTGTTAGCCTAACACTGCACAACATCTTGAATGCTATACATACTATAAAATGTTGTTGTGGCAACATCATGTCAGGTGCATGCTTAGCAGAAAGAAGATTTATTCGTTTTCATAAGTATTAAGTACAAAGAAATCCAGAGGAAAGTTTAGTGCAGTATGCTAGAGATGGGAGTTGAACTAAAATTTACAGCCAAAGCCGTACTGGAGTTGCTTTTAAAACAAGCAAGGCAGTCCTGTAGAGTGCCCTGGTCAATGCCTGGATGGTAGTTCAATTAAGAATGTGTGTCATATTTACTTCTCATCAACATATGCAATTTTTTGTTAGCATTGTTAAGACTGACCTAGATTTTGACAGCTGTGAAGCATTGCTGTTTAAAGTTGGCAGAAACATCATCCATCCAATTTTAATTCACTTGGTGTTGTGGAGGTTGTTTATAATTTTTAAGCTATTCGCAAACCATAATTCCTCAGTCTGAGAAAGTGCAGTGTTACTGCAAATAATCAAAATATGATGCCTTTAATCTCCTGTAACACTGTGTATTCATGTGTTTATATTACTAGAATTTTTCTGTCATTCTTTGGTTTCATTAATGGTGTTAAAAGAATATACTCTTTTTAAAGAAATTCTAAAATAAAAAGCTTTACTAGATTTGAATGTGTGAAAGATCAGTTTACTCCCAAATCTTTTTGGAAGTTATTAAAGAATAATTTGATAACTTTAATCCATTTGTGTAGGTAGTTGAGTTCCTAATGTGATTTATTTATTTATTTTTAATTTGACAGAGAGGTTGCGTATTTTTCAGACTGAATGAGCAGATAATAAGCTCAGCTTTTACCAGTACTGGTATTAGTCAGCAGCATTGACCATTGCTAATAATTTCACATAAAAAATTTTCAAGACAAAGTAAAAAACATAAATCTTTTAATTAATTTTCTTACAGCTCGAAAAAAACTTGATCAGATGGAAAATGGTAACTACGACAAAGAAGCCAGCAGTATGGGGAGTCGCTCAAGCTCATCCGGTACAAACGTCTCTATCTGTCTTACACGTTCTAAAAATATTTTTTAATAAACTTCTGCTTGCATATATTTTTTTTTTAACAATTCTGAAAAGTGAATAAAAAAACACTTTGTACCTGCATTATAAACATGATTTAATATTTCAGTTAACACTAGAAAACTGTTTAATGAATGCATTGTCTGCTGCATTTGTTTTTTGAAATTATTTATGTGTGACTTTTGTTTCAACAGGTTCTTTAAATGCTCGAAGTAGCAATGATGATCGATCTCCTGAGAACACCGGTTCAGTGGTTGCTGTTGACAGCTTCCCTGAAGTAGATAAGGCTGTGTTAATAGAAAGGATTGTGCAGTTGCAGAAAGCACATGCAAGAAAAAATGAGAAGATTGAGTTTATGGATGACCATATCAAACAACTTGTGGACGAAATTAGAAAGAAAACAAAGTGCGTAACTACCATATTTAAAATACAATCGGCATATCTTTACCTAAATGTATTTTATTTTTCCATCTCAATTCTGATATCACTAAATATTTACTTAGTTCATTATTACGTGGGCAGTGTTCTATAAAAGTTTGACAAAACCAAAATTATTAGTGAGCAAAATTAAATTTGTAAAGTTACTTGTCCATTGTCACACAATGATTCAGTAGCTATTACTGCGCATGTAGTCTTGCATTTTCAAGCCACTTGACAACACTGCATACCTAGTATAGTACAATATATATCATTTTGCGGAGCTGCTCAGCTATCCTGATTGCTGTCAGTAAATTTCTTTTTGTTTACCAAAGCCAGATTTGATCTTTTTCAGATTGCCAGAGCCTTTGTGTCTTCTTCAGAAAAGCCTTTTGCTTACACTCTAGGAGACTGCAGCATGCAAATTAAAGCATCCATCTCAGTCTCTTCACAGAATTAGCCTTATTTTCAATTGATTCTAAGACCTTCACTGATAAATATTATTGTAAATTCACATAATAGTCACCTTTTATAAGGGCAACCTTGAAAGGATATCTCAAATTGTGGCTCCTGGCCAATCCTGCATGCTGACTCTTTCTCTGTATAATTAATTAGCTTGCTAGGATGAGGTGGCATTCATGCAGTTTATGGAAAATTTGTTTTTTTATATTTGCTAAATACATTTCAAATATAATGTTTTTTCTTTCTTGTTACTTGCCTAATAAGGAAACATGGCTAGCATCCATTAGAATGTAAAGATTCACTGATTTTTTTTTTTTTTTTTTTGGTTTAGTTTAAACCTTTGATTTTTAGGTCACAAAGAGGAAGGATTGGGCCACTTTTGTTTATGACAGAGAGAAACATTTTAAACTTCACTTTAGGATATAACAAATCAAAAAAGAAATTATAGTAATCCCTCGCTATATTGCGCTTCGCCTTTCGCGGCTTCACTCCATCACGGATTTTATATGTAAGCATATTTAAATATATATCGCGGATTTTTCGCTGCTTCGCGGGTTTCTGCGAACAATGGGTCTTTTAATTTCTGGTACATGCTTCCTCAGTTGGTTTGCCCAGTTGATTTCATACAAGGGACGCTATTGGCAGATGGCTGAGAAGCTACCCATCTTACTTTTCTCTTTCTCTTGTGCTGACTTTCTCTGATCCTGACGTAGGGGGATTGAGCAGGGGGGCTGTTCGCACACCTAGATGATACGGATGCTCGTCTAAAAATGCTGAAAGATTATCTTCACGTTGCTATCTTTTGTGCAGCTGCTTCCTGAAACGACATGCTGCACGGTGCTTCGCATACTTAAAAGCTCGAAGGGCATGTATTGATTTGTGCTTGAAAAACAAACTCTGTCTCTCTCTATCTCTCTCTCTCTTTGTCTGCTCCTGACGGAGGGGGTGTGAGCTGCTGCCTTCAACAGCTTTGTGCCGCGGTGCTTCGCATACTTAAGCCAAACAGCCCTATCGATTTGTTTGCTTTTCTCTCTATCTCTGTGACAGTCACTGCTCCTGACACGCACTCCTTTGAAGAGGAAGATATGTTTGCATTCTTTTAATTGTGAGACGGAACTGTCATCTCTGTCTTGTCATGGAGAACAGTTTAAACTTTTGAAAAAGAGACAAATGTTTGTTTGCAGTGTTTGAATAACATTCCTGTCTCTCTACAACCTCCTGTGTTTCTGCGCAAATCTGTGACCCAAGCATGACAATATAAAAATAACCATATAAACATATGGTTTCTACTTCACGGATTTTCTTATTTCGCGGGTGGCTCTGGAACGCAACCCCTGCGATGGAGGAGGGATTACTGTAGAGGAAAATCTGTTTCTTTAAAAATACTTAACATCTTCTTTCCAGGCTTGTAAAGTACAGTGCTCAAGACAGTAGATAATGCTGCCTACACATATTATGTATATAAGATGATAGCCCTTTGGGGACCTTTAAAATCTTTCTATGACGATGCTTCACATATGATAGGTGACTAGAGACTGAAGAGCTGTGCTTGGCAGAAGGGTCTGTTCTTGTCAGTTTTTCTTATGCTCTGTTGATTTTAGATGTTTGAGGTTATTTTCATTCATACTGCTGTGCCTTTTACACTGTTTAGCTCTAGCTCCGTCTTTGACGATTTTATACTGTTATATTTGATATTTTTTTGTTTTTTTTAGATTATCAGCCCATTTTATAGTATATCATTTCTTATCTTTCTTGTACTTTCTGTTCCATTTAATAATATGACATCTAAGCAAGAAAATAATACTTCTTTTTTTAACACTTGTATTATTAAATTGGTGTTTTTCAGAATAATTCAGAGTTATGTTCTTAGAGAAGAGACTGGTGCATTGTCTTCAGAAGCTTCAGATTTTAATAAAGCTCACTTAAGTAGGCGAGGAGGAATCATGGCTTCTTTGTATACATCACACCCATCAGACAGTGGTCTTACTCTGGAATTATCCTTAGAAATCAACAGAAAGTTGCAAGCAGTTTTAGAAGATACACTACTGAAAAACATCACACTCAAGGTATGTTGCTGATTAATTATTATAATGCCAACTTAAAGTATACTGGGATAGACATATTTTGCCTTTTATTTATAGGAAATAGATTTGTTTAAATTCTTTGAAATAAAATAGCACACTGATACAAGTGCCAAGAGAATCTGAGTCACTCACTGGCTGCAGCTTTATGCGGCAGATTTACTCACAGTCATTAGGTAATGCAAAAGATCAAAGTAAGTGATTGATGGGGGGATATATTTTTCCAAGTCAACATTGCTAATGGCTGCAAAATTAGGCATATATTTACTGAGGTGTGTGATCAACACTCATAGGTGTTAATACACTTTACTTGTAACATCCTTCAGATTTTAAAATGACAGCATTTTGTTTTGTGTAGCTCTCTTATTAGAACAGACTCCTTCTCCACATTCTCAGCTTCCACACTAGTGACATGCTTTTATCAGTTCTTAATGGTGATTTAAGAAACAAAATGATAACAGAATCCTGAAGCAGTTGAGAGTTTATGTTTTAAAATAAGAGAGATTTTTTCCTGTCTTGTTCCAACGATTGCTGGGATCAACTCCAACTACCATATGAGCTTGCCCTGGATAAGCAGATTGACACTGTGATGCTAGAAGGTTCTGCCCCAACTCCTTTCTTTCCTAGTATTTTTGTGGTAAAAGCAGATTCAGAAAATGGATAGGTGTTTGTGAGGAAATCAAACCATTGAGTTTGTTTCATTTTTCTAGAATACTGATGTTTATTTTCAAAATGAAGGCATTGATCCTCTTGAATTGTAATGTTTTACAACCTTGATCAATCTCAGCCTTACTCCAGAATGACACGTTTGTTTGTTTAGTGTGAAACATACTGGTTGCTTCGCTTGTTGTTGGTCATGTTAGGATAATTGAAAACTATTGTATACCTCAGATTCAAGTGCATAAATATGTTTTTCAGAATTTGCAGGTTTAGTTTTACAGATAGCAACATAAAATGAAAAGTGAGTGGAATTAAAGTGCAAATGGAAATGTAATGGAAATTATTAACAAGTTTTATTCAAAGTTAGTTACATAACAGTCTATACAGTTTCTGACTCTGCTATATTTAGCAAACATCTTACTAGAAAAAGACATTTTCTACAGTACACTACTATGAGCCTCAAGTCAAGAAATCCTATGCCGTGTTTCCTTTTATAACCTTACTTTATCTTACCTAGGAAAATCTTCAAACCCTTGGATCAGAAATAGAAAGACTTACAAAGCAAAAGATCCGGAGCAGTGACTGAAGAATGGTTTCATATTTTCCAGATTTGTCTCTTTATTTAATGTCCTGAAACAGGATGAATTGTTGCACCTTAATGGTTACGACAAATTGGTTAATCATGCACATTTTTGTGTCTGTATAAATAAACACATTCTGGACAGTAACAGATGCTGTTTTCCTTATATGCCAAATGTGCCATTTATGAAGTTTTTTTTTATATATAACCATAACTACCATTGTAAAAAGCATCTGGATTTATACAGTTGAAATGCTACCACCCTATCTTTAAAAATCCCTCCATCCCCAAAAAATGGTGAGTAAGGAAGAACTAAGCCTTTTCATGGCATACTCATCTAAACTGGTTTGGATAAGTTACGTTGCCATTTAGAATTCCTCACAGGATAATCTTTCATTTTTATTTTTGTAAGCTAATTAATCTGTTCTTTGCATGTTGTTTTTAGCACTTTGTGGAATGAACTTTGTGCAAGAATATGTGTATATCAAATACATTGTGGTATCTAAATGAAAAATGCACTTTTGCCAAAATTAGTTATGACAAAGTAAGAAATTATTTACCCTCCCCTAAAGATGCATGTGAAAATGTCTAAAGGATTTACATGATTACTACATTGCAATGAAATGTAAATGCTCACATGAAACAAGGTGAAAACATGTTTTATTTGTTTACCCTTTTAAAGACATCCAGAAACAGATTTTCTAAAAAGTTTCTGTTTTACATTATTCTAGGATATACTAAACAATATCATGTTTATCATTGACATACCTTTTAAAAATCCACTTTGAATGTAATTCAATGTAGGCACTGAAGACAATTTTGGCTTTTAATTTTATCTTCTTCTTGCACTTTTTTAAACTTCGGTCGAAGCCACCAGTACACTATTTCAGTATGTTCATGAAGATGATTAGAATTGCCTAGAGGCTTGTCAGTATTTATTGCAGTTTGTTTCCAATCTTGCCTATCCATTCATCCCTTTTTATTTTTATCAATATTTTTTTTTGGTGTAATACTCTTTGCTCTGTTTATGTCCCTTTTTTTCTTTTCTTAATTTATAGTTTTAGGTGCCTGCCTAAGTGGCCTATCTGGGCATTGCTTTCATATTCTCTTTTGGGAGGACCTGGGGGACAGAATTGTTAGATCCTGTTAGAAAGGGAGAGTAATGTATTAATAAATTCCATTCAGCATGATTAAAGGGAGGCAATGGACAGCTTATTTAAATAATTTGAAGTATATTTCATTAACTTTGTAAATAGGGAAAGTGCAATTATTATGTATGATGTGATTAAGGTTTGAACAAAGGAATGTAAACTATTCAAATTGTTTTTATGGTAAACTAAGTTGATCACTAATGAAGGTTAAACGTCTCAGGGTAACGAATCAGAACAGTTGAGACATAAGCTTTGGACCATCTGCATAAAAATTTAATAAAATAAGGTCAGAGCAGAAATTGGATATGATAATTAATGTTCTACTGGAAGTTTTGATTATGAAAGGATGATTCACTTAGCTAGAAAGTTTGTTTTCCTTTGCCAAATATATATGAGAGAACGTTTGTGTCAGTAGTGCTCTGGCCACATTTTTGAATCTCGTCATCTTATGGCATATAAAACTAATGCAAAAATGTAATTTGTAGCTCTGCTGACTAACTTTGCCAAGTTCATCAATGTATGCATTTCATATGTTACAAAAACAATACAACTATGAGCCGTGATGTTGTCAAAAAATCCCACGGATATGTCATTCATATTATGTAATAGAACATTAAATACAATTGTAGCAAAATAACACTACGGTCACAGTCACACTAGCTAACTGACAACCAAATTTTTCAGATTGGAACTGAACTTATGTGGGTAACCCTATTTGTTGAAAGCAAAAATGTGGAAAGGGTTTTGGTTTTTACTTAAATATTTGGTTAAAATTGCCTGTAATTGTTATATATTACTGTAAAGTCTAATTCTGTGAAAATCAGTTCTTTCCAGGAAACAAAAATGTAATATTGTTTATCATGTATGTGTTTAAGTATATTAAAAAAAAAATACTAACTTTCCCAAATGTCAAATCTTAAATGATTACGTTATGTACCAGTTTCGGGTTTTTCGTACTATAATAGAATTTAACCTTAAATGTTAAAATAAACATGACAGAACATATGTCTATTTTTATTTGCAGGTTTTTAGGTTTAGTTAAAATCATGAAATTGCTAAACCTGTTGCTCTAAAATTTTAAATTTGACTCCTTTAATTATTAGATAACATCAACAGAAATATGCCTCTTCAGTCATCTTGTATTTTCTAGCCTATTTCTCCAGTTGGCAGAAAGCTGTTGCCTGCCCTGGCAGCACTGGGCACAAGATGGGAACCAGTCATGGACAGAGCTCTAGTTCACCCCATGGCTCACACACAGTCTCATGTAGTTTTTCATTTTGTAGTTCCCTATTAATCTAACACACATTTTTGGGATTTAAAAGAAAAACTGAATAACTCCAAGAAAACCTTTGCAGACATCCAGGAAATGTGCATTGTCCACACAACCAGCATTTGAACCTTGGACTGTGTCACTCCACTGCCCACTTATCAGTTGTATTTCAGACTATTTTAACTCCATTTAACACTATGTTTACTGAAAACATTTTCAAAATTTCCCCTCCAGAAGGGGAACTTTGCTTCTAGAGATGCATAGGCATATATTGAATTCTTACCAGGGTCTTTGCTAATACTAATTTTTAAAAAATGTTTTACAGTTTCGTTAAAAAAGCTTGTAGTTTTGAAGTGACCTAAAATGCTGTAAATATCTGAGTGATGTACTATACTGTTCATAACTTTACTGAAATTTGGCAATGCATTTTCAAAAAATGCTTTTAATCTTTTTATTTTTTTAATGGTTTATCATATTATCTTTAGCCAGTTTCCTTGAAACTTGTGGGGATCAGATGGGCCACCATCAATTACTGTATCTTGGCCTCTAAAAAAGAAAACCAAGCAAATCAGTAGAAGGTATCCAGAGTGGATCATCTCTTCCAGATCTACTGCTCATATTGAAACTCAAACATTGACATTTAAAGATGCAAACACTCACATTTACATCTCATTAAAATGCTGCAATCTTGGGAAAGAACTGTTATAAAGTCAATTAGATGGGTTTTGACATAGTAGTGTTTAGCTGGGGTGAGAGGTCAAAGTGCATCTTTTTGTATCTGCAGTGGAAATGCGAAGTCAGCATTTTAGGGTATCAGAGCAGACTTTCGTAAACATTTGAATGACCCTGGGCAACGAAGTGAGTGCACTTTACTTTCAATGGAAAAATCAAGACTCTTTCCACATTGCTTTAAATGGCTCAAGTACAGCTGTTTTCCCTTGCAGATGTTCAACATAATTTAATATGTAACACAATGTAGTGTCCTGTCTGTCTAAATGATTATTTTGTAATTTTGATTGAATGTTTCATAGCAGTCTTTTTAAAACTTTTTGTCTCCATTTTCTCTTCCAAATGCAAAAATTTTACCCTTTATCCTGATTTAAATATGAAGTTGTATTTAAAATCTGTAGATACAGGTTTGTGTATAAATGGACAAGATTTTATAAATGTATGGTTCTACATATTGTATATATTGCTCTTAAAATAAATCATTAAAGTTGAACTATGCCATTTTCATAAATTTTAAGAGTGGAAAAATGTTTGCTCATGCCTTTACACCATAGGTGCTTACCGTATATATTTAACACTTATTGCCTAAGCTTACAATGTATTATTTTACCGAGGTTTGCTGAGGGAGGTATGGCTGTTGTACCATGACAGCATCACACTTTACTTTTTGGACCAAAGCAGACGTCAGCACTTTGTAAAATTTGAAGACTGTGGAGGAAAGGAGTACAGATTCAGAACATGCAGCACTGATTTATACCACGTAGAAGTAAACCCTCAGATATTTTAAATTGGAAATTTTCAAAAAGCTAATCAGTTACAGTATAAAACAACAAAAACGGGGGTGCACTGCACTAGTAACAGACAAAGTTCCACTGCCAGATAAATAATGGGCAGTGAAAGGTAGTGTAGCATAAACTGTGATTATAACCAAACTGTACTGATAAACTTTTATTTGCTCTCCTAGATGCTTTGTCAGTTTCTTCCAGCTCCTCTGCTGCTTCTACATCATCTTTACTTACAAGTCTCCCTTGGTATAGTCTGAACTTTATTAAGTGCTTATACCTTGGCCTGCTGTAGGAACATTTCAGCAATAGTATTGTAACTGAAATAACTGCACAAGTTAAACAGTTGGGGATCACCAAATCATCATAACTGGATTGAAAGTGTTGTGATTCACGTGGTTTCCCCATATGGAGCAGGCACACTGAGCAAGTGAAATGTCATAACTGTTTCCAGAAACATGCAGAAATATACTGGGGTTTCACTAACTTCCATCTCTTCCAAACTATTAAAAGTGGCATCACAACAGCATTGTAACCCTGATAATAGTTCCTCACAGAGGAGACTAGATTAACTAAAATTGCACATGTCCGGCTGTAAAATGATAAAATTGAAAATAATACAAAGCAGCCTCTAGACATCTTAAGTGTTATCATAGATGATAAAATGCAGTTTTCACTGCAGCAGAGGTGCGGCATTGAGAGCTGGGATTACTATGTAGTCTCTCACTAATGTAAAAATAACATTTTTCAACAATCAAGACCTGGTGAGAAGGACTTGCATGTTTTAAGATGTCCAGTGTATTTCCCCTTTGTTTGGACCCGATGAACTCATCTCACTACAGAAGGGGGGAGATCACACCACCAGTAAAGAATATCTGGAATCCCCAAAAAAAAAAAAGAGCAAAATCTCAGAACCGCCAGGGAATTTGATGAAGTTTGATTTGCAGAAGACATTTGTCATTTATTTCTCTTGCCCCTCCAATGATGTGACTGCCATCTGAATTATGGTTGGCACTGGCAGGAGAGGCACAAGAGCAAATTTCAGGTAAAAGAAGTGACGGGAAGTGAGCTCACCCTTAATGGTGCACCAGTTTATTACAAGACCTAGATATATGTAGTCAAATTGGCCAATTCAGAGTCAACTAACACCTTCCTGTGTGAGAATGGGCAACCCCCAAACAGGGCTTGGAATTTGAACTCTGGACACTTAAGCTGCGAAGCAGTAATAGGACCTTAAAAATGTGTCGTCCTGGGCAATATAATTAGAAGACACACAGGTTGTCATGGTAGGTCTTTATCCAGGATTGATTTTTACACAAAGTGAAATCGGAGAATGAAAGACTTGATGTTGCTTCATTGTTTGCTGTACACTGTATTATTACTCTGGTAATCTGGAATATGCTGCAAATTAGCTAAAAGTCAAAAGATATCTAGTGGGATAAGTAGATGAATGGCCTCATACACAGATACACAATTCTCAATTGAAAGCCATGCTGCCTTGTACTTCGGAGCTGCATCACCAAGCACTGCCACTATTTGAGACACACACACACTTCTGTGCTGGAGAGGAAAAGCCTCCAATTCACTTGCTGTACCTTTGACAATACTCCAACTTTAATGAAACCTTAAGTTGAAATGTGTTCATTTAAAGTATTTTCATTTTATTTTCAATTCAAACCAAAATTTACAAGCATAAATTCTTTTACAGAGGTATTAGGCAAAACTAAATACCATAAAGAAATACTCCAAACATATGATATATGTTACTTACCCATACTTTGCAGTGATAGCTGTAAAGAGTCTCCTTTTTTGTGGAGAATGGACAAAATGGTTCCTATTTTATCAGAAACAATAATGACCAATGTTTGACAACAGCAAGCATATCACAAACATCCATGAAAATAAAATCTCCCATTGCTTGTGTCGCATAATCCACATGACAAGTTGTAAGCTGACAATGCGCAGATCGCTTGCATTTTTCAGTAAAATGTTGTTAAATAAATAACTACAGTATGGAAAATCAAAATAGGCCACAAACAGGAAGCCTTTTCACACAAGATGTGGTTTTGAATTGAAAACTGCAAACCCCCCCCAATTAATCAGTCAAGAGTCCTGCTTTCCCATCTTGACTCCACAGTTTGTCCCCATTCTTCTTTGCAAAACTGCTTGAGCTCGGTCAGGCTGTTTATGGCTCACGAGCAATCAGCCTTTTTCATCTCGGCCTCAGATTTTTAGTTAGATTGAGATCTGTGCCCATATTTATTCAGCATCTTTGCATTTCTCTTAGGAATTGCACTAAACGTCCGCTAACCGCGAATAGAGGAAGGGCAGCTACAGGCGTCACTCTTGAACATATGGAGAAAAGTGCCAGGGACATTTAAAGGACACAAGTGACTGTATGCTCTGGCAAATGCAGAGCATAAAGTTTACGAGCGGCAAGGAACACAATTAAAGGGAGTATGCAGCTAATTTGTGTTTTTAGAGGATGCAGGGATACTATTAATTATAGATTTCCACAAGATGGAGGAAAAAAGAAGGGAGGTCACTTCTTCTAGTCTCTAACTCGGAAAATTTGCACTTCATTATCTGACACCTCTGCGGTGGGTTGGCACCCTGCCCAGGATTGTTTCCTGCCTTGTGCCCTGTGTTGGCTGGGATTGGCTCCAGCAGACCCCCGTGACCCTGTGTTCGGATTCAGCGGGTTGGAAAATGGATGGATGGATATCTGACACCTCCGCAACAGTTGGCCATGGTCAGGCCAGGAGAAATAGAACAGGAAGGCAAAAGATCAGATGGAAGGACACAATAAAGAAATATTTAGAACAGAGGCGTCAAACTCGAATCGTGTTGGGTCGCAGTGGCTACAAGTTTTTGTTCCTGCTACTTTCTTCATTGGTAGCTAATCAGTGCTACTATTAGAACTGTCATGGCTGCCTTGATCTTAGTTGGCTTGCTTTCCAAGATTCAGTACCCTCATCTCTTTCTTTTTTTATCCTTCAGCAGCAGTAGCCAAAGCAAAGCAAGCGAATAGAAGACCAGCTAATTTGTTTTCATTTGCACCTACAGGGTATATGTCCTTCAAACAGTGTCTATTTCAATGAAATATTTAAAAAGGTACCAAGTGAACTTCTGAAGGTCTGATCTGGGCTCTTTTTTTTCCTGAGAAGACTGTTTAAATATGGGTTGTGACATTCTTCACATCTTGTACAGCTTCATGACGGCCAGTGTGATTTTTCTACACTGTGGTTAAAACCTAATTCTGCCTCCAAACTTCAATTGTTTTGTAAGCTTTCTGTATCCACACTCATCTATGAGTTCAGGGCACCAGGTGTCAGTTGTGGGTTCCCTATGTGCGGCAGAGTCTAGTGGATTTAAAAAGGGCATTAAAAAATTGTGACGACAACAGGCCATTCATCCTATGTATCTGGATTGTCCAAAACAACATCAGGTCGGGATTTGATGGTCCCTAAAATCCTACCCTCCACCACACTGCTTGGTAATTTATTCCACGTGTTTATGGCTCTTTGCATGAAGAAAAACTTTCTAACATTTGTGCAAAATCTGCCCTTAAACTTTCCAGCCATGTCCCTGTGTTCTTATTGTAGAATTTATTTTAAAATAACAAGTAAGATCCACCAGATTAAACCCTTTCAGAATTTGAAACACTTCAATCATTTCACCTCTTATCTCCATTTGCAACTTTAATTCCTCCTCATAGCTCATATCCCTTCATCCCAGAATCAGACGAGTTGCTCCTCTCGGGACTTTCTCTAGTGCTACTATGTCTTTTTTGTAATATGGTGACCTAACCTGTGCACAGTTACTCCTGATGAGGCCTCGCCTGTGTGCTGTAAAGCTTGAGCATAACCTTCCTTGACTTCCAGTCCACACTTCATGATGGATAACCTGACATTCTATGAGCTTTCTTGAGCGCTTCTGTACACTGTCTTGATGTTGATAGTGAGGAGCCCACCATGACCTGTAGGTCCTTCTCAAGTTTTGTACCATCCACTGTGTATTCAAAAACTTTTATTTCTTACGTGTAATATTTTACATTTACCATACTTAAATTTCATTTGCCACAAATCTTCCCAAACTTCTATAATGTCCAAGTCCCTCTGTAACAGTTTAGCTGATTGCACATTATCTGACCTTACACCTAGTTTGGAACTTACATGATCTAGACAAGAATACCGTAGACTCAATAAGCTGATGATGTGTTTTAAAAAGAGCAGCAGCCCCAGCACTTACCCCTGATGGACACCACTATAAAATGTCACCCAATTCTGAACAAGTCCCCTCCCACTACAAATCATTTGCTTCTTGTGTTTGAGCCAACTTTGTACCCTCCAACAAAAACTTCCCACTACTTTTTAGTTTGATCACTAAACTTTCAAATTGTACCTAATCAAAAACCATCTCAAAATCTAAATAAATAATCTTCTGTACATTTCTCTGACTGGATTCTCATGTTACTTTCTGGTAGAATTTAAGCCTATTAGTGAAACACGGCCTTCCTCATCTGAACCCACGTTTAATATTTGCTGATGCACCCATTCTTGACATGTGCTGCTCCACCTTCTCTTTAATTATTCCTTCCATTAATTCATCTGTGATGCATGTCAAACTTACTGACCTATAGTTTATTGAAACGGCCCAGACACCCGTTTTATAAGAACAATTAGGAGCTGTGCTGCCACAAACGCTGACTTCTGGGAGGATGCCGACACTGACAACAGATTTGCACAGTGATGAGGCCACCACACTTTTAAACAAGGGATGGACGGAATCAGGCCAACACCCGAATATTAACCACACACACACCAGAAAAATGTCCAGACAGATTAAATATATTAAGCAACAAGTATTTATATTAACTATTTATTATAATAGCTACTTACAAACACAGCAAAGAAAGGTAATCACAAAAATATAAACAAACACCATGAACAAACCCTCTGGAAAAGCCTTTACGGTAAGTGATGAGTGTGGGTCCTGAAGTGCAACCAGCGTTTAGCACAAGGAAAGATGGGGTGGAATAATCCACTTTGGTAAACTGCTTTCCAGTAAAATGGATAATGAACACAGTCCTACCACCAGAGTCCAGAGGGTGAGTGATCTTCTGAGGCGTGCATCTTCACAATAGAACAACCGTAGACAAGTTTGGGAGGAAAAAGTACCATCTGTCATCCCTGTAACCAATGGCGATGAAAAATACTCTGCTGCCGCAAACGTCCAGTTGATAAGGGCTTTTAGGTGCTGCCGGTGATGAAGTTGGTGGAAAATGGACAAGTCAATATGTCCCGCCACATCCTACTCTTCCAGTTTCTTGTGTACACTGCCCACAACTACAAACTACAAATCCCACAAGCCTCTCTACATCTGTGTAAACCTGCTTAAAGATACAGACCCCACATTTACAAACCAGGAATCTGAGCGACCAGTTGTCGTATCAATATTTAACAATCCCCAAACAGGACATGCATACAAAAAATGAAAACCCTTAATGTGGCAACACTACAGCACTACTCATCTAAGACGAACTGAGATCTAATTAGTCAATGCAGACCTCAGTTTTATCGTTAGCATTGCACCATGCAATGCTTCTGTCTCTATTATATATCATTTGGTATGGGATTTGTAAAAGGAGTGTTAATGTTTGTGATTAAACATCTATTGAAATGGCAAATGCAATGCATGTTATTACTAAAAATGTGTATGATGCACCATCTGTTGGAATGAGAAATGTAATGCATGTTTTTACTAAAAATGTGTGTGGTGTACCATCTGTTGGAATGACAAATGCAATGCCTTTTGTTACTAAAGATGTTTGTGGTTTGCCATCTGTTGGAATGACAAATGCAATGTCTTTTATTACTAAAAGTGTGTGGTGTACCATCTGTTGGAAGGACAAATGCAAAACCTTTTATTACTAAAAGTGTGTGGTGTGCCATCTATTGGAATGACAAATGCAATGAATTTTATTACTAAAAATGTTTGTGATTCCCCATCTTCTGGAATACAGACATAGCAAATGAATGGATGCTGAGACAGACATTTATCCTTTTATTAAGGTGGATATTTACTAGTCTCCAATCTACAGAGATTTTTGAAAAATATGTGCCAAGGGTTTGTATATTTACTAACTTCTTTAACCACTTGAGGACAAATGTTATCTGGTCCCAGTGATTTGTTACATTTCAGCCTATTGGCAATACCACCATTTCTATATTGAAACAAGTGATCCGTCCATCCCAGGCCACAGTCACATCCACATGGAGCCGATGAGGAGTATCCGTTTAACCCATCGTACCTGTCTTTGGGATATGTGTGGTGGTAATTGGTGGGATTTGCAGACTTCACACACGCAGAGATTGGGCGTACCATTCGCACCCAGGATGCTGCACTGCCAACCACTGTGCTGCCTTTTTTAGTTACATTTTTAATTAAATTTTGCCTGCTTGACAGCAACATGCTTGGCAAAACAAAGCCTTTTGGATGAAAAGAAATTAAAAGATACAGAATCTTTATTGATTGCTTTTGAACAATTTGTCTCTGCCACTGCCGATGACTTGCAACTGACTGATCTAATAAGAAGCGTATTGCATTCTCCAAGACAGTTCAGATTACCTTAACTTTCAAAGACCTCATTTACTCGCTACCACGCTGCCGGCTTTGTGCACCTGAGATTGCTCCAGGAGAATTCCCTTCTCTTCGAACCTTATCAGTAATTACTATGGTATTGTTCAAATTGTCTCATCAAGAAGATGGTGGCCATATTGACCTGCTGAGCGTGCCTTGAGAGCTGTGGGCCTTGACTTCAGCCTTACCTAAATAAAGCCATTTATTGTGAGCATTGATTTTCTTTGTTCCTTCTGCTATCTATTTATGCTCGGCTCTTAACGTATAAGAGGGAACATAATGCAAAAGTGGGACTAGAATAAATGGCATTTCTATGTAAATTATTATTGAAGGCCAAGTTTATTTACACTGATATTTAAGGGTCTTTATGTAATTTGCTGCGGTGAAGTGAGTTAGGGGTCTGTAGCAGTGCAGGATTTTTAATAAAAACTGTGGCTCAGGCTTGGTCGGTGTAAGTGTATCACGCAGGGCTGTGTTAATGTAAGGGCACAATGGGCACTGGCTGGAGCATAGGGGCCCACGATGTTTCTGATGCCCATGTATGTTTGTGTTGTCATATCAAAGCTTGGGTACCAGTGAACTGCTTTGCTCGGGGGCCTAAGATGCTGTTAAGACGGCCCTGGGTGCATGCTGCTGGTAAGCTATGTGGCCACGGGGTGTTTAGCGGGGAAACTGGCCGAGTGCCTAACACAGGGAAGCGCTGACACCCGCAAAATACCAAAGGGTCTGAGTAGTAAAGATCACAGTCATAAGAGAAAGACAAAGACAATTAGGGGAAAATCAAGAGAGACCTATGCATAGGCACAATAGGCACAAAGAGGAGGACTGGGAGTGTAAGCCAATGTGGTGGACTGGAGGGAGGGAGGTTTGGAGGCCTTGTGCTGAACGAGGGGACCTCATTTATAAAGCTTGCGTATGCACAAAAACAGGCTTGAAATGTACATGTGCAGCTTCCATCACAAACATCAGGATTTCTAAATGAAAACATGTGCATATTTACAGCAACTCACACCCATACGTATGCAGCGTTTTGGAGAAGCTGTGAAATGATGACACCCTCAATCAAGTAGGGAAATGCAGCCAAACCAGCTAAATGATGACTTGCATACATAATAATTCACATCATAGAGCCGTTATTATTATGTGCGCTGACACAACAAACATATTACACTTTAAAAACGAGGAATACGATGTATGCATTGTATTTTAGTTCCCTTGTCAGAGGGCCAATGCTGTGTATTTGCACTGAAGAACTTTTTTGATTTTTTGTCAGTTTATATTGGTTACCTTTTGTCACTTCTCAGAGAACTGGCCGACATACCGGGAATATCTCAGCCAAGCTTTACTCTGTCATGCCTACTGTGATAGTTGCCATTAACCGACCAGCAAGGCACTACATCGAGTTTTTGTACGGTGTGGGTGCTTATACATAAAACATAATCTGTTTTTTCTGACATGCCTGTACTCTCTATGGTAACAGCAATCATGTCATTACTTGTGCCAGGTAAGAGTGGCTACCTGCTCAGACGCTGGAGCCTTCAGCCTTTCCCAGACCCCCCAGAGTGCAGAAGAGTGGTGCTATAATGCCAGACATGACCTTGCGCTCCCAGCTGCACAGCACAGCCAGGTCCCCAACTCCGGTCCTGGAGGGCCCCAGTGGCTGCAGGTTTTCATTCAAACTCTTTCCTTAATTAGTGCACTGTTTTTGCTGCTAATTAACTTCTTTTGAATTAATTTTAATTGACTTGTTTTTTAAGATTTGTTCCCCCGAATTTCTTTATCGTTCCTCTGAATTGCTTCATTTCTTTCCTTAAATGGCACCTAAACAGAAATGTAATGTGAAGTGAGTGAGCCAACAGAAGACCAACTAAGTCAGGGCCTCAAACTCCAACCAGTTTCACTCCATCCAGTTGCTTAATTGGGCCCAGAATTTTCTTGTTAATCAAGCCCGTTCTTTAATTCCATGACAGATATTTCTAAAATTGTTGATTTTCTCTTTTCTAGGAGTTCTGTGCAAATGTTTTGTGGACCTAAGCAGGTCAGCATTTCTGAGACCTTCATCCTTCTTTATTTTCAGATATTGTATGAAGGACACAGTTTGCTGGTCATATTTTGGCTCATTTTATGTTTTATTATTAATTAAGGAAAAAGAAACAATTAAGGGGTCTGAGTCTTCAAGTGCAAGTCAATTAAAATAAATTAAAAAGACATTAATTAGCAGCAAAAACGGGTCACTAATTAAGAAAAGGGTTAGAATGAAAACCTTCAGCCACTGGGGCCCTCTAGAACCGGAGTTGGGGACCCCTGCTCTTGACTGTAGGAGTCGTGAAGTTGCTCTACCAGCCAATGAATTTCTGTGGTATTGTGAGATTAATTAGCATGCTCCATATATGGATGTTGCAGGATGGTGTTCACATATGCATATTTACAAGGTGATAATCTATACTAATAAAAGGCAAAGCCCTCACTCACTGACTTACTCATCACTAATTCTCCAACTTCCCGTGTAGGTAGAGGGCTGAAATTTGCCAGGCTCATTCCTTACAGCTTACTTACAAAAGTTAAGCAGGTTTCATTTCGAAATTCTACGCGTAACGGTCATAACTGAATCCTACTTATGTACATATATACGTCCATAGCCTGCAGCTCGGTCGCCGTGTGAGGCGGGGTTGCGTCCTGCGTCCCCCAGCCTCCCATGTAGTTGGCTGCCTGCCTATTTTACACGTTTGGAGAACCGCCAATGCCTCTTAAACATCTTAGATTCACAGGTGACGATTTGAGTAGTGGACACTTTGATGTTTATGAATGTTTCAACTCTCAAAAGCTGGATGCGAAGTTATCGATGAAACTGGTTGTATGCTTACAACGCTTGACAGATGCCGAATGTCACTTCAACACAACAAGTCCTGCAAATACTAACGTAATTGAAACAAACCATGAAACTCAAACCGACTATGACAGCAGCAATCCAAGATGTGAGAAAACAGTAAAAAGGAGGCGTGTTAGACGTTGTTGTACATTTTCTGATGCAGCTAGACGGAAAGAACTTTGTGATGCTGCCACCAAATACTCGCAGAAAAATCCACAAGTTAATACGCTGCCGCTAAATATTCGCACGCAAATCCACAAGTTAATAGAGCTTCTGTTTCTAGGTACGATCCCAATAATAAAAAGCGGTTCATATGAAAACAAGAGGTTTGGCTCAAAAAAGCCGATTGTGGATTTGCGTACAGCCACCGAAACTTTGTAACGGCACGAGACTTCCGGTCACGTGTCTGCAAAAGAACCTCATTGAGGCAGCTGTTTTTACTGGCGGTGGCTCAGGGGAGAGAGTTTTTATTCCTCGCATCCCCGTTATACCCTCTGATCTCCCATTTCAATTCAAACGCCTACAATTTCCAGTAAGGCTCTGCTTCACAATGACAATTAATAAGTCTCAGGGACAAACCCTACAAACAAAAAGGCATTGATTTGAGGCAAGATTGCTTTTCACATGGCCAACTATAAGTTGCATGCTCAAGAGTAAGCTCAGCGCACAGCTTGGTCATATTACAATCAGACAACGTGGTATACAAAGAGATCCTTAACAAATAATTATTGGTATATTTTCCCTCAGTTTAAAAAGGTTTACTTTTCTTCTTAATAACAATTTTAAGGCAGTACTTCGCTGCTGCGAAGCGCGGGTATTTTGGTAGTGATGTATAAATGGTAAATTGCTTAGAAATGTGTATACCCTGCGGTTTCTAAATCGGATTTTGTATTTGCTGTATGAATTTTCCTGTGTTTTATTTATTTTTTGTTGGTGTGCATATTTTAATGTTTGAATCCATGGAAAGTATTTGAAATGAGGCCCCTGTTGAGCATTCAGGGATCAGGAGCAGCCGATGGCTTCGTGGATCGTCCCATGGACATCTGGGCTAGGCTGGGCTTTCAGTGTCCCAGCAGTGATTGCCTGAGGTGGATTTGGAGAAAGCAGAATAATGGCGGATTGCATTTGCTGGTGTCTCAGCCACATGGTAAGAACCTGCAGGGTGAGCATGGTAGATGGCAAAGCAACCTGATTTTAACTCTATGGTTTTATTGTTTATTTTATTACCATTCTTTTGGATATATTTATTTATTCATTGATTTTATCTGCCACATGGATTATTTAGGGATTTGAAGATTTGCGGTGCACTACTTATGGGACAATGCTGATTTAACTAAACTGCACAATAACACTTTTTACACCTATCTTGTTGTCTGGGTCTTCATTGAATTAGTCCAGGGGTGGGCAATATCGGTCCTGGAGGACTGCAGGATTTTGGTCCAACCCAATTGCTTAATTAGAAACCAATCCTTGCCAATCTCAGACCTTATTTAATTTTATGGCTTGTTAGTCTGTAATGATCGATTCTTCTATCATTGATTTTTTCCTTTCCAAGGATATCATCCAAATGATTTGAAGCCTAAAATGGATCATTTTCAGTCTGTCACATTCTTCTCTTAAGTGTTTTATTAAACCAGATAGTGCAGGATGAATCCACAGAAGTGTAAATCAGTACAAGTTAGACAGAGAACTGCTGGCGCCTTTGTCATCTGCATCTTATTGCTAATAAGGAGCCATTAAAAACAGAGAATGCAGCTGTTTAAGACTCAAATAAGCAATTAAGGGTGGGGAACCTTAACAAGTGAGAACACTAAAATGAAGCAGAAAAATGTCACTTGAGCAATAAGTGCTTCATCAGCAATAACTGATTTCTCATGAAAAAGCTGGAACAAAAATCTGCAGCCCTCCAGGACTGATGCTGCCCACCCCTGCGTTAGTCCATCCCGGCTGTGGGCTCCTGAGGCGTCAAAACCACACATTGCTGTCATAACCTGCTGCCTTAAACTATAAGATGTACAGTCCATGTATTTATTCTCCCAACTCACAGACTGCTCTAATGGCTATCCAGCTTCTCGAAAGGTCACACAGTACAGTACACTTATGTGGGCTGTGGTGCCCCTCACTGCATTCACACTACTTGTCCTTTATCTTAGACCAGACTCTTTATATGTTGAGCCGCTTATGCCTCTGCCCTTTATATCCATCAGAGTAGATCTCTTATTCTTGTGTCTTCCTCCCAAGTTGTGGAATGAGCTTCCTTTCCAACAGGCAGGTGAAGGTCAGTAGACGTCTTCACACAAATGCCTTTTCTGAAAATGTTGGGACTCATTTTTACTAAACACACTGCACTCTGTCAAACATCGGATGTCTCCAGTGTTGATCCTTTGGAAGGGCAAACTGTTACAGAAATTTTCAGTAAATTGACACAATTCACCAAAAAATGCAAACCATCTACTGTACATATTAATCTGATAATGTCGTTCTGAGTGACCACCATTGAAAAAATGCTTTGTGAAATATTAAAAAAAATAAATAAATAACAAAGCTGACTGTGGCCATGCCGGTTATGTAAACATAATTCATTTCTCAACAGTTTAACAATCTGAAAATGTATTTAAACAACCTTTTCACTCTGTAACAATCTGGATTTGTTTTCAAAATCATGCAGTTGTAGGCAACTGACAAAACCGGAGCCAATGAAGGATACAAATTCTACTGAAAGCGGGTGGTATAAAACTGAGATCTCTCAGCAATTAATATCCCATCATTTTTAAGATTACAGCATATGCAACAATCAAGGTGTAGGAGAGATAAATATGAATGGCCCAGTTAGTACACGTGGTCTGTGAATAAGGTGGGCGTTGTTTCTAATGTACGCACCTGTGTAAAGTGGCCTAGTAGGACCGTCTCAAGCCAGGTGGATGAGGAGATTAAGAGCTAACTGGGTGTTGTAGCAAGGAAGCGGAATTTGTGCCTCAAATGTTCACTTTCACGTGGTAGGTTTTATTTATTTTAAAGGGATTTTAAGTGTATGTTTTAAAGAGTCAAGGTGTTTTAAATAATTGTAAGTTTTTTTTGTAGATGCAATGGGCCTTGTCCCGTTTTTCGCTACTTTTTTCACAATATTGTTAGATTGATTTGCTGTACGTTGTTGTGTTATTTATAGATCGTGTTTTTTTTTTCGTTTTATTATAATTTCACTAGTTCTTGTGGGGTTTTATTTTACATTACGAAGTTCATTTGTATTCACGGTCCAGCGGAAGACTTGATGAGTCGTATTGTATTAATCTGTTGTCTGCAGTTTTATGACTCCGTAAAGGCATAAGCATTTATTATCTTCAATACCGGACTTGTGCTGTAACTGGCTCGTTAGGTGGCCTACTTCAGCTGCTAGACGAGATCTTCCTTACTTTGAAAGAGAGACATGCGGGCACGCGGAGTGCGAGAGCAGAGCGTTGGTAGCAGAGGACTCGGTGACTCCGACCACTGATGTTTCCAGAGTTAATGGTGTCTACGGTGATGTTTGTTTGAATGTCTATACGTTGGCTAAAGGTGTAGGCAAAGATCTAAGTAAATGTAGATCTAAGACGAGATAGGGACATTTCAGTTAAGTCTTTCAAGATAAACACTGGGCTTAGGCTGCACAAACTTATTGGCCGTTTTCATAAAATGGTTAAGTGGTTCTTTTGAAAATGTATTCTTTTTGCCGCATCAGCAAAATTGTGAAGGATTATTCGTGCCAAAATTAAACGTAATCCTACGTGTCAAACTACGTTGAAATGCAATAAGTTGGACACTTGATTTTTGTCATAATTTAAAAATAGTAACAAACGATTGTTCCTCATTACAGCACCTATTTTTTTTCACTTTGAAATGCAATACAAAAGCGTATTGAATTTTCAGTCACGTGCATGGTTCGAATGTCTTGCCCAAAAGTAAAACTACATTTCACTTGGCAGCCGCTTCGCGTGTATGGCATTTCGATTTGAGACCGCGCCTTAGTTGTGCCAATCAGCGTCAACAGCTGGAGAAAGAGAGGCGTTTCACTTCTAAACCTCTCTGTAGTCTGGAGGCGAACTTACGTTTAGTCCATGTGGACTGTACCGTGGTTAACTGAAATGGCGAAACTGTTTTAGGTCACGCTGAAAATGTACTCTTATTGTCTGTCTTTTATTTGTTAAATTAACAGTGAGTATATTTTCCGAGGTTTGGGTTGTTATCGAACTTAACTAAATACAGAATACAAAGAAACCTTTTTTGCTACCGTCTCGGAGTTTGGGTTCTTTGAAGCTTTTCTCTGTAAATGCTATAAGGGTTTCCTTTCTTTCAACACGCATGAGAATGAAATCGTCAAATAGATCGCCAGCTTCTACCTGTTAAATGAGACGGTTGATCCCCCTGCTGTTCACCTTCTTTCCAATTACAACACACTCGTGATGGAAACGCCTCTTTCCCCACATTTTGATGCTGATTGGTAGTTTGATTTACTTTGTTTTGTCATAATTAAAGAGCCTTTGTCGATTTTCGTAAAGCGTTTGACTCGGCTGATCGAGCTGCCCTGTGGGACATCCCGAGACTTCGCTGGATCCCCTCAAAGCTGACGGATATCATGGCCGGCTTTACACTGGTGCTGTGTAGAGTGTATGCAGAATCTATGCGTTTTTTCCCTAGTTGATCCTGGGATTCATCAGGAGTGTGTTCTTAATCCTATTCTGTTAAATACTTGCATGGACTTGATGTTGGGCAAGGTCTTGGGGTCAACTAACTGTGGGGCATCTGCTGAAGAAAGATTCACTGATCTTGACTTTACTAACGATGCTGTGATCTTCACGGAGTCAATGGATGCTCTGATCAGGGCTCTCGAGAGACTGAGCGAGGAGTCTGAGTATCTGGGACCTTTTAATGACCCCTTGGGCACAGCCATTGGCAGTGTGTCTGTCAGCGGAGAAAGTGTCAACCTTGCCGAGAGGTTTGCTTACATTCATGTCTCTGGTGACGCTTCCAATTAAGTCAGTAAATGGATTGGGAGAACGGGGCGGGGGTCCATGAGATCACTGGAAAGGGGTGTGTGGCGCTCCCGATATCTTTGCAAAAGGACTAAAGTCCAAGTATTTACAGTCCCGGTGTTTCATGTCTTGCTATTTAGTTACGAGACATGAACTCAATGTAGTGACCTGAGACGAAGACTGGACCCCTCGGAGTGGCCTTGGGTACCGCTGGTTTGACTTTGTGTTGAATGAGCGGTTGCTCATGGAGTCCCGAATGAGGCACATTAGGCCTACCTGCATTTGCGAGGGAGCGTCCTTTACGGTAGTACGGCCATGTGACGCAATTCGCCGAGGGTGATTCGGCTCACAGGATCCTCATTGGTGAGGACCCGAGTGGCTGGACCAGTCCGAGGGGACGCCCCCACATAACACCTGGCAGCGGCGGCTGGATGGTCATTTCCGGAGGGTGGGAGTGGACTACGTGTTTGTCGAGGGTTTGGGATTTCCTGTGCCAACCAGGATCCCGAACTGTTTCATCGTGTGTTAGGTGCTTCGCGCTGTACCAGTGAATGCTCCCCAAACTGACCTAATGATTAAAACGGGGTGTCGAATTGAAATGCCATAGGCACGGAGCGGCCCGCTAAGCGAAATGCAATACGTCTACTTTGCTTTTGACATTCGATCTATGAACATTAATTTAAAATGGAATGCGCTTTTGCATTGCATCTGAAACGGACAAAATTCCCTGCCTTGCTGAAAGTCAATCGATCGTTTGGTTTATGTTTTTAATTATGACACGAATAAGTCATGCCAAAATCAAATGTCTCACTTGCACATATTGCATTTCAACGTAGTTAACACATTGGACTACGTGTAATTTTGGCTTGAATAGTCTTTATATGGAGATGGTCTTCTGTTACCCATACAAATGGATTAATTTTTTTTCTCTGCAATCGCTACAAACTATATGGGGTAAGTAACATATTCAAACCATTTTTGGTTGGAGTATACCCTTCACACTTCTGTTCTTTGGCACAGCCATGGTCACGGCTTGGATTCGACTCGCACACCGACAGCAAGGTCAACAGCGGTAGGGTGTCGGGCCGCCAGACTAAAGGCTATGACGTCACAATGTCTCGACGTGCTCCTCCCCAAAAGCTCTTTGAAGAATCCTCCTAATTATATCTGAACGTAGTGGATAAGATAAGACTACTGATTCACTTTCAGCTGTTGCCTGATATTTATAAGGTGGAGTGACGATTAAACAAGTTTCTTTATTTAAAACCCCTTTGTGTTGACGTCCTCATTTTTCAATTACGAACCTTACTAAAATCTTTTATTTATACTTTGCCTGATGGGTATAATAACCTTTAACGTAAGCGGCGCAGTTTCATCACTTTAACAGACGACTGCTGATTTGCATGCTCCTTTCTTCATATTACAGTAACAAAGCATGTTCGCCGTGTCTACGCTTAAATCCGATTCTTTCAAGGACCTCATTGGCGTCTGGAGACTCTCAATGTCACAAAGCCATTTATAGCTGCTGCAGTCTTCACAACAGAGTGGGCGCATGTGGGACACCACTCAGGGGTCAGCTCATTTATTCTTCTGCTGCTGGCACCTCAAGGTGGGTTTTTTGATTACTGGCTCTTTGAGATCTGGTGAGTGCCGTTTCTTGCTAGAATTTAAATGGACACCCATTTCTGGAAATTCCGTGTTTTGTGTGGCAATTGCTTTTGCACATTTATTTCGCTGTTTAGATATTGAGTATATTCTGATGTTCAAACTCCTGTTAACTTTATATGATGTTAGATAACTGGTTAGTTTAGGTCACATGTGGACCCTTTAACATTAAGTATTTGAAAGTTCTGGGTGAATTTAGAATTTCAGAAATGTGCCCTTTTTATCCTCTGCTTGGTGATTGCTTTTGTTAATGTCTTTCTTTCATCACATGTTGATGCCTAATTTTGCACCTCTGGCTCAGACCCCTGCTTCTGCATTGTAAAGCACACAATAAGATTACATTTACTGTCCTCTTGTAGGAATGCACTTTATTCTCTGAGAATTATCCAGAAAGAGTGCCGGTGCTAGGTTATTTTGCACTCTAAGCCAAGCTTATTAATGTGCCAACTGTCTGTTCAGTAGCTAACCCATGTGGCTGGATGCCCCCCCTCTGTGCCCTAGGGTACTTCAACTTAATGGTGATGCTGGCCCTGAATACCTGACACCTGACTGGGCTTGACATATTTGGGAAGTCTAAGCTGGTCTTCATGCCCACACTGCTGCTTTAGAACTGAGGCATGGATGTTTCTTTTCAATTAAATTTATAGACACTCTCTTACCTTTGAGGACACAGGTTTGCATGGCAAATGCATATATACAATGTTTGTAAAGAAATAACTTCGACTTGAAAAACACCAAACTGATCATTTTCAGCTCCTTTTGTGGCTGATTTATTTTTTATGGCCTGCTGTCCTAGCAAGGACTTGTTCACCCAGTCGTTTGGTTCCATCTGTCCTGGGTTTAGATTGTTCTTGTATGTTTTTCATTGTGAAACTCTGAGTTGTTAACCCAAGTTCATGCATTTTTTTTTTTTTTTTTTCTTCAAATATTTTTGTTTTAAATATTTAAATCGTACTTTTTGGCCAGTTTTTCAGACCTTGTAGCTTATAACCGCACAACTAGTTTTCTAACGGACCAGGGTCACGGGTGTGTGGAGCCTCTCCCAGCTAACATAGGGCATCGGGCAGGAAACCTCCCTGGAGAGGGTGCCAGTCCATTGCTAGTCTCGTGGAGCCAGACAGGATTCTGAAAACGAGTGACTAGCGGCAAAATCCTGTGCTGCCAAGGCTCCACCCTCCACTTGCTCCTGTCTGTGTTTTAAACCATTGCTGTGGTATTGGGGTGGAGAAAAACTGAACAAAAGGTTTGACGCTGAGAGAAAAGGCTAAAATTGGTGTTATTTCAGGTGTTCAGTAGCACAAGGTAACTGAAGCGTAACAATGTGTGTACGTTGTGATGAGTGCTGCAACAGTGGAGACCCACAGAGACACACAGACCACTGCGGCTACTGGGCTCCACACTTTTGAGAAGCAAACGGAGGCATCTTTCTGTCATTTTGACAACTGCATCACTTTGACATAACAGAGTTTAGATCAGCATTGGGGTCTGTGATATACTATGTGTTTAAATGCTGCAGTGTTTCTGGCATGAGGTTAGGTTAGAGGTTTGCATTTCCAATTAAACGGTTACGTTCCCTTACTTTAGTTATTTAAGACCTGTAGTCAGAAGGTGGGTGCTGTGCAGCCTCCTCCCTGATTTTACTGGTGTTGTCCGGTGGATTTGTTGATTTGTGTGTTTTTGAGTACTGAAATCTGCATCTCCTATAGCTATTTGTTATCTGCTCTTAATGTCGGCCCTTTTGATGGGGTGACGCACCGTTTAGTTTAAATACATATTTTGTAGTTCATGTTTTCATGAATATTGCTGCTAATTCTGTCTGACAGACTACCACGCTATCATCGTAACACTGAACGTGTTCATGTGTACCACTCTTCCATCTAATGTGTAACTTGATGTTAGAGGTTTTTCCCTTGAAACGGGATATAGTTATTAAAATGTGCAATGTGCTTTCTGCATTTGTGACACATTTTAACAGGAGTGTGTTTAGGAGAGGAGTCTTTCCAACTGTAGACATTTCATCGTAATCGGAACCTCATTTGTCAGACCAGGTTAACGAAAACCCCTCATCCTTACAGTTGAAAATCACCAGTCCTGCTTTGAATGCCACGTCCATGAGGCATTGGATTTAGAAAATGTGCCGCTCAGTGAGCCGTCTAAATGTTCTCTCACTATGGTTGTGTGACCTTTGTAGAGGGACAGACGTGGCCAGTCCTGGTCCATACATCTATGGTGGCTGCAGGCCTTCACACCAGCTGATTTCTTACTCCTTGCTAATCATTTTTAATGTGCATTACTTATCATCTGTTTATTCTCACAAATTACTAATTGTTTTAAGATGTACTTTGATTTTAGTATCTTGTCATTTTGACACATTTTGCTTTATTATAAATGTAAATCTACTGCTTTTCTCTTGACTAGAAGACAATGAAGCACAAAAGCTCACTCAAGTGTTGTGTTTTCATCATTAAGCTTCTCTTTCAATGCAGCATGTTGAGGGGTTCCAATCCTCCTCCCCTGGAGTAAAACCTTTTCTGGGGGTCCCCCCAAGCAAGTGAAATGTATACTGGTAAAAATTTCTGACACAGCAGAATGTCTAACTGAAAGGAAGATTCAATTAACCACACAAACTGTTAATCATTAAGAAACTGGCTGGAGTGAAAGCCGGCCGCCAGTGTGACCTTCCAGGCCCAGGACTCCACACGCCTCACAAGACACAGATGGATGAAAGGCAAACGTGTGAAAACAGAATACGTTCCCAGCTACCCAGTGCTAAGGGCATCGGAAATGGTGCCGTGACTGAAAATGTATCCTTGTGTTGTAAAGTCACACTCTTACTTGTGCGCAGTTTGATCTCTCTGGGTGTACACTTACCTCTGCCTCTGTTCTTTCTAAAGTTTGGAGTCCTGCATGTTGTCTCTGAGGGAGCAGAATCTGACGGCAGCTGTTGAGAGAGCGTACATCCTGGCCACTGACCTTGTCGATGGTACAATCCCCATGACTGACTCGCTGTGTGAATCGCTTACTCTGTAGGGTGTCTGACTGCACAAATGTGCACTTCCACTTTCCAGTACAGTGTTTGTGGTTTGCAAAGCCATTTTGGATAAATGTGCTGCTTAAAGACGTTGAAACCTATTCATGCTAAAGAATAAGTGCAGAATTTTCCCAATCGGTTATTTCTTTACTGTCACAGTATATATTTGAAACATAATTCTTTTAAAGTGAAGCATTTTTTTTATTAGTTTAAAAAAAAAAAAAAATATATACCTGGTCTGCTCTTGTGCTTTACAATAGGGGTAAAAGAAACCAGGGTCCAACATGAAAACAAAAACCTTAACACTTACTGGAAACCTCCACATTGGAGCAGCAAAGGCTTCATTTTAAGATCCTGTGCCTTCCATGTTTCAGAGGCATGGCTGTGATAACAAAAGGAAAATGAGAATACAGTAATACATTTTAGCATAGATTCTTGGTAATGTTTCTTGCTCACAGCCGGTGGCGCTGGTGGAATTTTGACCGCAAGCTCCTGCCTCCTCCCCCTCAATTCACCAAACTTTTGGAAGCTTCAGGCTGGACGTTAAGCTAGTTGTGTCCCTGTAATTCTGTTTGCTCAACAGTTATTCTGCCGTGGTTTGTAACAGAGATGCACCTAAATATTTTCTTAAATGGTGCCTAATATTTGCCTGTTACATTCTTTTATTTTACACAGCCTATGGAACAAGAGTCCTGCTGAATGGCAGCGCAGTGGTGAAGAACACACAAGAATTTCATTGGTGTGTTTTTATATATACGTGCATACCTACAGGTCTGAATCTAATCTGATTATCTGGATGGTTA
Organism: Erpetoichthys calabaricus; assembly: GCF_900747795.2. Classification (NCBI taxonomy): domain Eukaryota; kingdom Metazoa; phylum Chordata; class Cladistia; order Polypteriformes; family Polypteridae; genus Erpetoichthys; species Erpetoichthys calabaricus. Next base: position 294,218,803 of record NC_041395.2, read on the forward strand.
CCTGCCAGGTAACACTTGTGGTTGGTCATCAAACATCCGCCATGTCCTCTCAGTTGTGATCAGCAGATCATAGATATGTGATGCAGTACCTGCCAAATAATACTAAGAGTACGGTGCTGTCAGTGCCTGAGCCGAAGCCTCTGCCAGTCCACCACCGTGGCTGGTTCACTTACTTGACAGGGTGAAGATTGGAGTACCACATTCACAGGTTTGAATCACAAGCTAATGGACGTCTGAGGTTTGATCCCTGTAAGCGGAAGCAAAAATGCACACGCCTGATGAGCCACGATTAGGGCGAAACATGGGTCACCCAAAAATGTATAGTAGTGACTCGACAAAATCTGAATGTGCTATAGATGCATACTTTAACGGTCTGTTTTCTTATTTAAGAATTACATTTGGATACATCACCTTTTAATGGTTAAAGAAAATTCACTTAAATTGGGTCCTTTTGTCTATAATGGAGAGGCAAAGAATAAAATCACCAGATGTTTGGCAGCACCATGGCCAGTTTGCCACCCATACCTGCTTATTTTGCACAATTCTGCTTCCCACCTACACCCCGTGTCTCATTTTCTCTCCTGCTAGTTTGGTCACAACACTACTGTATGCATTTCTGTATCCAGGTACCAAGCCATGGCCAGACCCCAAGTACATTTCAGAACTGCGCCTTTTTGAGTAATGAATGCCTAGTAACAAGAGAAAGCAAAGCAAACGAAATACCAGTTAGCTATTGATTAATGAAGTTTAGGATAATAGTCTGCTGTTCTTGCAAACAATACATTATAAATTGGACGAGGAGGGGGTTTTGCTGTCACCTGCTTATGCTCTTTCTACTCTGCACTAGATCTGCTCTTTGTATTTAATATGGCCAATAGCCGACTAAAATCTGTTAAATTCATCAGTTAAGTCAATAATCATGAATATTTTCTATATTTTTCTTTTTGAGATGCCAACTTTAATGTAATGGTGAAAGACACAAGTGTAGACATGGATTAGTTTTGCACAATCAATCCATGCCTCCCATAGACACTGTATTGGAAATTTGCTCCACTATGAGTGACTTATTTAATAGTGCTATTCGTAATGTTTCTGCATCTTTTAGTAATACGTCACAGTACTAATGAATCCCGATTTGAATCCTAGCTTGGTAATTTTTCCATGCAGACTTTGCATATTCTCTCCATATCTGCGTGTTAAGCTAATAGTTGATTCTGAGCTGGCACTGTGATGGTGGGCCTGACTATAGATTGGCATCTCAGCCAGAGATGGTTCTTTGTAGCCAGTGATGTCTGGGCAAGGCTGGTGAACCCTGAAATAGATAAGTGGGTTAAAAGATGGATGCTTGACCATTCACCTAATCCATGTAACCTATAAGTGAAAATAAGACTTAAACTCAAATGAACCATGCTCATCTGATTTTCTACATTACTACTTACAGTATTTAATAAGAATTGTTTTTTATATTGAACCAGACCCTAATATTAAATGAACAGGTCACTGATTGAACACATTTCATATTTAATTTACCTTTGAAAATGCAATACTCACTGTCTAAAATAGTCAATTCCCCTTGGACTCTAATATTGGTTACACCATAATTGGTAGTGATGATCCATCTCTCACAGCATCATGGAGAAATTCTACTCCACTCCTTTTTTTGTAGAACTGCTTCATCCTGCTGCCCTTTTAGGATTTTAACCAAGAAATGTACACTTTGGCTTGAGCCACAAAATCCTAAATGGGTTTTTGATCTCCCCTTTCATTAGGCCGTTACACAACTCTGGAGTGGTTTTTCTCCAGCCAGCTGATGTTTCATTCCCCTGTCCTGCTGTAGGACCCACTGCTCCTTATCAGATGATTCCTCTTTGATAGTTTGCCTAAACTCCACCGAGTTCATGTTCCCTTGAATGATGTCAAGTCTTCTAGGTCTTGACACAGCAAAGCACCTCAAACCCTTGGCACTACTACTCCATGCCTGGCTGTGACTTTTACTACAGAATGCACTGTTGGCGTTTCTCCAGACATGAAGAGATGATGGGTTTGCTTTATCTCTTCCATGAACGTTATTCCAAAACTTTTAAGACTCCTCCATGGTGTGTGACGGATCACTTTATTCTTTTTAGTGAGCACTTTAATCTCCCCTGTTACTCTGCCATCTTTTTTTGCTGCCCACTGTCTTTGAAGCCAGTGAACTCTGAGTGAGAGATGCCTATGGATCCCTACATGTTGGTTTAAGGTTCTTTAATTGAAAACCTAATGCCTTCCACTGGGACAGATTTTGGCGAGGTGGATACTGATGGGTTATTTAGCTCAAACTTTCTCTTCTTAGACAATACCTCTCTGGCTGTGATTCACTGGAGCACAAGCACTTTGAAAATTGGAGTTTTAACTCCACACTGAAAAAAAAAATTTTTTCCTGAAGGCTTCCAAATTGTTTGCTGCATGATGTGCTTCTAGAACAGGGGTGTCAAACTCTGATCCTTGAGGGCCACACTGGCTGCACTGTTTCTTTCCAACCAATGATCAAATACTATTGCTAAAGGAACATAAAAATGCTAGTCAATTAAAATTTAAATATTTTTTCTTTCAACAGCAACCAAATGATGATGATGATGAGAAGCATGGTGATGGCCGGACTAACTTCATCAGTTTTACCTTTTATATAAAATCTGTCTCAAAATTATTTGAAAAGGAAAAAGTGAAAGTCTGGGGAAACCTCAATCTGCTCTTGTCCACAGATTCTCTTGGGGGGTGGCGGTGGCAAGATTGGCACTCCAGCCACCGTAAAAACTCTTGCACTGTTCCAGTGTGGTGCTGAGGGGTCACACACTGCACTTGGGTCCCAATCGCGGTGGCATGCCATGTGGTGGGTGCAACAACGTGCTATCGGTTCTCTGCAAATGTCTGGTGTGATAGAACAACAGGACTGATAAGCCACTGAATTAAATATCTCATTAACTGCTAAATAGGAAATTGGTTGGAGCAAAAATGGTGCCCTTCCAGGGCTGTTTGAAAGCTCCAAATTAGCTGGTTCTCTTTTGGCTTGTTTTGCATCTTCCTATTTTCGCTGCTGGTTAAGAAATAAAATAAAGGGTTCTGAATGCTCAAAAGCAAATCCATTGAGATTAAGGCAAAAGTCTGTTCCTTTAGTAGCAGCCAGTGGTTAAGAAAATGGCTGGAATTTAAAACCAGCAGCCACCGTGGGCCTCCAGGTTCTCCGTTCGACAGCTTTGGTAATGCAATGTTGAGGAACATCTCAGGGACAGGATGACCGCTTGGGTTTATTAACAAGTCTGAAATGGCATAAGTGGAGCCCTGTGATGTACTAGACAACTAGTGTCCCCTACAATGGGCAATACCCTAGTGATAAGACACAACATTTTCTCAAATTACTTTTGTGCAAGTATGACCTGAAATATACTCAACAAGGAAAACAAAGATCCAGTGGCGCCCTGTGTGCTATTGGCACATATATACATTAATTTTAAAGTGCCTTTCAAGATACCCAAGGACACTGTATATGACTACAAAATATTAAAACATATCATTAACGAGCTCTTATGTTGAGGGACATTTGGTGCCCTTACCAAGCCAGAACACATCCATAATGGAAGGACTGGGGGAGAGAGTGTGCACAGAGCATCTGTCTCCCCTGGATCGCTAGATGGCAGCCCCCTGTGTTGCAGCAGTGCCATGGTTTACCACAGGGCATCATGGGAATTGGAGTTCTTTGACTCTGCCCTGTTGGGTGCCACCAGCGGCCACTGCAGCGACTGAGGAGCCCTACTTTGTGGGGTTCTAGCCCACCCAGAAGTGGTTCCAGACTAAGCCTTTGGAACATTGGAAGTACTTACAGGGATTACTTAAAAGGAGCTGCCTGCCACTACTCTGGGAGTCATTTGGGAGGAAGGTGATGGAACTTACTAGAGGAGGAGTGGAGGTGAACACCAAGCAAGAAGAGGAGACAGACTGAGAAGAGAAAGGCATTGCTGTGTGCTGTATTGTGCTTGTGTGGGAAACTATTTGTGAACAGTTTCCCATAGCCAAATAAAAGCCTGTGTTGTGCTGGCCTTGTGACTGTCTGTCTGTGTCGGGTTTAGGGAGCTGGTGTGCCCCCTGCAGGCCACGGCAGTTAAAACTTTTCTTTTTTTAACATTGCTTTTTTGTTAAGCTTGGATTTAAAAAAACAAAGTGAGGTACAAATATGAAGCTCCAAAGGCAGGGCTTTCCATAACTTTATAACCTGCGGTATGCAACCTCCGCAGTGGGGTGGTTTAAGAGCATAGATTCAGAAGAACAAAGTGAGCATGACAGAACATGAGAGTTCAATAAAGAAAACCGATATGGTGGGGCCAGACCATGAAGGGCCTTTAAAAACTAAGTAGTTTATATTGAATGTGAAAAAGGACAGGTACCCAATGTAAGTTTTGAAGCGTGGGAGTAGTCTGCTCCCAATGTTTTAATTGTGTAACAATCCTTAGCGCTGGATTTTGGACACACTCCGAACAGGGATACCAAACACCATGTTGCAATAGTCAAGTCGCAAAGTGACAAAAGCCTGGATTAGGGTTACCATTGCAGTAACTGAAAGAAAAGAACGCAACCCTGAAACTTCCATTAGATGGAAAAAGGCTACCTTTGTAATATTACTAATGGTTCAAAGCAGAGTGTGGGATCTAAAATAACGCCAAGATTTTTAACTTGTGCACATAGAGACGTAATAAGGCCTTGGATTTTTAGTGAAAAATTGTCCATTTTCTTTAAAATACTTGGAGTCCAAACAACATGTCACTGCTTTTGGGTACCATGATAAATCAGAATCAACTAAAATACATCATTTTAATTAGCAGAACACACAAATCGGCTTACCTGGTGTTTTCCATTACCTTGGGGATTATGGCACTAAGTACATTGTGATGATAGGCAAAAACGGAGAAAACAAATCGGAAAGGGCAGAATCGACACTATTGTGTGAAAGCCCCCCATAATCACTTCTCTGCTGCACGGTAATAAATGAACATTTAATTAAATCCGGACTGTTATGATATTTATAGTTTATAGCACTGTGTGCTAATTTGCCATAAACTGTTTTGTGGCTTGAGGGAGAGTTTTGGCAGGAATGGGAGTAAGTGAATAAGCGCCTCTGAGAGATGAACAACTCTGGTGCAGCCTCCGCTTAAAGTGCACAGCAGAGACTGACGTGTATGTGCTTGAAAATGTACAAGAGAATGTATGGCAAATGAACAACCTAAAAGCTACATTTTCTCTCCAGTTGAGGTGTGTGCCAATGCTAATTGATTCATATCAATTTGACCGTTTAACAGAAAACTAAGCTTAAGTGATTCATATCCTTGTAAACTTAATGCCATTTTAAATGAACAAGCATGTGTATTATTCGGATTGGTGACCATAAAGTAGTGAACAATTCTACTGAACGGCATCCCAGTTCCTATTGACTTGAAACTTTATCTGCACTACTACAACAATGCAGATTCAGAAAATGGGTGGGCAGACACTGCAGGGGTAATAAAACAGTATGTGAAGTAATTTACTACATGCTCATTTATTACACAAACTCTAGCAGTTCAGTATATTATAGCACAGTCTAGCACAATCTTAAATTATCAGGCTGTACTGATAATAAACTTATAAAATGTTAAGACAGCCTTACGTGGACACCATGTAGACATTTGATTTGAAAGCATATCATAACACACGTGTCCGGGTCCCATGAGCATCTGATTACTGGGAGGCCACTTGCCAACAACAGCATGGCGGCGTTCAGTTTATAGAAGGGTAACCTGGTGTGCATCAGTAAATCGATAAGATGGGTGGATGTGCAGGAAGCGTGTTCCTTCATACAAGTTCATTTACTCCTGTTCTGAACCTGCTTGCACTTCAGGGTTGATAATCCAACATCATCCAGCCCAACGCAGGAACAATCCCACACACTTACAGTATCAATCAGGGTTCCTTAATGGCACTTTATTGGGCTGTGTGGGTCCTTGTAGACCCATGCCTTGACAAAGAACCATGTCCTTCGGAGAAGAGTTCTTCTCCATTAAACTGGTTCTTTGGTCATTGAAAAGGTTGCTAATATGTCGAGAGATGAAAAATCTTTAATAAATGTGAGGCTACCAAGCAGTGTAGAACAGGTCAAGAAAGTCTGAACGTATCTTGGTCGTGAATGCAGCAAGTGTCCTTCTAAAGCCAGGAGCCCACTGGTATTTTATAAATGAACTCATGGATCTTAATGGAGCCTGTTACTGGTCTAAATATAGGATTCTTCTGGAACCTTCATGCAGATGTTTCTTTACAGACCTACAAATGGTTTCCCAGTGGCATCACTCCAAAGATCCACTATGACACCTTTTATGCTAAGGAGGGAATACAAATCCGTCAAAGATCTATATGCTCAAAAAATCCAAAGCTGGCATTATCTGGACCTGCTTTTTTCTGTAAAATGTCATCCATACCCACGGCTCTGGGCTCAAGGCAGTGATAGTACTGGACAGACTGTCTGCAGAGTGCGGGTCAGCTCAGATTAGAGGCGATTCAAGACCCTCCAACCTACCCTCGTGCTAAAATGAACTACAATTATTATAGCACAGTTTAAAATTAATAAAAGGGTTGACGTATAAATAAAAGACCACAACAAAATATATTTTGCATAAGAAAACAGAAAAAACAATAACAGAATAAAATTAAATTTAAATAAAATGAAAATGTGAGGTGCACATGTGTGATAAATGGTCTGTGACATCAGGAACATTTTAACTCACCTGTGAGTGCGTGCAGTTTTTGAATCGGGTGTAAGGGTTCGGTTGTGGCACCTGGCTGATTGCACGTACATTTGTGAATGTGAGCATCAGTCAGGCGCCACATTACTGCCTCGGAGGGAGTGGCACATTCACACCTGGTGACATAAGAGGAGCCTGCATGGCAGGAAAGGAGGAGACAGAAGAAAAGATGAACAGAGAGAGATGTGGTAGAAGTGGGAGATGCCAGGGAGTGGAGGAGAGGAGGCAGGCAGCTAGGAGGACAGCCCCTTGGGGAAACGTGAGGTCAACGCTCCGGACCACAGAGGGTCAATCCCACTGAGCGCTTCATGAGAGTGTGGAGTGACACGAGGCATTGGGAGATGACTGAGTGATGGGAGGCTCGGCGCTGTGCCCTTCTGGGGAGCCATGGACAGCGGGGACCCGAGCCAGAAAAAGAAAGTTGGCTTTACCCGTCAGTTGAGCATCTCCACTGCTGCAAAATCCCATGCAAGGTAAGCTGAGGAGATGTCTGTTTGAGAAGAGCACCCAAGGTCCTGAGTTTTTAAAGAGACTGTCCTGCCCAGTGATTATTAACCTCTACTTTCATGGATTCTTTATTAATGGGGTTTTAACCTCTACAAGCACTTGGTTTTATGGATTATTTATTTAAGACTTTGAAGCGCACTGCACTGTTTGGACACTGGTTTTTGGATTTTAATAAAGCACTGATTCACTTACCCCTTGCTGTCGGTGAGTGTGTCCTTGTTTGCCTGGCTCACCTCGGTTATGATTGCCGATCAGAATTCAAGAGGCTCCCCAGGCCATCACAACATAGTAATAAAAAAATACATAAAAATTGCACATCATAATATTTAAAAAAAAAAAAATAAAAAAATAAACTGCACATAATACAAATTTTAAAAAACAAATGACTTGTAATAGTATTACTATAACTTTCAAAACTGCTGTTTTGGGGCTTTGGCTACTACAAATACACCCATCATCTCCTCCAAGTGCAAAGACCCTCAAACACTGCACTCCAGTGAACCCTGGGCTAGGCCAGAAAGCCACTGCTGGCCCACGGTAGATCTCAAGTACGATTTAATCGGCTAAAAAGATGAAAAATGTCTTTCAGCAGAGGCCACAGTGATAGGAAGAGTCAGGATGACTGAGGGGCTTCATTTTGACTTCTCAGACCCCCTGACCATTGCTGTCACCCACTCACCCTTTGACTGAATTAGTGCTACTGATTTTGGCCAGGTACTGACAATAGTGAGGCATGAAGAGCCTGACTGGACTCAAGTTAGAAATGGCTGAATTTTCAAAACAAAATTAATCCGTCCAAATTTTGTCTTCAGACATGTAAATCTTCTTCATGATTTATAAAAATGAGCTCTGAATTACATTTACTGTTACTAAACAAAGTAATGTTCATCACCATGTCCCAGTGGAGATTGGGGCCCCACTTATGGCGGTTTCCATTTGTGTCGTTCTAGTGTGTTGATGCTATGCTTCCAGCAAATTTCTCATTGCCATTAGCACCTATGTAAATGGATACCATTTTTGGGGGGGGGCTCTGTTTGTGGCCCCACGCAATTGCCGGCCGTGCCTGTCCTTTTGCTATGCCTCTGGTTCAGATTTGTTGGTTACCATATCGGCATATTAATGTGGGACAAAAACCTGCGTGGACTTGGAGAAGACGTGGCTGTCACATAGAGGCTGGCATCTGAAACCCTCTAGAAGTGCTAACCACTAAACTAAAATGCACAACTCATTTTTTAAAAATGGATTCAGCTAGAAAATGCAGAACTTTTTCTTTCTAAATTAAGCTTGCAGCGTGTACTCCAATGCACTTTATCTTGATTACCCTCCTTTTGATTGGGTAACACGTTTGTTGCTAGCGCTGTGGGACATGGAGGCAGGTGAACATTTCTTCTGTTTTAGCATTTCTGCCCCTCGCTTTCTTGAGCATGTTGTCCTTTATTCATTTTCTTTTTGCAATTACACGAAGGAAAAATTTGTGAAGTGGCACATCCTACACTGGCACCCCAGAGGCAACTCCAGACATTTCCAGCCCACGCTCGCCCACACACCTGCATTGGCGCACACCTGACCAATTTAGAGTCACAAAGTAACTTAATGTGCACGTTGGTGTAGTGCTGGCGTTTCACTACACAGAGATAAACACCTGTCACTGGAGGTGTGTGGCACAGCACTATGCAGCCTTAAAAATAAAGGTGCCAGTGTGGCTTCTCTGAGCGATGCCACTAGAGGACTACTTTTGGTTCCTAAAAGACCCATCCATATGAAGGTTCCAGAAAAAAAACTGAGATTCATAACAGGCTCCATACATTATACTCATGATTTTAAAAGGAGTCTTGCTGCATACACTAACACGGGCTAAATTCAGGTTTTCTTAACCTGGGAGTGTCCTGCTGGGTAGGCTAGCATTCCTTTTTAGAAAAAAAGAAAAACTGACTCTTTTAACGTTTGGAAGTTTTTCCAACCACAAAGAATCAGCTTCATATGCAAATAACCGTTCCATGAATTAAATGGTGCTTTGTTAAGCAATAGTTCTATGAGAAGCCGCACATCCCCGTAAAGAACCATAACGTGCAATTAAATAATATTTTTAAGAAAGCTCTCACCATGACATTAATAAGTACATCCAATTCAAACCCACGTAGTCCATGCGTCTGGGCTGCAGATGAGTGGGGTCTGTTTAGCAGCACTGCGCTCAAGGAGGGTCCAGCTGTGATTGAAATGCCAGTCCACAAGAGGGCTCATAACACAAACGTGTTTGGGACCCCTACCGCCTTGGGGACTGGGTGACAATGGGATGCGCGACTTTAACGCAGCCTCCGTTTTCAAACCACGACTTCCTTTTTTTTAACTTACAGCCGAGGAATCTGGCAAGGGTGTTTAAGGTGTAGGGATTTAGTGGTAGAAACAGGGCCAAACGGATGCACCTTGCCCAAACTCCCATTCACACTGAGTCCATTTGAAATCGCCAATTGAGTTATCGACAAACCTCGTCCTGATGTGGGAGGAAAATCATTCAGAGTGGAGGAAGATTGGAAGTATGCGAAGGTCGGGCATTGGATTGGAATCGAGTAAGCGAAACAGCACTGCTAACGACTGCGCTACCGTGCTACCCCGGGCAGTCGAGTTTAGCTATATTGCTTATCTAATTTTCCCCGGCAAAAGTATTGTATGTAGTGGTATAAAGAGCTGATGTGACTTGCCGAAACACATTAAAATTCTCGTTGCACTGGGGACGAAGAGCCGAACCTCAAAGATCAGGAAGTGTTGAAACGATAAGGAGCGCTCGCGGTCTGCAGAAGACAGTAAAGCGACCGAGGGGCAGGCTGGCTGACAAAGCGAACGTCTGCTCTGCATCTCTGACAAAAGTGCCGCATGCCGCCCCTTAGATGGCAATAATTCTCACGTAACAGTCTGAATTACCTTGACGACATTAAAAATTTTTGGGGACCTAAGCAAAACCTTTTATTACAAATTCACTGTCACCGTTGACAACAATTAAAACACCTACAACCTAGAGATCATGTATTTAAAACAGTGAGACGGGAACTACTAATTTGGGATTCGACATAGAACTTAATTTCATCGCTCGTCGACAAGCATATACTCTTGAGTGCAAAGACAGAATCGTAAAAAACAAAACAACCAAAGTTGATCCATTTTATGACTTTTCACCTCCATAATATGATAGCTGGGAATTTATAGGTTGGCCCCTGTCTTGGACGGGACGTTCAGCCGTGGCAGGTTACAATTACTCACCAGTCCGATTTGGAACCGCCAGGCCAGTCAAACTAACTGCATATTTGCAAACAGCCAAACTCCATGTGTTACCCTACCCGGGGCGCACGGTGGCGCTGCTGCCTCGCAGCAAGTAGCCCGGGCTCTACGCCGCGGTACCTCCCCTGGTGGACTGAGCATGCGCTCCCTGTGCACGCGTGCGTGTGCTTTATTTTCATCGCACAGTGCTGATTGCTTGGAATGGCAATAGGACGCTGGTCTTAATGGGTGTGTTTACCCAGCACTCTTAAAACTTAAGGTGCCAAAGTGGTTCATCAGAGTAATGCCATTGTGAAACTATTTTGGCTCCTTACAGAGCAACCCACATGAAGATTCCAGAAAGAACCTTTTACTTTGATCCGTAATAGGTTCAATAAATAAGCATCAATAGATAACAACAGAATTGTGAAATAGCAATGTGTTCCTGATTTTCAAAGGATAAGTTAAGGTTTTCGTGATCCTATTAGGACACCTACTGCCAATTAAAGATTTATGTTTTGTCCACGTATTAAGAACCTTTCAAAGGCATAAGACCAAACAACATGTGCAAAGAACCCTCCCCCGAATGAAACGGTTCTCTGTCCGGCAATAGTTCCGTGAAGAACCCGCACAACCCAATAAGATGCCATTGCAGAACTGTTGTTTTTATGAGGGCCTGCGATGGACTGGCGCCCTGGTCAGGGGCTGTTGCTGCCTTGCCCCTGATGCTTGCCTGGACAGGGGCCATTAAAGCCACGACTCTGCTCAGGATACAGCGAGTTTGGAAGGTGGGTGGCTGAGTGGGCGGATGTTACCCTCCCTTGAAAAGTGACGAACGCGGAGAGCCTCCCTGCAGCCTATAACTGAAAATTAAGAAATGCCGTGTACCAGAAATCTCCGTGTGGAGATCAAGGGGCAAGTCATAAAATAAGTTGTACATAGTACGTTTCTAATAACCACAAATCATAAACTAAGGAGGGCGGGGCTGTGCCTAGTGGTTAAGCCTGTATTATAAATTTTAATCATAACGCATATGAAGACACATCCTCTAGACAGAGCTCGATCAATGAACACAATCGATCCCTTTCGCTGTGCATCAACAATTTATTGCACATTGACAAAATACTGTACATTCGTAGGTTTTTCTCTTTATACAATAATAAATACTTGGTGACGCAACACACAATTCTGCCATAGAAATGATAAATTACCAAATGCAAATGAAAAATTACAGATAAAAATGAAAATAATACTCCTAACTTGCAGTATATTGGCACCTTATTTTAAATATGTCATCCATTCGTAACACTTGTAGATTTTGCACATTTGGCTGTGCGATATTCGGGGTCCGTCTCTGTTCAACTTTCGATTGGCAAACATATACTTTCACAAACATATACTTTCACAATTAACTTCAGTATTCTTTTGCCACCAATAAACCCCGACACACACCTTGATAAGCGCGTAAATGACAACCGGGTGGTTTACATGGCAGGGGTTGCAAAGTAGTGCTGGCAGCCTGGCCCGCTTAAACGCAGCCGTTTTCGCAGATCACCTGTTTAACATAAACAATTGAAATGCTCTGTACAGCGCACAGCTGAGGTAGGTCTCCTCTGGACAGACACACAACATGCCCGTGTAGGAGGCGTCTGAAGTGCATTTTCTCGATCTACAATCTGCAAAACTGTAGATCAGCACCGGAATCCGGCGAATGTGGCAGGGCACCCTGCCTTGCCTTTACTCATTGAGAAAGTTGTGTTTTATGTTTTACAAACTCGAACGCTTTGCGCGTGCCGACCTTGTCCGTACCTTGTTCCTTCAAGTCACACAATCTGCAGCGCCTTGCTTTACCTGACGTTGTGCGGATTGCTCGTTATGCTCTCTATACGTCGCGTTATTGTCTGTTCCGACGCCAGTTTTGGTCATGTAATCCCCAATTCGGGTCTCCCTGGACGTTATAGATTGGACTCTGTACTTGGGGGTTTGCCGCTCCGCTCTAGGCTGCAGTCGCTACTTTCGTGGCCATTGCACTCGGACCAAGTGGCCATTAAGCTCGGTTCCACACTCGTAAAGCCGCCGGAGTAGTGTGACAACTCCCCCGAGCTGATGTGGAGCCTTCGGTCCGCCTGCTTCGGGCAGCACAATAGCCTCTTGAAAGCTTTTCTGAAGTCCGGGCTCCGGCAGTATATGATGGGATTGAAGGCAGAGTTGGCGTAGCCCAGCCAGTTAAAGAACACGAAAAGATCGCTGTCCACCAGTTCGGTGCAAAACACTCTCACAACATTGACCAAGAAGAAGGGCAGCCAGCAGAGAGTGAAAGTGCCCATGATAATTCCCAGGGTCTTGAGTGCCTTTTGTTCTTTTATTGCTAGGATTTTGGACGGTCTCCTCTTTCCCGGCTTAACATTGGCCACAACAGGATTGTTATGAAACCTTCCCTCACACTGGTCAATCTTCTTCAGTTGCTTTTTGGCTTCTTTAAACACCCGCACATAGACAAAGATCATAACCACCAGAGGAATGTAGAAAGAAATAATGGACGAGGCTATCGCATAAGCCTGGTTTGTCACAAAGTCGCAGCAATTGGGGTTATTGTAGCAGGCGATAGCTTTCGGGGTGTCATCTCTCCACCACTGCATCAGGATGGGAAGAAAAGACACTAAGCCCGAGATAGCCCACACCACGCAAACGATACCCTTGGCTCTGTTTTTCGTCAGCAAGCTTTGGTAACGAAATGGAGATGTAATGGCAATGTACCTGTCGATTGCGATCACGCACAAGGTTTCGATGCTGGCTGTCACGCAGAGGACGTCCACGGAGATCCAGAACTCGCAAAAGAAAGATCCATAAAGCCAAGTGCCCCTTACCACAAGGGCAGCACCAAAAGGCACAACAAGTAAGCCCATGATCAAGTCAGCGCAGGCTAGAGATATAATGAACAAGTTGGTAAGAGTCTGTAGCCTCTGGTTCCGGGCGATCGCCACAATCACCAAGACATTACCGACGACAATGAGGGCCACTATCATAACCATAAGCATCCCCATGCCGATCACCCACTGCTCCGAGATTTCCACAGATTGCTGTCCATGCTCGGCGACCGACTGGTTCGTGCAGTCCAGGAACGATAATCCATCGCCCATGGTCAGCCGCACTCGGTGTGTCCGCTCGCAGCGGAGGACAGATCGCACATGCTGTGGGGAGAGACGCATCCAGCAGGCTCAGCGCCACCCTCGCGTCTGAGAGCTGAACGGGAGCTGCTCCGCACCAAATGACATCACAGAGAAAAGGGACCAATTGCAAGGGCTGAGCTCAATTTCGGACCCCCTCTTCTCCTCCTCGAGCTGAAGAGAAGTCTCGCTGGCTGTGCCGGGCGAGACGCTCTGACAGGCGCCGTAACACAGGGGGGACACTGAGGCAGCAGAATCCACTCGGGCTGCATCCGCTTTCTTTTAAACGGGCAATGTCTCAAGAACAAGTCAAACTTTTTTTCAAAAATCATTTTCGAATTAAAAAATGTTGGAGACAATAGTGTGAAACACAATTGCTTTATCAAACCTAAAGCGCCTTTATCGCTATGCGTAAAGCCGGCGTTCTGGGCATTTTGAAGCGCAGCACTAGATAACGGATACGCACGTGTAAAAATCACACGGATACCTGTCAATGACGATCAAACAAAGTCGGGCAAGCTGCCGTTACCCGCGTAGATCTTGCAAGTTCTCCTGGTGCATATGTGGGTGTTTCTACTGGAGTTCCAGACACCCCGCCCCCAAACAAAACACGTGCTTGTGGGTGATCACACGGTGCTTGTATGGGGTAAATCGTGTTCCAGTCAGAGGACGCAGTGGCATCATTTATTTGCTCAACCCCGTTTTCCATTCATGGATCGATAAGCAGCGGAGTCGTATTCTGGCACCCGTCTGTGGACTGGATTCCAACCCAGAAGTGGGTCATTCATGCATCATACACATCATTCCAGTCATCCGTTTCCGAATCCGCGTAAATGATTCCAGGATGACGGGGCCGGGGAATCTTCAAGGCAGCATCGCTTGGGGCAAATCTTGCACAAGACACCATTGCGCTGTCGATTTATTCTACCGTAACACAAATCGATACTTAAGTGTGCCGATCTATGGTACCCTACCGAAAAATACTACCGCACGCAGTTTTGGCAACTTTTAACAACTGAAAGAAATCCAGGGTTATTTTTTGTTTCACAGGAAGTTGCTTCTAAATAAATCGTATTTTTATTTTCATTAATATACTCTAACAAACCTGAAAACTTTCATATAGGACACATTGAATAATTGCTGTCAAGTACATTTTTTAAATAAAAGGCATACTTATTAGTGTTCCATAAACATCAAATGCTGGGCAGCACAGTCTGATAGTGCAAATGCCTTAGTTGGATGTTGGGCTTCCTTAAGTATAGATAGATTGATAGATACTGTACTTTATTAATTCCAATGGGGAAATGCACATGTCACCTAATGTCAATTCTGACAAATTGGGGGTTATAATTCACAGGGTATCTTAGGTCAATCGTGTTAATTACCTTGTCGAGATGTACTTCCAGGCAGTTGGAAGCATTTCATGGCACCAAACGCATACTGTAGAGTAAAATAAAGGGTAGCGTATCTCCATAGCGTTACATACCTTATCGAGGCATCCTATCAGGCAGTCCACACTACACTCGTAAAAATAAAGGTGTTTAGTTTTTCATAGCGATGCCACAGAGAAACTATTTTTGGGTCCCAAATGATCCAACCATATGAATGTTCCAGAAAGAACCTTTTATTTAGATCCGTAGCAGATATTCCACAGATAGCCCTAAACAGATGATAACCGCCGGTTTCCTCCCACCGTCCAAAGTCATGCCTGTTAGAGGGACTGGTGCTGCTACTTGGACATAACGAGTGTGTGTGTGAGAGCCTGTGCACCGTGCAATGGACTGGCGCTCGGTCCAGGGATTGTTCCTCTTGCGCGCCCAGCGCTTATTGGGATGACCTCCAGCTTCCCTACGTGAACGCTCGGGATAAGTGCGTTTTAAAATGAATGGATAGATGATAACAGATTTCTTTATTACCAATAGGTTTCGGATTTTAAATGAACTCTTACACCATACACTCACACAGGCTAAATTCGGGTTAATCTCTCATCATTCCGCTAGGTTTCCTACTATAAATTGAAGATTTAAATTTTATTGACACATTAGGAATTTTTTTTTCAAAGTTCAAAATACCGGCTTCATATGTAATAATAAAGAATTAAAGAGTTCTGTGTCAAGGAATGGAGCCTTTGAGGAACCAGTACAACCCAGCATTACATTCACTTTAGAAAGTGCCATTAAACAAGGGTTATTTTTACGAGTGATTTCTCGGACAATAACACACTGATTCTCCGGAGCTTTACTCACACAGGACCACACTGAGGTCACACCTGACGGAAACTAAATGTAGGAGTGATATCAGCTGCACTTATGTAATATAGATTCATTATCTTTAACTGTATTTAAAACATAACATACAGTAAAATCAAATCAACCAACGATAACTCGTTTGAAACAAACGACGAGGTCTGCAGCACACATGTTCGCTCAATTCGTCATTCAGCTAGTACAAAATAAGACAAGGTGTTCACTAAGGGACGCAGCTAGAATTCAGACTCGCCGCATATATATAATGAAACACTCTGTATTGTGGTAATGACAGTATTTACGTTTTACTGTGATTAATAAACAAATAATATAATTACCGGTATTAGCGAACTGAATAAATGAAGGTTATTACTAGCTAATACAATAAAAAGTCGGAGATCCTACACATTCAACATCATACCTTCCTCATATGGTAATATATCGAGTCCTACCCCATCCCATAACGAGGGGCACTTAATCCATCCCACCATCCATCCATTCATCCGTTGTATTAAAAAAACTTTTTACAGCACGATAACGCGACCTAATAAACAAGGAGAGAATCTGCCACTTTCAAGGATGTTTCGGGTCACCATCATCTCGAAAGCACATGATAGAAGACCCACAATAACACGTGGACTGCGTGTCGACTTCAGACATCCGGGGATCCAACGAGGGTCAAGCGCTGCGCTGCTGGGTGGATCCAAGCTATCCTGTTCTAAAATACAGCGCGAGTCTGATGTCGCACAGTATCGAGAAACGACAAGTTCAATCAAAGGTACATACATCAGCCCAGTACAAAATCCAACATTGCACTAAAAAAGTTTGAAAATAGCACAAAATAATTACGTAATTTTCTGTACCCGCCTTGGCCAGATCATAGCAGGGCGCCTTCAGGTACAGGCTCAAACAAGCCTAAGTGGGAATCGTCAATTAAAGGAAGGCTACACTGGAAAATGTGCGTGTTTTTTTAAAATCTGGTTTTTATCATCTGTTTGTTGTATTGATGGCCTAGAAATTTTTAATCTCATGTTCTCATAGAGAATGGGGATAACAAAGATGTTGCAAGGCACTTCATTGGGTACCATCAATATCCAGTCCCAAACGATAAATATCCGTAAAAATAATTTACCCGTGTTGCCTAATCCACATGTCAGCAGGGCCGTCTTAACACATGGGCACACAGGGCACGATGGGCATTTCCCCGGGGGCCCCATGCTATTCTATGTATGTTGTGACTTGCTGAGTGATTGTGTAGGTAGGGGCCACAGTGCTTTGCCTGGGGGCCTGGAATGCTGTTAAGATGGCCCTGCATGTTGGTTATCCAGTCATAGGCTCAAAAGGTCCAAAGCTCATACTTTTTGTTAAAATATTGTTAAATATCCATCCATCCATTTTCCAACCCGCTGAATCCGAACACAGGGTCACGGGGGTCTGCTGGAGCCAATCCCAGCCAACACAGGGCACAAGGCAGGAACCAATCCCGGGCAGGGTGCCAACCCACCACAGGACACACACAAACACACCCACACACCAAGCACACACTAGGGCCAATTTAGAATCGCCAATCCACCTAACCTGCATGTCTTTGGACTGTGGGAGGAAACCGGAGCCCCCGGAGGAAACCCACGCAGACACGGGGAGAACATGCAAACTCCATGCAGGGAGGACCCGGGAAGCGAACCCAGGTCCCCAGATCACCCGACTGCGAGGCAGCAGCGCTACCCACTGCGCCACCCTATTGTTAAATATTATTCTGGAAATTCCAAGCAGTGTTCTAACATGATGCACTACTCTGCTGGGCCCTTGAGCAAGACCCTTACCCTGTAATTGCTCCAGGGGCACTGTACAATGGCTGACCCTGCACTCTGACCCCAATGGGTATGCGAAAACTAACAAATTCCTAATACAAGAAATTGTATAAGGCAAAATAAAGAACCAAACAAAAACGTTTAAACCAGATTGCACCTTGAACTTGAAGACCCGCCTCTTCCCCTCACTCATTGGTTAAGAGCCCCGTCTTTAATTCAAAGTCCTGATCATTTGAACGGGATTCATGTTCATCGTGCACCACACTGACATTCCAGTTTTCTGCTCTTCAGAAAGTAGGAGATTACATTTTTTTTGGGGTTGTCACTGCAAACAATGTGTAGTAAGTCCATCCATCCATCCATTTTCCAACCCGCTGAATCCGAACACAGGGTCACGGGGGTCTGCTGGAGCCAATCCCAGCCAACACAGGGCACAAGGCAGGAAACAATCCTGGGCAGGGTGCCAACCCACCGCAGGACACACACAAACACACCCACCCACACACCAAGCAAACACTAGGGCCAATTTAGAATCACCAATCCACCTAACCTGCATGTCTTTGGACTGTGGGAGGAAACCGGAGCGCCCGGAGGAAACCCACGCAGACACGGGGAGAACATGCAAACTCCATGCAGGGAGGACCCGGGAAGTGAACCCAGGTCCCCAGATCACCCAACTGCAAGGCAGCAGCGCTACCCACTGCGCCACCGTGCCGCCATGTGTAGTAAGTAATGGATAAAAACAAGAAAAAGGCATTTTTAGATGGATTCAAGGGGCATCCTTAGCGTTAGTAGCTATTATGGGTTTAGTCCTACTTGCAGTTTGCCACAGGTTGGTAGAGTGGACTTTAGCATGAAGCTCCCATGCACATAGGGTTAGTGTAAATGCTGGTAGTGAGGACTGGGCTACGGACATCAAGAGGGTGTCGCAGGAGATTAGGGGCTGGACCCCCACTGGAAGAGCCCCCTACGAATGACGCCAGTGGGTAGAGTATTCATTTAATGTTACCAGCAAGTCTCCGAGTTACCTGAGAGTCAGGAAAAAATCCACACAGACTTTAGAATGTACAAAGTCCTCACGGACAGTAAGCAGGTCAGCGTGAGAGTCCCGTTTCCTGCAGGATCAAGGAGAAGAAAATAAAAAGTGTTTCTTTTGTGTATTGATTGATTTACTCAGTGAGGATCAGAAAAAGAGCTCTAGGTAAGTAAGCCAGATCAGTAATACTCTCACAATGAGAGGTGCCATGGTGTAAAGCTCTGCTGCTTATCGTCCCTTAGTGAACTGCTCTTAACGCGGAGCCTATTCAATGGAGTAAGTTAATTGAGATGACCAACCCTGAGTGAAAAACTGGTTTCAAAACTTCTTTGTTTTCCTGTTTGTTTAAAGAGTTCTGTGTCTTTCTGTACTGGTGTTTGTGTTTAGTAGTTTGTAAAAATGATACTTGCATTTTATCTGAGAAAATGTCACAGTGTTTCATACCTGCACTTTTTTTCCCCTTGGAGGACGAGGGAGGGGTCCGGGGGTTACGGCAACTGGATAAGGGGCACAAGTGGATCCCCTAAAACTAAAGGGGATCCGGTTCCCAATGCAACGCCATACCCTTGTATTCCTGGAAAGCCTGCCATTGAACTGCAGAGCCCCTCTTGTCACCCAGCTAACACTTTGTCCCGTTTGTTTCTTTTTGATGCACTACTACACTTACTGCAGTGCACTGTATAGATTAGGACTAGTTTGAAGAGGGGGGCTGAATGCACCCCAAGGAGATGTGGTCGCTCCTCCGAAACCCCCTCTTAAACAGTGATTCAATGGGAAACAAATAGTTTTTATCTCCTCGTTGCTAGATCAGCTTCAGGCTTGCGTGATCTGCATCTCGCACGGCGCTTTGAACGACCAGCTGTCGTTTGGTTCACTGCCTTGTCTATCTTCCACCAGACATCCTCTGCTTTATTCTTTATGCTTTTATTATGCTGTTTACAAATAAAGTTTGTTTCTTGAAAACCCTGAATGAATCTGTGCAACTGTGTGATCCAAGCCTGACAATATGAGCTGGTAAAACTGAGGAGGTGGCCGTTGCTTGTTTCAGACAAAAGCAATTACTCCAGCTGTCTGCCCGATCGACTCACACCGACTTGTAAGGTACTCCCCGTCCATAAGCAGTAATGTGCAGCCCAGAAACACTTGATGCAATGATTCATCAGGAGGTAACGTGGGGTCCATACAGAGCCAATTAGATTTGCCATAAGAGCAGGTCTTTGGCCTGAGGGAGGAAACTCGCATGACACCAAATAGCATCGTACCTCTCAAGTTTGTCTCTTTACCGCTAATTAAATAACTGCTGTTATCTTCTCTTATTCTGCATGCACAAAAATCAGTCTTAGATTAACATTTATAAGACATTTAGAGATGTTTGTGTTTTTTGCCATCACTTTAACTCTTTTGTTGTAGTAATTTGTCTTTTTGCTGCAAACCTCGCTCCCTTAATTGTATTCTAATGTGACCGCTAACAAGGAGCGGAGCAGACACAGTGAACATCACTGAATGCTGAAGGCTGGCAGTTACTGAAGTGTCAAACCCAGTAGCGAGCTCATTAGAAAGTAACGGATGAAATAACGAAAACGCCTGGAAATCCTTATAATGATGAATGAAATCCTTTAAATCCAAAGGATATAAAAATACTAAATTATCCCAACATGACATATATTGGTGCTTACTAAATGACAATTAAAATTCAACAAACCAGCTCTCTAATTTTTGGATTGACACAAAAACATCAGAATGTTAACAGCTTGTTTAATCAGAGAAAGAGTTCAATGAAAAGCAGAACTGGCTGGAGGAAGAATCTGCAGCCACATGGGACCCCCAGAATTGAACCTGAGAATCGCTGAGTACTCTCCAGCTGGCAAATAAACTGGGGTCCTAGGGCCATAAGGAGCCACTACCTTCCATCCATCCATTATCCAACCCGCTATATACTAACTACAGGGTCACAGGGGTCTGCTGGAGCCAATCCCAGCCGGCACAGGGTACAAGGCAGGGCACCAGCCCACTGCAGGGCACACACACACACACCAAGCACACACTAGGGACAATTTGGAATCGCCAATGCACCTAACCTGCATGTCTTTGGACTGTGGGAGGAAACCCATGCAGACACGGGGAGAACATGCAAACTCCACGCAGGGAGGACCCGGAAAGTGAACCCGGGTCTCTTTACTGTGAGGCAGCAGCGCTACACTGCACCACTGGGAGCCACTACCCAAATGCAAAATGCTCAAAATATTGTAATAGAGATGCTATGCACTTTGGCCAGGATTTCACATGTGTGATGTGGTCCTCCAGGTGGACACCCTCTGTTATATGCAGCTACAAACTAAAAGAGCAAGAGTAAATATTCATTAGGTTTTATCCGAGATAGTCGCAATGTCATAGAGGCAATCTTTTCAGACGTCTCGTGTGAGCAATGTTGCCTGAAAGGTGACCATCTTTCTCTAAAAGTTATGTCCAGAGGCAGGCCTGGCACTAGGTATAGGCCGAGTAGGCAACAACCTAGGGGAGCCAAAACCCCTCCTTGAGACGAGGGTTCAAGAGATCATCCCCAGCTTATTTATTTGATATGCGACTGTGAGGGGCGGGGAGGGGAACCCCCCCCTCCTTCAACCTCCATTGATTTCAATTTCAAATCTAAAATGAAACCAATGTACCTTAGACCCAGCCCTGTTCACAGGGAGTTTAAAGGGGTGCCAGAAAACTAAAATTTAAAAAGGGCAATGGACAATTTTCCAGTATTTTGTAAAAGTGGCCGAAGTGCTAAAAAAAAGCAAATGCCACAAAACGGCAGGCCTCCCCATGAGACCGAGAAAGTAACCCCAGTTCAGTAAAGCCCAGTGATGCAGGTTCATGGCTGTTGTGTTTCTTCCTCCTCCTTCCTACCCTTCTCTACTTTTTATGACCGAGGCACTGGGTGGTGTCAAGCAGTGGCGCTGCTACAACCATTAAAAGTGAAACTACAGGCGCTCTTATAATAAATCTCCAACCTGGCTTGTGAGGTAACCCTTCCAGCCATCGTATGGGTAGGCACTTTGTTTAACACTACATTGTAAAATCACGTAGTGTGTGTTAAGCAATTAGAGCACACACAAAAGCTTCAGCCTTAGGATTTATTCATATGTAGCTTAGCAGTAAACTTGAAGATTAACAAACCTATTTTCATTTGGTCTTCACTTTCCTTTACTGCCAAGAAATGCTGCTGGATTTATTGGAATGAAAGGCATGCAATAAACTTTGGACAAATGATAAGCTGTAAATGGAAGTCGGTCATATTTAGTTACATTGGGCTGTGCATCTTTCCAAGTCGTCTAATTTTTTTGTTTGTATGTTAAATGAAACACCCAGTGCTTTATTTAGACCAACTTATTTTATTTTGTGAAACTGGGCAGATGCTTTCAGGCATGGCATAGTCAAAACTGGGTTGGAGTGCCAGTTTTATGGTGCCTCAGAATGTGTCCTTGCAGAGCCTCATGCTCAGTCCCCACTACTACATTAGCGTCCATTTCCACCATTCATTCACATCACTACTTTGGCATTTTTAACCCCTGAAAACGGAGACTTTTGAAAATGCTTTCCAGAACCCGCATACCTCTATGATGAAAACGCAGACTCTAATCGGACTCTGATTGGTTTGTGATTATTATGTGACACTTCCCTGATTGGATCCTGAACTTTGCAATATCTTATTCTCTGATTGGTCACCCTTTATGGAAGCAAACCATATTCCGACATAGCAGACATCGAAGAGTTTTTTTCCATGGTGCTTATTGTGCTACTTATCTCTATACTATGCATCTGAATTGCGATTTGTTCAGTTTAAATGCTGCATACATGCGCAAATGACATTATTTACTGGTTGCTATAATTGTGCGGTAAATCCCGTGCCTGACAGTGTTCTCGTTCCTTCAGGGATTTTTCCTCTGATGTCCAATGAGGGTGAACATCTATATTATATGCGTTTTTTGGTCAATTTAACATGGATGGAGATGCATTCATAAACAATTTGAAACTGCTAGTATGCATGGAGTCTGTTTTCGTTTAATAATAATAATACTACATTTATATAGAGCCTTTCCCATGT
This sequence comes from Erpetoichthys calabaricus, assembly GCF_900747795.2. NCBI lineage: Eukaryota > Metazoa > Chordata > Cladistia > Polypteriformes > Polypteridae > Erpetoichthys > Erpetoichthys calabaricus. The sequence continues at coordinate 294,241,718 of NC_041395.2, forward strand.
TAAAATGCCATAATCTGGACGTAGCCTTAATAAGGCCGTGGACTGCTAGGAATGACAAAGATTTTTAATAAGTCTGAGGCAACCATATTATGGAAAAATACTATAAAATATGGCATTTTTGTGCCTAAAGAAATGGGCTGATATTAAACAACCATTAAGTATTTCACATAACATACATAAAATAAAATAAATTATAAGGTGTTTCCCAATAGTCTGATTACAAGTAAAATTATGCAATTAAATTCCATTACAGTGCCAAGTATATTCATATCAAGGCCCCAATAAATGGTGCTGTTGCCCATTTGTCACATATTCATCCACATTTAACCAATTTATGGGATAGATTGACCAGGTGGCACCGGGTTACCAGAGAGAGAAGTATAAAGGACAAGGAAAGGGCCAGAGAAGTTCTAACAAACAAAGAAGTCCTTTGAAAATGTCACCCGGTGATAAGAGGGAAGTCTCTAGGGTTGTATGGGTCACAGAGACATTATGGGGTCTTTTGGTGCTGTCCTCCAAACCAGCAGCTAAGCTCTCCACTGGTGGAATCCTGGTGCTTATTAGGGAGGGCATGAAACTAAAAATGTCTTAAGCAAGTCTATCCTTTTATTTACTACTAGATGGGTTACCCATCTTCGCCTGGGAATTTTCTTAAGACAATGTACATCAGTTATAGTGTCAATAGCCAAAAGTTCTGAGAATGACCCAAGTGTTGGTTTTCACAAAGTTTGCTGCTTCAGTGTTTTTGGATATTTTTGTCAGATGTTTCTATGACAAACTGAAGTAGAATTACAAGCATTTCATAAGTTTCATCATAAGGCTTTTATTGACAATTACATTAAGTTTATGCAAAGAGTCAATATTTGCAGTGTTGGCCCTTCTTTTTTCAAGACCTCTACAATTCGCCCTGGCATGCTGTCAATCAACTTCTGGGCCAAATCCTGACTGATGGCAGCCCATTCTTGCATAATCAATGCTTGGAGTTTGTCCGAATTTGTGGGTTTTTGTTTGTCCACCTGCCTCTTGAGGATTGACCACAAGTTCTCAATGGGATTAAGGTCTGGGGAGTTTCCTGGCCATGGACCCAAAATTGATGTTTTGTTCCCCGAGCCACTTAGTTATCAAAAGGCATTGCTGGTCACCAAACTGTTCTTGGATGGTTGGGAGAAGTTGTTCTCGGAGGAGGTTTTGGTACCATTCTTTATTCACGGCTCGGGATTGGGGCACCACCAGTGCAGAGCTTACTCAGGAATGGCAGCTGGCAGGTGTGAGTGCATCTGCACATACAGTGAGGTGAAGACTTTTGGAGGATGGCCTGGTATCAAGAAAGTCAGCAAAGAAGCCAAGAAAAACATCAGGGACAGACTGATCTTTTGTAAAAGGTACAGGGATTGGACTGCAGAGGACTACTGGGGTAAAATAATTTTCTCTGATGAATCCCCTTTTCTGATGGTTTCAGTATACCATAGAAACATCTGACAAAAAGATCTAAAATCACTAAAGCAGCAAACTTTGTGAAAGCCAACACTTGTGGCCAAACGTTTTGAGAATGACCCGACTGTATATGAACAAAGCACTCAATAATTCAATTTACAATCTTTCTTCTATTACACTTATCTTATTTAAAATTGTCCAACATGTACACAGGGCAAGATCCAAGTTGTGAACTTTGCCATCATGCTCTACAATCACTCGGCCACATGCTTAGGAATGCAACAAGTTAATATCACTTTGGACAAAAATCTTTAAATACTTATCAGACAGCCTGGGTGTCACAATCACTCCTAACAGTTGTGTGGTGTGGTGGACTCCCAGATGGGCTTAAAGTGGATAAGGACACATTGATTGAAATTGCCAACACCACACTACTAGCACGTACACTTATCTTGCTTAACTGGAAGAATCCCAACCCACCTTTTGTAAGTCAGTGTTTAACTCATGTTCTGTACTATTTGAAAATGTGATAGAAAAATCTTATTTTTGCTTGAAGTATCTGTTGAAAACTTGAAAAATAAAAATGGCAAGATTTAATTGAAAAATTTTTAGAATAAGTAGAATTAATTAAGGGGGAAAATATGTGTTCTTTTATCTCCTTTCTCTTTGCTCCCCTCCTTTTTTTATTTACTTGTGATTGAAGTTTTCTGTTAGGTTTTGGTTTTTCTATGTTCATTTTTTAAAATTTTCTGGAATTTGTCTTTCTTAAATTGATTTTGAAGTTATTTGTCATGTAAGTTCTGAAAATTTTATCTGCTTGATCGTATACTTTCTGTAAAATAAATTTAAAAAAAGTTAGGTAATTTTCTTTTTTCTATAACGTCACCAACTTTAAATCTGTCAAGACATTTTTCTGATTTTTTTTTTTGAGCATTTAGTTTTTATAATGGGATTGGGTGTTTATTCCTAAATACTGATTATCAAAATGTCCTTTTATAGTAGATACCTACTGAACTAGATATACAATTCTGCCAAATTTCAGCTTTTTAACTAATTGGGAAATTGTTGATGAGTGTGTGACCGAGTCCTATGTATAGATTAAGGGCCTATGCTCTTTGTACTTAAATGGGGATTTCAGGGGTACAGTTACTGTAGGGATCAGCAGGGGGCACTGTGGTGTGAAGTATGTGGGATTCCTTGTGGTGTTCATGACCCAATGAAGCGATTTCAAAGATGGGTTGTAATTATGGGGGGTTTGAACATCATCTGCTTTATGCAAGTACTTGTTGAGTTTGGGCAATTCAGCCTCATTCAGGCACAGATCGGTGAGGGGACAATGAGAAGTGAGAGTCAGTTCTAGGTGGGGATTATCTTGCAATGGGGAAGTGGGCAAGCTAACCTCCAAGCAAACCTGCGTAACTAGGGACTAAGTCGATGCATAGGCTGATCTCGTAGGACTAGGCAGGCTTAGAGATTTTTTTTTTTTGCTAATTTGATCAAGTCAAGTCAAGTTGGGGAGCTTGCACTACACTATGAAACAAGTCGGGATCCCAGTTGGCAACCCCCCAGGCAGACACGCGGTCCAGTTCCCCCCCCTCCGGAAGTGACCCTCTATCTGCCGCAGCCAGGTGTTACGTGGGTGATCCCTTGGCCTCGTAAAGCCACTCGGGTCCTAACAATGAGGATCTTATGAGGTGGATCACTCTCGGGGAAATGCGCCGCATGGCCGTAGTGCAGTAACTGACGCTCCCTCACAATGCAGGTAATGTGCCTCATTCAGGACTCCATGAGCAACCGCTCATTCGGCACAAAGTCAAACCAACAGTACGCAAGGCTTTTCCGGAGAGACACAGTACCAAAGGAGTCCAGTCTTCGTCTCAGGTCACTGGATAGCGTCCATGTCTCACAACCATATAGCAAGACAGGAAGCACCAGGACTATAAAAACTTGGACCTTCGTCCTTTTGCAAAGATATCGGGAGCTCCACACTCCCCTTTCCAGCAACCTCATGACCCCCATGCTCTCCCAATCCATCTACTGACTTCATAGGAAGAGTCACCAGAGACATGAATGTCACTGCCAAGGTAAGCAAACCTCTTGACAAGGTCGACACCTAGAGGTCATCAAAGGCCTGGCTCTTGGATTTTATCCAGAACATTTGCAAGCCCAGACACTCAGACTCCTCGCTCAGTCTCTCGAGCGCCCCAATCAGAGCCTCCATTGACTCTGCGAAGATCACAGCATCATCAGTAAAGTCAAGATCTGTGAATCTTTCTTCACCAACAGATGCCCATAGTCACTGGACCCCACGACCTTGCCCAACACCCAGTCCATACAAGCATTGAATAGAGTAAGAGCAAAAACACACCCCTGATGAACCCCAGAATCAACTGGGAAAGACACAGAGGTTCTGCTTCCACTCTACACTAATTTGATAATTGAAACAAAATCAAAAATATTATAGAATGTCTTAGCTATCTGGACAGCAGTGAAAGCTACAAAATGATTACATGTCACTGGGATCTCTGAGGTCAAGTTCAAGTTCAAGCACTTTATTGTCATTGAGTAACACAACGTAATTACTTTTTGTGACAGCCCCGAGGTGCATTTAAAGAAAAGTCAAATAATTCTAAATATATCGTATACAGTGTTAAGTGATCAAGTAACCAGAGCAAATTATTATTGCTCAACGTACAGCAGCATAAATTGTTATTGCACCTGCTAATGAATAGTACATTACATATTCTACAGTATATTGTATTACATTAGTATATTGCACATTACCAATATAGTTTATTGCACATGTTCAATTAAAAATGATCTCAGACTGAGGAGATTCAGAGTTCAGAAAGTTTATGGCAGATGGGAAAAAGCTCTTTTTTAGTCTGTTTGTGCGTACATGGATTGACCTAAAGCGTCTGCCTGACGGGAGGAGCTCAAACAAAGAATTTCCAGGATGAGTTTTGTCCTTGAGAATGTTTTTGGCCCTTCTCACACAGCGAGTCTTATACAAGAGTTCGAGTGATGGCAGTTCAGTCCCTATAATGGCCTCTGCTGTTTTTACGACCCGCTGCAGGGCTTCTTTAGCAGCCTTGGTGCAGCTGTTGTACCAGGCCATCATGTAGTTAGTTAAGATGCTCTCTATAGTGCATCTATAGAAATTAACCAGCAGCTTCTGGGGGAGGTCAGCTCTCCTTAGCTTCCTGAGAAAATAGAGGCATTGTTGTGCTTTGCTATTATAATCGTTTTGCTTGTGATATTATAGCCAAGTTGTTGTCAGCCCAGGACAGGTCCTCTGAGATGGTGACTCCTAGAAACTTAAAGCTGGAAACTCTCTCCATAGCATCTGCATTGATTGTTATTGGACTTGATTGGTCTTTTTAGTGGTCCTAAAGTCCAGAATAACTTCTTTGGTCTTTTTGGTATTTAAGACCAGGTTGTTGGTGTTGCACCATGATGTCAGATTCTGAACCTCTTCCCTATATGCAGCTTCATTGTTGTCTGTTACAAGCCCAATGACAGTGGTATCATCAGCAAATTTAACAATAATGTTTGATTGGTGGATGGATTGACAGTCATGGGTGAAGAGTGCATAGAGAAGTGGACTTAGTACACATCCTTGCGGCACATCAGTGCTCAGGGTAAGGGTGGAGGATGTGTGTTTGCCCATCCTGACAGACTGAGGGTTGTTGGTGAGAAAATCCAGTAACCAGTTGCATATTGGCGGAGTAAGTCCTAGTGCATAGAGTTTTTTGGTCAGCTGGTTAGGTATGATGGTATTAAATGCAGAGATGTAGTCAATGAAGAGCATCCTAACATAGGTGTTGGGCTTTTCCAGGTGTGAGAGGGCAGCATGTAGAGCCACACAGATGGTGTCCTCAGTTGATCTGTCTTTTTGGAGTTTCATTGACAAGTTAATGTAGGGGAAGTAGCTAATGAAAGAAGTATCCAAAAAGCAATCCTCATGATGATTCTAACAAGAAGAAAACAAAGAAACCCTAACACAAAATTATCCTGGACACCGGTCATAGGGGCTCATGGGGCTCACAAGGGATGGCTTGGTGATGGCTCTGGGGAACCAGGCATGGTAGTCTGGCTCAAGTTGAATGTTCATTATGAAGCTGCTAGATGGGCTCGCCATTAGTAATGAACAAAACACTCTTTAGTCAGTAGCCATGCATTATTTAGAACATGAGAAATTTGACAAATGAGACTTCCAGTCCATCAAGCTTGTCTGGTTAGGTAATTTGCAAGTTTTCCAATTGTGTCCTTCAGTTACTTTATGAAAAGCTATGAAAAATTCTGCTTCAAGTATATGACAGTACAGTTTGTTCCAAATTTTCACAAATATTTGCGTGAAGATATCTTTTCACACTTCAGTCTTAAACACACTTGTTTAATTTCCATTGGTGTCTTTGAGTATGTGATTAATTATTTAATGAAAATAAATCAATGAAATCAATGCAGGTCAGAAATTTCAAGACATGGTTGAGATCCTCACACAGTCTGCTCAATGCAAAATAAGTTTGATTCCATTTAAACCAAGGCAGGCTATGTGTCTTTGTAGCATGGTGATTAAGAATGAAAATTACAGTCACATTTTATGATTGATAGCTGATCCGCATTTTGATTAATAACTAAATTATTAAAAGGAAACCTTGCTTCATAACACAGAAAAGGATGTGAGGATAATTTTGCCAGAAAAGGTTTTATTTATGGATTATGTAAGAATTTGTTTCGCTTTAAGCGAAATGTGTCACAAAATGTCTCTTTAGTTTAATATAAAGCATTTTATACATCTTTGTTGAGGAATAGGAGTGTATTGATGTGCTCGGGAGTTAATTTGATGTACAAACTGTTGACTGTCAGGTAGCATGTGAAAACCGGTGCTCTGATCTCACCCATGGTGTTCCACGTACGCTCAGCTAGCCTCTCACTATCTGACGTGTGTCAGTCAGTCTGTTATCGACTGTGACTTGCAGTGTGTAGGTGGAAACCTGCTGCCAGGGTCCGGTTCATGGAGGTGTGTGAAATAGTAACTGCAGGGTTTTGTGTGTCATGATCGGCACATGCAATCGCTTTGCCTAATTCCCTATGTCAGCGTTTCTCAACCTTTAAGTATTTGCGACCCGAGTTTTCATAACAGTTTTAATCGCGCCCCCCCTAACGTTTTTTTGAAAGGAGCCCACTAATACCAATTTGTTCTTTTTTAATTAATGATATATCATAGATGCATATTTTATTATACCTACTTAACTTTTATCGACATTTATCTAACTCTATATTTATTTTTCTAGTATCAGAATGTAGTTTAAGTTAATTTGTTTTGGTTTCAATAGATGTATTTTTCATATTTTTGATTCTTGTTTTCTTTTTTTCACATCTTCACACCCCCTTTTTGTTACTTCACGCCCCCCTAGGGGGGCCCGCCTGACAATTTGAGAACCACTGCCCTATGTTATGAATTTGAGTTTTTTGTTTGCTGTAGAACCCATTTTGATTTATATCTCAGCATTTTGTTTTGATTTTCATACAGTTTTAATTTTGTTTACTTTTTTCTAATGATTTTGTTGATTTTGAGGGCGCCACCATTTTGTTAGTCTTTGTTGTTGGCAGCAGTGCTTCATTGCCATTACGTGACTACTGGAAGCTGCATTGTGTGATGTCATCATAACTTTGTAAAGTTTTTTAAATCTAGGCATCAGATACATGGATCTATAACACCACCAGCTTAATCCAACAGTATTCATATAAGTAGTGGAATGTTATTGCAAGATAATCCTCATTTGTTGTTAATGTATTCCAAAAATCAGTTGAGAGTTATTGGCTAGCTGGGTTTTAGCTGTTGCATCTCTTCTGTAGAATGTATATCTGTATGACTTGTGACAGTGTCTATAGATGAAATGTGATACCCTAGCTCAAGATAACGAATTAAGCACTGAAAGCCTTTAACTGTGAATTGTGTGTGATTTTCATGTATTGGCTGTTCTTTGCAATTTTTTCATATTACTGTTGTTGATATTGTTTTACATTCCTGGCAAGTGGCAATACACTTTAAGTGTGCTCTTTTATTTCTATATGTGCTACAACAAAACAGAGAGAGAGGGGTTTGGGGATCCACCCCATATATTGTAAGGTAAAAATGAATATGCAACTGAGTAGTAAAAAAAGACGGAGTCCCAAATAGACTGAATGAGGAGGAGAGGTGTGGGCTTTTATATGTGGGGTGCAGGAAGAGGTGGGTCCGTGAGGGAAGTGGCAGAACTGAGGTCAGTAGGAGGGTGTGGTCTGGACAGGAATGGGGAAGTTGATGCTGGTTTAGCTGGACTTCCTTTCTGATGATCTATAGAAGAGGGAGGAAAGAGGTTCATGCACTTCATCAACCCTTGAGCTGACATCTTACCCTCGATTAAGCCCTTTTGACTACCTCCTATGTGCATGTGTGTGACAACGGTATTACAGAGTCTTCCATAAACTTCAATACCTTTTCACTCAAAATGCTTCCAACCAATTCACTCTGAGTATAACAAATTTTTGCTGAAGGTTCCTATTGTTAGTTGTGAAATATTACATGTAGCTTATATGCTGCTTGCACATGTCTATTAAAATTGTGAACATGTTTCAAAATCGTTTGTGTGGCTAATTGTATAAGATTGTTTGGTTTAAACTAATAACATATTGTACATTAATCAAATGGTGGTTAATTGTTAACATCCATATTCGTGATTTTCATGCACAGGACACCAAGGCAGAGCCAAGGTTGGGAAAGTATCCATTTTGCAAAACTAATGATTGTATCTTTAAATATGAGTGGACCTGTTTTGTTGTGGAATCACACCATTATTCACCTCAGTCCAGAAATTTGCACTGTGGCAACTGCTGGTGGCCAGCCACAAATACATGACATCTGGATTACAAAGACCCACAAAAGCAGCTCTTTTTGATGCTGAGCAGTAGGGGGATCTCCTACGCTTGTGCACGCAGGGACTGCCACTCGGCATCTTTAGTAAGCCCTGACCTGAGCAGCACTGCTGCCATAGCTCCTTTGTTAGAACTGTGGGGCTTGGCCACTGTCCCAAGAGGTGTCCTTCATGAAACTGTGAGACTCTCCATTGAATAGGTGCACAAGAGGCAGTTTATTCAACATTGAAGTTTGAAACTAAATCCACAAGTTTTGATTTACTGCTCAGTCCACATCTCCTTCCTTAACTATGATTAAGAGAATTCTAAATCTTCGCAAATCATTTAAGCAGTGGCATAGCTAGGGGCGAGCGGAGGCAGCGGTCTGCCCTGGGTGGCACATTTTTGGGGGCGGCATTATTGGCCAAAAGGCTCAGTACAATTCGTGTGTAAGCTGCAGGGTTCGGAAAAATATCACTCATGAATGAAAAAAGTAAAATTCTCTGATTTTTAAATGCTTCAAAAATAATATTCAGACAGTTGAAATTTATGAGGCAATAACAAAAATAAACATAAACATTACACCGATAATAAATGCTAGGAAGATAAACAACTAATTTATAATTTTGTTTTGTTATCAATCTGAATGCGTTCTTGCTCTGCGCAGAAAACATCCCCACCTATCACTTGTACACTACACTGGTTCTGGTTTTTGCAGCATAATTAAATTAAACTAATAATTAGAACGCGGCTTATCAGTGCATCTAGTTGATGCTTATAAATCAATTATATGTGAAAAAATATTTCTGTTTCTCTGTATATGAATAAATCTATACAAAATGTATCTTAAATTTTCTCTATACATCATTTAAATTTTCTATTTAAACAGGTTAACATATTCAGATATGTTGCAGGGCGGTAAATTGAAGCCCTGCCCAGAGCGGCATGAACTTGAGCTACGCCACTGCATTTAAGAGAAGTAAGCAAATTAAACAACAAAGTGCACTGACATTGTGTGACATTCGCAAAATTCATGACTGAAACTCTGGAGGGACTTTAAGGTCAAGAGCATGAAAATGCCACACCAGAATACCAGAAAATAAAGGAGAGAGAACACTGGTAGTTGACTTCAATAAGATATATTGCTATGGAACCATTTCTCAGGTCAGTAATGGAGCCTCCCTACCAATAGACTTGTGCAGTCCGGCACTAGGGGTTTGTAGTTTTATTGTGTTCAGTCAAGGAGATGCATTTCCACAATAGGAGCAGTGGCATGGCAAACACCCCTGTAGCCCTCGTGAGGCTGGCGGGCCACCAGACCCAAAAGTCTAGAAATAATTGTATCTGAATTATGTAAATAGAAATAAGTAAATCATAACGTAAAGTTCTGTAAATGTTTTGTGTTTTAACTTTATATCATTATTCCCAGAATTGCAACAAACAGGCCAGGCATAGCATAGGTTTAATTTGATATCCGAGAAAACATTTGTTTAAGTAGTTACTGACTTCAGTGGAGAGGCAGACAAGTTTGAAATACAGTAGAACACCCATGTTGTGTTTCTCTAGGGACTGGAAACAAAAAAAGTGTTAAATGCAGGAAGTTGTTAATGATTTCTTGGAATCCCATTAGTACAGGTATGGGCTTGCTGTGTTTAGGATTTTTTTTTTAATATTTTAACTACAGTTTTTATTAGGATTAATAGTTATGATCAAGTTGGAAGTGTTCTGATTTGGTCTGTTAATTGGTGGAATTATTATTAACGTTTTTGTCATTGTAATTCCTATTGATGAATGCCGTTGTGTTGTCAATAGTAACTGCGCCATTGTTAAACCACTGTGTGCAACCGTGTGTTTGATTTTTGAAACTAAAAAGAGGCTAGATTCACACTTCAGCTCCATTCCCATTTATTAACTCGCATGTGACAGAGATCCAATGTTTTTGGAGAAGTGTGAGTTTGGGGGAAAATAAAAAAAAAAAAGATATAGAATCTTAACAACTGTTTTGCATCCAAACCTGTCTGTCCTGTTACAGTCTCACTAATCCTTTAGGCGACTTGTAATCTTTTATTTCCTGTTTCTCTTCCTTGTCATCTCAAGGTTACGAATTTGCAGATGTCCGGCCCTGAATCAATGTAGCGTAGAGCAGCAACCAGCTTCTCTCTGACAAAATGAACGTATTCATTTTGTGCCTGTAGACATCTGTAATCTTATCAGAGGCGGATCAGTCGCAAAATGAAAGTCAAAAAATAAAAAAAATGATAGTCAACTTTTAACTACAGTGTGAAATTAGCCTTAAAAGACTCGCACTTCCTCAGATGATGGTTACTTTATGTTGAAGAGCATCCAAAAATGTGAAAACACAAAGTATGGGAATATTAATTCGGTTCCATTGTAAATGTTTTTTTTTCAGGAAGGGACTTTCACCTCTGCTATTGTGAGAAGTATTATTCCACACCAGTGATTAAGAAGATAATTTTCTCTGGCACTAGGAGCCTTAAGGTGGGTTCAAGTAACGCACATTAACCATTAGATGGTATCTGGTCAGTCACAAGACACAACTTATAGGCCTTGGTGGGCAACTACAATATATATCAATAACTAATATACCAGGCAAAAAACCTCAATTTACCTAAACTGATCAATATATTCAATATCGTGGTCACTGTGTAAGGTCTGAACCATTCCTGCCTTTATACTGTGTCTGATGGAAGGCTTTAAATACTTCTTAATATTACAAACTGCTACAGAGCTAAGAAAATAGCACATCTGGAGGCAGTGCCCGCTGTGCCACATGCAGCCAATCGCAAGCTTTCTGCCAACCAAGCAGGACAAAGAATATTGGTCTACACAATGTGGACAATTGCCCTGTGCCCTCGGGCACTTGATGTTCTCAGGTATTTACTGAATTTTCCTCACCACCAGCAGGATTATGTAGTTCATTACTTTTTTCACTAATGGATTCTAAGATGTAAGACTCTGATATCACTGCTGAAAAGAAATTATAACAGCTTGCCAAGAAAAGATTAACAGCTTACTTGAATTGCCCAGGACCACCGTAATAAAGCCTAATGTACACTTCTAGTGCTTAGCTAAAATGGTGTACACTGTAAAAAAAGAAACATTAAATTTACAGTAAAAAACTGGTAGCTATGATTGCCAGAACGTAGCCATAAAACAGAAGGTGACAATATTTTTAGGTCTACAGTACAGTATAACTTTGACTGTTTTCTTTCTTCTTTACAACACATTATAATAGAAGGTGAATTTTTAACCATAACCTGAAATCTATGTACTATAATAAATACACCAATTGTTAACCCATTAGAAAATATTGTCAGGATCAAATACCCATACACAGTCTACAATAGTAAAGTAACAACAACCAATAGCAAACGTGTTGTATCATTTAATTATATGCATTGAAAAGAATTAAATGTTTAAGGATATTATGGCACATCGTCTGGTGGAGAAATAAAGTTTTGTAGTGTATGGTGTCCTATACACTGTAAAAAAATAATGTTACATTTATGGTAAAGTACTGGCAGCTGGGTTGCCAGAATTTTGCTGTAATAATAAAGTGACAATATTTGTAGGTCTACAGTAATACTTTGTATTAGATAACTTTTTTTCGTTACAACACATTCCAACAGAAAGGAATGTTTAACCATAACCAGCAATCCATGCACTTTAATAAATATTTCAATCAATAGACCATTAGAAAGTATTGTCTGGGTCAAAGCCCAGGATGCAGTTTGTCCCACTAAAGTTACAACAACCAATAGCAAAAATGTTGTACCATTTAATTATACACATTGACAACAATTCAATGTTTAAGTAATCTATGGCACATTGTCTGGTGGGGAAGTAACGTTTGCTTTTGTGGTGTACGGTGTCCTACAGGTGTGCCAGCTTATCGAATACAACCCACCATAAATCAGCTTCCATTACTTCAAAAAACCTTCAGCACATAGGGAAAAATAAGTCGGCTAACTTTGTTAAAGTATTTTTCCGTACTGTGTAAAGGTATGTGGTTCAATATGGGAAAAGGGGGCGTGTCCTTATGCAAATATCCTAACTTCGGTGTTACTGAAACAGCACTTTACCGTTTTAACATTTTACAGTGGTTTATCTTCGCTATTTAATAGTTTTACACTAAGATTAACAGATTTTTTTCAGTGTAATTGTAAAGCATCAGTAAACAGCATGTAACATATTTTGAAGGTAGAAAAATATCGATTTTACAGAACTTAGCTGTAAAAAATAATGAACTGTATTGTTTAAGATATACAGGTAATTTTCAGTAGAACATAAGGTAAGTTTCCTTTTTTTCAGAAAAGGTATTTTACTTTCACCATTTACAGTATTTTTACTGTTAAATTTACTGACATTTTTACAGTGTAGTGCACTTTAAGCATACTGTAGTCTGTCATGATTTTTGGTGTTATCCAAATATATTTTTGAAGGATGTGTTTCGTAATTGCATACTAAAAATCTAAGTCACTACATGTGCTGCTTGTCTCCTACCGGAGTATCTACTTTATTTTGCTTATAAGCTTTGTTACATGTGTTTAATAACTCACTACCAAATTGGTTGCATTTTTAGCAGATATAGTGTATATAATACTACAAATTAGGGGAATGTCAATAAATTGGTCTGATTAAACATTCTTGTAATAAGGGTGTTCTGTATTTCATCTGTTAACTCTGTGTTCTTTAAGGCTTTATTTCAAGAAGGTCACATGAAACTTTCAAAAGCATACCAAAAAAACCAAAAGGATGGGAGGACTGGTGGAGATAGGAGAAGCAGTTGGATTGGAAAAAGAGAACAAGCATAAATGGAATGCCTAGTGAATTAATTCACTAAAAAAATAAATAAATGAATGAATTCACTGAATAAATTCACTGAATGAATTCACTAAAACCTAAATAAATTAGGTTCGCTTTTAACATCAGTTTCTAAACTGATTGCTTAAAAGACTTTATTGAAGTATCTGGTCAGCAAGTTACTGTATTTGTTTTTCTGTGGAGGAACTGCTATAGTGAAACAGCTTATACTGTATATTGTAAAGAAATCACTCTAATAGACAGCACACCATGTGTCCAAATCAAAGTCACCATATTGTGAAATGGGGCTGCACAAGCACACTTATCCTCACCACAGCCATATCCCATTTGAATACCAGTTGCTGACATTACTTTTAGGTATGTATTTTATGTTACGAGATCCCCTCTTACATGCACCTAACACGAACGTCTTAACTATGTTTACCACTGTGTAGCATCCCCTCTTCTTTTAACAACAGTCTGTAAATATCTGGGAACTGAGGAGACCCATTACTGGACTTTGAGGGGAATGTTGTTCCATTCTTGTCTTATATAGGATTCTGTCTGCTCAATAGTCCAGGGTCTTCTGTGTCGTATTTTTCATTTCATTAAGTGCAATTGGTGAAAGATCTGGACTGCAGGCAGGCCAGTTCAGCACCCGGACTCTTGTACTACAAAGCCATGCTGTTCTAATAGTTGTAGTATGCGGTTTAGCTTTGTCTTACTGAAATATGCAAGGCCTTCCCTGAAAAAGACGCTGTCTGGATGGGAGCATATTTTGCTCTAAAACCTGTATATACCTTTCAGCAGTGATTGTGCTTTTCCAAATGTGCAAGCTGACCATTCCATAGGCACTAATGCACCCGCATACCATCAGAGATGCTGGCTTTTGAAATGAGCACTGGCAACAAGCCCGATGGTCCCTCTCCTATTTAGTCCGGAGGGCTAAAAAGAATGTCAACTTTCGATTTGTCTGACCACAGAACAGTTTTCCACCTTGCCTCAGTCCATTTTAAATGAGCTTTGGCCCAAAGAAGACGGTGGCGTTTCTGGATTATGTCTACATATGTCTTCTTCTTTGCATGATAGAGCTTTAACCTGCATTTGTGGATGGCACTGCAAACTGCGTTCACAGAAATTGTTTTCTGAAAGTGTTCCTGAGCCCAAGCAGTGATTTCCATGACAGAATTATGGCTGTTTGTAATACAGTGCAGCCTGAGGGCCTGAATGCATCCAATATTACTTTTTGGCCTTGTCCCTCATGCAAAGAGACTTCTCCACATTCTTGGAATCTTTTGATGCAATTATGCACTGTAGATGATGCGATATTCAAAGTCTTTGCAATTTTACTTGAGGAACATTATTCTGAAATTCTTCCACAATTTGTAGATGTGACTTTTTGCAGATTGGTGAACCTCTGCCTGTCTTTACTTCTGAGAGACTCTGCCTCTCTAAGATGCTCTTTTTATACCCAGTCATGTTACTGATCTGTTACCATTCAACCTAATTAGTTGCAAAATGTTCCTCCAGCAGTTTCTTTTTAGTATCATTTACTTTTTCAGCCTTTTGTTGCCACCATCCCAAACTTTTTTAGATGTGTTACTGCCATCAAATTCAAAATGAACAAATATTTTTCATGAAATAGTAAGTTGTCTCACTTTCAACATTTGATATGTTTTCTGTGTTCTGTTTCGAATAAAATATGGATGTACGAGATTTGCAAATCTTTGCATTCTGTTTTTATTTACATTTTACACTGTGTCCCAACTTTTTTTGAGTTGGGATTGTATATGCAAAGGTTCCAAAATCCTAAATACTTCTGGTTCAAGGCAGACATGTTGGTTTAGGGATGTTGAACCGGCATATCTAGTATATGTAATTAGGCTCAGAGACCATAGCACAAAATTGATAACTGCTTATTGATTGATTATTAATGAGACAGCTAGTGACTATGGTAGAACTGCAACCCAAACCTCTGAAGCTGTGATGACTCACTGATGAATGGATCCATATTAATATGTGCTGTGTAAGAACATCCACAGTATGTGTCTGTCTTTGGTACAGAGGCTGTGGGCATCAGGGAGTTCAAATGTATGTTTTGGATAAGGTGACATTGAGACATGAAGTCCAGGAGCATCTTGACTAAATCCACCGTGTCCAACGTTCTTTCTTTCATGTCCTGGTGCTCAAGCAGCACTCATTGCTAGATGTCAATTCTGTGGCTGTCTGCAGTACAAACTGATTCTGCCACAATGCAGCAATGTAGCTAGAGCTTTGTTTTTCAGTCTCATTTTGCAGTGGTCTAACCTCACACTGTGAATCAGTCCCCTGGCTACTGGCTTCTCAACAAATATCTCACTCTTGTTTTACCCAAGTGTGTAGCCGCCATAATTGAAAAAAGCAAATTGGGAAATCAATTCTCAGTTCTTTATATTGTAGATCTCTGAAATACCATCTAGTTTTGTGGAGGGCTGCTATGGCTGATAAGTTTAGAGGTCAGGTTGAGGGGAAGGGCATCGTTATTGGAGAAGTCTACAGGTACAGTAGTTAGAAGAACTGGCCTTCTGTGGTATGGCAGATTCATCTCATTTACACAGCAGCTTTTAGATAGTTTGACCTAAACTGGAGACAAGAGGATGCTCAAAAAATATTTTTTATTGAAAAAAGATATTTTAGCTTCATTAAATATGGTTGTAATTATGCCACTGACACTGAAATAATGTATACTTTGGTCTGAATTTATTTTTGGTAAAATAGGGACTGTATATGGCCAACATTAAGATTTATCTGAAAAGGGAGAGGGCCCTTGTGAAAGCATCCATCCATCCATTTTCCAACCCGCTGAATCCGAACACAGGGTCACGGGGGTCTGCTGGAGCCAATCCCAGCCAACACAGGGCACAAGGCAGGAACCAATCCCGGGCAGGGTGCCAACCCACCGCAGGACACACACAAACACACCCACACACCAAGCACACACTAGGGCCAATTTAGAACCGCCAATCCACCTAACCTGCATGTCTTTGGACTGTGGGAGGAAACCGGAGCGCCCGGAGGAAACCCACGCAGACACGGGGAGAACATGCAAACTCCACGCAGGGAGGACCCGGGAAGCGAACCCAGGTCCCCAGGTCTCCCAACTGCAAGGCAGCAGCGCTACCCACTGCGCCACCGTGCCGCCCCTGTGAAAGCAATTCAGAGAGAAATAAATAATAAATAATACAATATCTTTGCTAAAAAATACAATAAACATTATAGTAGGATAAACAAAGAAAAATGCAAACGATCAAAGGAAGCTAGCACAGGTAAAATAAGCTCTGCCCTCTTACTATTTAGGTGTTGTGAGGCTGCTCTCCCGACTGCCCATTCACTAAGTACACCGAAGCGCTCACGGTCTCCCCTCCTGTCTTAGTCTCCGTCTTCAACACTCGGCACTTCTTTCTGCTTCCTTCCTTTGCCAAATTCTCCAACTTATTCGACTCCAGGCACTTCAGCTGTGAGTCTGCTGTGAACCCCTTGTTTTGGCCAAGCCGTGAAGTCCTTTTCAGGGTCTGGGCCTGGTGGGTGTGTATGCACTACAAGAACTTCATTCTAAAATTCCTTCTAGCACCACCTACTTTCTGTACCCCCTTCCTTTTTCCCTAAATAGCCAGGACTCCAAGAGAGCCTCTCAGCTTCCTTAAAGGGACAGCAAGGGCCATATGTTTGCATCCTCTTCAGGGACATATTATATATTTAGTTTTGGATTGTTTTTATTTCTATTTGTTGTTCATTGTGATGTCATTATGTTGCCATTTTGCATATTTCCTATCCTGTGGGCACAGCCATTTTTAGAGATGCCATTTTATAAATGAGCCTGTAGTTTTCAAAAGTGGCACACTGCATAACAGTAAAGAAGTTACCATCAGCCCAATATGTTGTAATACAGTATGTACCAAAGAAAAAGTTTGACTTCATGGGTCCCTAAATTAATCAATTCTGATAGATGATCAGGTGTTTGCAGATTCTGGCAGCATGTCTGTTAGAAGCTTGGCACCCAACTTCTGGTTATCATTCTGAAATAAACCAAAATAACCATAAGAAACGCAAAGAAGTAGTAATAATACCCTACTTAAGAAGAGTACAATAACACAAAAAGGAAAGCAGAACCTAACAATTACATGATAATTTGAAACATAAATCAGTATATTTAATTACAACTAATTATAATGAAATATATCTATCTATTATACAAAAAAATCTTGGGTCGAGACTTGATCATCTTGGAGAGACACTTTGAAGTCCCGCGAGACTACTTGCATGTCACACTCTACTTACAAACAACTTCTCGGAGACACTTTAAAGTCCTGCGAGACAAGGAAGTGAGAGAAAAGGACAACTGCTGAACAGGCTTTTAAATGATCGTCACGTGGCGTGATATGCAGATCACGCAGCTCGGTAGCAGCTAGCAGCAATCCAGCAGATGATCCGTCCGCATCTCCTTAGTGTGTGCTCAGTCCCCCCCTTTACAACGCCCTAGTTTGTACAAAAATCCATCCATCCATCCATTATCCAACCCGCTATATCCTAACTACAGGGTCACGGGGGTCTGCTGGAGCCAATCCCAGTCAACACAGGACGCAATGCAGGAAACAAACCCAGGGCAGGGCGCCAGCCCACCGCAGGGCACACACACACACACGCACACACCAAGCACACACTAGGGACAATTTAGAATCGCCAATGCACCTAACCTACATGTCTTTGGACTGTGGGAGGAAACCATTGCGCCCGGAGGAAACCCACGCAGAGAACATGCAAACTCCACGCAGGGAGGACCCGGGAAGCGAACCTGGGTCTCCTAACTGCAAGGCAGCAGTGCTACCCACTGTGCCACGGTGCCGCTCTGTACAAATAATAAAACATCTAAATAAAAAAAATATAAAGAGTTCCTAAGAACAGATATACTACTCTGTTTAGATTATCTAACATGTCTAGTAACAAACATCACAGCCCAAATCAAGAGAACACAGTGGTATAACAAGTGGCAAGAAAAAGTAAAATATCTGAGTAACACGTATAAAAAGAATCAAGAAAAAAAAATAACTACATAACTATCAGAAAATTGATACAAAGTGAATAAAACAATAGAACAAATAGATTAATCAGAAAAAACAGTGTGAGTGCAATAGAATGAACCAATCCATTTTAAATTATACAGAAAACAAATGTAAAAAAGTTATCATTAGGCCAAACTAGGCATCTCATTAAGGGAAACCAAACAACACGGTATCACTGAAATCCTGTTCTTCAGTATCGCAGGACTCCTGTCCCTTTTACATGTGGTGCAGTGTGGATCTGGTTGATGCATTTCAAGGAGAAAACCTCTTCTTCAGGGCACAGCAACTGTTATCATCTTGAAAGCAACGGTCAAAACAAGTAGATTAATAAATAACTCAAAAAATATTTTTGCTGCAATTGGGAACTCATTTCAATCAAGCTGGAAACCTGTTCTCCCAATTGCTGAATACCATTTGAAAATCCGCATGTTTTAAAATGTCCCCATTAACTGTCACATCCACGACAGCATAATTAGCCTCTCTAGCTGTTTGGCAAATTTTAAGTGAATATGAGGTAAGGCTCAAGAGATCCTGTGAGAAACCAGAGCTTTTGTCTAGAAAATTTGCAGACTGAAAGTGAAAGATATCCCCCAAGAATGTGAGATGTTCAGTCAAATCCATGCTTTTGTTGCTGCTTTTTGCTGTTTTCATTTTTCTTTGCATTTTCAAACCCCACCTTACTATTGTTTTGCTTACTTTTTTTGTTTTGTGTTTGTAATTTTGAATCTGATCCCCCATGTTTTCAATTTGTATATTTCATGTCACCTTTAAAATTAGTCTTCTCATATGTAGAAATAGCCTAAGAATATAAAAGACAGTTGTTGCCACAGCCTTGTTCTTTTGGCATTAGCAAGCTTTGGCTGCTATTTCTCCAATCCTAGTTTCATAATTACAATCTTTTCATGTTATTTTGAAACATTTAGTTTAGATTTTTTTTTAATATTGATTTTGTATTTAGAGTTTTGCTTTTGGGTTTTCGATTGTAGTGCTTCTGGCTTAATTATATATTTTACGTTTCTGTTAATTAAGGTTTTGTCTGGTATTTTTAGCTACATTTTTGAGCTGATGATCTTTTATTTAGTTTATTTTGTCTTGTTTATTAGTTGTTATGCCTTGTCTGTTTATTACTTGATAACTTCTTTATTTATTTAATTAATTATAATTATTTAAGTATGACCTTTTTGTAGGATGATCCTCTTTTCATAGTTTCAAAACGAGACACAACTCATTAATCGAGCTAGTGTAGTAGACGTGGATAAGTCCAAAGGGGTGTTCTTTGGGGTGCTGGTTTCCCTGTTGAGTTTCAAATGCTTTCTAAAACTTTATATTAAATCAGAGAGTTGGGGGGGGCCATCTGTTCACACCAAGCTTTTGGAGTTTGGCAGCGTTTTTGTAAATGGCTATCCTTCTCTTTATTTATCAATTTATCAACACACAATTTATCCCAAAAATATATTGGATGGTTTCTATATTAATTAAAACTAATCCAGTGGTATACAGACTGGCTTTGCTGGCTCACTAGCTGCCGTTTGATGCTGGAGCACAACATTCGTCATTCGTCATGTGGCGAGTGCTGCTGTACTGCATCAGTTCTTGTGGATTAGGAGACGAAATATGAAATCCAAAAGCTAATTGACACTTCTTAGCTTGATTCACATGTGCCGTATGTGGTCCACTGTGTCCTGTCACAGCCTGGCTTATGTTTATCATCCTTTTTATTGTTGTTTTTATTATTTTTTCACTATTTCAGGTTTTTTTTTGTTTATTATTTATGTATTGTTCATTTAAGCTGTTTGAATATATTCCTTATGTTTTGTGGGTGGAAGCCACAAGAGGTGGGACCATCATGAAGACTTTCTGTGAGACCATCCTCCTCCTTTATCGTGAGGTTAAGGAGATGCTTTCAGGAGAATGTCATTGAGAGTTGAAGAGTTTAGATCTTCTGTAAGTATTTTTATCTTTTTATAGATTATCAGATTTTTTTGCTTCTGTTTATTGAATTTTGCCTTTGGATTGAGTTTTTGACTTTTTGTTTTATTTTGTGCTTCCTTTTCTGGCATATCCTTTTTGCATATTTTTGCCTTGTCATATTTTGTTTATAGTAAATCATTATTTTAAATTTATATAATAAACATTTACAGAATAATTTTATAGTGTTCTCTTCCTTGAAGGGCATTTTTATGTATTAAAAGTAGTTTAGCACTTTAAAAGCCATTATCCCGGTTTTGGGCCTATGCGGGCCTAAAAGCCTGTCTCTTGAGTTTGGGGTCTGGTGGCTAGGCTGAGGTCTAATTTAGATTCCTAGTCTGGTCTTTTTATGTCCTGTTCCCTCTTTTTTGACTTCTTGTGTCATTGTGCACATAACACATTGTAGAGGCTGTGGTACCAGAAGAATGCTGCTGAGTATCGACAAAGGATGTTTATGCTTCTTCACTGCTGTGAAATATCCAGCTATGCTGGTTGGCTGTGCTCTAAGCCTGTACAGTCCATACCTTGCTGGTGACAACTGTATTGCTGAGTAATTTATTCGAGGAAGGGGGTACCATTTGAAAAACATGCTGTTAATAAATTTCTTGCAGTTTCTTGTGTTTTGGCATTAGTTTACTTCCATTACTTATTATAGTACTTTTATTGCTATTATGGTGATGTCACCTGCCACCATTCTGTGTATTGGTTTTCATATGAGTGCATCCAATTTGTGTGTTTGTTATTATGAGTGAAGTTGTTTAAGAACTTTTGTTTGCTGTCGTGCTACATGTTTGCACTTGCACTTTTCATGTGACCTGAGACCATAATAAAAAAGATGGTATTAAGCATATCAAAGCACCATTAATCTCTTGCTAAAGAAAAGACCCTGAGAGTAAGTGTGGGAGCAATTAACAAACATACATTTTGGGAAAAGATTCTGGTTTAAGACTAACTTTTTTGTCGACCTTGAGGCTAGTTTTCCAAACCTTTCCCATAGGCCACTCATTGCTTCCTATTACAACGTCACAGTGGGTGAGTTTGGCCATTCAGCCAGTCCTCCAGTGACTCAGTCTTTAAGGTAAAACGTAGTTGTTAGTCCAGTGCTGCTTTAGCACTGATCTCCTCCCTTTTCTCTTTTGTGTCCTGGGGAAGCACTGCATACTTTCACTCATTGTGTTCTGTGCTAATACTTCTGCCTTTTGTATTGTCTCTAATATTTTCTATGCTTGTATGCTGATAAGCCCAAGGCCCTCTCTCCAGTATGACTCTCTTTCAGCTCTGAAAGTGTCATGCAGGATTTTTGAACACTTTACGTACTCAGGATGGTAAACCTTTTAACTACACAACAGACCTTCATGGCAGTATATGTCAAGCTTTCATTTTGGTTATAAGCTGAAAATCTTACAAATTGTTTTGTCTTGGTAGAGTAATATATTGCTCTACTTTCCCCTTTGTATTATTAATATGTAGCCTCTGTCAGAATGCCTCAAATCTCAGACTTACCACTGTTTATAAGGTATTATAGTAGATAACTTCTCCCCACCTTCCCTTCTATATCTATAACCTCAGGCAATTAGGTATAGTAAAAGACAAGCAGGAGTTAAATTACAATTTAAACAATGTATTATTGGTAATATTCATAAATAATAACAATATGCAAAGTTCATTTGAATATTGGCAACCATACAACCTGATAAATAGTGATGTGTAGTTTCAGGCTGCACACAGACTTGTTAGTTACTTGAAAATGTCTCTAGTTAAGGCATCATTGGTGCTCAGCTTTCTTCAGAGCAGGCCGCATGCCTGTCTCAATATGGCTGCCGAGCTGTGCTCTCCATTGTGTTGTCCTTATAGTTCATCAGTTTGGTAAAAGAGAGAGAGATGCTCTTTCATCAGATGTTAGAGAGAGTGTGAGGTTAAGCAAGTAAATTTATAGATTCTCTGTCCAACCCCTAGAACCAATAGGACATCATGGTACTTAAAAGCTTTTGATACACGCCAATTCCAAACAGCCATACTTCAGCACAATGGGGGAATACAACATCTTAACGCCTGCCATCCCCCAAAACCATATGTTAAGGTAAACCTTGGCAGTTAGGCAGCCTGGCTTTCTTACAGGGGTTGAGAGAGAGACTTTAGCAGAGAAACACTTGTCAAACTGGTTTAAGGCACATCCTTCAAATCCTATCGTAAAATTCAAAGAGACCCACTCCCAGTGGGGGGAAGGTTGTAAACATGAATGCTTCTCACATAATGAAACACTAATATTACATTGCTTTGCCTAAGTTAGAAATAAAGACATACAAAATATTTATCAAGTTATATGCAAAATCTCACATCACAACACAAATATTTCCACAGGTGGAAGGAGGACGTTATGGTGTACTGGGATATACACTGCACCAGTGGCATTTGGTTTGCAATTATGCTTTGGATAAGTGAAGACATCTGTTGGTCCCTCCTGGAAATCCGATTGGCTAAGAACACCACCTGCACCATTCTCACAGTCAGATTCTCAATATTTTTCTCGGCCATCTGTGAGATCTTTCTTCCTGTTTCCTAATTAATGGCAACTGCCACAGTTCAGCTTTGTACAATAGAGCTGTGATATGTTTAACACTGCTGTATACAGTCTGCTTTCGTCTGGACACCAAGCTGCCTTGTTCCTTCATATTGTCCAGCCTGCTAAAAGCAGGGTTTGCTTTTCCAAGTCTAGCATTCATTTTCTTCTCACTGCTTCCATTGTTCATGAGACAACTGCTATGATAGCACCATTCAAAACCTGCTCTATATCCAAACCATCCACATTTATGACGTTGCTGTTAATACTTCTTTGTGGTTTATTTTGCATTATCTTTGTAATTGACATTCCTGTGAAGTTTGATTTTACTTTCTGTGTAAGATCCTTTTTACTTTTACAACTTATTGTAAGTCTCTACAGCTGGTAATTAAGTGCTATCCATCCAACTGTCTGTTGTCCAGTACAGGATCATGGGGACTAGAGCAAGATTGGAGACACCACTGGATGGGGGCATCAGTCCATCAAGGAGCAAAGACATGCAAAATAGCACTTAGCTTGACTTTTAATGCTGGCTTAACTTCTTGACTGCGGTGGGTTGGCGCCCTGCCTGGGATTTGTTCCTGCCTTGCGCCCTGTGCTGGTTGGGATTGGCTCTAGCAGACCCCCGTGACCCTGTGTTAGGATATAGCACGTTGGACAATGACTGACTGACTGACTGACTTCTTTAAAATCGCTATTTAGGCACATGAACACAGAAGGTCCACATACTCGGACACCAGTGGAAAGTAAGGTGAAGTGCAAATAGGAATCACTTCTTTACTTAGAGTTGTGGGAATTGTGACAGTGCAGGTCTGCTCCAAGCTCTCCCTTTCCATTTGGGAGCCTCTTGAAGACGACACAGTTGGTAACATATCCAAATGAGGGTGGCAGATAAGGACAAAACAAGCTAAGCAATAGGATGGTGCAAAGTGTAAGTAAACAATAAAACAATAAAAACCAAAGCAGTATTCATATCCAAAAAAGACTTCAAGGAAGACTAAAATAAGTGTCGCAGCAGGCAGGTCATTGTTCTCCTCCTGATGTGGACGAGCCCAACACCACACCCTCTTTATCTCTCCAGCTCACCCATAACTCACGTAGGTGGCAGAGACACTTGTAGTTGCGGTCCTCTCCTCCCAACCACCATCTTGGCTGCCTTGAGTGGCAAAGGCCAGACTGCTCAGGGTCAGTTGTCCTCCTTCATGCTAACACAGTCGTTCCTCCCATCCCTAGAGAGGACACCACCTCAATCATACACGCTGTTCCCAGAATTGTCAGCGGGCATGGTCCCCCTCCTAGAGCACAAACCCTTGCTCCTACATGGGGCTAATGACCGATCTGCCTTTCTCCATGCTGCTGGCTTGACCTGCTTTTCCACCTGCTGCTGCTCTCATGGCTCTTCTCTTCTCTGTGCTCCATCCCTTTTCCCTGTGCCAGCCCTTACTTATATGGCTCTGTGGGCACAGGGTCTCAATCACACACCGCATGAAGCTGATGACTCAATTGAGAAAGTTCACACTCTCATGTGCAGGTGCAACTCTCCCCCAATTACCTCACCAACTCCCCACCGTTGCTCTCCCCCAATTACCTCACCAACTCCCCACCGCTGTGTGAGTGCACCCTTGGAGACTGACACAGCCAATGGATTATTCTAAAAAAATAACCCAACCCGGCAATTATTTCAGAGCCATGGAATCTGGAACAAGCTACCGAGACATGTAGTTGAAGCAGAAACCTTGACCGCTCTTAGAAGAATCTGGATGGGACAGTTGAGCTATTAGCTAAACAAATGAACTTGATGGACTGAAAGGTCTCCTCTCGTTTGTCGTTTGTTGTTAGCTTAACAAGTGTCTCTGATACAACAGCAGCATGGACAAAGTGGTAACATGTGGCTGAGTTCTTGGCTCTTTCGATATGTCCTGATGGTTTGGTTTGGAGAAAAAAGTCTAAAGGCTTGACGGTACTCAGATGGTAAAAAACTGAGACAGGAGTGGATGAACAGAGTGCATTGGGTGCTGCTTTTTGTAATCTTAGTGAAATATTAAAGACAAACCTAGTCAAATTAAAGATGTGCACTCTCTCCTCCCCCACTTGCTCTGTATGTGGGATATTCTAACAAGGTGTTAGTTATATAAAAGATTTTGTATTTGTCTCTTTGCTTTGAGAATGTTTGCTCTAAACGTTTACAGATGATAGCTGACTTGTCATACAGGTTATGCTACATCTTATATTCCTAATGCATCCTAAAATATTTTTACTTGTGTGGCTAAATACAATGTAATGCAAAGCTAAACTTCCCGAGCAAAAAAAGTAAATACAGCATAAAAGCATGTATGTGTCTGCATGCTGCTTTAAGATAGAAATCACAGTGACGTACTAATTATTGATTACATTTGCTGCAAGCTACAAACCGTTTAGCTGATATGTTATCAGTATTGATATCTGTGTCCATTCTTTCCTTAACCCTGTACCGCCACTGATCCTTTTCTTATTAAAATTGTCCCAGAACTAATATTAAGTGGCTGCCCTCTAAATTAAAATGTACGCATTATCGTTAGTTCTGGGTAATTTAGCGTTGTCTGAAAATGGTCCTCCCAGGGGATGGCTTTCTCGGCTTCTGTTTTAGACATCTTTCTATTTTTATATCTGCAATAGTCAGTAGTGTGCCTTTGTGTTATCCCTCTTGGCTGCATCTGGTGTTTCACGTAAGCATTTTTTCCCACTCTGTTCTTCTAAAGTTTTCTTTTACATCATTGCTTGAGGTTTAGTCTAATTGCTTTTTTTTATTGCCGCTTCACGTAAGTCTTGTGTAGATATTATTCATTTGTTTCTCTTCTTCTTCAGTGCCCTCTCATCTATTGCTGGCCGAGTGCTGTCACAGATTCTTCCTTCTTCCACCCTTTGGACATTAAAGAAGGACTGTGGCACTGCAAAATCCAGGCCAAGAGTCTTTTTATATTTTATTCTACTATATTATATTTTCCTTAGTGTTTAATTGGATGTTTTTCCAGTGCATGAAACTGAAAAGGAACCACCAGTTCAAAATTGTCTTCCTTTGGTGAACAGTTTGGTTTTTCCAATGGAACTGTATTAAACATTTGAATTAATTTTAATAATATGCCTTCTACAAGAGATTTTATCTGTGATCCTGAAGATGCATCTCGTACAGATTTGAAATGTTGAAGTTGTTGGTTTTAATTCATACTCTGAGAGTTTGATGAACACCTCTACTTGTTTATAAAAAGTAGTTGGTGGCTATTTGAAATTGACCTAAAGAGCAGTGGCCACAACTTAGGAGGGAGATTCAGTAAGAAGGGTCTGTGCCACCCTGAGAACCTGTGCAGTGTGTGTGTGTTAGAGACGGGGATCAGGCACTTAAAGTGGCATCCCTAGTGGAATTTATCAAAATGGTCATCCGCCTTTACTGTCCAGTCACCCTATTTTGTCCAAGACCTGGAACATCATAACTAACACAATGGGACGTGCTGGACGAAAACAGTTTTCAGGTTTGGAGTCAGCAAGTGAAACCTGTTAAAGTAAAGGTGAAAGACTCCCAGTAATGCTTGTTGACCAGTGTACAGTAATCCCTCGCTGTATCGCGCTTCGCCTTTCGCGGCTTCACTCTATCGCGGATTTTATATGTAAGCATATTTAAATATATATCGCGGATTTTTTGCTGGTTTGCGGATTTCTGCGGACAATGGGTCTTTTAATTTCTTGTACATGCTTCCTCAGTTGGTTTGCCCAGTTGATTTCATACAAGGGACGCTATTGGCAGATGGCTGAGAAGCTACCCAACTTACTTTTCTCTCTCTCTCTCTTGTGCTGACTTTCTCTGATCCTGACATAGGGGGATTGAGCAGGGGGGCTGTTCGCACACCTAGACGATACGGACGCTCGTCTAAAAATGCTGAAAGATTATCTTCACGTTGCTACCTTCTGTGCAGCTGCTTCGTGGAGCGACATGCTGCACGGTGCTTCACATACTTAAAAGCACGAAGGGCACGTATTGATTTTTGATTGTTTGTTTTTCTCTGTCTCTCTCTCTCTCTTTCTCTGCTCCTGACGGAGGGGGTGTGAGCTGCCGCCTTCAACAGCTTTGTGCCGCGGTGCTTCGCATACTTACAAGCCAAACAGCCCTATTGATTTGTTTGTCTTTCCTCTGTCTTTCTGACAGTCTGTGCTCCTGATGCACACTCCTTTGAAGAGGAAGATATGTTTGCATTCTTTTAATTGTGAGACAGAACTGTCATCTCTGTCTTGTCATGGAGCACAGTTTAAACTTTTGAAAAAGAGACAAATGTTTGTTTGCAGTGTTTGAATAACGTTCCTGTCTCTCTACAACCTCCTGTGTTTCTGCGCAAATCTGTGACCCAAGCATGACAATATAAAAATAACCATATAAACATATGGTTTCTATTTCGCGGATTTTCTTATTTCACGGGTGGCTCTGGAACGCAACCCCCGCGATGGAGGAGGGATTACTGTAATTGGAATTTTACAAATCTGTTACCATCTGTTCATGGTTATTTACTGGATGGAGCCTGTTACAGATCATTTTATATATTTATTTTCATTATTCATAATACACTTCACCTCCTCATTGACTTTTCTTTTACAACTAAAATAATACAAGAGCATTTTTAGGTGAGCTTTTTGACTTTCTTTAACTTTTGACTCTTAACTGCCTTCAAACTTTCCTGGTATCCTTTTTAACTGTTGCTCTAATGTGGTAATAAGCCTCAGGATTAGTGTTGGGGTTTTGTTTGGTTTTGTACGTGCTTTACAATTGTTTTTTTGTTTTGCAGTTTTCTTTAAAGAAGTTTGAAGTTTGTTTACTGTCACCTACATCTGTTTTTGCTGGGCTATGTCATTACATAACAAAAAATGAATAACATTCTTAAAACTACCTAATCCAATTCAGAGTCGCTGTGGAAAATCCATCACAGGCCCACTCATTAACACACCCGTACTCACAATGATCTAATCTAGAATTTGCAGATTAACCTAACCTGGTGATAAGTGCATAAAACTGAAGATCTGAGAGGAAACCCCACACAGACTCAGGAGGGGGGACATGGATAAACTCTGCACTGATGATTTTTTCATGGGATTCAACTTTCTTTAGTATTTAGAATCTATGAGGAAGCCAAACTAACCACTGAGCCACCATGTCCTCCTTAGATTCCTGCATTTTTAAAAGTCAAAAAAGCAACTGTGTAACAGAATGTGCTTCTTAAAAATACGGCATAAAGATACACTGAAAAAAGTATAACATTGATGTTGTTCATTCAACGTAAATTTTCTCTTTGAAGCAATTTAAGATTAGTCATTTAGTGTTGTAATTTCAAATATTTGGTTTCAGATCTCAATCAAAGTAAAAAAATTTGTTTGTACCAAAGTAAGTTATGGTGGAGGGAATAAACATAAAAATCCTATTTCAGTTAACCTAATATTTTAAGTTGTTCGTGTGCTGTGTGCGAGGGGCCGTTTGTATATTCTCCCGGTAGAACTTTCCAGCATGCTGGCTTTCCAACTGACAAAAAAGAAGAACACTTTCCCAAGTGGAGTGGACGTAGCTATACAGGTCTGGTTGTTTTCAGCAGCAGACTTTCATAATGGAGGATTTCTGGTAAGTAACCCTGTTTCTCAACTGTTAATTTTAAGTATAAGAACTCGTAATAAAACATACTTTCAGGAAAGCTGTAGAAACGTTTAATAATTTTTTGTTGTATATTTAAGATTTACACTGCAAAATGCTTGTGTATTTGCACTAGATTTTTAAATAAATGTAAAAAGTACAGCATTGGAATGTGTTATGTTCATAATATTTCTAATAGCATAAAAACAGGTTACGACCAATAAACCATTTTAAATTGTAACAACTTAAAAAATAGATTTTCAGTTTAAAACAAGTGAATTATACCCAATGAATCTAAATGATTTGCCTCAACTTAAAAATTGTGGGTTCAATAAGATAAAAAGAATTATATTGGTTCTGATTGGTAATATTAAGTGTGAATCATTACCTTAATTAATTTAAGTTGAATGGAGGTTATAGTTTTTTCAGTGTAAAGCCACACCACCAGCACATGAACTGTCTTGTTTTTTTAAACAGGTTTGATGGAACTCTGAAATCATGAAGCAGAGCATCAATACTTAGCAACGAGACTAGCAAAAAAGCCACATTTCTAACGGTTTAAATGGAAAGTGTTTACAGCTAAGGGCTGTAATGTTTTTAGGGAGAGACTGATCAGAATAAACATGACTCCCCACTCCAAGCTCTTGGGCACCTGTATCTTGACTTGAGGTGGAAGCACAAATTGTCACTGTGCATGTAACATTCGGGACTTCCGGCAGCTTATTCTGTGGAGCCACCTGTACGAGACTGAAAGCAGGGAACTGAGAAAGTGGAATATCTTGATCTAAAGTTTAAAGAGCACAGGAACAGTCCTTACAGGAATGACAGGGAGGATGGCTGATGCATGAAATTGTGTGAAGGGATGTTATCGCATATTCTGGCAGACCGTGTGCAAAATTGTGCCTTCTGTGGAGCAACAGAACTGCTTTCTTTGTAGAAGCACATATACTGTAGTAGCTGTATGCCATACCTGTCGTTAGATTTAAAATCTGCAAGAGCTAACATCAGAACTACAGTGCAAAGAGTACATTCATTGAGTTAATTAACTAATTTTATTTTGTGCTGGCGTACATGTCACTTACACAAACAAAGCCATGATTTCCAGGAAATCTGCTCAGCAGGCCAACCATTTTCAGTTAATTTTTTGTTTGATTTTTATCTTACAATTTAAATGAATGTCGTTCTGTTAAGATAACCAGCTTAAGTGAAAACGTCCTTTTTAGCCTTTAGAGACTGTCCCTGATACCTTCATGCAGAATTGACTTCCAAATTTTAGAAAAGTTACTCCAATAACTCCACTAAAAAGCCTTGATCAGCTGATTTACCCAATAAAAAAACTATAACAATACAAATAGATTCACAATCCTCCTATGCTACCCAAAAATGTAACCAAATTTATGTGACATTTTCATTGCCTGTATTGTGAGATTAGTGACTTTAGTGACTCATATTCTAATCTGCTTAATCCGGACGAGGTGTTGCAGTGGGCTGGAGCCAATCCCAGCTAGCATAGGGCACAAGGCAGGAACAAACTCTGGACAGAGTGCCAGTCCATCTCAGGGCAAGAACACGCCAGGGCCAATTCAGTGCCACCAGTTTACCTAACCTGCATGTCTTTGGACAGTGGCAGGAAACCCGTGGAGATGCTGGGGAACACATACACTCCTCACAGGGAAGCCCTGATCCCCTTACTGTTGTGGAGTTTATGGTTTCCCTGGCTGCTACAGGACAGAGTGTTGTAGGAGAACATCCATTCTGGCCTTCTCCGATACACCTCTGCAGTGAGGAAAACCTGCAGAAACACCTGGTGTTGATACGACACCTGGGACTGATGATGTCATCCGCGACGTTCAGGACCCTTTGAATAGGAATTTAGCTGGTGACAAGGGTGCAGATGGTCAGCAGGAGGAAGGAGATTCACAGTGTTTGAGAAGGTGGACAGGGAGGACAGTAGCATCAGAGCAGCTATGGATTAGGCTAGGCTTGGGGGCAGAGGTGTCTTATTTTGTTCTGTTTGGTTATACTCTCTTATGTCCTGGGTTGTCTATTTTTTTGGTATTTTTGGTGTTTGGTACACTGTATTAATTCCTGAAGGGAAATTGTCTTTTTTTCATGTGACCTTTATACCTTCTTTTGTTTTATTGTTATATTGGACTCTCATGTTGGTGTTTGGTGTACTGGGAAGAGACCACGAGGGTCAGAGAACAACAGGTCAGTAGATGAAACGGTAAGCAATGTGTCCAGTAAAAACCAATAAATCAAGCCTATCCTTCTGCAAAACCAATCACTAGTTTATTGGCCAGAAAATCAACACCATAGTTTCTATAAGACATCCGGAGAGTATCCACAAACTTACAGTGTGTCATTTGTGCTGCTGGCTGTGTTAATGAATCATGTGACACAGCCTCTGGGACAAGCTAGAATGACAGCGCCCATAGAAAATCAAAATGATGTCATGTTATAAATTAAAGTATATTGAAAAATTGTAGTAAAGTCTAAAACAAAATAGGAAACCCAAAATGCATTGGACTCTCTGAAATTTTAAATCACAGAAGAAAATGTGACCTCATAAATATGTTGATAAAGCTAAAAAATATTCTAAATCTACAGAGTCCTAACATATGGGTTTTGGGGACAACTCAAGAGTCCACACCTTCAACTGTTTGAAAACATGTCATTAGGTTGATTTGTAATTCTAAATTGGCCTATGTGTGTGGAAAGATGATGGCCTGAGTACCCACAGCTGGCATTACCTGCTTGAACCCGTGATCACTGATAGTCCTGTCCGAGGATGAGTTGAGCAATGAGGATACAACGCAGCAATAGGCAGGTGTAACAGAGTGGTTAGCGCTTTTTATTTACCAAAAAACATATGCAACAAATAAAGTGCAGTGCAAAGTCTTTAGTAGTTAAATAATTGATTCATAATTAAAAACTAGTGTCTCAGTGAAGGTTAAAATCAATAAATAGGTCAATAATAATCCGATCAAATCAAGAATAAAATTGAAGATTAAAACACAGTCCAGATCCATTCATTAAAACCACAAGCCTCAGTGTATCCTTCTATATTTGTGTTTCTGCAGCTCGCCATCACGGTCTGTCTACAGCAGCAGTCCCCCCTCCATCTTTCCACGATCCTGACTAGCCGCCTCATTTCATAGTCAAACGTTCTTTCAACACAAGCCCAGCACAGCTTCCTCCCTTATCTCCCCAGCTCACGTTTTCTCAGGTCTTGCAATCGGGTTGAGTTGACTTAAATGTTCCTACCTGCCAAATTTCAGCTTTTTACCTAAATGGGAAATAGTGTTTTCATTGAGAAGTGAGTGAATGAGTCAGTCAGCTTTGCATTACTGTATACAGTATGTGTGCATATAGTATGTATGTAGGTATTGTAAGAAATGACACAAAAACAGCATAAAGAGTTCGGGAACCAAATTGTGAACCCCATATAATTGTTTGGCAAAATAAAAAAAGTGTTTAACAACAAGCGTTATAACATCTTCTCAGGCGCGAGTCCAATTGTGACCTGAGTTTAAGATGGTGGAGCTTCTGGTTTTGAAGCCTTTCTTGAAGGAAGAGATGGGTCCAGGTGGACGGACACCAGAAGTGAAGTGAATGGCGGTATAACCGCCAATCTGCAGAGGGAGAAATAGAAAAGTCATTAGCACACAGCACCAGCCCCTGGAGTGATGGGATTTTACCATGAAAAGAGTATCCTTAAGCTGTCCCATATGTTCACACACACGACTGCTAACTAGCGAACCAGCTGCCATGGCGCAACACCAGAGGCTTCGCCTTGCCCGCTGACATCCGAAGTTCCATCCCTGCAAGGGGATGCAAAATGTGTGTACCCCTGAAGAGTCTCAATAAGTGCAAAACACATGTTGGGTACTTTTTGTATTATTTGGCAGGTACTGTATCACATATCTATGAGTTGCTTCTTCCAACTGGAAGGACGTGGCGGATGTTTGCCGTCTGATTGACCAACCATAAGCATTACCTGGTAGGTAACAACCTCAATAATCAGATTGTGATTCAGACCTAAGAATGTGATATTGAGATCTTCACTCTGTCAAATAAGCGAACCAGCCGTCATGGCGTAACATCAGAGGCTTCACCTCAGGCGCTGATGTCCGAGGTTCAATCCCCATAAGGGGAAGCAAAAAGTGTGTACACCTGAAGAGCCCCAATAAAGGCGAAACCCGTCGTTAGGACATTAGCGCTATATAAATGTAATGAATTATTATTATTATTATTAGAACACTCCAGACGAGTACAGGCCATTCAGCCCAACAAAGCTCTCCAGTCCTATCCACTTGTATCTTCTTCAAGTCGAGTTTTGAAAGTCCCTAAAGTATACTCTGTGTGTTTGGCAGATACTGTATAGTTAGTGTGTGTGTGTGTGTGTGTGTGTATATAATTATGATTTAGATCTTCAACAAACCATTTTACCAAATTGCATATTTCTTCCTGCGTGTTGAATAGTGTTTTAGCAGTTCAGTATTACAAGTCTGTAAATTTGAATTACACCATATGAATGAAATTCAATCAAATAGAGGTCTCACTTTCAATGCATCCACAATGAAACAGACAGGAAACAATTTGAAGGAGGGCATGTATAAAAAAATAAATGTCTATAAGCTGAGCAGACACTTTATTAAATGTTCAGGAGATAAACTGTACTAATCAGGTAGCACAAAGTAAATCAATTTCTTATTGCTTTTTCTACACCCTATGTAAAGTATAAATTTATGAAACATTGCCAGATGCAACATTTTACAGAAGCTGAAGAAAAATATTGAAACCAACAGCAGCTCTTCCTCTCAAAAACACACAGGAATTATGAAAAAGACAAAAACGACTGACTTGGCAAAAGATAAAAAGAACAGTAACCATGAGAGCGAGGCATTATAAAGGCATATTGCCGTAAGTATGAAGGAGCCCCAGTAAGTATTCTTGTCGCACTCTGATGATTCATCTCTTGGCTAAACCACAGGTGATTTTCATTATGGCCGTCAATTTTGTCTTCATTCTCTCCTTGTCTACTACCTCCAGTGAGTCGAGAGTGCATCCCATAACTGAGCCGGCCCACTTAATCAGCTCGATGACGTGGTGGGCCTCTCCTGAAGTGATGTTACCAGCTTAGCACTCCACAGTGTAGAAAGTCACAATCATTACAGAGTTACAGAAAGATTGGCACTTCCCACATTAAAGGAATGCAAATCATTATTAGTTTACATTATCCTCACCGGCATCCTCATACACAATATTATATGTAAAACACATGAATACCTTGCATAGAAAGTGAAATCCAGCAAAAAAATGGAAAATCTGCAGCACCCGTTCAGCGGTGTGAGTGCTCTCTGTCTGACTTTTGACATTTTAAATTTCAAACTGAATGATTAAAGCTGTAGAAGTACAATTGAATCTCCATATATAAGATTGTCACAGCACCTTTGATAAGGTGAAGCTGTCTGTGACTCTAAATTAATGTTCAGCAGCTAGCCATTTATTTTTGGAATTGTGAGGGGACAAGATGAAGCTGCACCCTGGTTTCACATGGCCCTGTAAAATTAAGGGCTAAACTACTGGATGAGAAAATCAAAGTTTTTCAGGTTATAACAATGTGTTTTTGCCCCATGCCATTAAAGTGTTGTGAAAGCCCCGGGGGTGCACAGCTCCCCAAACCCAGGCACAGAGACACACAAGTGCAAAACACCACACTGTGTTTTTCCTTGTGGGCCAGCTCTATTTTCCACTCCCCACTTCAGAGCACCGTACACAATTAATCAGCACTACACTGCTCAGTCCCTTCTCTTCTTCTTCTTTCTTTCTCCTTGTCTTTCTCTTCTCTGCCACCTCCACTCCTCTCCCAGTGAGCTTTGTCCTCCACCTCCAGACTCTGGCTCTTCGAACAGAGTGAGGCGGCCTCTTTTATAGCGCACCCGGATCCTCTTCTGGCAGCACTTCCGAGTGTGGCAGAAGTGCTGCAGTTCAGGGCTCTGGAACTGTCCAGACACCCCAATGGCGGTGGCCACAGACCCCAGCAGGGTTGAGCTTCTAAGCCCCAAGCCTGTGGCCCCGATGTAATCCAGAGGGGCTGCCCTCTCATATCCCGGGGAGGTATTGCCGTGAATTGTTCCTCTACTTTCATCACATGGGCTTCCCAGCTGGGCAAGGGCCCCGGCCATCGGCGACATCAATCAAGTAAAGTTATGGGGCAGTACATTGAAAACGGAAAGTAAAAAAACTTATTCCAACAGCCGACCTTAATTCATTTAATTTTTACATACTGTTGTTTTATGAAAACAGCGTCAGATCACTTACTCTGACTTACAGTATAAGAAAGTTATTGAAAAATACCATACAGGGAAACATTTGCACAACACATACATGCTCACACACACACACACGCATCTTGAATATATGCTAAGAGAGCCACTCATCCAGTCATCCTTTCTTGCCCATGGTGGAATGGAGCCCAGCAGTACCTGGTGCCAGGCACAAACCAACCCTGGGTAAGGGTGCCAGTCTTTTAAAGGGCACACACATCCACACTCACTCACATCGGGTCAGAGTTAGAATGTGAGTGGAAGACAAAGAAAAAAAAGTCGCACAGATACAGAGAGAACTTGCAAAATCCCAGGCAGGATTTGAACCCAGGAAATCAGAGGCAGTCCCTTCAAGACTTTATTAATTTAACAAAATTGTAACAGAAACAAAAATCAACAAAATCAAAGTTTAACTTTGTTGTTGTTTATTACACTATCAAGCAATATTGTAACGCTGTCAAACAGAAAGTTAGTAAATCTAAAATATAATGCACCTGCCAAAGGCTTGGTTTACAATAAGTAAGAAAAAAAAGAAAAGTAGTAGTAGAGCCTGAAATGAATCCAAGAGAAAATGAAGCCTGTTGAGGCCCATCTTTCTAGCAGAAATGCATTGGCAGATGGACCTTTAGGCCATTTAGTCTCCCTACTTCTCCATCTGCATTTCAAAGAATCTATAAACAAGAGAGGAAAAGTAAACTGAATATCGCAGTTTAGGGCAGACAATGAGCCTAGTTTCTCATTTCATTTCTCTCAGGGGGCTGACTTGACTGACTGATTTTGACTTGGCTTCTGTTTCAGAGGTCCCAGCACTTTATTCTTGTGTCTCTTGGCCTGTGGTAACATAGGTGGCTATTTAGAGGGTGTCATGCAGAATTGGCTTGTAGCGTGCAAAATTTATATGGTTATATATGGAGTTATATGGAGCGCGTCACCTTACTGGGGATGCATAGGCTGCACAGAACTGGAATGAGGCGGATACAATTTAAACAGGTTCTTCTAATCTGACGTCGAAGAGGGAATCTTGTAAGGAGCCATAGACCTACAATGGCAAGGAGTGGTCACCGAAGACAATAGTTGATGTTGAAAACGTAGACACAGTGCTGGAAAACACGTGTATGTCAGGACTAGGTGTTGATTAACAGCAATGATAGTTGGTTGATTGGTTATCAGTACCTTTCCCGGTTGCAAGGCCATAGTGCAAGGCCAGAGGATGTCTGCTTCCCTGGGTCACATATCCCCCGATACACGGGGTGGCAGAATTTTCCTGTTGGTGCTCCTATTTGTACACCTGCAGGGCATGGTGGGACTTGTGGTCCAAATGATCAGCTCTGTTGGTGTACTTGGGTGCTGCCAGTGGTAGCTGAAGGGGGCCAGTGTCCCTTCTTTGGTTGGGGGGGGGCTTACATCTATCTGGCCCAGAAGTGCTTCCAACATGCAGTGACGTGGCATTGGCAATGCTCCTGGGTCCAGAATAAAAGAAGCTACAACATCTTCGTCGGAGAGAGTACGCTCAGTGTGGAGATGGAAGAAGTCAGGCAGGCTTTTGATTTATTAGATTATAGCAACAGTGACTGTGAAAGACAGGTAATGGCAAATATTTTTCAATTATTCTATCTCTTGCACTACATGCACTTTCAGCACCGTGTATTCACGTGTGTGTGGGAACATCTCTTCACCAGTGCTCCATCTCCTACGCGTCTTCCTGTAACGATTACTTGCCAGACTCTCTGTTTTTATTTTCAAGGTGCCTTTCTCACTTTCTGTCTGGTTTCATACTTTCTATCTTTGAAGGTGACTCTCTTACTGTGCACCTTTAGTCCTCCTTGTGCTTTTTATACTTCCACTTCTTCTTTCTTCACGTCACCAAAACCAAACTGCCCAGTCGCACCAAAGCCAAACAGACCAGTCAGGTTGCTCTGAAGGACTGGACACACAGACCTCGTGCCAATGTATTGTTATAAAATAAAACAACTTTGTTTTTAACTTGAACTGTGTCTGTCGCAGGTGCCCAATGTTCAGGGCTCACTGGCACCTCCTAGAGTTCACAGCTTACATCAAAACCTAATAAGATATGAAATAATTTGAACATTCTGAAAAAATAATTATGAAGTTTTATTCTATATTTAAACAGATACACTATATCTATTTTTATTTTCCAGGCCACTCATTCTGTCTGAGGGTCCTAGATGGTGATGACCTATCTTGCCCATACTGGGTGCAGGGCAGGGTCCAGTCTTGGATAAGATGCCAGCATATTGTTGATCATTACAGATATGTTTGCCCTGAAGTTGTCTTTAGTCCTTACTTGTCTGTATTACATTTATTGAACTTCTGTCCAAAGGCGTTCAATGGAAATATTTATTGATTTGCAAAGAACTTTGTAATAGGGCTCACTAGGAATTGGGCGACATAAAATAATAACTTATAAAATTTAATATACAAAGTGTATTTGTAATGTTCACTTTAATGTGCAGAATTTTGTGATAGTTATCATTATGAAAGGACAATTTTAAATTATACTAACTAGCCACTGGATCTTAGCTTCGTGCTTTTGAGGGGTCTCGCTATGCAAAATAACAATGCGTAATCAGAATCAGAATAAGAATTCAATTTATTGGCCATGTACACTAATGTGTACTAGAAATTTGTCGTGATTGTATTAGTGCAAAATACAAGGGCACCACAGAATACAAAAGATAAGTATAAGAAGATAAAAAAATATAAATAAAATGATAAAATATGATGCAGCATACAAGGACCATACCAAAAATAAAGAGATAGTAGGATTAAAATATTCTGACGGTCCAGTCTGCAGGTATACATAGATAACTGAGTAGAAGCTCAGGCCTGATTAGAAGTGTTGGTCAGCCAATTTTGCCAAAGCATTATTCCCAGTGAATCTGCTGAGTTCATGTTTGCCCTTGTTCATCAAACTATTTACTGATAATTCGAATGGTTTAGGAGATTTTTTTTATTCCAGCTCCCCATAATGCTTTGTGAGGCCAGTGTGATGTCCTCCAGCGCTGTAACAGCCAACATTGATGGCACTGCCCCCCGGGTATGTAATGCTGATCATTTGCATTACAGACTCTGTGGGACGAGTTATCTGCTTGTAGCCAAATGTGCAGGTTGATCTACAAGTCAATATATGAGAAGGACGTGCGTGTCCTATGCATGCATAATAATTAGCCATGTGGTGTGGCGAGAGTGAAAACAAACCTTGAAGGAGCCTCACGCCATCCCCACCCGCAACAGAAGAGACTCTATGAAATAATAATAATAACAAAAGGTTTATTACTATTTACAAGATTTTCCTATCTTTTTGATAGAATAAAAAGTGCAAAGCACAGACAATTTAAAGAGCCTTCAGCGTGACTTCAAAAAATAGAACGAAGCAGCGGATTCAATCATAACACGCCACTTTGAATTTTCTGCCTTTCAAAGACCTACGTATTTTTTCTGACTTTTGAGTATGATTTTGCCATTTCCACTTTGTTTTGATGAAATATACAATTTCTGACAGATGTGATCTCTAACTGCGTTCTTTCTTTTTCTGAACTCCAGGAGGTACGGTGGTGACAGCTCAGGACACCTTTTTGGCCACAACAATTAAAAAGACATGTACAGCATACATAACGAGTTATCTCTGATTGTGCAGTTGTAATGTATTATAATAAACAGTTATGATTTTAAAATGTTGTGTCAATTGCAAGTATCCAGAGGGTTTGGCTAGACCGCTGCATAGAGTAGGTCCACCTACTTTTTTAGTTGCAGCTGACATCTTTGAATTACCAGCCATCCACAGGGATTGTGAGCAACAGTGAAGATGGTTTTAAACGGGTCAGACATTATCAAATACTAGACAGTAAAACCATCTGACTGAGGAATTTTAAAAGCCATTAAACAAATACACGCTGTTACCAGAACCAAGATGCTAAAACCTATACTCATGTTGATAAATGGAATGCTATGAGTTATTAACCAGGTTTTTCGCCAATGTACATGTCACTCTTCAAGTTCCTCATCAATATATGAGAAGGATGTGCTGTGCCCTGTACATGCATAATAATTTGCCACGAGCAGATAAAAAAACAAACCTAAAAGGAACCTAATAGAAGAAAAAGTGTAAAGCATCAGCACAGACAGTTTGGAGAGCCTTCAGCGTGACTTCAAAAATTAGAATGAGATGGTGGCTTCTTTCACAATACGCCACTTTGAATTTTCTGCCTTTAAAAGACCTACATGTTTTTTCTGACTACGATTTTGGCATCTCTGCTTTGTTATGACGAAATCTAGGATTGCACGTCTCTGACTGCGTTTGTTCTCACTGAGGCACAGTGGTACAGTGTTTGGCATTACTGCCACACAGCTCAGGTCACCTTTTGGCCACAAAAATTGGTCCAATATAGTTGCCAGAAATTTCCTTAGCCCTCAGGGTCACTTTAAAAACGACTGCACCTCCATAATCCAGTAAAATCTACTTCAGTTAGTCCTTCCCCATTGACTTTATTGCAGTTCTCCAAGTTCAGCGAATATTACGAACATTGGCAAACTTGGCAATGTTCACTCATCACTACTGATTAGTAAGAATAACTGCATGTGGAAAAAACTGTTTAGGTGATGTGGTGTTTTAGCTTTCACTGCACAAAGACGTTTGCCGGAAGTCTTTGGAACAGGTGATGCCCTGGGTAAGTCGGATCAACAATGATCTTTTGGTGCCCTATTCCTTACCCTGGACTCGTATAGGACTTCAATGTGTGGTACGATACAGGCTTTGATGATGCGTTACAGATTGGCCTTAGCCTGAACAGAGGCAGAACCAAACCAGACAGTTATAGATGAGGTCAAAATGGCCTTGGTGATGGCTGTGTAGAACTGGACCAATATTGATTGAGGGAAATTGAATTTCCACAGCTCACACAAAAACAATGTTCTCTGATGGGCTTTCTTAATAATGCATTTGATGTTACTGTCAAACTTAAGGCTTTGTGAAAGCACAGTGCCCAGAAATTTAAATTATTCTGTTATCCCAACGGCTGAGCCATTTATAGCAAGTGATAGGTGATCAGGTGACTGTTTCTTGATATCTATGATCATTTCCTGAGTTTGTTGAGTGTCAAGGTCCAAATTATATTGGCTGCACCACAATGTCAGATTTTGCAGCTCGTGTCTATATATGGACTCATCATTGTTTGAAATGAGGCCTATTAATGTTACGTCATCCGCAAATTAAAAAAGTTTGACAGACGACTCACCAGAGGTACAGTCATTTGTGTAAAGTGAGAAGAGTAGTGGGGAAAGGACACAGGGTTAATGAGTCAGACGTGTGTGTGCCCAACCGCACGTACTGTTTCCTATCTGTTCGAAAGTCTGTGATCCAATTGCAGATTGAACCAGGCAGGTTGAAACTGGGTGAGTTTCTTATCTAGGAGCTCTGGGATGATTGTGTTGAAAGCAGAGCTAAAGTCCACAAACAGGATCCTCACATATGCTCCTGGCTTATCAAGGTGTTGGGAAATAAAGCTCAGAGCTAAATTCACTGCATCACCCACACACTGGTTGGCTCTTCATGCAAACTGAAACGGGTCCAGGAAGTCTTCTGTGACATTCTTGAGGTAATTTAGAATAAGGCATTGAAAGGTCTTCATTATCACAAAGGATAAAGCTACTGGTTTGTAGTGATTTAGGCCTGTGACATTTTGATTTTTCTTTTAACTACTGGGATGATGGTCGAGGTCTTGACACAGGCAAGGACAGTGCACTGATCCATAGATTGGTTGTAAATGTCTGAAAATACTGTAGACAATTGATCTGCACAGTGCCTTAGTGTGGAAGAAGAAATAAGGTCTGGGCCTGCAGCTTTTTTATATTTTGCTTTTTGAATAAGCTGCAGACATCTTTTGCAGTGATGACAGGAGGGGGAGCTGAGAAGAACAGGAGTGTAGAGTAGTAACAGTGAGACATCAAGTTGATTTATGTCCCATTGTCTTTCAAAGCGACCGTAAAAACTGATTTAATTGATTAGCTGGGCTGGGATCAGCAGAGCTGTTTGATGTTTGTTTCTTGTAGTTAGTGACCTGTTTAAGGCTTCTCCAGACTAATGAACTGTCATTTGCAGACAATTGTTCCTGCAGCTTATCTGAGTACTTTCTTTTCGCACTTTTGATCCCTTTCTCCAAGATATGCTTGGCTTTCGTGTATTCCACACTCTTTGTCCTGGCGCAGTTGTCTGAGCTCTGGGGTGAACCAAAGCTTATCATTGCTAAACTTCACAATTGGCTTTGCTGGAATACAAACATCTTCACAAATCTATATATATAAAAGACAAATACCAATGACTCACTCATCACAAAATCTCCCGAACCATGAGAACTTGGGACTTGAAATTTGGAATGTTGGTTACCCTTGGCCCATAGGTGCTCGCTAAGAAACGGTGGTCCAAGCGCAAAATTTCTTATAGTTTTTTAGACCCATTTGTATGTCTGTCCGCTTTTCACAAGAAAACTACTTAACAGATTTAGATTGGCTTCTTTTCTATAATTTCCTTGAACATTCAGTTGATTTTGCGACTTTCTCATTGCGCTAAGTATCATAGTTCGCTTGCGGTACCGATTTATTAGTGCGAATCTGAGAGAGACTCATCAGGCTCCGGGGAGGGGGGTGGGGCCCTCCTCTCTCACGCGTCTACTTCAGGGCGTAACCTTAACTCCGCTTAGTTAGCGAGTGAGAGAACTACTTAATGGAATCTTTTTTTT
Organism: Erpetoichthys calabaricus; assembly: GCF_900747795.2. Classification (NCBI taxonomy): domain Eukaryota; kingdom Metazoa; phylum Chordata; class Cladistia; order Polypteriformes; family Polypteridae; genus Erpetoichthys; species Erpetoichthys calabaricus. Next base: position 294,283,231 of record NC_041395.2, read on the forward strand.
TCTATAATTTGCTTGAACATTCCGGTTGATTTTGCAACTTCTTTCATTGCGCTGTAAAAGGAATAGACTCAACACACTTAAAAAGGTTTGGGGCAGCCACCCATATATTATTCCTGGCTGCAAAAGGGTTTTTAAATAGTACAGAGATGTTCTCAGTACGGAGTCCGAAACAGAAGATGGCGGCTTTAAGGGATCAGACAGGAAGTGACGTAAGGGAACCGGAACTGATGTTCTTCGGATGTCAGATTGGGTGGCAGAAGTGATATTCTTCTGGGCACCGGAACCAGAAGTGACGTCATCTGCTCTGAATCAGACAGGTTTTCTCGCGGCTGGTCTGTAAAGATAACAGGAGAAGATTTAGTGCACCTCGCCACCCCCTGGCCTGGCATGGAATTACCTTTGCTTGGTCCATACAACGTCCTGCTATTCGCATGTGTGTGACAGCGCTAAGAATTATAGTTCTCTTGCAGGAGCGATATATTCATGCTAATCCAAGACAGAGGCTGTGGGCCGAAGTGAGGGGGAAGAGTGATGTCAGGAGTAGAGAGCTGGGCAGGGCCCTCCTCACTGCCCTGTTTCACTAATACGCAGGCAGAGCCATGGGGGACGGCTAGTACTAATATATGAACTTACAGCATGAGTGTATTTGTGTATGTTGGAGGTAGCTGTTTTGTTTGCAGGCACTGAAATGCAATTCACATAAACAACTTGTAAAACACAAAAACAAATTGGAAACACAAATAAGAAAACGCAAAAACAAATTGAATACACAAAAGCAAATCAGAAAACATAAGAACAAATTGAATACCCAGAAAATTGAATATACAAAAAAATGAGAATGCAAAAACAGATTGGAAACGCAAAAAGAAACTGAATATGCTAAAACAAATCAGAAACAACAATTTCAAGCGGAGCAGCAGGCAAACAAAATGACGACTGCACAAACAAATTGAGAAATACGAAAACAAACTCAAATCGAGGTGGAAAAAACAATGGAAGCTAAATGTTCTTCACGATCCATTCCCAGCTTTCCAAAGAGTGGTGTGGTGGTAGCGAGAATGCAGAAAGGTAGAAGAGATCTCATCTTTTTTAAGTATTTTTATATGATTTGTCAAAAAATATAACACTTGCATAATTTTACAAACATATTTCAGCATTTTTTTAAGTGGTAGTGAAGCTAGAACTTAATGCTGACAGCGCTCTGCATTGAAAAATGTTTGATATTGGCATTATTTTTATTGCACTAATATACAGACCACTGACATGTAAGGTTTGTATGACAAGTTGTATTCATAGTATTATTAACGTATCATGTCAACGCCACTGTAGTATTAGGTGTGGACCTAAAATATATGGTAACGACTCGAGGGTGAGAGAGAAGGAGAAATGAGATCAGACTGTCTAAGCCAGACTGCTAGGATGTGGGCCTAAAAAGTACCGTTAGCTTTGTCAGCTCATACACACCACATGGCTCCATCTCACTTTGCTCACCCAGGCTCAGAGGCAACCCATGTGCCACACCAAGTTTCCGTGAGCCAACCCAAGGCCAGGGTCCACATATGATGCTCACCGGAGGCCAAGCATTAGAACCGATGAGCTTTAGCTATTGGTGGTCGTGCGGTGTCTGCACCCCCTTGTACCTGCTCCTCACATGGCAGCTTTCATAGTCGGCTTTTCCAGGTATTTTCGCTCCTTCAGACAGTGCACATCCACTGGAGGACCGAGTCCCTCTCGCATTCGGATGCAGGGGCACTATAATAGTGTCACTACTGTGTATTATTCATGGATGAAATCTCCCATAGTAGTTTGTTGCAACAGCATTTTTGATTGTTTCGGTCCCAGATCCAGTGTGATTCAGGTACTTTGCTCTATAGTCATATTTCACTTTCACTATTTGATATCACCATATTTAGATGGTGAATATAAAAGAGCCAGACCTTCCTTTCAGTGAACGACAGTTTTATGTTATACCCCCAAGTCTTTCATATTTGTCTTCCTATTTTGGTCTACTCACTCCTTTTTAAATGAAACGAGGAGGCAGTATGTCATGAATCAGTTTATGGGGTGTGTGTAAACGGTGATGCTGAATGTCTCCTGTCTATCTGGGTACTTTTTAATGATTGAATATAGAACTTTTGCATACCTGCCAGAAATCCTTTTAAAGTATCACACACACAATTTTGTCAGTCCTGAACTGGCTGCTAGAAAACCTTAATGTAATGCTGAGAGTGTGATGGCAAGCAACTATTTATACGATACCAGAGTGTTGCAGGACACACACAGCCAACCAAAAGCAATCGTCTGTGACACATGCGACAACTGATTTTTTTAGCTGGATGATTTTATTATTTTTGATATCGAGGCATCAAATTTGTTCTGCTATGGTTGCAGTAGACATATTAGATTTCTACTGGGTACAAACCCATTTACTGGCGAAACGCCTGTTGGCTCTGCCACTGCTTTGGTTGAGAGTGCTCAATGTTATTCAAATGTTATCTTTCCTTCCAAAGTATATAGAAACTCGTATAAAAAAAAATAAGAGATCTCTTTTACCTTTCACTGTTCTCTTTTCTGCCACACCACTCGTTGAAAAGCTGGGATTGGATCGTGATGTACATTTATATCACACTGTTTTTTTTCTTTTTCAGTTTGGGTTATGAGCCACTCTTTTTGTTTTCACACTTCTCAATTTGTTTGCTCAGTTGTCGTTTTGTTTGCATGCTGCTCCATTTGCATCTGTTGTGTATGATTTGTTTTTGTGTTTGTTATTTTTATTCAATTAGTTTCTGCATATTCAATTTGTTTTTGCGTTTTCATTTTTGTGATTGTGTTTCCAGTTTCTTTTTTGTGTTTTCTAATTTGTTTTTGCCCATTGCACTTCAGGGGGGTATTTTTCGTACGTGGATTAGTCATTTACCCGGATGTAATTGTTGATGATTTGGCCTGATCCTGGATCTGTCGGTTTTTTGAAACTCTTGCTGGAAGTGTTGTCATAGCAACACATCCTAATCCTCAAACCTGCTCGGAGCAGGTTTGTTCTACGTAAACAAGGATTAGTTTACACACGTAATTGGTGACAGTGCGTGGAAGTCATCCAGTCATGGCTTCACCGTTCATGAATGAGCGAGCAATAGATATTGGTGCGCAAATTATACGAAGAGAATTTCATATAGAGAGGGTTTTGCTCGATCGGCAAGATCCTTTATTGCTCCTGGAGGAAATTCTTTTTGAAAGATACCGCTTTAGCTGAGGGGGAATATTGTACCTTAAAGATTTATTAGCACCTTATATTCGAAGTCAAACTCGGCGAAGTCGGGCTCTCACAACCACACAGACAGTATGCATTGCTTTGAGGTTTTTTACAAGCGGCACTTTTTTATATACTGTAGGCGATGCGGAAAATCTAACTAAAAGTGCAGTTTGCCAGGCAATTCGTAAAGTCTGTTTGGCTCTGAAATATTTCCTTCGGGTGTTCATAGTGTTTCCTGGACACCTGTGTGTGCAGACAATAAAAGAGGCGTATCATGCCATTGCAGGTAGGTAATACACAGGCTAAAACACCCACAGTTCCATGAAGAATCTCAATCAGCCTAACATTCTCATTACCAGGATTTCAAAATGTGATTGGGGCACATGGGACTGATCAGAGTGGAGTTTGATCAAACATTATTTGGAAAATGTACCTCTCCTCCTGATGAATAATCAGGCACAGTGTCTTCATCAAATATTTGACCTTCGTCAATATCTCGTTGGTCAGACACAAGTTCTAGGGATATGACATTCCCTGCAACTGACCCAACAAAAAAGAGGACTATATGGAACATACCTAAAGCACACATGGAGGACAAATATATGCAATGACCATCCTTAACCTGAAATGAAGTGACCACTGCATCCTGCCACTGGTTCTGAGGAGGAGCTTCCCCATGGGATGCCCTCAGAAACAGGGCGATGGGCATTTTGCTGGAGAGCCAACTCTTCTGTAGGGGTTAGGTCTGGACTGCGTGGACCTCCACCTGTTTTTTGCTTGTCTGCCTTCTTATTAGCTTTAAAATGAATGTTTTTTATATTATATATGATTATTTATGTCAACAATTCTTTAAATAGTTATATACCAATATTTACCAGTTTGAAGTATATTCTTGTACTTCACTTTAACCTGTTCCCATGTTCTCCTTGTGCTCACGTTTGATCTGGAATTATGACATATTAAATAATAATTAATCTGACACATAGGAAATGAAACGCTGCTTTCAGTAAGTACAATGCACAGTACTTAGCGTTTAATTTGTGTGCCAGTTTTTGCCAGCCGTCTTTTCTGGTCTGGGCTGCTTTTGCAGTGTTACCCCTTGTGCATATTAAATCTTAAAATTCTTCATGTCCTTCGAATAAAAGGTCTTGCGCCGCGTGTGTGAATAAAAAATGCGCCCGTTCTTTCGTCATTTTGTTACAGCCTATCAAAGACTCGCTGATCATGTTTTCTAGACTCAATATATATGGGCTTTTCAATCAGCACGGGCGTGCGCATTCATCTCGTATGATTAGATCGAGCTAGGCTAATCTAATACACGGCTGCGTTTGAAAAACCGACCTATCCCGGATGAGTGTCACCGGCATTAACTTATCCAAGATGAGGCACCTGATCTCGAATGATTTAAGTGACATACGAAAAATACCTCCAGGGCTACCATAATTTTGAAGGCACTTCTGTCTGTACAGGTCCTGAAGCTCCTCTGTTGCCTTGCAGGTCCACCTTCTAAATGTTCTTTTTACTGACTTTACAGTTTCCAGCTTTTCTATGTAAGCAGGAATGAGGTAAATCCATAGCAATGGTCAGAATTACCGGGGGGTTGGGGGGGCATGGGAGAAAGCCTGATAAGAATCCTTAAGAGCTGCATAGCAGTGATCTAGAATATTTTAATTGTGTTGATATTTAGGAAGGTCCTAGTTAAAATTGCCCAAAATAATAATTTGTGAGTCCGGGTTTTCTTTTTCAATATCACTGATTACTTCAACAAGTCACCATTGCACTTTGAGAGCACTAATGCAAAGACAAACTTAAATATTGGCTAGAATTACTGACGAAAACTTGCTTGGTAATTAAAAAGGCTTACAGTGTATAATAAACACTTCTAGGTCGGGAGAGCATGATTTAAAAAGAACTGTCACATTATTACACCAGCCTTGATTAATCTAGAAACACACTCCTCCTCCAGTGGTTTTGTTGCAGAGTTTGGTGAGGTGGTCTGCTTGGTGCAGCATGAAGTCGAGTAACTCCAATGCAGAGTGTTAATAGAGTCATTCTGCCAGGTTTCAGTAAAGCACAGAGCAGATAAAAAAAAAAGAAAAGTCCATTTTAGTACGTGTCAACAGCTGCAGTTTGTCGACTTTGTTTGCCAGCAAGCACATGTTAAATAGACATATTCCAGGCAGTGGATGCCGTGGTCTTCGCTTCCTGAATCGAACCAAGACGCCAGCTCTTCAACTTCTGTGACTTCAAATGTGCTGGAGAAAGAGAGTAACCATGTGCATCTGCCAATGTCCCTAAGACCCTCAGAGACATCAACCACATTGCACAGCGATCAGTTTAGAGGAGAGGAAGGATTATGATAACGGCTCATAGGACAGTCTTATGTACATTAAAATAGAGAACCCTGAGTTCATTGCATTTTGAAACATTTCAAACACAGTCTTACTCAATAAATGCATTTAATGCCAATAGAAGAGTAAATTGCTGTTTGGACGAAATAAGTGAACTGTTTTCCATTGCTCATGTTATATTTTAGAGTTTGTATGAGAGCGAACCCTAGGCCGCTACAATAAGATTATAAACGGATGCCATCGTTCACATGTGCTTACAATTTAAAGATAGTGTGGCTTGTACTCTGTGCTGCATTACTCGCACTAAAAATAGGAATTGTGTTGGCGCAAAGGAGCTGCCTTCTAATTGTAAATAGAATAATAATAAAAAACAGGCTGACCCACTCCATCTTCCTACGTCTTTTATAAGTATGCTCAGGTCATTGATACAGCTTATAGTCTTGAGCATTTTACCTCTTAGATTGAATTTGCCATGTATTAGGAAACTTTCTGCGCTGGCACAGTATCCCAGAGGCACCAGAAGCTAATGGTGTCCTACACAGTTTCTTCTTTCATCTTCATGCTACCCAATTATCCTGCTATTTAGAACAGATTGTTTTTTCCTCCCACTAAATGATGAAAGTGATTACTTTATATTTGGCCAATCTGCCAGATTAATCTACCAGTCTGTCTAGCTAATGACTTGCCACTCTCTTGATCACATATTGCATAGGCAGTCATCAAGGCAAACATATCTCTTGGCTCCTTGACTCGCTGACATTTAGATCTTTTCCTAAAGATTATTAACCAGGTTTTCCCTCCTGGCATTCATCCAGGACACATTGGTTTGTCAAAATAATGTACTAAAAAAAAGGCCCTGATTTGCTTTATTTTCATTCCGTGTCATGAGAGTACAGCAGAATCAAATAAGGGAAAAAATAAGTTTTGTTGACAGTTGTGGCATCTGATTGTGCCCCTTCTATATAAAGACCAGGTTTTTGTCCTTGTAATATTCACATGTGCCACCCAGTCAGAGAAAATGTAGTGTACACCCCCAGGCATGATTACATGTCAGAAGGCAACATTAACTGCTTTATATTGTATTCAGGACTGGGTTCCTCTCATGGCTTATTTTGAAATTTCTGCTAATTTTTTGTTCATTAGGTATAATCTTTTCTATTTATACTGTTAGTTACAGTTAGGTCCATACATATTTGGACAGAGACAACTTTTTTCTAATTTTGGTTCTGTACATTACCACAATGAATTTTCAATGAAACAACTCAGATGCAGTTGAAGTGCAGACTTTCAGTTTTAATTCAGTGGGGTGAACAAAACGATTGCATAAAAATGTGAGGCAACTAAAGCATTTTTTTAACGCAATCCCTTCATTTCAGGGGCTCAAAAGTAATTGGACAACTGACTCAAAGGCTATTTCATGGGCAGGTGTGGGCAAGTCCGTCGTTATGTCATTATCAATTAAGCAGATAAAAGGCCTGGAGTTGATTTGAGGTGTGGTGCTTGCATGTGGAAGATTTTGCTGTGAACAGACAACATGCGGTCAAAGGAGCTCTCCATGCAGGTGAAAGAAGCCATCCTTAAGCTGTGAAAACAGAAAAAACCCATCTGAGAAATTGCTAGAATATTACGAGTGGCAAAATCTACAGTTTGGTACATCCTGAGAAAGAAAGCAAGCACTGGTGAACTCAGCATCGCAAAAAGACCTGGACGTCCACGGAAGACAACAGTGGTGGATGATCACAGAATCATTTCCATGGTGAAGAGAAACCCCTTCACAACAGCCAACCAAGTGAACAACACTCTCCAGGAGGTAGGCGTATCGATATTCAAGTCTACCATAAAGAGAAGACTGCATGAAAGTAAATACAGAGGGTGCACTGCAAGGTGCAAGCCACTCATAAGCCTCAAGAATAGAAAGGCTAGATTGGACTTTGCTAAAGAACATCTAAAAAAGCCAGCACAGTTTTGGAAAAACATTCTTTGGACAGATGAAACCAAGAACCTCAACCTCTACCAGAATGATGGAAAGAAAAAAGTATGGAGAAGGCGTGGAACAGCATTATCCAAAGCATACCACATCATCTGTAAAACATGGTGGAGGCAGTGTGATGGCTTGGGTGTGCATGACTGCCAGTGGCACTGGGACACTAGCGTTTATTGATGATGTGACACAGGACAGAAGCAGCCGAATGAATTCTGAGATGTTCAGAGACATACTGTCTGCTCAAATCCAGCTAAATGCAGTCAAATTGATTGGGCTGCGTTTCATGATACAGATGGACAATGACCCAAAACATACAGCCAAAGCAACCCAGGAGTTTATTAAAGCAAAGAAGTGGAAAATTCTTAAATGGCCAAGTCAGTCACCTGATCTTAACCCAATTGAGCATGCATTTCACTTGTTGAAGACTAAACTTCAGACAGAATGGCCCACAAACAAACAGCAACTGAAAGCCGCTGCAGTAAAGGCCTGGCAGAGCATTAAAAAGGAGGAAACCCAGCATCTGGTGATGTCCATGAGTTCAAGACTTCAGCCTGTCATTGCCAGCAAAGGGTTTTCTACCAAGTATTAGAAATGAACATTTTATTTCCAGTTATTTAATTTGTCCAATTACTTTTGAGCCCCTGAAATGAAGGGATTGTGTTAAAAAAATGCTTTAGTTGCCTCACATTTTTATGCAATCGTTTTGTTCACCCCACTGAATTAAAGCTGAAAGTCTGCACTTCAACTGCATCTGAGTTGTTTCATTTAAAATTCATTGTGGTAATGTACAGAACCAAAATTAGAAAAAAGTGGTCTCTGTCCAAATATTTATGGACCTAACTGTATATGCAGTTGTCTACAGTAAGTATTCATTCCCTATTCATTTTGTTTATTTATCTATTATTTGGATTCTATGTGGTAATGTTGTTCTCTTGTGTTCTTTGTTTTGTGGGTGGAACTCCCCAAGGGGTGGAGCCACCATTACCTCACTGCTAAGGGACTGCCTCCAGCCAATAAAGGCCCGCTGGGAAAGAGAGCGTTCATTCAGATGTGTGCATGTAGAGTAGAGATTTGCTTTGTGAGTATTGCTCTTCTTTTGAATTTTTGCCTGTCTTTGGATTTCATTTACTGGATTATTGTATTGGGATTTGGCCACTGTGCATTGCCTTTAGGCAGATTTTCTTCAGTTTTGTTAATAAAATCTTTCTTATTAAAGAATCTTTTTGTTACCCTTTTTTCTTGTGTGGATTATTTGTGATTGCTTATTCGTTGCTTGACTTTTTTTGAACTTTTGAAGCCAAAGCTTCAAATCTGTTTCCCTGCCTGTAGAGTCAGGCTGCCCTTCTGGGCAGAGGTGTTTGGCCTGCTTTGTGGTTCTGTTTTTAAGGCTGAACACCTTTAACCATTTGTGCATTGCTATGTTTCAGCCACCAATCCTTTCCTGGGTGGGTGCAAATTCAGGTTTGATGTCTCTTTTGTTTATTCTTGATTCTTTCATCTATTTATGGAAGTTGCTTTTCTTATGTTCTATGTGTGAGGCGGGGCCAACCAGCCAATCACTGTCAGGAACTGTCCCCCACCCTATAAAACAGGAGGGTCTCCCACAGTTTGAATGTGCTTTAGGAATGGTGAGTTCTTTTGCTTTTTGTGAATTTAGTGTTTTGGTGTTTTACTCGATTTTTTGACATTTGCTCTGTATTTTGACTCTTCTTGAGATTACATATTGGGACTTTTGTTTACCTTGGGTTACCTTGCTGGCAACAACACTTTTATGTTTTTTTGTGCTCTGCGGAGCTTCACTGTTCAACAGAGCATATGAAAATAAATTTTTTATTTTATTCTTGGACCTTTTTGTATCTAACCTTTTTGGAAGTGCTTTTGGGACTCATCTGCTTTGGGACTCCTAGGTAAAAATAAAATACAGAATGTGTATTTTACTATAAAAATATATACACAATGTGACTACCAGGGGGCACACTGGACAGAAAAATGAAACGGCAGCCACAACATGTTAAAACACAAAACAGAGGATTTGATTTTGACTCTTTGCAGCCTCCTTTGACTTGCTTAATATGCATTTAGGGTCTAATTCTTCGTGTTTATTCTTTCTTAGGGGTATGATCCCAAATCAGACAAGTCACATGACCTTTACAAAGTGGTGTTCCTTCCTTCCTGGTCTGCAAACAGATGAGAACACTGACTGTCCCTCTTGTGCTCTTTTATTCCATCATTCCATGATGACCAGAAGAGGAAGTCCTATCTAGTCCATCACAGGAAGGATCTTGGTGCAAATGGCTACCTTGGACTTCCTGGATGGGTTCCCTTTGGTCAGACTTCTGGTTGTCACCTGTGAACAAAACAACAACGACAGCAACAACAACATTTATTTATATAGCACATTTTCATACAAATAATGTAGCTCAAAGTGCTTTACATAATGAAGAAAAGAAAAATAAAAGACAAAGTAATCCATCCATTTTCCAACCCGCTGAATCCGAACACAGGGTCACGGGGGTCTGCTGGAGCCAATCCCAGCCAACACAGGGCACAAGGCAGGAACCAATCCCGGGCAGGGTGCCAACCCACCGCAGATAAAAGACAAAGTAAGAAATTAAAATAAGACAACATTAGTTAACATAGAAAAAGAGTAAGGTCCGATGGCCAGGGAGGACAGAAAAAACAAAAAAGCTCTAGATGGCTGGAGAGAAAAAAATTAAATCTGCAGGAGTTCTGAGGCCAAGAGACCACCTAGCCCCCTCTGGACATTCTACCTAACATAAATGAACAGTCCTCTTTGTATTTTAGGGTTCTCATGGAAGGACTTGATGATGACGGTCATGTAGACTTCTGGCTTTTAATCCATCAATGTAGGAACATCATGGTGCTTTGATTAGGTGGTGGTGGCGCAGGTCATCACCACAGAAAACCGGGAAAAATAAAACAGAAGAGAGAGTAGGGGTTAGTACGGATTTTAGAGCCATCATGAATAGTTATAGTATGATAATTAATTGAATATACAGAGCATCAGTATTAAACTAAAATGAAGTTATGAGAAGGCCATGTTAAAGTAATATGTTTTCAGTAGTTTTTTAAAGTGCTCCACTATATTAGCCTGGCGAATTCCTATTGGCAGGCTATTCCAGATTTTAGGTGCATAATAGCAGAAGGCCGCCTCACCACTTCTTTTAAGTTTTGCTCTTGGAATTCTAAACAGACACTCATTTGAGGATCTAAGGGTACGATTTGGAATATAAGACATCAGACATTCCAATATATAAGATGGAGCGAGATTATTTAAGGCTTTATAAACCTTAAGCAGTATTTTAAAGTCAATCCTGAATGACACAGGTAACCAGTGTAGTGACATCAAAACTGGAGAAATGTGCTCGGATTTTCTTTTCCTAGTTAGGAATCTAGCAGCTGCATTTTGCACTCGTTGCAAACAATTTATGTTTTTTTTGGGTAGTCCAGAGAGGAGTGCGTTACAGTAATCTAGCCGACTGAAAACAAACGCGTGAACTAATTTCTCAGCATCTTTCAATGATATAAGAGGTCTAACTTTTGCTATATATCTTAAGTAAAAAAATACTGTCCTAGTGATCTGATTAATATGGGATTTAAAATTCAGGTTACAGTCAACAGTTACCCCTAAATTCTTTACCTCTATCTTGACTTTTAATCCTAATGCATCAAGTTTATTTCTAATAACCTCATTATATCCATTATTGCCAATCACTAAAATTTCTGTTTTCTCTCTGTTTAGTTTGAGAAAATTACTATTCATCCATTTAGAAACACAAGTAAGACATTGTGTTAGTGAAACAACAGAGTCGGGGTCATCAGGTTGTAACGGCCGACCCCTTTTACCCAGCCGGCAGCTACACCTCCAAGACCAGTGGCCTGGATAATTTACTGAGAAATAATCTACTATCAAGCCGTACTTCTTACCATTTGAACTTTTCCCCACAATCGACGGTGAAAAATATAAGCACACAAAAACGGGAAGTAAAACGGGTTATATGTATTAAGTAAAATGACATAGAAAAATAGAAACATAAATATTTCCCTCCACCCCAGCAATAATAAGACACCACCAAATATATATATATACACACAACAAAAACCCTCCCTTGTCCCTATAACAAATAAACACACAACACGAATAACGACAATGAAAGACAAACTGAAAATGAATGAGTACGTGAGTCCGGTAAAAAAGAAAATGTCCTGAAAGCGGATGACTGAATTAGTGATAGAGTTGTTTGATTCTCCCCGGAAAAAAATGGAACAGCCTCACCGTGAATCCTCGTGTATGTGGTGAATGATTAAGTCCTACCCCAGGGTATCTCGTGGTGAGGTCCTTGAAATAAATCCGGCAGATGGAAAACAAACTGGATGGATAAGCGCAATATGGAAAACAGGTACAGGTTGCTCGTGGTCGTAATGTTGAAACAAAATCTCCTTCTCTCCTCCCTCCCTTTCCTTCTCCTCCTGATGGCTTATATAGTCCTGTGACGGCTGGGATTGATTGATTGAAAACAGGTGTTTTCCAGGTTTGTGGCTGTGGTCTCCTTCCATCATCTGTCCCCTTTTTACGGGGACGGCATAAACTGATGCACAAACAGTAAACGGGACAATGAAACGAGACGCACTCAGAACTGACATTTAAACACTATGTGGCCCCGCTACAAGGTGCTATTGATACATACAGCTGTGTGTCATCAGCATAGCTGTGGTAGCTCATGTTGTGCCCTGAGATAATCTGACCTAACGGAAGCATGTAAATTGAAAAGAGCAGTGGACCCAGGATAGAGCCTTGTGGAACACCATATAGAATATCCTGTGTCTTTGAGTTGTAATTACCACAACTAACAAAGAATTTTCTACCTGCCAGGTAGGATTCAGACCAATTTAAGACACTGCCAGAGGGGCCCACCCATTGACTAAGACGATTTCTAAGAATGTTGTGATCAATGGTGTCAAATGCGGCACTCAGATCTAAGAGGATGAGAACAGATAAACGGCCTCTGTCTGCATTTACCCGCAAGTCATTTACTACTTTAACGAGTGCAGTTTCTGTGCTGTGATTTGTTCTAAAACCTGACTGAAATTTATCAAGAATAGCATGTTTATTGAGGTGGTCATTTAGCTGTGTAATGACTGTCTTCTCTAGAATTTTACTTAAGAAAGGCAGGTTAGAAATGGGTCTAAAATTTTCAAAAGCATAGGGGTTGAGATTATTTTTCTTGAGTAGGGGTTTAACTAAAGCAGTCTTAAGACAGTCTGGGAAGACCCCTTTATCTAATGACGAATTTACTATGTCAACAATACCATCAATTAGCACGCCCGATACTTCTTTGAAAAATCTTGTTGGTATTGGGTCAAGGACGCAGGTGGAGGGTCTCAGTTGAGAAATTATTTTATATAAATCACGTAAATCTATCCTGGTGAAAGAATTGAATTTGTTTATAATGGAGTACTGGAGCTTAAGAGGATCCGCAGTGTTGGGGAGATATACTATATTGTTTCTAATATCATTAATTTTTTGATTGAAAAATACAGCAATAGCCTCACAAGTTTCACTGGAAGTATTTTGGAGGTATTCCATTGAGTGACCTGGATTTAGCAGACGATCAATTGTAGAGAACAAGACTCTGGGATTACTAGCATTGTTATTTATAATCTTAGAGAAATAGCAGTGCCTCTCAAGGTGGACTGTGTTATTGTATTCTGTTATTTTAATCTTCAATATCTCATAGTGGATAGTTAGTTTAGTTTTTCTCCATTTACACTCAGCTCTACGGCATGTCCTCTCCATGGTATAATAATGCTAGAAGATTTTTTAACTGTCTTTTCAGGTGCAACTATGTCAGCAGCAGCTCTCACCTTAGTATTTAATTTTTCCACCTTACTATTTACATTATCCTTGCTATTGTAGTTAGCACTATAAACTGAGAAAAGAGAACACAAATCAAGATATCTGAAAATCATCTTCTTAAGCCTATGGTTTTCCTTGTGATTGTAAGCCAGATATTACAATGAGGTGGTATAAACTGTGACTACATTTTATAAAAGTCAACAATTAATTAGTAGAATTCCTCATATTAAAAGTACATCTTCTTTCAGAAATGCATTTCTACAGTATGTTGGTTTCCTACAGGAAAGTAGAAAAGACAAGAAAAGCCAGATAATACTAGAGAAGTTATCATCATTTTTCTGTTTTGTGAACATTTGTAAGATACAAGGCATATGTGGTTTGTTCATTTTTTTCCTCTGCCTTTACTGTAGCGAGAGGCCTTCTTGCTAAGGTGTATTCTAATCTTCATCTTGAAGAGTTAGTGGTTCTCTTGAGAAGACTAGTGTAGTGCTTAGTTGAGCTTCTGCAAATTTGTTTGATAAGGTATTACTGTGTATATATTGTGGCGGGTGGCAGGAATCCTTACCCGGTCGGGATGCCCAGAGTGTGAAAGGACCGGGTGAGAGAATACTTGTGGGACAGTTTCTCCCCCCGGGCCAATAGAGGGCAGCCCCCTTGGTTTCCAGTGGGGTCATGGACTTTTTCAGGGCCTTATTTGGCCGCACTTCCACAACACTGTAACGATGCAGGTTCTACTCCATGCTCCCATTCAGCTTCTGGGAGCTCTGAACCCAACACCGTTGGTAATATCACCAATGAGCTAGACAGTGAGGCACAACAAAGCAAGGGGATGGTGCAAAAAGTGCAAAGTGCTTTTATTAAAATCAGCAAAATCAAAACAGTGTTCAAATAAATAGTGCAGTGCTTTAAATAGAAGTCATTAAATAAATAATCCATAAAATAGGTGAAATCATGGAGGTTAAAATCCATTAGAATAAATATCTTTTAAAAACAACAAGGTTAAAACAATGGCTGGAAGCTGTCCCTTTAAACAAATCAGCCGGTGCCTTTCTGCTACTGGTGACTTCCCTGCTTCTCCCGTCCAGGCTATGCACCAGGGGAGCCACTCTACCTGCAGCTCTCACCTACCTTCTCTCTGCCTTCTCCTGCTGGTCCGTTCACCTCATCAATCTCTGGCTCCGGTAGGCTTCACCAAACTGTGACTTGGGCTCCCCAGCAACCAGGGTGCTCACGCTGGGGCTTTCACGTCCCAAATCCCTTCTCGGCCTTATGTGGTGAGCCATCCTCCTTTCCGGTCACTCCCGCTCCTCAAAATGCTCAGCGGGAGCAACCACTACCAATTGATCCCGAGGTGTCGGCCAAACACCCAGGCTCACTGCGCACTTGCGCTCTCTCTCTCTCTCTCTCTCTCTCCTGCACTGGCTTTCTCCTCGCTGCTTCCTGCCTTCTTCTACTTCTACTTCTAACCACCGTACGTCTTTTCTTCTTTTTTTCTCCCCCCTACTAGCTGCCTTGCGCTTCTATTTATTACGGGGACGTGGATCAGATGTGGCAATTAGCAGCTCCTGGCACCAATTACGGATGTGGACAACTCCTCACCTGTGCACTTAAGTGAGGACCATTCGCATCAAGGCATCACCCGGGAACTGCTCCAGCCACACATACCATGCCCCCTCGCTAAGCCGCGTGTGTGGCAGTTATTTATTTAAAAAGTGGCCTTTTTGACGTGAGCTGTGGACCCGCTACACCACACACACCCTATAAAAACGGGCCAGTCCCACCATTCAGGGGCACAAGTTGGGAGGAAGGAGTGGGCATAGTCTGAGGAAGAGTGGAGGCGGAAGGACTGGTGGCTAGGAAGGGAATGGACTGTGTACTGTGGTGTTGGTGATTGGTGCACAAACTGTAAATAAACACGGATGTTGAGTTGAACCTGTGTCCTGCCTGTCTGTGTCAAGGGTTAGGGCGGCAGTACGCCCCCTAGTGGCTTACAATATATATATATACAGTAGTATAATATTTATGTGTATGTAGATATATATTTATGTGTATGTATGTGTATATAAAAAAAATTTGGCCTTAACCATGTGACCTTATTTAAAATATTCTTCTCTTCATTGTCTTAACTTGTCCCTCAGGCGTTTCTAGTATTACGTAGCCATACCAAATGTTATATCCTTAGCAGACCTCCTGAGGCTCAGGGTTTGTTTGCCCTATAGAAGTTCAGGATAATACATTAATTAGTTAACAGGAAACTTTGTGCAGACAGCATACTCAGACAATTGGTACATTTGGTGGAAATATCTGTACACTATGTAGATCAATAAGACAATATGTACTCAACCTCGCATTGGCTCTAGGAGAAAATGAAAGTTTAGATGAAGAGAAATATTCCAAATATGAACAGCAGAGACTTGAGCAACTTTAGCTGTGTTTAGAATTCCAAGTGACTATCTTTGCAGGTTTATATTATGCAATTGTCATTGCCATGGCAGAATTAGGAGTCTCAAGGAAATAAGTATGGATGGATGGCTGTTTTACTTTTTAAAACTACACAGAAAAATGAAAATATAAAGCATTCCTGTATACCCTGGCAGCGTATTTGCTCATTTTTCATTTGCTGTCCTCACTTTTTATTTACTGTTTATTGCTGTGAAGTTCTCTTTCAGTGACAAATATTAGAATTTTTTCATTTTTTCTTGTATCCAGTTTCTTATTTTTATAAAGGATATTCACAGAATAATTATCTTTTTTAAAACCTTCCCTCAAAGGTATCTCTTTGTAAATAATGAAAAGATTCTGGATGATTCAGAATAATAAGAACAATTTGGATAAGGACAGGCCATTCAGCCAAGAATAGCTCCTGCTGTTCACCTAATGTTCCCAAAATATCTTTGAACTGACGTGTAAAAGCCTTGAAGATGCTCTACTATTTGTGTGTAGATGTACTTCCTAACATTTATGCAGAATTTAATTTCAGCTAAATTCCACCTGTGACTCTGTGTTCTTTAAAACAGAGTCTTGCACCCACTCTACGTACTGTTACAAGACCCGCTGTGGGTGCAGATGCCCACCTAGTATTTTAGACTGACCAGGACCAAGTGTGGTAAAAAGAAGCAATACCACTGGCAGATGTATAAAGAAGAGTTGGATTTTATTCCACACAGTCACTTAAAAGAACTCACAGATTAGGGTACAATAAATATTTACAATGAAAAATTATTGAAAATAAGAAAAATGCACAAAAGCAAAGGTGGAACCAAAACAAAAAAACAAAATGAACAAGTTTGAATATAAACCAGGTTAATTGCTGCCTTTGAATGCAAACAAAAAGTGGGCACTAAAACAACCCGAAACCACCAAATGAAATACACCCGGGTGCCTCATGAGAGCATCAATCTGCTCCAATAATGCAGTTTGCTGCTCAGCCACCAGGCTCTCTCACAAATGGTGCGCTTTGCTTGCTGTCTCCACTCTCTCGATCAACTGACCCACCATTCACTACGGCCATCGTTGTCTTTATAAGGACAGTTCAATTCCTTCAACTGCCTGTCCTCATATAGCAAAGCTACCTCTGGCCTTGTGCACAGCAAAGTCAAAACACAACCCAGTGTAACCACAAGGGGTGCCACTGAGCCCCAAACCACAGACATAATATCACCTAACGCCACTCCGGCTTCAAATAAAGAGATTTTATTTGTTACTAACATGTTCCAAATAATCGCTAGCAAAAGCTAACACACAAATGTGACAATCAATTTCTTTCCTCTTTCCTTCCTCCAAGTGAGTGTTGCCCTTCTGACTCTGACTCCCCGAGGGGAGGCTGTGAGCTTCTTTTAAACTGGACCCAGGATTGTCCAAAGCAATCCTGGTTTGTGTGGAAACCAGGACAGTCCCCTGTCTGGAGACACCCAAGGACCCCGACAGGGCTGCGTTTCCAGATTCCAATTCCCAAGCCACCCTGCGGGTGTCCTAAGTGGGTTCCCTCTGCCACCTTCGTGTAATGGAATGAACTGCTCCTGACATTCACTTTCGCCCAATCCATCCATTATGTTCCAGTTGGGATGAGGATTGCCGGGCATAGCAGACAGTTAAGTCTCCGCTCCTGCCGTGAGGATGAGATCAGTTTCTTTAGTTTTTCCTCTTGGCACATGCATAGCAAGGTTTTTCCTGTGTTGTTCTTCTTAAACTATGGTGACTGTATTCTAGACATGGTACTGTGTAACCATAACCTCTTTTACCCACACACAACATTTGTGCTGCATCACCTCCCAGCCTTTTTGTCATTTTTGTTTGTGTTTTCTCTTCTCTACAATGAGACTACATCTTCAATTGTGTGCAGTTCTGGTCACCTTGCTACAAGAAAGACATAGCAGCACTTGAAGCTGTGTGGAAGAAAGCAAGTAAATGCACCCTAGGACTTGAGAACATGTCCTACTCTGACAGAGAACTAGACTTGTTTAGTCTTGAGAAGAGGAGACTGCATAGGGACCTAATCCAGCTCTTCAAACTTCTCAAAAGAAGTGATAAAGTTGATCTAGATCCATTTTCTCCTTCAGTACCAGTGTCGGGGTCCATAAGCTGCTATTGATAAGTTAAAACTTTAGTACTGTTCCAACACATGACTATGATTGTGGTAGTGGTAGTGCTGCTGCCACACAGTAAGGAGACAAGGGTTCACATCCCAGGTTTGTCCATCCCGTGTCTGTGTGGATTTCCTCTGGGTGTTCTGGCTTCCTCCCACAGTCCAAAGACAAACTGTTTAGGTGAACTGATGTTAAATTGTCCCTAGTATGTTGTGCGTTGTGTTGCGTTCACCCTGCAGTGGATTGGCACCTTGTCCAGGTGATTGTTCCTGCCTTGCGCCCTGTGCTAGCTGAGATCAGCTCCAGCACCTCCTGAGACCCTGGTCAGGAGTAAATGGGTTAGAAAATGACTGACTGTGGAAGGCAAGAGGTTTATTTTCTCCAGGGATGCTGCCGACTCCATTTTCAACAGACTGCAGATTCAATGATAGCGTTAATGGAAAGATACTGCTGGCCTCCATTTATGTTAATCAGTTTCAAAGAACTTTGTTTCAAGTCTGTTTATAGAAATCTGTGTCTTTATTTTTTTTTTACTTATGATGCAATTAACAATTTGTAAACTTTATATTAGTATCTACCTGTGAACGTGTCCCAGTGTTCTGTGCTCACATTCAATCAAGAACGCTATGCAAAAACAAACTGAGTTGAATTTTTTCCCAGGGACTGTGGTCCTAATTGGAGGAACTGCCAAATTCCAGCATTCAAGCAGACATTCACTAAAAATTAATAAAGAAAGTCTTATAATAAATCACTTTCTGGTTTGTATCTATTCATTTTATAAATTTAATTTTCCCAAAAGAGTGTCATGTGGAGCCAAAGTCTTCCTGGCAGAAGAGAAACACTCATATGATACATTATACTTATATCAGGAAAATTATAAATTCCCCAATGGACTTTCTATAACTATATGCCTTTAAGATTTGGGGATGAAACTTATGAAACTGATACAGACTTACAAAAATTGTCTTAACAAGGCTGAGAATTGAACAGGAGCCCACATTATACTCTGACAGGTCCTGGGCAACAGCAAAATGTGTCTACCAAAAAGAATCAGTGTGCAAAATACCCCGTGTTAATTTTGGACTCCCTTTAGTGATCCAGTAATGGCTGAACAATGAAATCTTACTCTGGTACTATAGAATATTAGTACATTAGCTATGAAGAGCGCAATCAGTTAGGATATGCTCATCTTAAGTAGACAAATCACATCATACATAAATGCACACTTTGCAACCAAAAGCCACCTTGTACTTCTGACCAACCTCACGATAGATGAGCACTTAGACATCATGTGTGGAAAAACTGCTGCAGCTCTCCACTAATGTATTCCCTTTGACCAGGCACTCCCTTTAAAGTGTGCAATGATCAAGGCCCCTGCACACTCCTGCTGACTGCTGGGAATCGAAGTCCTTTTGACTTTGATTTCTGGTTTTATGTCTCTGGCTTTGATGTGCGGTTCTTTCTCTTTATTATTATTTTGACCTCTTGACTTCTGCCTTGATCAATTTTCCCTTGTCCATCTGTTGGGTATTATTCCCCTTTTTCCCTTTCTGGATGCTACTGTATTTCTCCTTAGGTGTCCATAACAAATGCGTGCCTTCCGGACACTTCAGCCTTTATGGACATATTCAGGAATAACCAGAAGGGATTTTCAAGATCTTCTTGTGTAGAATTGTCATATATTAACTTTTGGTAACCCATCAGTGACTTTTCTGGGTTTGCTACCCAGACGGGTCCTGGAGAAGGCAGTCTGAATTAATTCATTAAGTGAAATTATGGACAGTTTCTTGTGTGATGTGATTCTCTGATAATTTCAATTGTTTATATGAGTTATCAGGGAGAAAATGAGAAAAATATGGCAAAAACATAAAAGGTGTTCAGTCACAGAAAAAAAATCAATTTACAATTAGACAATTAGACAGTTCTTCTTGGCAGAAAGGCTTATGCTATTAGGTGTATGCTGATTGAAAGTGTAAAATATTAGTAGTGCAACACAAAACAGCAACTTCATTGTAAGTAACAAACTGGCAGACATTGCTGCAGCATGAACAGCCATGACAGGCCTGCCCTCTTTAAGCAGTTGTCATTGCAAAGAAATGGGTTATCATTCTTGATTTAAATGCTGAGACTGAAAGGGGCAACACTTTATACCAGCAATCAAAGTGAAATTAACTTACAGTAATGACTCTAATTCCCATTGTCTGGCAGCCAGCCACAGATTACTTCGATCCAGTTTGACTTGCCTGATGACACACACAGCACACGTGTCTGGATCTGACATCTGTATTCATTTTACGCTAGGTCGAAGCAGTTATCACCGCTAAGTTCCTGCTGATAAAATTAGGAGTAGTGTTAAGCAGAAATATTAGTGACAAATTACAGGCAATACAATACAGTCACCAGAACAATAAATCTGAAAGACCAGAGGATAAAGATAAAGATGAGGATAGGATGGAAGAAAATTCTGGATAGGAAGGTTAACTTCTGAATGGAGCAGACAAAAGGCTACTCCTCTGGATATTGTGTCTTCTAAATAAACTAAAAACAACTACTTGTGTGTGGACGGCACGGAGGCACAGTGGTAGTGGTGCTACTGCCTTTAAGGAGACCTGGGTTCTCCCTGTGTGGAGTTTATCTGTTGTCCTTGTGTCTACTTGGGTTTCCACTGTGTGCTCCAGTTTTCTTCCACTGTCCAAACACACGCAGGTTAGGTGAATTGGCGATGTTAAATTGGCCATAGTGTGTGTGCTTGGTATGTGATTGTATCTTTGTGTGTGTGCCCTGCAATGGACTGCCTAGAGTTTATTCCTGCCTTGCGCCCTGTGCTTGTTGGAATAGGCTGCAGTCATCCCACCCAAACACACGACTGTGAGCTTTCTTCTAACATCACCATACACTTCAGGAAATCTTAAAAATATAAATCCTCAGTGTGTACTTATTTTAGGAATGCATCTGCCAATAAATCCAATGCTTAAAGTATTGCAGCGATCTTAATGTGGCTCCACAAAAACTCAAGAAGCAGATTTTTCAGCCTGCACACCTACAAGAAAGCCTAGGGAGAGAATAACTGCCCAAATGATAAATAAATAAATAAATAAAAAGATAAAGTAAGGGAGGAAGCCCTGGCCAAACAATAACAGTCACATGGGTTCAAATTATGCGTATTTTATGCTTTATTAGCTTTTTTTAATTTTGAGTTATTTTTCATGTGTGTCATTTTTCTGTTGATTTTATATGTGATGTTGTAATTACGTTTTGTCGCTTTAAGTGTAGTTATGTTCCTTATTCTTTGTGGGTGGAGCCCTGGAAGGCGGGGCCACCCTGATGTCATCACTCCTTGGCCCTCCCTCAGGCTTTTTTAAATAGAAGGAGACTGCTCAGGAGTAGAGATCGTTCGTCATTTATAGGAGTTTTGCAAGTATTGCTTTTGTTATTTAGATTTATTGGTTTTTGATTAGTTTGTTGCCTTGTTTCCTCGGATTCTTCCTCTGGACTGTGTTTTGATACCTGCTCACTGTGGAGTGCCTTTTAGATAACTTGTGCCTCTTTTCACTCCATGGAGGTTTTGCCCTGCATTTTTGTGGAAAAAAATCATTTATTTATAAAGAGTCTGTATATATAGGCCGAAGGTAAATGGTTATCATTCTCCTTGTGCTGCTTTTGTTACATTTTTTTGGACATTACTAGCTGTTTTGTCTGTTTCCTATTTTAGAGGCCTACACCAGCTCAGGCCAGTAGGTGCCTGGTAAGATTCCGGCGTTCTCCCTAGCTTCTTTGGAAAGGCTCACCTTATTTTGCTCTTTCCAACCCCACGAAATAGGAATACCATGTGAGGCCTTCAAAATGGCCCACATTAAACAGGCCAGAACATAACCTAAAAATATTACAAGAACAACAAAATACTCCAAAAAAAAAAAAAAAAAAAAAAAAGAGGCAAAAGGTATTGCCTAAAAGACAATCCTCAGTAAACAAGTCTTAAATACAAAAGCCAGAATTGCTTAAAACCATAGCAGAAAGCACAAAAACCAGAAAATACAAAGAAGCAAACAATCAAAATGAGAACTCGGCAAACCAACAAGTACATTCAATGAATGGTGAGAGATTGCATTACCCATCAGCCTTTTCAATTATGATTGACAGGTTGCCCCGCCTCTTGGGAAACCACTCATAAAACCCAAAGAGCCTAAAGACATTTAAAGAAACTGCACATAAATATTTTTAAAAATAACAAAAACAATATTGGATTGAACAACTAAATGATAAATAAGCAGAACAATAATAACCGAAGGGGCGGCACGGTGGCGCGGTGGGTAGCGCTGCTACCTCGCAGTTGGGAGACCTGGGGACCTGGGTTCGCTTCCCGGGTCCTCCCTGCATGGAGTTTGCATGTTCTCCCCGTGTCTGCGTGGGTTTCCTCCGGGCGCTCTGGTTTCCTCCCACAGTCCAAAGACATGCAGGTTAGGTGGATTGGCGACTCTAAATTGGCCCTAGTGTGTGCTTGGTGTGTGGGTGTGTTTGTGTGTGTCCTGCGGTGGGTTGGCACCCTGCCCAGGATTGTTTCCTGCCTTGTGCCCTGTGTTGGCTGGGATTGGCTCCAGCAGACCCCCGTGACCCTGTGTTTGGATTCAGCGGGTTGGAAAATGGATGGATGGATGGATAATAACCGAAACAATTCTACTAAATAATTCAAGGTGAAAAATGAACGAAAAAGACAAAGAAAAGGAACATAAACATAAGTGAAGAAAGGAGCCCTTTGTCAAAACATAACAGCTGTGTTAGTCACTCCATGCCATGACACAACCGTGGACCCCTTCTTGTGATGTTTGCCTCACGAAACTCAAAAGTGGAGCTTCACCTCCAAACGTAGGCCTCAAGGCTCTAGAAACATATGATAATTCTTGAAAATCCAAGTAAGCCTAACCTTTGGGACCTATACAGGGTAGAAAAAGCAAACTGCAATATTCACAAAAATGAGGAGACAGGAACCATGGAAAATTCTGGCCTGCAATGGAAAAGCAATGTTTTTTTGCTCTTCAAAGAGTTTAACAAGAATTAAAAAAAGAGAAAAAAACAAGGAGGATGAAAAATTAATCAAAAAGGGTATGCCTTGAAGTCTGTAATCCAGATACCCTAATCCTTAAAACAAAACCAAAGTTCATAAACTAAAATTGAGCCAACACAAAAGAAGTTTTAACAAACGCCATAGTGGCCAGATGATGGCCTGCAAGTCTCCTTAAGAGAACAAGGGTAGACCCAAACTGCGATGTTAGGGACCCTGTCCCCTTTAGTTCTACTTTGACTAGATAAGGTACAGAACATAAAGAAGAACAACGTAATACAGTATTTCAGATTAAACTGAAATATTTAATAATAAAGAAGCAAAAGTACATTTTAAGGAAAATTTACAAAATTAAAAGATGACAAAATGAATAAATAGGAAGGAAAAGATAACTGAGCCTGAGATGAGACCCTGACTATTTCATGACCCCCAGTGGTTTGTTTTTTTCCAGTATTGCTTTGCCTGGGGTTTTCTCCCTGTTCTCTCCTGGCTGTATCTTACATATAATGCTAATAGACTTTATATTGTCATAATTTGTTTATGCTAACCATCCACATTTTTTTTATTTTTATGGTATAAAATGAACATAATTTGTGCACTTATTTTTAACATGTTCATTGTGATAATTTACTTTTAGTGCTTTGTAATGCGCTTTCAGGCTGTTTGCAATAGACAGAACTGAACGTTAGCTGGCAATTCCGAAATAATCCCGTGTGGATGTGTGTATTGATGTGTGGGTTAATGTGTTGATTCCTACTTTGCATCCAATGCCGCTTGGCCAGGTTCTGTTACGTTACAAGCAAAATCCTGGTATATACAGCACAGGAATATTCAGTAAATGGGCAGAGTATTTATGCTAAGTGAACAAAAATTGATAGAAACCTGCATGCCTCGTGCTGTAAATGAGCAAAGATTGTGCCAGTAGATGTTACCTGCACACTGACGTCCGTCACCAGTTCGTTCTTCTGAATTCACAAGGTGACTTAAAGGACACAAGCAGAAAAAGGTTTTCTTTGATTTTACGGATGGTATTACTCATACTATATTCTGTCAACAAATGTGTAGTTGAGGCCAATGGCTTGGCAGATATCTCAGAAATTCTTTATGAAAGTGCATAGTAAATGAAATCCAGATCTCTACACATTGCCATCACATTCAGCACATAATGTCATCCATAGCTGTTTAAATCCCTAAATTTTACCCAGGCCTGCTCTAACTTCCTTCCAAGACCAATGCAATTATTTATAAGACTGCAGTCAATCACCCTTCTATAGTGTGGGTGGAGTATACAGAAGATGTCAGGACAATTTGGATTTTGGAATTCCTTTGTCATTCAAACCATACAACAAGAAGAGCACAGCTGAACGAAATTGGGTTTCTCCAGGCTCAGTGTACGAACACAAACATAAAGACAAGTACACTTTATACAGAAACAGACTGACATAATAGACAGCATAAACAGACAGAATATACTGTATGTATAATCTAACAAACACATTGGTGAAAAGTTGTAAAGTGTTCAAGTGACGAAAAAAATTGTCATAATGTACAGACATAACAGCATTTTAGGAGATATGAGATTCTGAATTAGCAGTATGTGCTCAGGAATTTAACAGTCCCAATAGGTCAGCATACTATTTATTGTTAGAGGGAGCTGAGTAGTCTGATAGCCTGTGGGAAGAAACTCCTACTGAGTCTGGCAGCTTCGCACTGTATACTGCGGTAGCGTTTCCAGAGGGCAAAAGTTTGAACAGTCTATGGGCTGGTTGGGTGGGGTCTCTGACTATCTTGGTGGCTCTCCTAAGGCAGCGTCACAAGTACAATCGTGTATAGACGGGAGGGTGGCTCTGATGATTTCCTGTGCCGTTCTCACCATTCTCTGGTGGGATTTCTGATCCGAAACAGTGCAGCTGCCATACAAGACTGTGAGGCTGCTGGTCAAGATGCTCTCTATGGCGCCTCTGTAGAATGTTTTGTGAGTTACTCTCCTCATCTGTCGCAGAAAGTGAAGGTGCTGCTGTGCCTTCTTGACAAGGAAGATGGTGTTTGTAGTCCATGTCTGGTTGTCAGTGATGTACACCCCCAGGAACTTAGTGCTTCTTCCGGACTCCATAGTGTTGCCATGGATTATAAGTGGAGTATGTGCCATGTATTTCCTCTTGAAGTCAACAATGATCTCCTTCATCTTGTTGAAATTCAGTGCCAGGTGGTTGTTGTCACACCAGACAACAAGTTGGTTCATTTCCTCTCTGCCATCGTTGCTGATGAGGCTCACCACCATTGTGTCATCTGCAAATTTGTTGATATGGTTTGAGTTATACCTGGCACAGCAGTTGAGTCATCAAAGTGAACAACAGAGGGCTCAGCACACAGCCCTGGGGGACCCCAGTGTTCATGGTGATGATCTTGGAGAAGTTTTTTCTACAAATACGGTCTGGGGTCTGTCTGTGAGGAAGTCCAATATTCAGTTGAGCAATAGGGTATTGAAGTCTAGTAGGTCACGTTTTCTTATCAAGTGCTAGGGGATTAACTGTATTAAAAGTGGAGATAAAGTCGATAAAGAGCAGACTCCTATAACTGTTCTTAATCTACTCAGATCGAGTGTTGCTGCTATGGATTCATTGGTGGAGTGGTTAGGGCAGTACACAAACGGAAGTGGATCGAACGTTGCAGGGAGTTTGGATGCTATCTGGTCCTTGGCCAGCCTTTCAAAGCACTTCATCATGATGGCATGAATGCCATAAAACGATAGCCATTGAATGTTAATGTTGGTGACTTCTTTGGCACGTGGCCTTGAAACATGGAGGTACGATGGCTTGCCTTAGGTATTATAAATGTCTGTAAAAGCGTACATCAGTTGGACAGCACATTCCCCAAGTACACATCCTGGTATGTTGTCAGGACCTACAGCTGTGTTGACCCTGTGCAGTGTCCTCCAAACATCAGCTGGGTTAAAACTGAGTGCTTCATCGTCCAGGCTGGGAGGAGCTTTCATTGTTGTTGCGTTGTTCTTTTCTTCATACTGGCTGAAGTACATGTTAAGTGTACTGAGGAAATCAATATTGTCATCACAGAGTGGTGGAAGAGACCTGTAGTTTGTGGTCGACTGTATGCCTTGCCACAAGTGCCTGGGGTCTTTTAAATCAGTGAAGTGACCCTGGATTTTCTGTCCATAAGCACGCTTTGCTGTTTTCACGCCCCAGTTCAGATCTAAGAGCATTTTTGTCTCCCCCCAGACTTGAAGGCAGCATTTTGTACTCTCAGAAGGGCTTGCACCTCTCTGGTGAGTGAGAATTTCTGGTTGGCACATGTGGTGATATTCTTGATGACTGTCACCTCTTCCACAAACTTGGATATGAATACCATCACAGACTCTGCATACTCCTCCAGATTGATGTGTTGGTTGACAGTGGCAGCCTCTCTGAACACCTCCCAGTCTGTGAATACAAAACAGTGGTGGAGTGCTGAAACTGCTCCCTCTGGCCAAATCCTTATCTGCTTCACAGATGGCTTTCTTCTAGTTAGCAGAGGCCTGTATTCTGGAATAAGAATAACAGAGAGATGTTTCCAAATTTCCAAGGAGGGTGAGGGGGGCTGCCCTAAATTCCTATTTGATGTTTGTGTAAACTCGGTCTAATATGTTTTATCCCTTGGTTGCAAAGTCCACATGTTGGTGGTAAAAGTGTTCTCAAGTTGGCTTGGTTAAAGTCTCCAGCTATAATACGAACACAGTCCAGATTAGTATTTTGCATTGTGCTGACCGACTGATACAGTGTGGCTAGTGCATCTTTTGTTTTCGCACTGGGGGATGTATACAGCTGTGATGCTAATAGCTCTGAATTCCCTTGGCAAGTAGAATGGTCAGCATTTTAGCATCAGGAACTCTATATCTTCCAAACAGTGGCTTGAGACAATTTCACTGTTAGTGCACCAATTCTTGTTAGTGTAAATACATACATGTCCTCCCCGAGACTTACTGCTGAGTAGCGTGGCTCCTGTCAGCATGAAATGTTGTTAGCCCATCCACGTGAATGGCACTATCAGGAATGGTGGAATTTAGCCATGTCTTGGTGAACATAAGGGCACAACAGATTCCCATTTTTCATTGGTAGTTAAATCCAGGCTCAAATAGTCCATTTTATTTTTCAGTGAGCGGATGTTAGGCAACATAATAGTTGGAAGTGCAGGTTTATAGGGGCTGGCTTTTAGTCTATTGGTGATACTCGCTTGAGTGCTGGGTTTGTGTGGTCTCTCACACCACACCACATACATCACTTCCTGCTGAGGTCAGTGATGTTGCTGGTGTAAAAATCCCAGTTTACGGAGTGCTTTGAGTTCTAAGGCTAGTAAACCACTGGGTAAGTTGTTTGATGACTCCAATGCATAAAGACTCAGCAAAGTACACCGATTGTACACCAATCTCATATTTAAATGTGTAGAAGTAGACAGCATGTTTAACGTAAATTGCACATCGCTGTTGGGAGCTGGAGTGGCCGCTAAACAAAACATGAGGCAACTGTGAAATATTAGGGGTAGACTCAAATGGAGGAGCATGCTGAAATAATAAAACATAACATCTCTTTGCAAAAAAAATATTTGAAGATCCCTAGAGGTGCCCTTCATAGTATTTCTGGGTTCAGATTTCAGTCACAGTCTGAGCAGAATTTGACATTCTCTTCATCTCTGTGGAGCTTTTCCATTGGGTTCCTGGGTTTTCCACCCCACATTTCAAAAGCATATCTGTTCAGTTCAATGGCCTGATGTGTGTGTGTGTGTGTGTGTATGTGTGTGTGCTTGCTCTGTGGGAGGAATGATGTGCCATTAATTGTTAGCCTCTAACTTTTTACCCAGTGCTGTGGGATAGGATTTGGCCCTCTGTGATGCTGAATTGGGTTGATCGTGTTTAATGGCTGGATCTCTTAAAGAGAATCTCCTCAGCAGCTGGAGATTAAGAAATAAACAAAAGGAAGATAAATAAATAGACAGTATTTTCTTTGTCCCAGGATAAAATTTAGCTCTTCCACAATCACAAGAAATACAGAAATATAACATACATACAACAAAAAAGCCTCAGATACACAAAAAGAATTACAAAACAAGAGAGAGAAGTCCCACTGAGATGTTATGCTGGTGTTTTGATGATGGTAGCGTTTCTTGAAACACTTTTGCTGAATACTTCACTGGCTGAAAGTCCTCAGTGTTAGTGTGTCAGAGGGAGCATGTGCAGCATCGTTCATAATGGCACTACTGTTTTTGTCTGTGGTTCAAGGTACATTCCATAACTGAGCTTTCCTTCTTAATCATCATATTTTTTTCGGTGGGTTCTCCTGAAGGGATGTTACCAGCCCAGCACACCACAGCATAGAGAATCACATTGGCCATCATGGAGTTATAGAAGATATAAAGTACGACACAACCCACATTAAAGGAATGTCTTTTCTTTGATGGTTCCTCTGTGTTACCAGGCCAGTCGAGCTGGTCATTGGCATGGATCCCCAAGTAACTGAAGCATTGCATCTCCTCTAAGTGACTAAATATGGTTACAACAAGAATGTAAATAAAAAAGACACACACTTTCCCAATGTATCCTCTTCCTGTAGCTTCTTCTTTATAGTTTAGTATCATAACTCTGCTTGGGCTATATAGCTCCTTTTGTCATTTACGGTTTCTTTGTCTATCACTGCTGATATCCACTGCTTTGTGACCATGCAGTGCCCTGCTCCTGGACTTGTACTGCTGCCATTCCAGTTTCTTAGATGGACACTTGATGCCTGCCAGTGGTGCACTTCTAATGTGGCATTTTCTGTGTCATTTCTGTTTTTATTGTACTGTTCCAGTTTTAGGTTTGGGACTAAATTATAATCTTCTTGACCATTGTGATGGTGTATGCTAGTAATGTCTGTTTGTATTAAAGTATATTAAATTATTGACTGTTGTTTGCTTCTCCTGAAGAAGGCTAAAGCTAATTCGTGAATCTGCTTAATCCAAGTTTAGGGTCACAGGGAGGTGGAATCCTCTCTGTCGGCACCGGCTGAGCAGGAGTACAGGGTTGCTGCCCATCACAGGCCACATTCATACACATCTGGTCAATTTATAAATGCGAAGTAACCTAATTTGTACATCTTTTGAATTTGGGAGGAATACTGGATTATCCAGTGAAGGGAACAACCTCAGCTACAACCAGTGTGTTGACTATTTGTGTGGGCAGCACAACTGTTTGTGAGCAGAATCTCATAATACACTGTGGCCTGAAGGGGGCGCTCCACCTCCCCAAACCTGATGCAGACAACACAGGCACAAGTTTAGCAACACACACACACAGGCTTTTATTTTGCTGTGGAAAACTCTTCCCTAAGCGTTCCCCACCACCAAAGCACAGTACAGCAAATAACACACAGCAATGCCCTTTTTCTTTGTCATTTTCTCTTTAATTCTCCCTGCCTCCACTCTTCCCAGTAAGCTTCGTCTCCTTCTTCCCGAGTCTGGCTCTTAGAGCCTTGGCAGTTGGTTCCATTAATGTAATACTCAGAAGTAGTTCCGGTATCCTGTAGGCATGGTCCGGAAGCACTTCTAGGTAAGGTGGGAGCTGCAGTCCCTGCAGCAGCCCCTGGCAGCACCCCTGGAACCCACCACTAAACTGTCCCAGCATGCCCGGTTGGAGTCTGGGGTGCTGCAGAAACTGAGAGGGACTGCCATCTAGTGATCTGGGGTAGATAATGCCCTGCGCACGCTTTCTCCCCCAAGTCCCTTCATTAAGAAGGCATCCCGGCTGGGCAAGGGCACCAGCTGTCTGCCACAACACATTAATCCATTTGTTGCTTTGATGTGGCCACCATTTTGTAATCCTTTATGTAATATAGCAACACCGTTGGAAAGGTTAATTAACTTTTTGTTGTGAACCACCAAGCTCCTAAACAAATTAAAAAAAATACTCAAAATGCACACTTGAGAGGGATAAACTGACAAACCCTGTCTAGTAACTAAAAGGGACATGTTGAGTCTTTTTAAATAAAGAGATTTAACTTACAAAAATGCTCTGTAAATATCAAAGTTCCAATTGCCTGAAAAAAAGCATTGCAATAGCAACAAAATCTCAATATGCAATTCTGAAGGCAAAGTTGAAAATAAAAATTCAGATAAAAGTGAGAATAACAGTAATAATCAAAATTAGCAAAAAAAAAAAACCAACAGAACTCACCAGTCCTGCGGTGGGTTGGCACCCTGCCCAGGATTGGTTCGTGCCCTGTGTTGGCTGGGATTGGCTCCAGCAGACCCCCGTGACCCTGTGTTCGGATTCAGCGGGTTGGAAAATGGATGGATGGAACTCACCAGTCAGCCAGCGCATAAATGAACTGCAAGGTATTGTGGGTTTTCCTTCGCCTTTATAGGGCAGAGGTCAACTCCGTGACAGAGATGGGCTGGGGGCCCTGCATCTTGGGGGACCACCCACAAAACACAAGGAACATAGCAGAAGATACTCGGACATACAGAAACGGAATAATCAATAAAGCTAACATAAGTATTAACAAAATAAACATAAATGAAAGTTCTGAACCCCAGCCAAGGGAGGGGAACCCTGGCTGAAACTTGACAAGGAACATAGCAGAAGATACTTGGACATATAGAAACTAAATAGTCAACAAAGTTAACCCTTAAACCGCCGCAACTGACTATAGTCTGTTCCCACTGCAATTTGCCAGCACACCAGAGCTGATCAGTCAGTGCCATACATTCGTTGAGCAGCCAGCTCATGACCACTGCCACCACCTAGTGAATCAGCGTCACTGTCCCTGGAATTCAGCCGCTGCACTAGACTAGCTGGGAAGCATCAGCGTTGGCCTCTGTGTGCTTGTGTGCAGCCAGTTCAAGTGCAGTTGGCTCTGTGATTTACTGAATTTCATCAATGGCGTCAGCTGCACCTTGTACATATAATAATAGATTGTTGCAGTAGTTTTTTATAATTTTTACAGTTCATTGGCAGTGTGTAAAATGATCAGTGTTGCAGTAATTGTGCTGCTCATTGCATGAAAAAAATGTGTTCCATTAAAATTTCACTTTTTCTTGGTAAATTGTGACGTTTCCTTAAAAAGTTCAGCAAAAAAGTATTTGGCATCTGGAGGTGCATTAACCCTCCAAGTATGTGGCAGTTTAAGGGTTAACATAACAAATTAACAAAATAAACATAAATGAGAGTCTGAACCCTAGCCAAGGCAGGGGAACACTGGCCTCCTACAGTTAAACAATTATAAACAAAATTGACAGACATAAAAATATTTCTCTATTATATAAAAAAAATCCTGGAACGAGACAAGACTTTTTCAGAGAGAGAGAATTTAAAGTCCCATGAGACGAGACTTTGTGCCAAGAGATTTAACCACGCCTGGGGCCAAAAATAAAAGACAAAGAGTAGATGACAAAGTAGAACGTTGTAAAGAAGTTCAAAAACGTTGGTGCGAAACACATGCAGAGCAGGTTAGAGATAATGAAAGCACTAAAATTCAAAAGTCTCAAAAAATCATAGTAAAGATCGCCTTAGCGTAAAGAAATGAAAATTATTACTCAGTGAAATAACAGAACAGCGAAAAGAGATCGAATATATGGACATAGGTGATATGACAGAAGTATGTAGATATTTTAAGGCTTTAAAGTTTAAGTCGGAGACTTTTGTAGATCATCTAATTCGTGTTGCCATCAGGGAATAGTAGCGTTGCCTCGCAATGATGAGGCCTATCCGCGAGAAATAAAAGATTTGTTGTTTGGTGAAAGTGAAATCCACATACACGAGTGGCAGAGATGGAAAGTGGCTGGTGCGTAGCGCAGGCCTGGAGGTTGGTGAGCGAAGCAAGCAGGGGACGAAGCCCCCTAGTACAAAAAAAAAAATTCAAAACTGACAAGAAAATATAAAATACTGATAAATTACAGACTATTACATCACACTACTCTAATACTTTAGTTAGTATGTTTATATGAATCAGCAACTACTTTAAGAATTTAAGAATCCTCCACCCACAGGATGGCACATGAAAAAGCAGTTAATAAATAAAGACTACATTATCCTTGAATATTTATTTTGTTATTTTATTATTCTTAGAGGCTTTTGTTAATTTAACTGATCATTTTAAAGGCAATGATGAATAAGGTCTCCATGCAGAGTGATACAAAGTTTTTTCTGAATGAAAGAAGATCATTGAGAGTTGTTTGGAGTTTATTGTTTTCCCTTTTGAGTTATTGGTTTCTTCATATTTTTGCTTCTGTTTTTGAGATTATGGTTTCTGGATTATGCATTGAGCATTTCTCACTTTGGATTATTTTAACTCTGCTACTTTTTATGCTTTTTCCCTTTTTAAAAATCATTTCTTGATTTATTAAAATTCTTTGTGGGACTTATCTCACTGAGCCAGAGATTTTACAATTCCTCATAAAGCATTTTTTAGCATTTTGAACTTTTAAAAAGAGGAAGCCTCTAAAATAAAATTAGCTTATGCTTACAAACGTGTAGGGACTATTTCTTTACACAAAAGTCATGATTTATGAAACACAAAGCTACTGTGGAAATTAATGTTCAAGAAACATTTGACCATCGGTAAGCCTTACACAGACTTTTTGGCTGTTGGTATTTTAACAACCCCAGGCGGCAGGACATTGAAGTGAACAGAAAATGTTGTTTTATTGTTCATTTCAATGATGTGTCAATCCGATGTTTTTGAACTAATTTATATCACAGTTTGCTGACGTGTTCTCTCAACACAGCCATTTTCATCGTTGATAGTAACATTATGTATATGCATTAATTATTAATTATCTTAATATGTAGCCTGTTATTTTGTCTATAGAAAGTGTGTTGTATGCCATAACTAGAGATGGCAGCATTACCAAGAAGCCAGCCTTCACAGACAGCATGACCCTGAACTCCGCTTCCCACACTACTATTTGACATAACAGAGGAATTGCCAGTTCTGCCGGTCCACTTTACAACAACATTAATCAGACACATTGAGCATCACATATTAGTTGTATATTTATTGAATGAAAGTGCTTTCAGTTAACAACAGCTGACTCATTTTGTGATGGCGCCTTTATTGTTAATTGCACCGATTACACCAGCAAAATGAGCAATCACTTCAAATTGCCCTTTGATCTCCACTTGCTCCCCCTGACTGTAAGGAAATTGCATGTGTCTGGCTAGCATCTTAATTATACCATCTCATACAGATGGCATGACATGGCTCAAGGATGACTGCAAGATTCCTGCCCTGTCATTCAGTTCATACTGAAAAGCACCCCTTGCCAGATACAGCTGTTAAAACCCATAACAGAAAACAGATTGTGTGATTTTTACGTGATGGTCTCTGTAATGTGGTCTCCAATTCAGCACATAACTCCAAGAGGACGGCTCTAGGAAGTCTAAATCGGTTTACAAGTCATCATCATGAAAAAGTACTTAAATACTGCTAACTATATTTAAATAACAGAAAATAGTGCTTTTTTAAGTTTTAAGTAATTGTGGCAAAATAATCACTTTCTTATTTTTAACAGGTTAGTCAAATAATAATAATAATACATTACATTCCACAACATTCTACAGTCTCCTTACTGCAAAGCAGCAGCACTACCACTGCGCCACTTGTGAGGACTTTCATGCTTATTTAAAACTGATTTGCTTCATTAAAGAGACACGTCCCATTTTTGTTTTTGAAGTATTTTGTCACAGGGGTGAGTGTGATGTGTGACAGAGATTTGCACAGACCGCCACGCTTACATTTATATGGGCAGCCCATGCAGGCAGAGGCCCTGCAGACATTTTAAACTCTCATGTTGAATACTGAACATTGGTTTTGCTTACAGGAGTGGCTACTGGACATGTTAAAGAGGATAATCCATCCATCCATCCATTTTCCAACCCGCTGAATCCAAACACAGGGTCACGGGGGTCTGCTGGAGCCAATCCCAGCCAACACAGCACACAAGGCAGGAACCAATCCCGGGCAGAGTGCCAACCCACCGCAGGACACACACAAACACACCAGGCACACACTAGGGCCAATTTAGAATCGCCAATCCACCTAACCTGCATGTCTTTGGACTGTGGGAGGAAACTGGAGCGCCCGGAGGAAACCCACGCAGACACGGGGAGAACATGCAAACTCCACGCAGGGAGGACCCGGGAAGCGAACCCAGGTCTCTAGATCTCCCAACTGCGAGGCAGCAGTGCTACCCACTGCGCCACCGTGCCGCCAAAGAGGATAATACTGAATACAAAATATTCAAATTAAAATAACCTTTCTCAAACTAAATTTGAAACAGTAAACTAACCTGCAATTGAAACTGTAAAGAGTAGGATAGATTATAGTATTTATTGATACAGTATGTCCATCATCCAAACCCACTTATTCAGGGCTGGGGGCAGCTGGAGCCTATCCAGGCAACACACACACATATTAAATTGGACCAAGCCACTTGTAACCTGGGGCCTCATGTATAAACGGTGCGTACGCACAGAAATGTTGCGTACGAATGTTTCCACGCTCAAATCGCGATGTATAAAACCTAAACTTGGCGTAAAGCCACGCACATTTCCACGGTAACTCATACCTTGGCGTACGCAGTTTCTCTGCTCGGTTTTGCAGACTGGCAGCACCCAGCGTCAAAGCAGTGCTACTGTTCCTGTGTGCTCATCCTTTCTTTCTTAGCTCCACATTCCTGACGCGGCTTTATAAATACACTGAAATTAACTGCATATTGTTTATTAGTGTAATGCATCTGATTGTAATTAACCTGTAGCAATATAATGGTCCTGGGAATAGCCATAGTATTCCAAATACCATAACTGATTTAGCGTTGTTACACTCACTGCATCTTGTTCTTCTTTTTGCTGCTCCTGTTAAGGGTTGCCACTGCGGATCATCTTTTTCCATATTACTCTCACTGTACCACTCGGAGTATTTATATCACTGTATCTGAGTGTGAATCACAGCAGCAGCTGATGGGAAAGAGAATTATCGGTATACAGTTCCAAGTACACACTACCTCAACCACGGCAAAAAGCGTCAAAGCCTTTCCTGTACGGACCTCGCATTTCAGAAACAGTTTCATCCCAAGAACTATAAACACACTCAATCAGTCCATCAAGTGCTCCTTGTAGAACTGTTTGTACTTATAAGTACAATGACCACACTGTAAACTTTCACTACAGTTATAATATTACACAACCTGCGCTACTTTATAAAGCGCATATGATGACAATATCATTTTTAAGATGAAATGCAGCAAAATATGTTGCTTATAGTATACAGATAAAACTTTAACTTCATTTAAATAATCTGTATTCTTAATAATTAAACATGTGAGGACACGGTGCAGCAGCATATAGCTAGTCCACAGATAGCTCCTGCCTTGCGCTTTATTATTGCTGGTGCTGACGCGACACTGGAAGGATAGACGGATAGAATAATTAAACATGTACTACGAAGATATTTCAATGTTCCTTAAAAGTTTTGAAGAATCGGCGTTCTAATCTTACAGATGGCTTAACGTCTATTACAGAGCTGATTGTGTGGCGATTGGGTATTTGGAGAAAGAAAAGTACGTTTGAAAGAGACAGTAATTCTGTAATAAATTATTTCATCGAAGGTCGCACATGGCGCAGCAAGCCTCTTGCGTGAGATATGAACAATCACTGCGCCACCGTGTTCTCATGTTTAATAACATGCTTTCATTGCTATCATCATGAAAAAGATATCACGTATACATCTCAGTATTTTAATTATTCAGAGAGCTGTAATATCTCGAATGTAATGGATTCTGTGTCCTGTCGGAGAAAGAGAAAGAACGGAAGCACGTGGTGATTCACACACATAGAGCACATAGAAGATCAAATACAGAACAAAGCATTTAACGTGCTACTTGAGAAACTAGTAAAATAAACGATTTTAAGATGAAGTTTATGATGTTCTACTTTAATGGCAAAATAAACTACGTGATTAAAGTGGAAATTTCGAGATTAAAGTTGACATTTCGTGCTTTTTTCCCACTGTGTGCCTATTTGTTTTGTCTGTATCCTAATAAGCTTTCATATGACACTCAGACGGTGGGCTACGACTTGCCTTTTCAAGGCGACTTTGATATGTGATTTCTTTTTTATTTCGGGCACTGTGCGACTTTGTGAACTTGGATCTTTCGAGTTTCTCCGACACTCTGTCACTCGATCAACTTCCTTTTGTTGATTATACCACTGTTTAAACCAACAAATAGTACGTTTTTCCTTTGCCTCCACTTGGTATTCGCTGAAATTCTTATATTTTCCCCTGTGCTTTTCCCATTGTCTTTTCACAGAAGGCTATTTATATTGATTTGCACATTCAAAGAGGCGTAATTCTGGGAGGAGTTGGGGCGGGACAGAAGGCGCGTGCACGTACGTTACTTTTCACGCTGATCGGGATTTATGTAGTGGAAGAATGTGAAATTTTGCGTGCGCACAGATTCCTGCATCTGGATTTTTCTGTGCGTACACACAATCCCGCTTTTGTGCTTACGCCATGTTATAGTGTGAGTTCTACGCACGGCGTTATACATGAGGCCCCTGGACTCTACTGTGTCACCATTAACCTGATTTATTGATTACTAACACATCTACATTAACTGTGGGCTTAAAAAATATAAAAATTCTGTAAAAAAAATCCTTAATTTGAGATTTATTTTAGTAATGTAATGCAGGGGTCGGCAACCTACGGCACGCGGAATGATTTTCAATGGTACTCTGATTGAATTGAAATATAGTAAAAAAAATTTATATTTTAATTACAGCAAATGCGTTCGCACCCTCTCCTACGTTTTGCGAATGTGACTCACATGTCAATGCAGCCAGTGGTACGTTAAAACAAACCACCTGTTATTATTAAGTAATATGCTGCCCTAAAATGACTCATAAAAGATAAAAACTTGATCTCTCTTTCAAGACTCCTGGACGAATGAATATGGCTTTGTACAACAAAAGGATCATGCTGTGTGTGCGTTATACTGTGAAAGTGTCGCATGTCGGACGTCAAGTGTACAAACTAAACATCAGTCCACGTTTAAAAACTCTGATGAGAAAAGTGAAGCTATAAAAAGGGCCTTTTCTGGTTTTAAGAAACAAACTACTTATTTTAATCAAATTGGAACCAAAAATAAAGCCACCGAATGTAGTTATACAATTGCTTCGCATTAATTGATTAATAGCTCTGATTAATAATAAAGAATGATTAATCATATTAGAATTCTTGATACTTTTTTCTTATTCAAACTATGTATTTTTTGTATTGAAGAAACTTGTCATTTATAATTTGTAATACAATTTATAATGTGTTGAAAATTAAAATTTGACAAAACATTCTTTTCACATATTATCCTATGTATTTTAAAATATGAGCAATAATATAAGATCCGGTTATAATGGGCTTCAAAAGTATGCCCATTATAACTGGACCAATTTTGATACTATATATAACAAAAATGGTAGAATTTTGTCAGCACGCAGAATAACATTGTAACATAGGTTCGGCACAACACCACTGAAAGGTTGCCAGCCCCTGACGTAGTGCATCTGTTTCGGGGTTGGGCAATAATATCTCACTAATACCACAAGTTCACATTGACTGAAGTTTTGTTTCCTCTATTCTCCTTCATTTTCCTCTGTTACGGCAAACATGCACGTATTACTCATTTACTCTTATGTACCAAGACAAAGGCTTCTTTTGTTCCACATAATACTTCTAAAACATCAGTAGATAGGTTATTCATCCCTGTGCAGGGCGGTTCATCAAGATCCTTTGATATACCGATAAAATTACTTGTTAATGTGACGGATTCACACATATGTAGTATGCAGGGACACATGTCTCACTTGAGCCACCTTAGACCGTTCCAAAGTGAAGTTATTTTAGGAGATTGCATTGTAGAGATGAATAACCACTTAATGATGCTCTGCAAGTGTTATGAAGACCAAAAGAAGGCTTTGTTAAGGTTTCATTACATAAGAGCAAATGAGTAATCAACGCATTTTTTCAGTACCTAAACTAAGGTGTTACTGGTATGACTATTCAAAAGAGGCATTTTTAAGCCATACATGGTTACAGGAGGGAGGTGAAAGGTAGTGGCTAAAATTGAGGGCATGAGCAAGTTACTTTTAAGTTGATTTGACATTTTTATAGGAACTTGCTGTGGCAATTCAATTTTTTTTGTGTGTACTCTGTATTTGCATTTCGAGTGTAAGCAAAATTTTAGTATGGAATCTAAGCAAAGTTTTATATGCGAGGCCTCAGCGCCCCATTTTCGGGCCTGTGTAGACTGAAGCCTGCTGGTGGTTGTTGCCATATCTGGCCAAACCAGAGATGTCCTGGCCTGCTTTAAGAAACTCTTAAGAGACCTCATATCCTTTTTGTGAAATTAGTAACTCAATTTGACAATAGACCCTGAGTGTGACTTAGCCTTGGCCAGCTAACCTGTGACTTTGCTTCTTTCAGAGATTAATGTGTTCACTTCTCCCCACGAAGGCTGATTTTCTAAAGGATTTCTGCTAACTGAAGTTTTTATTTTCCTTATCCTTTATTGTCAAATGGTCATATTCTGGGTTAGCTGAATATTCTACCAGCATAACTTTTGTTACATTTTTGGCAAAGTTTAAATTAATGTTTTCTTAGGTATGCAATTGATTCATGGTCATCTACTTTTTTACATACAGTATGTAAATTTGTGTAAATATCTCAACCCATGTTGTCGCTGAAGAGTACAATATATAAATGAAGTAAATTGAGTAAAACTGAGCTGAACTGCACAACCTCCTTTAAATCTAAAAGGTGTTAATGGGTACAGAAAATGGACAGAAGGATGGGTGGAGGGATTGATAACATGGGGAATTATTAAACTGCAATGCTGTATTCTTTATTAAGGAATGAAATGTAAGAAGTTTACTGGTGTCTTTCCATTTGTTCCAAGGTGCATTGTGGTGAATACCACGTTTTATTACCAGCATGGACGCTTTCTGCTTCTTCCTTTACCAGCCTAACTCAAATAAATATAAAGATCTTTTTCAACAAAATGTTGCTGTCTGCATGGAAAAAATTCTCCCATCAATCTTTAAAAATTAGATTAAATTAAAACTGCATTTACCCCTCCTTTAACCGTCACCTTATCGTGGTGGAGGGGTTTGCGTGTCCCAATGATCCTAGGAGCTCTGTTGTCCGGGGCTTTATGCCCCTGGTAGGGCCACCCAAGGCAAACTGGTCCTAGGTGAGGGATGAGACAAAGAGCGGTTAAACAAACCTCCTATGAAGAAAAACAATTTTGGACGGCGTTTTCCCTTGCCCGGACGCGGGTCACCGGGGCCCCACTCTGGAGCCAGGCCTGGAGGTGGGGCTCGATGGCGAGTGCCTGGTGGCCGGGCCTGCACCCATGGGGCTCGGCCGGGCACAGCCCGAAGAGGCAACGTGGGTCCCCCTTCCCATGGGCTCACCACCTATGGGAGGGGCCAAGGAGGTCGGGTGCAGTGTGAGTTGGGTGGTGGCCGAAGGCGGGGACCTTGGCGGTCCGATCCTCGGCTACAGAAACTGGCTCTTGGGACGTGGAATGTCACCTCTCTGAAGGGGAAGGAGCCTGAGCTAGTGCGCGAAGTTGAGAGGTTCCGGCTAGATATAGTTGGACTCACCTCGACGCAGAGCTTGGACTCTGGAACCAATCTCCTTGAGAGGGGCTGGACTCTCTACCACTCTGGAGTTGCCCCCGGTGAGAGGCGCCGAGCAGGTGTGGGTATACTTATTGCCCCCCAACTTGGAGCCTGTACATTGGGGTTTACCCCGGTGGACGAGAGGGTAGCCTCCCTTCGCCTTCGGGTGGGGGGACGGGTCCTAACTGTTGTTTGTGCATATGCACCGAACAGCAGTTCGGAGTACCCACCCTTTTTGGAGTCCCTGGAGGGGGTGCTAGAGGGCATACCTTCTGGGGACTCCCTCGTTCTGCTGGGAGACTTCAATGCTCACGTGGGCAATGACAGTGAGACCTGGAAGGGCGTGATTGGGAGGAATGGCCCCCCTGATCTGAACCCGAGCGGTGTTTTGTTATTGGACTTCTGTGCTCGTCACGGATTGTCCATAACGAACACCATGTTCAAGCATAGGGGTGTTCATATGTGCACTTGGCACCAGGACACCCTAGGCCTCAGTTCGATGATCGACTTTGTGGTCGTGTCGTCGGACTTGTGGCCACATGTCTTGGACACTCGGGTGAAG
Organism: Erpetoichthys calabaricus; assembly: GCF_900747795.2. Classification (NCBI taxonomy): domain Eukaryota; kingdom Metazoa; phylum Chordata; class Cladistia; order Polypteriformes; family Polypteridae; genus Erpetoichthys; species Erpetoichthys calabaricus. The sequence continues at coordinate 294,323,600 of NC_041395.2, forward strand.
AGAGGGGCGGAGCTGTCAACTGATCACCACCTGGTGGTGAGTTGGCTTCGATGGTGGGGGAGGATGCCGGTCAGGCGTGGTAGGCCCAAACGTGTTGTGAGGGTCTGCTGGGAACGTCTGGCAGAGCCCCCTGTCAGAAGTAGCTTCAACTCCCACCTCCGGCAGAACTTCGACCACATCCCGAGGGAGGTGGGGGACATTGAGTCCGAATGGGCCATGTTCCGTGCCTCTATTGTTGAGGCAGCTGACCGGAGCTGTGGCCGTAAGGTGGTCGGTGCCTGTCGTGGCGGCAATCCCCGAACCCGCTGGTGGACACCGGCGGTGAAGGATGCCGTCAAGCTGAAGAAGGAGTCCTACAGGACCCTTTTGTCCTGTGGGACCCCGGAGGCAGCTGATAGGTACCGGCAGGCCAAGCGGAATGCGGCTTTGGTGGTTGCTGAGGCAAAAACTCGGGCGTGGGAGGAGTTTGGGGAGGCCATGGAGAATGACTTTCGGACGGCTTCGAGGAGATTCTGGTCCACCATCCGGCGTCTCAGGAAGGGGAAGCAGTGCAGTGTCAACACTGTATATGGTGGGGATGGTGCGCTGCTGACCTCGACTCGGGATGTTGTGGGTCGGTGGGGGGAATACTTCGAAGACCTCCTCAATCCCATTAACATGCCTTCCAATGAGGAAGCAGAGCCTGGGGACTCAGAGGTGGGCTCCCCTGTCTTGGCTGACACGCCTCTGCAACATCGCATGGACATCAGGGACAGTGCCTCTGGATTGGCAGACCGGGGTGGTGGTCCCCCTCTTTAAGAAGGGGGATCGGAGGGTGTGTTCCAACTACAGAGGGATCACACTCCTCAGCCTCCCTGGAAAAGTCTATTCAGGGGTCCTGGAGAGGAGGGTCAGTCGGATAGTCGAGCCTCGGATTCAGGAGGAACAGTGTGGTTTTCGTCCTGGTCGCGGAACAGTGGACCAGCTCTATACCCTTAGCAGGGTCCTGGAGGGTGCATGGGAGTTTGCCCAACCAGTCTACATGTGTTTTGTGGACTTAGAAAAGGCATTCGACCGTGTCCCTCGGGGAATCCTGTGGGGGGGTACTCCGAGAGTATGGGGTACCGGCCCCCCTGATAAGGGCTGTTCAGTCCCTGTACGATCGGTGCCAGAGCTTGGTCCGCATTGCCGGCAGTAAGTCGAACCCGTTTCCAGTGAGAGTTGGACTCCGCCAGGGCTGCCCTTTGTCACCGATTCTGTTCATATCTTTTATGGACAGAATTTCTAGGCGCAGCCAGGGTGTTGAGAGGGTCCAGTTTGGTGGGCTCAGGATTGGGTCACTGCTTTTTGCAGATGATGTTGTCCTGTTTGCTTCATCAGGCCGTGATCTTCAGCTCTCTCTGGATCGGTTCGCAGCCGAGTGTGAAGCGGCTGGGATGAGAATCAGCACCTCCAAATCCGAGACCATGGTCCTCAGCCGGAAAAGGGTGGAGTGCCCTCTCAGGGTTGGTAGCGAGATCCTGCCCCAAGTGGAGGAGTTCAAGTATCTCGGGGTCTTGTTCACGAGTGAGGGAAGAATGGAGCGTGAGATCGACAGGCGGATCGGTGCGGCATCCGCAGTAATGCGGGCATTGCATCGGTCTGTCATGGTGAAAAAGGAGCTGAGCCGCAAGGCGAAGCTCTCAATTTACCAGTCGATCTATGTTCCTACCCTCACCTATGGTCATGAGCTATGGGTAGTGACCGAAAGAACGAGATCGCGAATACAAGCGGCTGAAATGAGTTTCCTCTGCAGGGTGTCTGGGCTTTCCCTTAAAGATAGGGTGAGAAGCTCAGTCATCCGGGAGGGGCTCAGAGTAGAGCCGCTGCTCCTCCGCATCGAGAGGAGTCAGATGAGGTGGCTCGGGCATCTGATCAGGATGCCTCCTGGACGCCTCCCTGGTGAGGTGTTCCGGGCACGTCCAACCGGGAGGAGGCCCCGGGGAAGACCCAGGACACGCTGGAGGGACTATGTCTCTCGACTGGCCTGGGAACGCCTTGGGATTCTCCCGGAAGAGCTAGAAGAAGTGGCCGGGGAGAGGGAAGTCTGGGCATCTCTGCTCAAGCTGCTGCCCCCGCGACCCGACCTCGGATAAGCGGGAGACAATGGATGGATGGATGGATAAAACTGCATTTATTTGGAATTTGAAACATCCACACATCCAAAGGGGATCTCTACAACGACCTAAAGCAGAAGGTGGCATGACACTACCTAACTTTCAGTTTTATTACTGGGTGGCAAAAATACCAGTTATAAAGACCTGGACATGATGAACACAAGCCTGGTCTGCAAATGAAATAAAGTCTTGCTGTACATCTCTATATGCCATGCATTGTGCTGCATTAAGATCAAATTATCATCAATATACTAATAATCCAATTGCCCATCATTCACTTAGAATATGGAACCAATTCAGGAAGCACTTTAAGACAGTGACAGCTTTTATCTGTTCCACCTCTACATGATAATCACCTTTTCTACCCTCTCAGACCTACACAATATTTAAAACACTTAGAGAACTATATATTGCCACAGGAGGCTGGGGGACAGACCCAGCCGGGACGCCTGGAAGGACTGAGGGGTGGCGTTTGCGTCTTCCGGGCTGTGAGGGGGCAACCGCCCTGGATTGGGAGAGGACCACGGGAGAGGAACAAGGAGGCTCAAGCCCGTTGGGGCCTGTGGCCACTGCCAGGGGGCGCCCCGAGCCTCAGAGAGCCCGGGAGGCATTCACTTCCGCCACACCTGGGAAGATGGATGAAGAGCCTTCCAGGGACACCCGGAGTGCTTCCGGGTGCAAGGGCAGCACTTCCGCCACACCAGGAAGTGCTGCTAGAAGAATGTCATCAGGCACCTGGAGCACATCCGGGTGAGAATAAAAGGGGCCGCCTCCTTACAATCAGGGAGCTAGAGTCGGGAGTAGGAGTAGGACGAAGCTCCTGTGAAGAGAGGAAAGGTGACCCACGGACTGAGAGAGAAAGGCTCGTGTTTGAGGTGGCTAGTGCTGGGAGTACTGTGCTGTGTGTGTTTGGAGAACTGTTAATAAAACGTGTGCTTTTTATAAAGAAGCGGTGTCTGTCTGGTGGTGTTCTGACCCGGGTCTCACAATATATAGATAACATCTTCACATCTTTTGAACAATTATGCTTAAAATTTAACTTACTATCAATACAATTTTTCAAATACTTTCAAATCAAAAGGAACCTGCCCAATTGTCCACACTTCCCACCCGTTTCCGTTTCAGAGGCAATATGGAACGGTCTTGAAGACTTGGACAGCATCTCAATAATATATAAAAACATTTTAAAGTCTCTTCCTTTCAAAGATCTCAGGGTACGATGGGGAAAAGATCTTTAGCTTAACACTTCAGGAAAGGAGTGGAAGGCAGCCATGAATAAAATACACTTCAGCTCCGTACGCTCAATGCATTCAATCACTCAACTTAAAATCTTTTATCAAGCACATTTATCTTGTTTAAAATTTTTCCAAAATGTATCCAAGGCAAGATTCAACCTGTGAATGTTGCTGTTTACCTCCAGCCTCACTTGGCCACATGTGTTGGACGTGTACCAAATTAACAGCTTTGAATGCCTATTCGACAGCCTTGGTGTCACAGTCACTCATAACCCATTAACAGCCGTGTTTGTTGAACTCCCAGACGGGCTTAAAGTAGATAAGGACAAATTGATTGTAATTGCCTTTACCTCACTGCTAGCACGGAGACTTATCTTGCTCAGCTGGAAGAATCCCAGCCCACCTTTTATAAATCACTTGGTAAATGATGTTCTATACTATTTGAAGTTGGAAAAAATCAAATTCTCACTTAGAGGATCTGTTCAAAACTTTTTAAAAATAGGGCAGGATCTAATTAATCAAATCTTAGAATAAACATTTCTATTGGAGAAAAAGGACATTCTCCTTTCTTTGCTGTTTTTAAAGATCTGCTCTTGCTTTTGGCTCTCCTCTCTTTCTCTTGGGCAGGGAATTGAATTCTGGTTTGTTTAGTTTTGTATGAAATGCTGTTTTCTTTAAATAAAAACAAAAAAAAACAACACAACAAATGTGAGGAGGGACAATATTATCATAAAGCTGGAGAGTATATTTACATTTTTATTGCTCTAAAGCTTTTGAATTAAGTGCTTTATGATTACACACATTGTGAAAGGCACTATACTCATTGAAGTTCCAGTCCCCCTACAGCGTGTATTCTCAGTTAGCTGCTAGACATTTACTGTTTGTTCAGGATTATCAATTACTAAAGCTTTAAACAGTGGATAAGAGATGAATGACACAAAGATATGCTTTGGAAAAATAGAGTTCATATCACTCGGATTTAATGAGCCTTTTAATAGTGAAATGTGAAACCCTGATTAAAAAACAGAAAGCCTGCAGTTGAAAGGCATGAAATGTGTGGCTGGTTCTGAAAAATCTGAGGGCAGCTTTATCATCGATCAGCTTTGAAAAGCAAGCAGAGCACAGCTGCTGCTGCTGAGCGTCCAATAGTTTAAAATGGACCAGACGTGCTGTGGTTCAGCTGTGAGTGTGAAGTGTTGGGGATAAAGAATCTCACAATAAGTGCTAACATCTGAAAGCTGCAAAGATATTGCGTTCGTTGGCAAATGATAAATTGAACTAAGTCGCAAACACTATGTTTGAAGGGCTTACTTTGAAATGGAAGAGCTACGTCATTATCTGCTGTCTACAGACCTTCGATGAGGGAGGGAGTGTCTGAAAGTCTCTCCTTATTACTAAGTTTGGAATATTTGTGTTACATAATCAGTTGCACTCACACCAGTTGTTGCATTTCCAGAGTTTCAGTCCACACATTGTAAGATTATGGAGCATCAGTCATGATAACAAATACTGTACATGTTCTTGCATGCCTTACTTTCTCTGCTGTTCTTTTTCTGGTTTTCTGTGTGCCGATCTGCACCACCACCACCTGATCAAGGCACCATGCAGTCCCTATATTGATGGATTGAAGCCCAGATGCCCACAGGACCATCATCATTTAGTTCTTTCACATGAAACCTGAAAACCACGAGGTCTGATTGAGATCATTTATATTGGGTAGAATGTCTAGTGGGGGCTGGGTGGTCCTGTGGCCTCGGAACCCCTGCAGATTTTGTTTTTTTTTTTTCTCCAGCCCTCTGGAGTCTTTTTTGTGTTTGTTTTTCCTGTCTTCCTCACATTGGACCTTACTTTATTCTTTGTTGGTTAGTATTGCCTACTGTTATTTTTATATTTTTCCTTCTTCTTTCTTCATCTTGTAAAGCACTTTAAGCTACATCATTTGTATGAAAATGTGCTATAGAAATAACTGTTGTTGTATAAAATGATTTTGCCAGATTTTTCCTTAGCTGTATGTATTTTTTTTTTAGATGTCTAAAATAGTTTCGATAAGCATTGTAGACTATGGATATACAGTACAACATGTTAAAAAGTAGCGGCTATTTTGTCAAGGCATGTTTACACTTACAGTTAGAAAGTAATGTTACATTTCTTTGAGTATTCGTTTTGACGTGCAGTCTGGAGGTGGTGGATGTTGTGTAGCCTCATCTGTGCATCTGCTGGTGGTGTTAGGCAGATTTGTTGATTCTGATTTTGAATACTGAAATCCGCATCTCCTGTGGCTCTTCATTATCAGCTCTCTTAACGGCAGACATTTGACAGAGGGGAACACAAAGTTTACTTCAAATCAATATTTTGCTGTTCTTATTTTCTTGAATATAGCCGCCAATTCTTTCAACTTACATTGACTCCTATACTATTGCCATAACAGAGAGCACACACAGCACCTATGACGACGTATCGTTCGCATTTACCACTCGCCCATTAATGTTGTTGAATGCCAATGTGTAATCTAATGCTACAGAAAGATTTTTCCTTTGCATTAGGTTATGTTTACTTTTAAAGCATGTAATGTGCTCATGTAGATGCAACACACATTATACAGTATATCTAATAAGGTTTTTGAGGAGGCTTGTCAACTGTAGACGGTTCATTGTAATCAGAAGCTTGTTGTATGTCAGACCAGGTTAACAAGAGCACCTCTGAACGTTGTGGTTCAAAATCATGAGGTGTTGGATTGTTTTAGAAGAGTGACACTCGGTGAGATGTCTAATTGTTCCAACCCACTTTTAAGTAAAATTCACTCCTGGTTGTCTCCAGACGTAATACATCCGGCCTCAGCGAGACTAATGAAGTAACTGAATACACTAAATGTTGCATTGTAACAATGGGTACATGGTTAGTCCTCATTATAAGCTTTATTAAGCAGACTTTTCCAAAGCTACTTAAACCCTATACATATTTAAATAAAGAATGAAAAAGATTTTAGACATTTTATTATACAAAACATTTTAAAATATATATGTATAACAATACAAATAACACATTAAAATATTAAAGTAATATCCTTAAATTCAAAAAAATAAAACAACCCAATTTCTAGGCAATCTAAGTAAACATTAACAGGTTTCTGGAGATGAGACAATCAAAAAAGAAAAGGTGTTGAACTTCTGATTATGAAGGACCAAAATGTGCATTTAATATCTGTATCTGGAAACATTTTACTTATATGGGCATTAACTGCGTAAATTTTATGAAGAATTTTAGATTGGGTTTCATAAACCTTCAACAACAGAAGGTAATTCTTAGTAATTAACCAAGCTTTCTGACAATTACTTCTATCTTTAATAATCACGCCCATCATAACTATACACTTTTGGAGTAATCTGATTTAATAAAGAGAGATGTCATATTCTAACCCACTTAATCCGGACCACAGTTGCTGGGTGTGCTAGACTTACTCAGCTAGCATAGGGTGCAAGGCAGGACTTATGCACACACACCCTCACCCTCTAAACACACACTAGGGACAATTTAGCATTACCATTTCACTTAACCTGCATGTCTTTGGGCAGTGCAAGGGGACCAGATCACCAGGAGAAAACCAACGAGGAAAACATGCAAATTCCATACAGAGAGGACCAGGGACGCAGACCCTGATCTCTTTACTGTGAGGCAGCAGCGGCACCATGGCGCCTTAAAGAGATATGAATCCTGATGTATGTTTTATTAGATTTTTGCTCCAAATTATTTGGTGCCAATAAATAGATCAAGAAGGCTTGGGACAATTGTATGCTAAGTCTTACATAAGTAAAACAAGCTCAATGGAATAGCATTTAAAACTAAAATAAATTCTGGAAAAGTTACATAGCAAGCATATTTTGATATAAACTTTGGTAATGTATAATACTGCCATAAAAGTAAAATAAATGTCTCTATTATAAAAGGAAATCCTGGGGTGAGACTTTCTCGGAGATAATTTTAACTCCCGCGAGAGACAATTTCAGGTCCCGCGAGACGATACTTTTTGCCAAGAGATTTTGACAAGTCCCACCTTCCTCTGAAACATTTATAACCACGGCCACGGACCAATCACTTCTCATTCATGTGAGTGCTATTGTCAGATACAGTTCCTGCACTCTCAGATCTAAGTGGGGTTGGAAATAAAAGACAAAGAGTAGAAGACAAAGTAGAACATTGTAAAGAGGTTCAAAAATGTTGGTGCGATACACATGCAGAGCAGGTTAGAGATTATTAAAGTACTAAAATTTGAAAGTCTCAAAAAACTGACAGTAAAGATCACATTAGCACTAACAAATGGAAATTATTACTCGGTGAAATAACGGAACAGAGAAAAGAGATTGAATATATGGACATAGGTGATATGACAGAAATATGTAAATATTGTTTAAAGTCAAACTCTAAGTTGGAGACCTGTAGATCATGTAATTTGTTTTGCCATCAGGGAAAAGTAGTGTTCCTTCCCAATGAAGAGGCGTATTCATGAGAATTAAACAATTTGTTGTTTGGTGAAAGTGAAATCCACATATGCGAGCGGCAGAGACGTGAAGTGGCTGGCGCATTGCGCAGGCCGGGGGTTGGCGAGTGAAGTGAGCAGTGGGCGAAGCAGCCTAGTCAATGTTAAAAGTAACATTGTTATTAACCCAAGCATCTGAAAAAGAAGGCTTGTTTTTATAGAAAATACGTGTATTACTCCAAATAATTAAGTTGTAAAATTGTGGTATGTGGCAAAACCCAGTTTTACTGCCATTACTGCTCCAGCATAACAATCTGACAAAAGACCTTACATTCAAAGTCACACTGATATCTCTTTGTGGTTACAGATAAGCTGCTTTCTGATTTCCTTTCTGTCTGTAGCCATCATTCCAATTCTTCAAACTCTGCTTCTGTTGGAACTTTTCAAAGCTTTCTATCACCTCACACCAGTGTCAGCTGCTTGGTCTTGGCACTAAAGCGGCTAACATTACTTCTTGCTCCTCGCTGGGAATGTGTTGAGCTTCTTTCATTTGACAATTGCTCATCTTCTACCTTTTTAATCTAATTCATCTGGATCTGTCTACCTCTCGGATTAAAGGAGCATCCTTAGAAAACATTAAGAATTCGTCTACCTCAATTTCAAAAATAAGAACAGTATTATTTGATGCCTGTTGACATCACAGTTGCAGCACAATTAGGTTCATTTGGCGGTGTTCCCTAATTATTGTCCTCCTCTTTATTTATGCATTTGTTACATTTATCTCTGCTGCTAGCCTCGGTTATGGCTTTGTGGAAGGGTACTGGGGGCCATTTGGGGCATACATATTTATTTATTCTTTTCCAACTGAATTTTTTATGTGTATGTTAAATTCCTTAAATCAGCAAAAAATTGATCATATAAGGTCACACTGAAGAAGAAAATTAAAACCAACATATTTCATAAACATGGTGGCGCAGTGGGTAGTGCTGCTGCCTCACAGTTGGGAGACCTGGGGACCTGGGTTCACTTCCCGGGTCCTCCCTGCGTGGAGTTTGCATGTTCTCCCCGTGTCTGCGTGGGTTTCCTCTGGGTACTCCAGTTTCCTCCCACAGTCCAAAGACATGCAGGTTAGGTGGATTGGCGATTCTAAATTGGCCCTAGTGTGTGCTTGGTATGTGGGTGGATGGATGGATGCAATGCAATGGATACAATGAGGCTATTAGAAATAAACTTGATGCATTAGGATTAAAAGTCAAATCGGAGGTAAAAAGCTTAGGGGTAACCGTTGATTGTAATCTGAATTTTAAATCGCATATTAATCAGATCACTAGGACAGCATTTTTTCACCTAAGAAACATAGCAAAAGTTAGACCTCTTATATCATCGAAAGATGCAGAGAAATTAGTTCATGCATTTGTTTTCAGTTGGCTAGATTACTGTAACGCACTCCTCTCAGGTCTACCCAAAAAAGACATCAATCGTTTGCAACTAGTGCAGAATGCAGCTGCTAGAATCCTTACCAGGAAAAGAAAATCCGAACACATTTCTCCAGTTTTGATGTCACTACAATGGTTACCTGTGTCATTCAGGATTGACTTTAAAATTCTGCTTATGGTTTATAAAGCTTTAAATAATCTCGCCCCGGCTTATATATCGGAATGTCTAACACCTTATATTCCAAATCGTAACCTTGGATCCTCAACTGAGTGTCTCCTTAGAATTCCAAGAGCAAAACTTAAAAGAAGTGGTGAGGCGGCCTTCTGCTGTTATGCACCTAAAATCTGGAATAGCCTGCCAGTAGGAATTCGCCAGGCTAATACAGTGGAGCACTTTAAAAAAACTACTGAAAACACATTACTTTAACATGGCCTTCTCATAACTTCACTGTAATTTAATCCTGATACTCTGTATATCTAATTCATTATAATAACTATTCATTCAAAATCTGTACTAACCCCTACTCTCTCTTCTGTTTCCTTTTCCGGTGTCCTATTGGTGGTGGCGTGCGCCACCACCATCTACCCAAAGCACCATGATGTTCCAACAATGATGGATGGATTAAAAGCCAGAAGTCTGTTTGACCATCAGCATCAAGTGACTCCGTGAAAAACCCGAACTACAAAGAGGACTATTTCATTTATGTTAGGTAGAATGCCCATAGTGGACTGAGCGGTCTCGTGGCCTGGAACCCCTGCAGATTTTATTTTTTTCTCCAGCCTTCTGGAGTTTTTTTTTTGTTTTTTCTGTCCACCCTGGCCATCGGACCTTACTCCTTTCTATGTTAATTAATGTTGTCTTATTTTAATTTCTTATTTTGTCTTTTATTTTTCTTCATTATGTAAAGCACTTTGAGCTACTTTTTGTATGAAAATGTGCTATATAAATAAATGTTGTTGTTGTTGTTGGGTGTGTTTGTGTGTGTCCTGCGGTGGGTTGGCACCCTGCCTGGGATTGGTTCCTGCCTTGTGCCCTGTGTTGGCTGGGATTGGCTCCAGCAGACCCCCCCGTGACCCTGTGTTTGGATTCAGCGGGTTGGAAAATGGATGGATGGATATTTCATAAAGATTAGAGTTTAAATTGATCCATATGCAACAAAATCTTTTTGAGCCACATAATTCCAAATGCACTCACTAAACTACTAAAACTTACGGCTTAAATTTGACAAAATGTTTCTGTTTTTAAGTACTAAGTTAACAAACGTTAAAAAGATTAGCAGCACAAACATATTGTTTTTTATTTACTGCGATACAGCACATTCCTTGTGGATTACTTGATAATAAAAATATGTCTGCATGGCTTATTTGAACTGGCTTCTAATTTGATTTTTTTATCTTTTGGATGTTGGGTTAGTTTGAACAATCTTGTAAACCTTTTTGTTTGCATCAGATATGGTGAATGGAGTAACGTTAATAAACTGATCTTTTCCTGAGAAAATTTGAAAGATCAACTGTCACACTCTCTCCTTTTCTTTTCTTGCCTTTCTTGTCTAGAACCAGGAATTTGGATTCAACCTTTCAATTTAAACAAAATTTAAACAAAACAACTGACATGGTTATCAAGTCTGTGGATTTTCCTGCTCTACAACTGAAGTGTGTGAGGACCGGGCTGAACCAAGGTGGCTAAAGGGGGGGCGGGGGGGGGGGGGGGGGGGGGGGGGGGTCTGGGGTTTATACAATGTTGCTTAAATTGCTACATTTGGCAAAAAATAATTTTTAAATTGTCAATAAATTTTTCTTTAAAATGCATTTTTGATAACTGGCATGTAAAACCTGATAAAATTATGTTCTATTATTTCTGTCTGTCACAAGCCCTTGGTATCGTTCTAAACTCCGTTCCTGTTATGGGCTCAAACCCCCGACGATGTCAGTGATGCGACACTCCAGTGTTGTGTACAATTCAGATGTTTGTGGGTATTTTCCAAACTTTCAGCATGTAATATTCTGTACTTCTTTCTGGTTAACAGAATTCTTGACTTGTTCTTTATGACTTTGACTCCATCTTTGGGTTTGGTTATATTGTTGTTCGGTTTTGACTCCTGCCTGTCCACTGACTAAGATTTTATCTCCCAGTCCTGTTAACTCTATTGCGTTCATGGCCTGCCCACTCCTTCTTTTGCCAAACAGCATACATACAGTATATTGTTCTGTTCATTTTTTCTTGTTGGTAGTGTTATATCACTGTCACTGTCTGAGGAGCCATGCAAGTAAGGGGTTTTCATTGCATTGTGTACATATAAACATGAATTCAAAGATCTACAGTGGATGATACAATCAAGCTCCTTTGTATAATTTTCTTTTTTGATAAAGTATCTTTATAACCAGGATGACCCTGTATATGGTGCTATCTGCCAAGTACAGAAGTTGCCAATGGCTGATAGCTGAGAACACCCCACTTTGGCATTTCCTTATTTGCCTGAATGGCAGGTGTTTGTACCCATTCTTGAGCTATCTGTACAAAGATTGGCTGGATTCCAGCAAGGATGATGGGAAAATGTACAGGCACTCTTTAAAAGTGATGAGTGAACCTCGCAGAAATCACTTCACTGTGAGTTTGCCGAAACTTTATATATATAAATCATTGCGCTCACAGAATTTCATCCTTTAGGTCATACATAATAAAAATAATAATAATTAATTACATTTATATAGCGCTTTTCTCAGTACATTGGCTGTTTTGTGACGCAGCAGCATGAGACTGGCTCATTCCGATGTCTGAAGTCACAATTCCAGGTGCAGCTCAAATATGTTTTCCATTTCTTATGCATTTGTGCAGATACTTTGCACTATTTTTTTTCCATCAAGAAGATAAAAATGCCTTGTAAATAGTGAAAGTCTTGTGTTAGTATTATTATTGTGTTTTCTGACTGGGGGGTCAGTAGGGAGAGGTCTCTTTTAAGGCCGCAGTGTGTCGGTTAATGATTCATGTGTATGTGAAATTATCCAACAATGAACGACAGACTGTGCAAGGATTCGGTGTTATGTACTGTATTTAGTGGCAGTACTCATAATATTCTTATTATGGCCAGCTAATGTACCCCTCAAATGAAAACAGTGCAAGTTTTGTTAATTTTTTTTTTTTTAAAGCCTATGTGGCGGAAGGCTGAAGTACCGATCGGGTCGTGATATCACGCAAGTGTGAAGCAGATTGGGAAGTGACATCAAGTTTGAGGTGAAGTACGCTTACAGTGCATGAAAACTCCGTACATTACTGTTACAGTTCTGTGGTGTCACATTAGCCTTGCAAAGTGTTATGGGGTGCCGAAAAATAATGTTTGTCTTAACAAGCTGCACAACGAATTTCCAGGAAAATATTCAGTGAACAACGGCAGTGGTGAATTTCGGTGATCAACACTAATCATTAGGGATGGGCCCTTAGGATGTGCTTCGAAAAAATTGTGTCTGCTCAGAAGTACAGTAATAAAAGAGCCACAAAGCACTTATATAGACTAACACTGGGCCTTTTGAGGAAGAATTTATACAAACAGGACTAAAAATAGGACAGGACTACTTGAGGGAAAGAACTTTAGATAGCCATGAAAATTTTCATTGTGGAAATGTGTGGTGTTTTAAGGTTCAAACACTGGCACAACCTGAGTTTAGTAAAGCCCAAAGAGAATACGTGCTGTTGTGGATTCGGGGTTCTTAACTCCTCTCCCATTACCTCCCAGTTATGGCAGGAACCGGAGTCCTATCTATGGGAGGAAAAAAAAATTAGGCCAAAAAGGAGGGTAAAGGACTTTTGAAACTTGTGCGATGTCTCCGTAGTACCACTGACTGTCCGTCCACTGCTAGTGCAGCGCCTTCACCATTTAGTCGTTGGGTCATAATGAAATGTTAACGATGGAAATGCCGTTGATGAGCCACGTCTGAGAAGGAATTTCAAAAGTGACTTTATTCTTGTATGAGGAAGGCACTAAACCTGGAGGAGTACTGTAATAGCTGTTAATTATTAAGTGAACAGAGCACTTTCTGTAGTCAAATACTTGGGAAAAACTGTGATGAGTTGAAACTACGAGGGGCAGCTGTTAAAAGCAGCATTAGGCTTGCTCCAGTACACTAAAATCCTTTTTTAAATTATCTTCCTGTATAAAAAGCTTTAACTATAAGGCTCAGAATTGACTTTTGTGCGGGAAGGCGGCTTGAATTTTCTTGTGCTGCTCACATTGGCTGCTGGTGTGCACAATTTGGAGGGCACTCCCGAACATTTCTGAGAATTTCTTTAAGAGCGCCTGCTTTATTTAGCACTTTAATGGACTTCGTTTTCTTTGTCTGAAGGTTCTCAAGTTTTGACAAGACATCTGTGAAGACAGCAACTCTTGACTAATGAAATCAAGGTATAGTGAGAGTGATGTGAACAATGCCAGCATGACAAGGCAGGCTGACGTACTCTCATTGTTTTTTAAGACATACATACTCATACATTACAGAATGAAAATCCGTGGCTAAAAGCTCTATTAACAATGCAGGCAAGCAATTAATGAACTTGTTTCTTTTTTCGACTGCTAAAAAGCAAAGTAGTCCGCTATAATGCTGAAATGTTAAACACATCAAAAGACTGATGGCTTATTAAAAGGTTGGCTCCCTTTTCATATTCTCATCCATGTGCCAACATAAAACAACTCCTAATGCATTGTGAATGTTACTTAATTTCATGTTCAGGCAATTTAGCACTTTAAATGCTTAGCAGGACTGAAGGAAAGAAAGTGGAATTTACTATAGGCCCTTCAGAATTAATGATAAATATAGGAAATGGCTAATTCTGATTCCCTATTCCTATGTGTCATCAATTGTCTCCAGAGATTGTGTCCATCTGTATTCTGTAGACATTGTTTCCCATAAGCTCATTTGTCTTATGTTTGAGCCTTACATTTTGGTTCTGGTTGCCGGGCTCGTTTAAAGTTTTTTTTCCACACCTTTGCTTTTCTGCTTGATTATTCCTTTTCCTTTTGTCTTATTGTCCTTGCCATAAAATTCTGTCCGTTTGACTCTCGTGATTCTGTTTGACTCTCGGGCCATAATGCACAATGTACAGTATATGTACACTTGATAGGGTCTTCGACCAACCAGACTAGAAACCTCGGTGTGGGATTTCCTTGTTGACGATGACATTGCCGAGATCTCGTACGAAAGTTTAATTTCATTTAATGCCTGTTTTGGTGGAAATACTTAAAAACAAAATGGTGGATCCAGTGAGCTACGCTAGCAACGGTGTTCCCTTCCACCACCAATCATCCTGAGGTTGTTGGAATCCCACATTACCAATCCAGTCTCTTTTAACCACAATTAATCCCTATTGTTTAAATGTAAACAGCCTTGTTCAGAGTCAGAATTTCTGATGTTTTTATAAACATTTGAGGTTTCTGGCAACACAAAGATTATATTATTCCAAATTATTAAAAACGATGCATAATTTTATGCACATTCAATAGCCTATTGTGACTCTTCAGTTTATATTTTATTGAAGGCTGCCTACAGGGGAATAAAGAGGCCCATTTTCTTACATGCATGATGTACACAAAATAAAGAAAAATGTTGACTTCTTCAGTTTCAGATTCGTACGACTGGTAATGGAAGACTAATGTTAAGGGTTCTCCTTATAAGGGAGGCTGTGCCAGATGTTGGTGTAATGTCTCTGGGCAATGTCAAGCATCATCAGATTTGGCAAAAATGTATAAATTAGCTAAAGAAAACAGTAGAGTGTCACTGTGTGTGTAACTGCATGGTCTTCATACAGTACAGCTGCTGTTGCTGCGCCACTTACGTAAAGAGGCCGAGATCCTTGGAGATAGCCGTGCAGCCCACGTATTCTGGTAAGCTTGTTTTGAGCGTAGGAAAAGGCGAGCAACTCATCAGCTTCAGGCAAGGATCCTGGTATTGATTTCTTTCCCGTTACACTGTGGTTTAGCATGTGTGCTGCTAATTTCCTGAACTGTCTGTCTAAAACTTTTTTGCATTTTGACTAGAAAAATAACAAAACATTGTAACTTCTCCAAAGGAAATATCAAGTAATCATTTTGCATCTACTATGGCACTTTCCGGGTTGTAATGCATCACAAAGTTCTTTATTTTGCTTGTTTGTCCTTTGTCTTCCGGTGTTCTTTATAAAGATCCTTATAATGGTGTAGACTTTAAAGATGCTGTATAGAATAATTGATTGATTGATCTATTAGTTTATAGTATACTACGATAGCAAGCCTTGTGATGACGCATAAAGTCTCATAATTCACCACCTCTTCCCACTTATTTCAGACACTTTGTTCAAACCAATGGATCATCTCATCATTTCAACCGTTTTTCCTGGTGAGGGTCACGGTGGCAGCAGGTTAAGCTGAGCAGCTCAGCAACTTGCAAGGTGGAATGCTCTTGTCTTGTCTTTACTGTATGTCTGTTACAGTTCATCTGTTTAGTCAAAATGTAATGCAGAAATAAGCTGTGTTAGACTGTCTGTAAGGTTTACGACTAGAAATCACAAGGTGATTGACTCTAATCCCACTTGTGGCCCACTAAATTTCAACACTATCTGCCAGGCATACTGTACGTGTGCAGAATCAGTGTATGGAGACACTTCCAAATGGTGACTAAACACCTTTCTTTCTGGCACACATTCTACTGGCTATCAAACACCATTTATTTTGTGAAAATTTTTATAAAGCAAAGCTGAAAATTTTAGCTGTGAATCACTGGCTGATCACTACAAATAAGCAGTCCTGTTACCAATCGATATCATCAGCTGAAGGGAACACCAAACTATGGAGTATCTGCAGCGTTTCTGTTAAGGTTCATAACTTCTATCTTATAATTTCCCAGCCCTCCCTCCATTACACACATGCAACACCAAAATAGCAAAATGTGCATAAACAGTCCTGTAGATAAACAAGAACCTGACCAGAACTTAACTGGGCAGTCTGAGGACCAGGCCTCCACACAGGAGAGAGTTATTTATTGGAGAGGCACTTTATGATATTTTGGGACATTTTATGTTTATTTTTGAGGCCAGTGGAGCTGGAATTGAGCCTGTGGGTTTGGGCCTTTTTCAGGCAGGCAAAGTAGGCCTGGTCTGGCTCTTAAAAGGAAAGGGATGTGAGGCTTAAGTTCCTGACTCCATTTCAGAACACCTTCCTGACGTGACAACTGTTGCTGCAATCGGGCTAAATAAGACCTGATGAATTAGCCGAGTGCTGAGGCCTTGGCTCCTGCTCATGTTGTTCAGCTCCCCGTTCTTGGATTCCCTTTTGTCTTTTTTTAAGTTCTCATGTTGATCTTCTTTTGTTAATAAATGTTATTATAAAGGTTATAGTTTTGTGTTCTTCTTGTGCCAGGGGTTTTATGGTTCATCTCTCCCTTTTGAAGGCTTGGCTGTTTTTAGGGATTCTCCAATTAGGTTATTTAAGGAAAAATGCCAATTTCATGTTACTTGATTGGTTGATTCCAATGCCGATTAAGATTTTTTTTCTTTTATTCTTTTAAAAAACTTTTCGCATTAACCTCTTGCATAACCAGACACATAGAAGCCTTATGTCTATACAGTATTTAAAGTGTATTTTTATAATTAAGCTATGTACCACTGATGTTAACTGTTCATTTTTCATGAACAAAATGAAATTCTGTAGGCTTATTGCTCAGTCACCATAAAAATACTAAAATAAATAAAATGCTCCGTGACCCTGTAGTTAGGATATAGCGGGTTGGATAATGGATGGATGGATAAATAAAATGCCCTTAAAATACAGACTAATAATAAAATATGTACAAAAATATTATATATACTCTATTTACACATGCATACAATCAATTAGTTGATATTAACCATTAAACACCGCTTAAAGTGCAAATATTACCTGCACTTATAGGGTTTAATAATTTTTCATCATTGATTGTTTTTTTTTATTTACTATATTTATAAAGGTGTGTTTTTTCTTCCTCCAGTGTATCAGCTAAACATTGTTAGTTTTTGAGGTGTAATTATAAATCTACATTACCAATTTTAATAATGCAGCACTTGTTTCTTACCAAAACATATATTGTATGACACACAGCAACAAATAATAAATACAGCGTAAATCTTTAAAAATGCCTCAAATGTATCAAATGTTCATAAACTGTTTATCAAGACGACATAAGACTAACACACTTAACAGGTTTATAATGAAAAGACATTTTGCAGTTAAGCTAACAAGACTATTGTTAACTAAACAGCAGTTTCAAATCATCTTTATCTTTTTTGTTTTCCAATTGAAAAGTCTGCTGTTTGGTTATCTGCACGTGATGACTTCTCTGATTCCTTTTTCTCAGTTTATTACTCCGTGTTATTTCTTTAACGTGAAGACTAATATTTTGTTTGCCTTTCGCTCTTTTGTAAAACAGGCCTTGACCTGCTTTGTTTACACGCCATAAATAAATAGCTGCACCTGGCTCAGTAACCGTAATACTTTGTGTAAATAAGCACTGAAACTAAATAGCCATAAAGCCTGAAAAGATTGTGTTTTGTGTTTGGCCAATTTACCGATCACTGATCTTTTTTTAGTTTAGTGGCGATCGATCGGAGAATCACTAGCTCTTGAATTTCCAAACCTCTTTTAGAGTCAGGTCTACTTTGATTTTTAATAATTATAATTTTTCATGATTTTTTACATTTATATAGCACTTTTCTCACTACTCAAAGCACTTTATACTTTGTGAGTGGAGAGCCACTTCAAAAACCACTAATGTGCAGCATCCACCTTGATGATGCGACAGCAGCCATTATTGCGTCACTATACTCATCACACCTTAGTTATTAGGTAGATAAGTGGTGAGAATGAGTGCCAATTAGAGATGAGTGATTATTAGGGGTCAGAATGACTAGGCCATGGTGGGCAATTTAGCTTGGACATCGGGATGTGTCCTGCACTTTATAAAGGATGCCCAGGGATCTTTTATGACCACAGAGAGTCAGGACCTCAGTTTTATGTCTCATCTGAAGGACAGCGCCATTTTTACAGTGCAGTGTTCCCACAATGTAAGCACCCCCTGCTTATCTCACCAACACCACTTCCAGCAGCAACCCAAGCTTTTCCTTGATGGTCTCCCAACCAAGTACTGGCAGATGACCTCTTCTGAAGTGCAAGTGGTATGGTTGCTGGATTAAAAAGCGACATTTAGTTTGAAGGCCTTGTTTTGAAGTTGAAGCCTGCATTTGAGCTTTGTGGGCTATTTGCCTCAACACTAGGGAACACTAAACAATTCTAACATATCAAACAGAACATAATTCTGGATTATATTTACAGAAACCCATCACTAATGTCCATAATAAGAGAATATGCTAACTGAAACCCCACCTCTAACACTGATTTTTTTGTTCTTCCTGTTTATCTACTATACAGAGATACAGGAAGATATTCAGAGAAGGGGAGTGCTGCCAAGATAAAAACAATAGGTAATGGCTTTAAGTGTTTAAATTAATACCTCATGTTTTGAAAAATACCTCTAAATTACTTATTTAGCACCAGCACACACACACACACACGCACGCACACACACAAGTCTAATAGTCACTAATTCATGAAAGAGAGAAATGAGTAAAACGCACCGCTAAACTACAAGATCATGTAATTAGAGAAATAGCTTTGATCGGCCTTTTCTGGTAAGAGTTATATGGCCCAAACAGAACAGTCAGTCCACCTGAACTTCAGCAAATGTCTTCAGCTCCTCCTGAGTAAATGGTAGACTGTCCCCCTCTAATGTGTCCTTTGCTTTCTCATAAAGGGCCATGTTTGGTACACCACCCTGTAGCCACCTGCAGGGTATCCAAACTACAATCTTGTTACTGTTTGCTAGCTTCCTTATTCTTTTAGTTACCATCTAGCATTTGCAAAATCAAAAGCTTTGTAAGAGGAATATTAGTTCCATCTTTTTAGTGGCAGCGAGGCACGATATCCACAAAGCTGCTGCTGCTGCACCCATCCTTTACTCAAATGCTTGATCAGCTCTACCCTGGGTGAACAAGACCCCAGGTTCCTCCACTTGAGACCCCTTTTGTGCTGTTATCTGGGAGATGACCTTCACCTCAGGTTTGGAGGTGCTAATTCTAACCTCAACCCCAGTTACACTCAGCTATGAGGTTCACCAGGATGTGCTGGATATCACAGCTCAAGTATGTTATGAGAAAACTCATGTTATTCTTTAAATGAATTACCTAAAATTCACGTTCCTCTCCTCAAATATCTATTTTTAACCAATTCCAACTGTCAGTAACACTACCTATTGAATGATTGTTTTAATCATCTATATAAACTTAAAAGTTGTAAGATATGGGTATTGCACCTTTTAGTGGTATCGTCAGCATGTCTGTGCCACCATACCACCAGAATTTTGTTGAGCTTGTAAATCTGATTAGTTTAGCCAAAAATACAGTCAGCATTAAATTTCAGACATTTACATTTAAAATTACATTAAGTCAAACTCAGCACGTCTCTCCCCATTATTAGGCAGATCCTCCTGTTTATCGAGACATCAAGTGAGTTTAACCAGATGCCAGTTTTCTGTGGATCAACACTTATAAAGTGCCGTAA
Source organism: Erpetoichthys calabaricus (assembly GCF_900747795.2). Classification (NCBI taxonomy): domain Eukaryota; kingdom Metazoa; phylum Chordata; class Cladistia; order Polypteriformes; family Polypteridae; genus Erpetoichthys; species Erpetoichthys calabaricus. Next base: position 294,343,493 of record NC_041395.2, read on the forward strand.
GTTAATTTAGAGTTGTACTTATCTCCTCATGGCTTATCATGAGTTGAGACTGTTGCGTATCAGACACTGATACTTTGAATTGCATTTCTGTGTGTTATGCTAAATGCTTGTGACAGTTGTTACATAAAATCAAGATTGATAGATGTGACAAGAGCTTCCCATGCCACGCTCCCTTAGATTCAGATGCCAGATACTGAGCTGGCACAGTTTACCCTCGGTGTAGCTTCTGAACTCCAAGTCCTGAGGAAGCAATTAACGTCATATTTGAACTGAGCGGACATAAAGGCACATTACATGGCCAGCATATAGAAACCACAAAGCTTTTACTATATATGGGCCGAGCAGATCTTTACCAATTACAGACCAATTAATGAATCTCATGCTCTTGTGTACTCGGCTGATGATTATCAGACTTTTGACAGGAATTTGTGCACAGAAAACATTGGCAGGCTTCATTACACCCCTTCATTTCCAGGAAAACCAGAGGACAAAAAAAAAAGAAAAACAAGATTAGAATAGATTTTGTGAGCAGAAGAATAATAATGTTTGAAGTTGTGGCTAACTGTTTTTAATAACTAGAAAAATAATGAAAAGTGCCAGTAGCAGTGCTAAAGGTTTCTATGGTTCTTAACCAGAGAGCAAGCAGACAAAGGTCTAGAAGCAGAAATGAGCCACCAGGGGAAGCATTGTGTGGGCCGAGTCTGCTGGAGGTCTAGGATAACCGAAAAGAAATGTGTGAGGGTCTCTAAAATGATGAAACCTTACTTCTGTCCTTCTACCCTGAGGAGGCATCGAAAAGGTACCTGGCAACGAACTACCAGGATAGCAACAGATGCAAAGTATTCAGAAGGGATGAAGATGCAGAAGAAGAAAATATGCTGAAAGGACAGCTAGCGATGGCTTACAGCCTTTTGTAAAGTAAGCTGCATGGAGCCAGAAGGCCGGTGTCCAGTGTATGGATGTGAGTTGAACCCGCAGACTGTCAGGAGGCTGCTGGTGTTTTTAGTGGTCCGGTGCTACTCAGATTCACACCGTCGATGGGACGGTGATTTATTTATTTTTTCAGTGGGGATTCCAGGAACACACCCAGCCAAGGCCCGACCCGCACACAGTCACAGACAGAGACACGAAACAAACAAATGAATAAATAATATATTAAATGGTAAATCAAAGACAAACAACAAAAATAAGACAACCCTCCCTTTCCCCTTTGGTGATACAATTTTAACACAACAATACGCCACAACAATAAACACTCACGACAATGTCCTAATACAGTTTGAATGCGGCAGAAACGGATGAAATGGTATGGAGTAGAGATGACAATCCTGGAAACAGCTTCCGTAACAAATGAATTAAAGAGTCCGACCGGTAGTCCTGAGCAGTGAGGGGTGAGATTTGCTGGAGCACTGCCTCTGAAGATGACTAATCCACCACTATTCACACGACAGGCAGGTACGACACAGTCCGTTCATCTAGGGTCCAAATGACTTTACAGTGGTTACATGGGACGGGACACGCAGGATACACAGAGCACAGATCCCCCTCTTGCTGCTTCGCTGGCCCACTTTTCAAGTTTCCTGCTGGCCCTTCTTGTCCCCAGCAGCCCCTGATCCCATTTCAGATATCCAATGATGGCAATCCCCTTTTGGTGGCTGCTGGGAAATGGAGTCCTTCCAGCGGTAGCACAGCTACATGTTCATTCTAAGTAAATTCTTTTTAAACATGCAGCCCACTGTAAGCAGTGTTGTGCACTATAAACCTTATGTGTAGAGATTAAGCACCTTATTTTATTGCGTTTACTTGGTAGCATCATTTGCTGCCAAGATAGGCTATGCACCCCCTGTATTGGCACCTGAGAATGTTTTTTAGAAATATTAGAATTTGTTTGAAGAGAACAGGCCATTCAGCTCAACAAAGCTTTCCAGTCCTATCCACCTACATTTTAGAGCATAACACCAAGTCAACATTTGAAGGTCTCAAAGTCCTACTCTCTATCACACTACCTGGTCATTTATTCCATGTGCTTATGCTTCTCTGTGTGAAGTACGACATCCTGTGATGTCCGGGATGCCTGCATTTCCTTAAACCTGAGATAGTCTGGAGCAGGATAGGCTTGTGCAATGACGACACACAAACAACAAGATGGATACAAAAAAGGGCATTGTGACCAAACAAATAAGTGCAGTGCAGTTTTGGCTCTTTAATAAATAAATACATTTATAAATAGTTACATAAATACAAGTGAGAGTGAAGGATAAAATGAGTTCCAGTAATATGTTAGAAGAAAACTGAGTCTAGTTTGGGTTCCCCTTCATTTCCTCACCAAGCCCAGCATGTCTTTCTCTTCCGTCTCCCCTGCTCACAATGTCTTCTCAGCTGGTTCGAGATGCTGGCAAATGTGATCTCCTCTCCGGTTCTAACCTCAGCCATCTCAGTCAGGTACCTATGGGATTCATCCTGCCACCTATCCTTAGTCCAGCAGAAGTCCTGGAGCACCTGATTGCTCCTACTCCTCCATATTGTTCAGGGGGAGCGACCTGCCCCTTGAGTGCCATTCCCCTCTCTCGATGTTGAACCCATCACCCTTTATTAGAATACACTGGTGCCTTACCCTGGGCAGTGCATCTGTTTTTGAACTGCAGTGCAGATGTTATCGGGGGACAAAGCTCGTTGACTGTTTCATTGCTTATCAGAGTGCCAGCACCTGCTGCTTCCTGGGGGTCTCCAATGCCTTAAACCCCTTGATCGTGTATCATTTCCTCATGGTGTTTGATGTTTTGTAGGATGCCTCAACCCCCAGATCGTCAATCAATTGTTTAAGCTTTACAGGGTGCACATTTACAAGATTATTGAGATTTATAAAGGTAAATTATAACGATAGATTTACATTTTATGTACAGAGTTAAAATCTTATTTTTTAGTTCAATTTGTTCATTGTCAGTATTGTATGTGGTTCAATTTGCAGTTCAAAAATTTCATCCATCCATCCATTTTCCAACCCGCTGAATCCGAACACAGGGTCACGGGGGTCTGCTGGAGCCAATCCCAGCCAACACAGGGCACAAGGCAGGGAACCAATCCTGGGCAGGGTGCCAACCCACCACAGGACACACACAAACACACCCACACTAGGGCCAATTTAGAATCGCCAATCCACCTAACCTGCATGTCTTTGGAATGTGGGAGGAAACCAGAGCGCCCGGAGGAAACCCACGCAGACACGGGGAGAACATGCAAACTCCACGCAGGGAGGACCCGGGAATCGAACCTAGGTCCCCAGATCGCCCAACTGCGAGGCAGCAGCGCTACCCACTGAGCCACCGTGCCGCCCAGTTCAAAAATTTGAAATTTGTAAATATAAGTCAAATACTTTTTAGAGGTACGAGGCATAGAAAAGGTCGGGAAGCACTGATCTACAGACTATCTGTTCCAGGGTCTCAGCAGTCAGTACCATCAAACCAAAGACAGGAACCCACCCTGGAGCTGGGACTAACAAAACACTTACTAGCTAATTGTAATAATTCACTTTACTTTCTAATACTAACTATTAATAAGTGAATCTCATCCTGTCTTTCTACAAGATTTTAGGTAATGGGAGTGTGGAAACCAGAGTTAGGAGTAATAATAATACTACATTTTATTTATATAGCACCTTCCCTATACTCAAAGCGCAGGTATGGTGACTTGGTGCTTTCTGTTAAGTAATACAAGCTTCTTTATCATGGCACAGGACAGTGGTAACATGTTGCTTGCTGTTTGTGTATCCAAGTAAGGATTTCACTGCACTGTGTACACTTGACAAAACTACTACTACCATTGCAATTACTTGTACTCATTAATTACAATTGACATATTGCATGTTGATTAAGAATTTCGCTGTACATGTGACAGCAATGACTCTGTAAACCCACCATATTACTGCCAGAAGGGGTCCTACTCCACTGTGCCCTTGAGCACCTGAAAATTGCTCTAGGGGGCGCTGTACAATGGCTGACCCTGCACTCTGACCAACTACTTAAAAGTCTTAGTTCTAGTAGTGAAACATAAACACTAACTATGGTGGCTGGATCCATTTATTAATCATTATCAATTACATTTAATCATTACTTACAACCTATAAATTGCTCTAATGATCTCATAATATTTATTTAAATTACTAAGTATTCTTACTAAAGTGACTTTGGGTTTCTGAAAGGCGCCTATAAATGCAACTTATTATTATTATTCTTACTAGTTAGTTCTACTTTCCCTGACTAATTCTCCTACTGTAATTCTCACAAAATATTTACAATACATCCTACCCATCTATGGATACTGGTTACATATATCCACAACTTATAATTATTTCTATTAATCATGTTGACTCACTAAATAGTGTTTGTAATTAATGCTTATTGCTGACTGTTATTTGTAGTAAATACCCTTCCTCACTAATTTCACTTTCTAGTCTCTTTTATGAGATACTATTTATCAAGGGACTATGCTGAAAAATACGCTATCCCTGACCACCTCAAAGAAAGGTACTCAGGTTCAGGCCAGCAGTGGCTGCAAGTTTGTTTGTTTGTTATTTATTTATTTTATTTTATTTTATTTTATTTTCCAACTCAATTACTTATTTCGAAGCCAATCCTCAGCACCACCAGATCTTATTTAATTTTATGGCTTCTTAGTGTTTTCTTCCTGCCACATCAGGTTGTTCAGATATTGTACGTTTTCCTTTCCAAGGACTTCATCCAAATAATTTGTAGTCCAGAACTGATTATTAATACTTAGTCATTCACTTTTTTCTCTTCCATTCCTTTCTAAATATTTTATTAAAATAGATCTTTAATGTTGAGCACACTTAAGTGCAAACTCAACCAAGTTAGACACTGTACTACCTGCTGGATCCTTTTTGTTTGTACTGTATGTCACGGTTATATGGAAGCAGCTGGAAAGTTAAAGAAATCATTAAGGACTGGGAGTCTTAACAGGCGAGTTAAACTGATAGCACGTTACGCGACTTCTAGTTGGAGGGGATGTCAAATTTGACAACTGCAGGTGCTGATCTCGTCCCAAAGCATGGCAGATTATATGACTAGAAATCACAGGATAACAAATTAGATGACTCTGTGACGACTTTTCAGTACAATTATTACATTTTCAAAGTATTGTGTGGTTTCCCTTTTATCTGACGGTCTGACAAAGCCGGTGCTTTGCTTGTATGGTGAGTTCAGCTGGAATATCTGGCTTTATTTAAAAAATTTTTTTTTCATTTTGTCATGGTATGTAAAACATGAGACATCAGACAGACAAGACTCGCTTCTGTTTGCAAGTCCAAAACCCCATGTTCCTTATTCCTTGTAGCTGCGTTTTATTTATATATATATATATATATATATATATATTCATGGCATTCGTAGTCTGAATCACAATCTGATTGTATGGGTGGTTACCTACCAGGTAACGCTTGTGGTTGGTCAGCATGTCGGCTAACATCCGCCACGGTGCCCTCTTTCAGTTGCGAGAAGCAGATCATAGAATGGTTGAAATAGTTTTTTACTGTCAAATAATGCATAGAGTACACGACACATGTTTTGCCCTAATTCTGGGCTCATCAGGCGTACACGCTCACTGTACCCCCCTCTCGGGAATCGAACCTCGTGCCGTCAGATTGTGATTCAGACTACGAATGCCATGAATGTAATTACCCCAATCTACATGCTGTCAAATGAACGAACCACACACCGTGGCGCAACATTAGAGGCTTTGCCTCTAGCGCTGACGTCCGAGGTACGATTCCTGAGAGGGGGTGCAGTGAGTGTGTACGCCTGATGAGCCCAGAATTAGGGCGAAACACGTGTCGTGTACTCTATGCATTATTTGACAGTAAAGCTATTTCAACCATATATATATATATATATATATATATATATTTATATATATATATATATATATATATATATATATATATATATATCTATATACAGTAGAGTCTCACTTATCCAACATTCTGTATTATCCAACGTCCCACCGCAAAAAAAAAAACGCATCAATCGGCAACAAGAACTGTAAGTTGCAAGCATGAGTGTAGTCTATTTTTTGCTTCTAAGTTCATTTTTTCAGTTAAATTTTTCTGTTGTTTTGTAGTAAAACATGATTACAGTGGATTATGTGGCTGGCCCTCTCTGGCGTGCGTGTCTCTCACGCGTGCGTGTGTGTGTGTGTGTGTGCATGTGCGTGTGCGTCTCTCTCTTGTGCGCGTATGTGTGTGTGCGTGCGTCTCTCTCTCTCTCGCGTGTGTGCGTGTGTGCATCTCTATCTCACGCGTGTGTGCGTGCGTCTCTCTCTCTCTCGTGCGCGTGTGTGTGCGTGCGTCTCTCGCGCACGTGTGTGTGCGTGTGTCTCTCTCGCATGTGTGTGTGCATGCGTGTGTCTCTTTTTCTCTCGCGTGTGTGTGTGTGTGTGTGTGTGTCTGTCTGTCTGTCTGTCTGTCTGTCTGTCTCTCTCTCTCGCGCGTGTGCATGTGTCTCTCTTGCGCGTGCATGTGTCTGTCTGTGTCTCTCTCTCGCACTCTCTCTCTAACGCTGCACAGGGAATGCACAGGGAGAGACTGAACACATGCAGAAATCATCGGCACGCACAAACCGAAAGGGAAACTGGCTTGTTCCTAGTTTGGCGAACGTTTTGGTCATAACCCGATTTGTACGTGTTCAGAGATGTTCGTGAACTGAAGTTCCACTGTATTAGTCTCGTAATGTGTAAAATTATAACATAGTTTGACGTTTAATAGGCTTTTTCTTAACACCTCCCATTATCCGACATTTTCACTTATCCAACATTCTGCCGGCCCGTTTATGTCGGATAAGCGAGACTCTACTGTAGGACCTGGCGTTTGAACTGTGAGGCAGCAGCACTACCACTGCACTGCCCTGAACATAATCAGTTAGTCCTAATTACTCCTCCTGATTATATTTACCTTATTTATATTTAATAATGACCCACCCTTTATTTTTTTTCCCGTTTAAAGATTTTTTTCTGATATTTTGAGCTGTCATTTGTTATTCTTCTGCTGACTTGCCCCAGTTTTACATTGCCTGCCATTATTTCCACATATTTTTTTTGGTTTGGTTTAAGAAAGTTAGAAGCCCTTCCTCATTTATTGTGCAGTCATATAAGTTGTAATATTTTTATAATTAGTTCTGGAAGTTTTTGAAGTTGCCTCTGACCTCTTTGCCTCTTTTTTTGATATCATGTGTTTTCCATCCATCCATCCATTATCCAACCCGCTATGTCCTAACTACAGGGTCACGGGGGTCTGCTGGAGCCAATCCCAGCCAACACAGGGCGCAAGGCAGGAAACAAACCCCAGGCAGGTCGTCAGCCCACCACAGGGCATATCATGTGTTTTCCAATTGCTAAAGTCTTTTCTGACTACTATAGTACTTGTAATCATTGCATACCCAGGAGTGCTTCAATCTGATGCAGTATTGCACTCTTATTTGCTCTTTAGAGTATGTTGTGTCTTGCATCTACCCACCTGGCCATTGCTTAACCTGACTTAGAGCAGAACACAACCGCTCGACACGTGATGGTCCATTGCAGACACTGCAGTAAAATCCAAACTATGTGCCATCATCAGAGGCAGATCTACCATCAAGACATTCTGGACAAATGGCAGCAAGAGGCCTTTACACCAAGGTTAAACTGAAATGATCGTGGGGGACCCGCTGTAGGGGTTCATGAGGTTCTGGGTTTTTAAGATCTTGAAGGATGGTTAAATTGTTTTCCTAACCATTGTAAAAGAAACACAAGAAATGATGAAGGTTTGGGGTTTCCATCCCCGTACACTGTAACACAGCTCTTCAAAATCACAGTCAGTTTTCACATATGACAATCGACATCAATCAAATAACAGTCGGACAATTTATGGGGTGGGAATGGAAGTGGACATGGAATGCTGGGAAAGAGCCACAGTGGTAGATGGATGGTAGTGACATCATCAGATGGGGACCAGAGGGAAATAAAGAGAACCCAGAAGTGTCTTGTGGTTTAGTGAGTCCGGGTGTATTCATGGCGGTGCTGCTTCATTCTTCCTGAGGGAACAAAGAAAAACAGATTAGTACCTCGTCGTTGTCCACTGGCACGAGGTTTCACAGTTCGCGTCGGGTCCTTAAGCTGCTCCCCATGTGCTTGTGCGTGATACCATGCAGTGAGTCAAAATGGCCAAGGGGGGGACCACTCAACCCTCCCAGCTCGATTAAACTCTTGATTATCCGCGAGACGCAATCAAGTCTCACACCAAAATTAAAAGTGAAAGATACAATGCTGCATTGAACAACCCGATGTCTACACGCTGCATTGTTGAAAGTATGATCAGCTCTCTGTTCAGTAGCTAAGACACCCAGGGGCCTGTGGGGGTCTTAATTCACCCTCAGCCACCATGTGAGCGGTTGTGTATGTCGGGCATGGGAAAAGGCACTTCCCTAATTCTCATATTTTACTGAATAGCAAATCCCACGCTTAATTTTCTTTTCTCTGTGAATTTTATATTTAAGAGTCAGTTTTTAAATATGACATTGTGTTATGAAAAAAATCTGTCTGAAGAAATATTGAAGAATTTATCAGAGGGTTGCATATTTTTATATAGAAAGAGGTTCGTTTATGATCTTGTTTTCATGGCTCACAGCAATGCTCATATAAACAGTAAGAGTTTAAATTATTTTATTATTAAGCTAAATTTAAATGAGATTAATGTGATAAAATATTTTTGTGACTGAGCTATATCGGATCATATTAAAAAGACGTTTTCAAAGCTTGAATTCCAACTGTACACATTTCAAACAATATACAAAAATATGTATTGTAGAAGATAAAAGTTTATCTCATCCTATTCTGAACTTTTAAACAAAGAGTAATAATTATGAATTAGAGAATATGCCTCTTTTTTAGTATTAAAGCACTGTGTATAATGTGATGCAGTTGATTGAGTTACTAAAATAAACCTCGGGCCCTGTTACGGAAGGGCATGTCTCATGTAGCTCCTTAAACTTCTCCAGATTTTGGTGTCTTTTGTGCTTTCTAATAAAATTCAATAGCATTTGCCTGCATGCTGTGGATTAACAAATAGGGTTCTTTTGGGAGGAATAATGTCAACATAAGAGATGGATCTGGTTACAAGATTGAAATGAAAACATTTCCAAAGCACCTGGCTAACAAGCACGTTCTCATAGCATCGCTCCTGATAGTATTTAAAGTTGAGCTGTTGCCAAATGAGACATTAATTAGATCCTGCCAAAGGGTACCACCATCCTGCCATTTAGCCAATGGAAAAATCTCCTATGGCCAGCTGCCCGTGTTTGCTTCACTTCACGCCTAATGCGGCAGCTGCCTCTCTTTGTCACGTTGCACCCGTCGTGTGTAAATGACCTCCTAATTAAGTCCAGCAGAATTATTATAATGTTGTCCCCTGGGTTCTTTTGATCTGCTGCCCTTGCCTTTTCCTTTTCTTCATGTAGGACATCCAAAATGAATGGAAGCAAACTCAGTGTTGTATTCAAAGTTTCTCTTCTAGTGACAGGTATACCTTTTAAAGCAAACAGCAGTGCCCCCCATCACCAACTTTTTGAATGGCCATGGCAAACCCTCATTGTTCACATAAGCACAGCACCTGTGGAAAGGGAGCAGCCTACTCCATTACTGGGAAGGACAGTTTCCTGTTATGAAGCGTAATGCTGAGAGATGTGAGCTTCAGCCTGATGCAGACTTGGCAGACAAACTAAAAATGTCACTTTTTCAATTGAAAAGAGTTCAGTCCTGACAGGTCTGGCTATTAGCCTGGAGTTTTATGGTCTCAATACTCCCAAATATCTGGTTTCACATTTTTTTTTCTTACTGTGCTCGAACATAGTTATGGGAAACTATTAGAAGACGTGCACACGTGAACACATGCCTACTTCACACGAAATGTATTTAAATTCATTTACAGAAGACTTCATGGTGAATTCTGAATTGGCAAAGGAATTGCATGAAGAAAAGCAATGAAGTGTGAAGCAGGGCCTACATGTGGGAAATGATGGCAGCACATCAATGAGTATCTTTAAAAGCAAAAGAAGCTTTGATAAAAAAAAGAAAGTTGTACAGTACCCCAACTGCATGACACCACCAATGGAATGGCAGTATGGTGACGTGTTAAGCTCCTGGCCACTATGCTTACTATCACAAATTTTATTTAAGACCTGTGAATCCTTCATATTAACAAGTAATTTTACCCTCATGTCAATATGCCACACTGCACAGAGATGAAGAGCCCTTTCTACTAATCTACAGTATATATCTATACATATTAATAAAAAGCAAAGCCCTCACTGACTCACTGACTGACTGACTGACTGACTGACTGACTTATCACTAATTCTCGAACTTCCCGTGTAGGTGGAAGGCTGAAATTTGGCAGGCTCATTCCTTACAGCTTACTTACAAAAGTTAGGCAGGTTTCATTTCGAAATTCTACGCGTAATGGTCATAACTGGAACATATTTTTTGTCCATATACTCTAATGGAGGAGGCGGAGTCATGTATCGCGTCATCACGCCTCCTACGTAATCACGTGAACTAAAAACAAGGAAGAGATTTACAGCACGAGTCAAACGCGGGAACGAAGGTAAATGACGTTAATTTTTGACTGTCTTTTAATACTGTGTAAGCATACATATTAACACATGTGCAATTAAACGTGTGCATTTACGGGGTGATTTCTCAGGCTTAAAAGCTCGCCTTTTACTAAAAAGGTAAATGCAAAACTATTTTCAATCATTCTATGATCTGCTTCTCACAACTGAAGGCACCGTGGCTGATGTTACGTCACTTGCTGTCCAACCATAAGCGTTACCTGGTAGGTAACCGGACACTCACTTCACTCCCTTACGGGAATCGAACCTCTGAGGTTTTCTTTTGTTCTTAATTAAAATTTAAAAGCAATACTTCACCGCTGCTAAGCCCCTCTAGCGCTGACGTCCGAGGTTCGATTACCGTAAGCAAGTGCAGTGAGTGTGTAATTACATTCACGGCATTCGTAGTCTGATTCACAATCTGATTGTATGGGTGTTTACCTACCAGGTAATGCTTATACTTGGCCACCAAGTCAGCTCGAAGTGATCACTCGAGTAAAGGCAGCTTCACAAAAAAACAGATCCTTAACAAACTGTTATTAGTATATTTTCCCTCAATTTAAAAATGTTTTATTTTCTTCTTAATAAAAATTTAAAAGCGGTACTTCGCTGGTGCGAAGCGCATGGATTTGACCGACTAACACATACAGACATATTCATGAGTGCAGGTACTTCGGAAAGAAAGCACCGTGTAAACCTAAAGTTTAAATTAAGTTCATAGACCTACAAAAGGTTGCCATTCATTTGAGGCAAGATTGCTTTTCTTCTGTACAACTATACGTTGCATTCTCAAGAGTGTGCTTGCACGGCTTCGGATATATATATATATATATATATGTCTATATATAAATATGTAAGCTTATAAGTACTGCCTTACTTCTCTTTAAGAAAGGAAGATGTAATGATACTTAATTTAAACGATTCCATGTCTTCCTGGGTTTGCGTAGCTTATTGTCAATATCTTTACACCTGTTTTTAACACTTATTTACTGAAACGGGCTTTCACGAAAAAAGTTAGGGCTTTGCTACAGGATACACCCTCCACAAGTTAAGCAAGTAAAAATAAAATATATGTTTCTGTTTTATTTAAACCTTTTAAGTTCGTATGCATAGCCCCATTTGGCTTGTGAGTTTTTTTTTTTTCTTTCTTCAGTAATATTTAATCTCCTTAAAGAAAAAGAACATATCCATTTTACTTTTTTTGTATCTCTTTAGTAATATTTTAGTGTAAAAGGATAACCAGTATTTAAACCTTTTATGTTACTTTATACATTTATTTTACACAATGTTGAAAAATTAATAAGAAAGCTACATATTTTGGCAGCTGCTGCTTTCATTTTCAATGAAATGAAAAAAGCTCTCCAAGAGAAAACGTCAATGAAGAAGAAACAGTTTGCACTATCTAAAAATCAGAAACCGTCATTTATAAAAGTTTGCTGCAGATGACTTAACTGAAAATAAATGAATAGTTCCTATGTGTATAATACATATTTATCTATTTTACTTATGCCTTTATTCCACCAACTTACAACATCTGAGGTGCAATTTGTTACATTACTTTTGTTTTTTGCAGCACAGGCAGGTGAAGTGACTTCCTCAGGGTCACACAGTGGTGTCAGTACCACGATTTGAACTGACAAGCTCCGGGTTTACTGAAATATTACTGAACAAAGAAAAAATACGAAAACGGGCAAATAGGGCTATGCATACAGATGTCCATCCGTCCATTATCCAACCTGCTATATCCTAAATACAGGAGCCAATAAGTACATATGTATATATACAGTATATATATATATATATATATATATATATGTGAATGTATGTATGTATATATGTATGTCTATATATATATATATGTAGATATGTAAATTTGTATATGTATATATATGTTTATGTAGGACGGAGTGGTGGCTCTGAGGCTAGAGATCTGCACTGGCAATCAGAAGGCTGCCGGTTCGAATCCCGTAAATGCCAATAGGGACTCTGCTCTGTTGGGCCCTTGAGCAAGGCCCTTAACCTGCAATTGCTTAGCGCTTTGAGTAGTGAGAAAAGCGCTATATAAATGCAAATAATTATTATTATTAATTATTATTAATTATTATTATTATATGTGTATATACGTATGTATATGTAGATATGTGTATATGTATATATATATGTATATGTATATATATGTTTATGTGTGTGTGTGTGTGTATATTATATATATAAAAGACAGCAACACTCATAACAATGACAACACAATTACTTTGACAATCATGTTACGTTATTTTTCAAATGTTTCCTTTTTTTTTTTCATAACCTCTTTAACATACTACTTCTCCGCTGCGAAGCGCGGGTATTTTGCTAGTATACTAATAAAAGGCAAAGCCCTCACTGACTCACTCACTCACTCACTCACTCACTGACTGACTCACTCATCACTAATTGGCCAACTTCCCGTGTAGGTGGAAGGCTGAAATTTGGCAGGCTCATTCCTTACAGCTTACTTACAAAAGTTAGGCAGGTTTCATTTTGAAATTCTACGCGTAACGGTCATAACTGGAACCTCTTTTTTGTCCATATACTGTAATAGACTGCAGCTCGATGGCCGTGGGAGGCGGAGTTGCGTATCGCGTCATCACGCCTCCCACGTAATCACGTGAACTGACTGTGAACGCAGTACGTAGAAAACAAGGAAGAGCCACAAAGAGCGCTGAAGAAAACATTCATTACACAATTGAGAAGGCAGCGAAACAATAAGAAGCGAGCGAGTGATGCATACAAGCATATTCATAAGTGCAGCTACTGCGGAAACAAAGCACGGTGTAAACCATAAGTTAAAATTAAGTTTATAGAAACGCTCCCGCTGCCGTTTGCAATACCATATTCGCGACATACAAGTTTAATGAGAAGACACGAGGTATAAACGAGACTTTGGATCACTTTGTAACAGAGTTAAAATTGCTGTAGCGAGAAACTTTTAAGTGTCGGGTCTTAGCTAACATTAAATAAAGCCGTGGACATCGCAACATCACACAAGAGAGCAGCTCACGTGAACTGACTGAACGCAGCACGAGTGATCACTTCGATGAATCAAACCTGTTCAAAAAACACATTACACAATTGATAATGTAGGAAAAGAATATGAAGTGACTGATGCATACAGACATTTTCATGAGTGCAGGTACTTCGGAAACAAAGCACCGTGTACACCTAAAGTTTAAATTAAGTTCATAGACCTACAAAAGGTTGCCATTGATTTGAGGCAAGATTGCTTTTCTCCTGTACAACTATACGTTACATTCTCAACAGTAAGCTTGCACAGCTTGGTCATATTACAACCGGAGTGCTGAACTGACAACGTGGTATACAAAGAGAACTATAACAATCGTAATAAACGAACAATAAAACAGCGGAGAACCCGTGGATTAAATAAAAAGGCTGCTTCCTTGGCGAAGCAAGGAAAAAGGATGACCTTATATGACGTTCGTTTATATATTTATATATATATGTAGATATATATATATATATATATATATATATATATATATATATATATATATATATATATATATATATATATATATGTGAATGTATGTATGTATATATGTATGTCTATATATATATACTAGCAAAATACCCGCGCTTCGCAGCGGAGAAGTAGTGTGTTAAAGAGGTTATGAAAAAGTAAAGGAAACATTTTAAAAATAACGTAACATGATTGTCAATGGGCGGCACGGTGGCGCAGTGGGTAGTGCTGCTGCCTCGCAGTTGGGAGATCTGGGGACCCGGGTTCACTTCCCGGGTCCTCCCTGCGTGGAGTTTGCATGTTCTCCCCGTGTCTGCGTGGGTTTCCTCCGGGCACTCCGGTTTCCTCCCACAGTCCAAAGACATGCAGGTTAGGTGAATTGGCGATTCTAAATTGGCCCTAGTGTGTGCTTGGTGTGTGGGTGGGGTTGTGTGTGTCCTGCGGTGGGTTGGCACCCTGCCCGGGATTGGTTCCCTGCCTTGTGCCCTGTGTTGGCTGGGATTGGCTCCGGCAGACCCCCGTGACCCTGTGTTTGGATTCAGCGGGTTGGAAAATGGATGGATGGATGGATGATTGTCAATGTAATTGTGTTGTCATTGTTATGAGTGTTGCTGTCATATATATATACATATACACATATACACACACATATACACACATATACAGATATATTATATATACATATACACATATATTTTATATATATATATATATATATATATATATATATATATATATATACATACATACATACATACACAGATAGATGCACTTACAATAACATAGAAATCAATATAAACAACATTAACATCATTATCATATGAGAATATGAAGTAATATATAAGAAGCACATTTCATATAAATATAAATAATTAAACAGTAAAATCTTCTTGTATAATTTGCTACCGTGGCTTTTCGTTGGTCTGTCCAGGATATTTAAATCACCTGTAGCTTGCAAACTGTTTCACCTATTGACTTGAAATGTGGTACACATATAATACGTCACGTCTGCTATCCGCTTTATGGGTGATGATTGTATTACTCTTTTTATGTTTATTTTATTTTAGAATCAACTCCTATCTGCGCACACCAGGGCGGCCATGGGCAGATGCGTATGGTGTATTCACTCCATGTTATCGTGCATTGCGCTGTCACTGGTATTTTGATAAAAGAATTTGAACAATATATAAGAAGCGTATAAATGATTAAACAGTAAAACATTAACATTTAAGAAGTAAAGTTACATTGAGTACTACTGCAATGCCTTCGGGTATACCTCATTTTTTCTTTGCCCATTACATGCTTAAATGTATACATTTTTTGGTGTACCTACCCGAGAACACGCGACATATAACCGACCGTGGGAGAAGCATGGATTTTAAAGAAGCGTTGAGTTCATCTGCTGGTCTCCCTCGTGGAATAACTGGTAATGTTTCACTAAAATCTACAGCGAGTAAAACGACATTACCCCCCTTTTTTTTTTGTACGATCTCTGAGATGTTGCTTTTTTCGGTTCAAGGCTTCATAAGCTCTTTTATGTTCCATGGTGTACTTAATAAGTACTAATTATCCCAAACCATCATCTTTGAATGTTGCAAGACTTTCGCCTTGTATGTAGATCGGGGTAATTACATTCATTGCATTCCTAGTCTGAATCACAATCTGATTGTATGGGTGGTTACCTGGCACTGTAGGGTTGCCACCCGTCCTTTAAAATACGGAATCGTGCCATGTTTGACAATGAAATTGCGCGTCCCGTTTTGAATCAATACTGGACGGGATTTATCCCGTATTTTTGTAATCATTTTTTTTTTAAAGCAGCGTCTCATGCAAATCATCCCACACGCATTTTATGAAGATGCCTCCTTTCCTACTTTTGATTGGGTAATACTTGATGTCATCATTAGTTTGATTGGTGTTTTTAACTGTCCAGTGAGGAGGGCGTGTCTTTTAAGTACAGTCTGCAAAGTGTTGGCACTGAGATGTGGCGTCAGCGCCATACTTGAAGCCCCTAACGTTGCGGTCAGCAAGTCGGCTAACATCCGCCATGTGCCGTCTTTCAGTTGCGAGAAGCAGATCATAGAATGGTTGAAACTGTTGCCCCTAACATTGCGCCACGGCGTGTGGTTCGTTTATACGTCGTGTCTTCTCATTAAACTTTTATCTCGCGAATATGTTATTGCAATCCGCAGCGGGAGCGTTTCTATAAACTTTATTTAAACTTATGTTTTACACCGTGGTTTGTTTCCCTTATGAACATGCTTGTATGCTTAACTCGCTCCGTTCTCAATTGTTTAATTAATTTTTTGCTCTTCGCTGTTTGCGGCTGTTCCTCCATTTCCCCCTACTTCGTTCTTTTATCTCGCGAATATGTTATTGCAATCCTTAACGGGAGCGTTTCAATAAACTGATTGAAAATAGTTTTGCATTTACCTTTTTAGTAAAAGGCGACCTTTTAAGCCTGAGAAATCACCCCGTAAATGCACACGTTTAATTGGACATGTGTTAATATGTATGGTTACACAGTATTAAAAGACAGTGAACAACGTCAGTTACCTTTGTTCCCGCGTTTGATAAAAGGTGAGCTTTTAAGCCTGAGAAATCACCCCGTAAATGCACACGTTTAATTGCACATGTGTTAATATGTATGCTTACACAGTATTAAAAGACAGTCAAAAATTAACGTCATTTACCTTTGTTCCCGCGTGCGACTCGTGCTGTAAATCTCTTCCTTGTTTTTAGTTCACGTGATTACGTAGGAGGCGTGATGACGCGATACGTGACTCCACCTCCTCCATTACAGTGTATGGACAAAAAATATGTTCCAGTTATGACCATTACGCTTTGAATTTCGAAATGAAACCTGCCTAACTTTTGTAAGTAAGCTGTAAGGAATGAGCCTGCCAAATTTCAGCCTTCTACCTACACGGGAAGTTCGAGAATTAGTGATGAGTCAGTCAGTCAGTCAGTCAGTGAGTGAGTCAGTCAGTGAGGGCTTTGCCTTTTATTAGTATAGATATATATATATATATGTAGATATGTATATATATGTGTATATATGTAGATATGTATATATATGTGTATATATAGGTAGATATGTACTGTATATATATATGTAGATATGTAAATATGTATATGTATATATATGTGTCTGTAGGTGTATATATATATGTATGAATGTATGTATGTGTGTATATATATATATGTATGTATATGTATGTATGTGTATATGTATATATGTATATGTGTGTGTGTATGTATGTGTGTATATGTATGTGTATATATATGTTGATATGTGTATATATATATGTATATATATGTGGATGTGTATATATATATATGTATATGTGTATATGTAGATATGTATATATATGTATATATGTATATATATGTTTACATAACCTCTTTAACACACTACTTCTCCGCTGCGAAGCACGGGTATTTTGCTAGTCTATACTAATAAAAGGCAAAGCCCTCACTGACTCACTCATCACTAACTCTCCAACTTCCCGTGTAGGTAGAAGGCTGAAATTTGGCAGGCTTATTCCTTACAGCTTACTTACAAAAGTTAAGCAGGTTTCATTTCGAAATTCTATGTGTAACGGTCATAACGGTCGACAACGTCCACCATGTTAAACTTTCTTATTTATGGCCCCATCTTCATGAAATTTGGTAGGCGGCTTTCCTGTGCTAACCGAAACCGATGTACATACTTATTTCAGTGGTATGACGCCACTGTTAGCCACCATAGTGAACTTTCCAATGGTCTTTGTTATGTTATGGGCCTATCTTCAAGAAATTTGGTACGCGTGTTCCCAACACTAACTGAATCCTACTTACGTACATATATACGTCCATAGCCTGCAGCTATGGGTCCCCCATCCCCACGCCTCCCACGTAGTTGGCTGCCTGCCTGTATAAAGCCGTCCGTCGCTCCAGTCTCTTCATTCCCTTCCTTGCTTCGCCACGGTATTCACGTCTCCCTGCTGATAACTGCAGCCTTTTTATTTAATCCACGGCTTCTCCGCTGTTTTATTGTTCGTTTATTATGATTATAGTTATTGTGTAGGTATTTTAGACTTAGTTTACATTGTTCAGGTACCCATTTCCGTTATTGTTCCAACCGTACCCCCATTAACATGTCTATCGAGGTGATCACCATCGATCAAAGAACTATCACTTACCGAGTGGTTTCCATGCCTGGAGATGGCGACTGCCTTTTCCATTCTCTGTGTTACATATTGCACAGCCATATCAGGCTCACTCTTGATATCTGGAGGAACATTGTGTCTTATGTATTGAATGACTGGGACAGGTTCAAGGTGTGGACTGATGACGGTACAGGAGATAATTTTACTACACAGGAGCACTATAAGAGTGAAATGCTTAAGCCCTTCACCTATGGTTCTGCATGTGAGTTGATGGCTGCCGCTGAATTGTTTGGTTGCGCACAGCTTGGTCATATTACAACCGGAGGGCCGAACTGACAACGTGGTATACAAAGAGATCCTTAACAAATAATTATTGGTATATTTTCCCTCAGTTTAAAAAGGTTTACTTTTCTTCTTAATAAAAATTTTAAAGCAATACTTTGCCGCTGCGAAGCACGGGTATTTTGCTAGTGTTTTATAAATGTAATGAAGACCGAAAGAAGCCTTTATTAATGTCGTTACATAATAGTATATGAATAATAGGCGCAGTTTTTGCAGTACCTAAAGTCTTACCAAATGTTTATACATTCTGTTTAAAACAATTCCAGTAATGAATTGTACAAACAAACAATGAACACACTTGTTGTTACTGGATTGAACTTGTATGATGATCAATGACTGAGTTCACATGGGCCCGTGATGATTCCATTTGAACTTGAAAGAATCATAAAAGGAGCGAACGAGAACTGAGAATCAGACAGCACTTGCACACATCCTTTACACATCTACAGTAGACACGAAACGAGAGATATTGATGACGTCACGCGTGAGCTTTAGCACCTCCGTTGAATTGATTTGTTTGTGTTTGCCAGTCAAATTGTGCAATTCACTGGATGGAGAGGTTCAAAAAGAACAAATCGTTTGCAAATCTCCCATCACAAGAGTGTAGTGAGTTCCCATTCAATAGTCACCAGACTGGGACACTAACTAGAAAGAAACTCGATTTAAACAAGTAGGAGTTTAGTATTAGAATTAAAAATATACAACCTCAAATCAAAAAAAAGCTCCTCCTTTAACCGCCACCTTATCGTGGTGGAGGGGTTTGCGTGTCCCAATGATCCTAGGAGCTCTGTTGTCCGGGTCTTTATGCCCCTGGTAGGGCCACCCAAGGCAAACTGGTCCTAGGTGAGGGATGAGACAAAGAGCGGTTAAACAAACATCCTATGATGAAAAAAAATTTTGGATGGCGTTTTTCCTTGCCCGGACGTGGGTCACCGGGGCCCCACTCTGGAGCCAGGCCTGGAGGTGGGGCTCGATGGCGAGTGCCTGGTGGCCGGGCCTGCACCCATGGGGCTCGGCCGGGCCACAGCCCGAAGAGGCAACGTGGGTCCCCCTTCCCATGGGCTCACCACCCATGGGAGGGGCCAAGGAGGTCGGGTGCAGTGTGAGTTGGGTGGTGGCCGAAGGCGGGGACCTTGGCAGTCCGATCCTCGGCTACAGAAGCTGGCTCTTGGGACATGGAATGTCACCTCTCTGAAGGGGAAGAAGCCTGAGCTAGTGCGCGAAGTTGAGAGGTTCCGGCTAGATATAGTCGGACTCACCTCGACGCACAGCTTGGACTCTGTAACCAATCTCCTTGAGAGGGGGCTGGACTCTGTACCACTCTGGAGTTGCCCCCGGTGAGAGGCGCCGAGCGGGTGTGGGTATACTTATTGCCCCCCGACTTGGAGCCTGTACATTGGGGGTTTACCCCGGTGGACGAGAGGGTAGCCTCCCTTCGCCTTCGGGTGGGGGGACAGGTCCTAACTGTTGTTTGTGCGTATGCACCAAACAGCAGTTCGGAGTACCCACCCTTTTTGGAGTCCCTGGAGGGGGTGCTAGAGGGCATACCTTCTGGGGACTCCCTCGTTCTGCTGGAGACTTCAATGCTCACGTGGGGCAATGACAGTGAGACCTGGAAGGGGCGTGATTGGGAGGAATGGCCCCCCCGATTTGAACCCGAGCGGTGTTTTTGTTATTGGACTTCTGTGCTCGTCACGGATTGTCCATAACGAACACCATGTTCAAGCATAGGGGTGTTCATATGTGCACTTGGCACCAGGACACCCTAGGCCTCAGTTCGATGATCGACTTTGTGGTCGTGTCGTCGGACTTGCGGCCACATGTCTTGGACACTCGGCGTGAAGAGAGGGGGCGGAGCTGTCAACTGATCACCACCTGGTGGTGAGTTGGCTTCGATGGTGGGGGAGGATGCTGGTCAGGCGTGGTAGGCCCAAACGTGTTGTGAGGGTCTGCTGGGAACGACTGGCAGAGCCCCCAGTCAGAAGTAGCTTCAACTCCCACCTCCGGCAGAACTTCGACCACATCCCGAGGGAGGTGGGGGACATTGAGTCTGAATGGGCCATGTTCCGTGCCTCTATTGTTGAGGCAGCTGACCGGAGCTGTGGCCGTAAGGTGGTCGGTGCCTGTTGTGGCGGCAATCCCCGAACCCGTTGGTGGACACCGGCGGTGAAGGATGCCGTCAAGCTGAAGAAGGAATCCTACAGGACCCTTTTGTCCTGTGGGACCCTGGAGGCAGCTGATAGGTACCGGCAGGCCAAGCGGAATGCGGCTTTGGTGGTTGCTGAGGCAAAAACTCGGGCGTGGGAGGAGTTTGGGGAGGCCATGGAGAACCACTTTCGGACGGCTTCGAGGAGATTCTGGTCCACCATCCGGCGTATATGGTGGGGATGGTGCGCTGCTGACCTCGACTCGGGACGTTGTGGGTCGGTGGGGGGAGTACTTCGAAAACCTCCTCAATCCCACAAACATGCCTTCCAATGAGGAAGCAGAGCCTGGGGACTCAGAGGTGGGCTCCCCCATCTCTGGGACTGAGGTCACCGAGGTGGTCAAAAAACTCCTTGGTGGCAGGGCCCCGGGGGTGGATGAGATACGCCCGGAGTTCCTCAAGGCTCTGGATGTTGTAGGACTGTCTTGGTTGACACGCCTCTGCAACATCGCATGGATATCAGGGACAGTGCCTCTGGATTGGCAGACCGGGGTGGTGCTCCCCCTCTTTAAGAAGGGGGATCGGAGGGTGTGTTCCAACTATAGAGGGATCACACTCCTCAGCCTCCCTGGAAAAGTCTATTCAGGGGTCCTGGAGAGGAGGGTCTGTCGGATAGTCGAGCCTCGGATTCAGGAGGAACAGTGTGGTTTTCGTCCTGGTCGCGGAACAGTGGACCAGCTCTATACCCTTAGCAGGGTCTTGGAGGGTGCATGGGAGTTTGCCCAACCAGTCTACATGTGTTTTGTGGACTTGGAAAAGACATTCGACCGTGTCCCTCGGGGAATCCTGTGGGGGGGTACCGGCCCCCCTGATAAGGGCTGTTTGGTCCCTGTATGATCGGTGCCAGAGCTTGGTCTGCATTGCCGGCATTAAGTCGAACCCGTTTCCAGTGAGAGCTGGACTCCGCCAGGGCTGCCCTTTGTCACCGATTCTGTTCATAACTTTTATGGACAGAATTTCTAGGCGCAGCCAGGGTGTTGAGGGGGTCCGGTTTGGTGGGCTCAGGATTAGGTCACTGCTTTTTGCAGATGATGTTGTCCTGTTTGCTTCATCAGGCCGTGATCTTCAGCTCTCTCTGGATCTGTTCGCAGCCGAGTGTGAAGCAGCTGGGATGAGAATCAGCACCTCCAAATCCGAGACCATGGTCCTCAGCCGGAAAAGGGTGGAGTGCCCTCTCAGGGTTGGTAGCGAGATCCTGCCCCAAGTGGAGGAGTTCAAGTATCTCGGGGTCTTGTTCACGAATGAGGCTCGTGAGATCGACAGGCGGATCGGTGCGGCATCCGCAGTAATGCGGGCGCTGCATCGGTCTGTCGTGGTGAAAAAGGAGCTGAGCCGCAAGGCAAAGCTCTCAATTTACCAGTCGATCTATGTTCCTACCCTCACCTATGGTCATGAGCTATGGGTAGTGACCGAAAGAACGAGATCGCGAATACAAGCGGCTGAAATGAGTTTCCTCCGCAGGGTGTCTGGGCTTTCCTTAAAGATAGGGTGAGAAGCTCAGTCATCCGGGAGGGGCTCAGAGTAGAGCTGCTGCTCCTCTGCATCGAGAGGAGTCAGATGAGGTGGCTTGGGCATCTGATCAGGATGCCTCCTGGACGCCTCCCTGGTGAGGTGTTCCGGGCACGTCTAACCGGGAGGAGGCCCCGGGGAAGACCCAGGACACGCTGGAGGGACTATGTCTCTCGACTGGCCTGGGAACGCCTTGGGATTCTCCAGGAAGAGCTAGAAGAAGTGGCCGGGGAGAGGGAAGTCTGGGCATCTCTGCTCAAGCTGCTGCCCCCGCGACCCGACCTCGGATAAGCGGGAGACAATGGATGGATGGATGGAAATCAAAAAAATTTGGGACATTATGGAAAGCTGCAAATAAAAATAAAAAAAAACAAAACGCAGTGATTCTTAAATTTACTTTGACTTTTATTTCTTTGCAGACAGTACAAACCCAAGAGATTTCATGTTTTGTCTGTCAACTTCATTTCCTTTGTTAATATACGTCCATTCCTGCATTTCAGCCCTGCAACACATTCCAAGAAACGCTGGGACGGTAAAGCATTCACCCCTTTGTAATGTTTTCATTTTTTTTTCACAAAGCTTAAAAGACATTTTGGCACTGAAGATACGAAGCAATGAAGTGTTTCAGGTGTTATTTTGTCCCATTCTTCCTGCAAACACGTCTTAAGGTGTGCAGTGAAGTCGTTGTCAAATTTTTCGTTTGAAAATTCTTCACACCTTCTCTATTGGCGACATATCATGACTGCAGGCAGGCCATTTCAGTGCCCGTACCCTCTTCTCCCACAGCCATGCCTTTCTAATGTGTGCAGAATGTGGTCTTGCATTGTCTTGTTGAAAAATGCATGGATGTCCCCAGAAAATATGTCATCTTAAAGGCAGCAAATGTTGCTCTAAAATCTCAGTGTAGTTTTCTTCATTCATGCTGTCATCACAGAAGTATAAATTACCTTTGCCACTGACACAACCCCATACCATGACAGACACTGGCTTTTGGACCTGTTGCTGATAACAGTCTGGATGGTCCTTTTTGTCTTTGGTGCAGAGCACACAGTATCCATTTCATCCCAAAAAGATCAGGAATACTGAATGACTGACCACAATACACGTTTCCGCTGTGTGGTCCATCTCAGATGCCTCCGAGCCCAGAGAAGTCGATGTCGCTTCTGGACATGGTTAATACAAGGCTTCCTTTTTGCACAGTAAAGTTATAAGTGGCATTTGTGAATGTAACTCCATATTGTAGTGCCTGACGAAGGTTCGCCAAAGTAATCCTATTGATGAGCGACGGTTGTTAATGCAGTGCTGCTTGAGGGATCAGAGATCACGGCTGTTCAGCTCAGGCTTGCGTCCTTCCCCTTTACGCATTGAAATTCCTCCAGATTCCTTGAATCATTTATTGATATTATGCACTGCAGAGGGAGAAATATGCAAATCCCTCCCAATCATTCTTTGCAGAACATTGTTTTGAACATTTCAATAATTTTCTCACGCATTTGTTGACAAACTGGAGATCCTCTGTCCATCTTTGCTCCTCAAAGACTCATCCTTTAGTGGATGCTGCGTTTGTACCAAATCCTGTTAGAAATCGCATTGCTGTTTAATTATTTTACCTCATTACTGGCCCTAATTTCCCCCCCGTATCAACTCTTTTTTAGAATGTGTTTCAGGCCTGAAATGTAGGAATGGCTGTGTGTTAACAAATGAAATGACGTTGATCAGACATAACATGAAATATCTTGGGTTCATACTGTGTGAAGTGAAATGAAAGTCAAAGTAAATTGAAGAGTCACTGCATTTTATTTTATTTTTATTTGAATTTTCCATACCGTCCAAACTTTTTCTGATTTGGGGTTGTAGTTTAACATTTTGAAATATATTTTGTTGCAGTGTAAAAATTGTAGTTTCTGATTACTGTCACTTTTCCAAGAACACCAGTGAGTAATGAAAGAAACAAAAATGTAGACATGACGTATGGTGCCTTATATTGTAATATAGTTTACTGTTACAGTAGTTATGTAAAGGTATTATTGTACTACCAACTAGAAAAACACCACAACAAAAGCAGCAGGTGGTTTTGAACATTTTACAATAATATTCTCCAAATAAGAGAGAATACTTGATAATAATTAAGTTAATTGCTGCTGATATTCTTGTTTGTGGGAAGGAGAATGTATTACAATTGATGAAAAGAATGTTTTAATACTTGATAATATTTGGAAATATTTTCATATTTTAGGGATTTCATGCCATTCGTAAGTTAAGTGTATTTAGTCTTGAGTAATGACAATAGGAAACACATGTTAAAGAGCTGCATGTGTTACGCGTATAAGTTTGTGCATTATGTGCCTACTTATTAGAAGTTAAATTGTATTATGTGTGAGAAATATAAATGAGGTCTGCTAAAATACTGATTGCTGTGCTGCAGATTGTTTTCTTTTCCCCTGTGGATTTAACGTCTATGGTGAATCAGCTGACTGGATACTGTTACTGTTCTTCATTGCATGCAATGACTTCATGTCTTGACTTCTGGAACATTCTCCACAACAAACTATTTATCTCATTCGGATGCAGATAAGCAAGTATGTGAACTCTTTAATTAATTTGAACTGCTGTTTCGGGGTCTTATTTTGGTCTGGTGCATTATTTTTCCCGTTTTCTTTTCCACAAGCTCAGTCTTATTTTGTGTTCACGCGCTCACAGAGTTTTCGGAGCTATGAGTTGTGATATTTCACCTTCCTGGGGCTGCCAGGTTCTACAAAAATTCCTAGGCTAAAGGCAGTTGAAAACCCACCTATTGACGCAAACAAAAACACCCCAGTGAATGATGTGTACAAAATAAAGCAGTGAAGAGATTCTTTTGGCCATTATTATACACATATACCTCCAAAAACTACACCAATTGGTGTATCATGCATGCTGCTAGAGCGAGGGATGGGGTTTCAAAAAAAGACCAGAAAAACACAACCCATTGGCTCCATTTTTCCCCCAGGGAGCCAATTAAAAATAGCCAACTGAGTGGGGAAACTTCAGACCTTGCAAAACTGCTTCCAGTGTCAGTGCGTTCACGTGAATTTCCAGTCAGATGTTTCAGGGAAACGCGAGGTCACTGTTGATTTGTTACTTGGTCTGCAAAAAAAAGCAATTTGAGAGAAACTATTTGTTTAGTGAAAGTAAAGCACAAGCTAAATGTATCACTTTGCTCCAAATGCAGTTTAACCAGACACCTGACTAACCAGGTTAGACTTTATACAATTGGCTAAGGTGAAAGGTCAGCTTTAGTCACAATTCCGAGAATTCGTAGCTATCTTTTCTCTCGGTTGTCTGACTAGCTCCAAATTCGCTGGGAATTCAACTTGGAAACTCGTAATTACCATCTGTCTGATAACATGTCAATGCAGCGTAATGCTGGTGTATTTTTGCTTTAATAAATCTGCCATTTTATGTTATCTCTCACCCCCGTTAGTTAGCCGAACTGTACCAACAGCAAACGGCCGTCCCTTCCTTGTCACCTACTAGGCACGCACTACAGAACAGACCTGGAAGTCGGGAGCACCTAAAAGTCCTTCAAGGATGAAGGATCCAGTATGATGTTGCTATATTTTCCTTTTAGAAGTGAATCCAGCATTGACCACTAGAATGGGGAGAAAAGCTGCCCAAACATGGCTTACTAGGGCCATTACTGTCACGTGTACCGAGTTCAGGCACATTCTTACTTACATGTAGTAATCAACATGCAACACATCGCTGTTCTTCAGAACCATAAATAGTAAGTAGAACTGACTCATCTCAAAACGTCTGCCGTCCTTACCTGACAAGTCTTCAAACGTGTGTGGTATTGGCGTTTGTGTGCTATGCTCATTCTGGTGACTCTAAATGCATACAGTATGACTGATGGAAATGCATATTCTCCTCAGAATCTCACTGAATTTCACATAAATCTTAAATAACTGTCACCTGAATACTTCATTCACCCACAAATTACAGGAACTTCATCATATTTTGCCACATCCACAGTCTCAATTCAAAGTGTTAGCTCTAAAGAATAAATAAAGCAGCTTGAAGATTAACAACAACTGTGCCGCCACTTGTTTGTAGTCAGTTGTGTCCTCAGATCCCATACCTGGAACACCATTCAGGAAATCCAAATAATTGTGGGGCTTTTGAACATAAATTAGAATAGACTGGCGTCCTTCAACATCTGCAATAAGATGCTGCAGATGTTCTATCAGATGGTTGTGGCGAGCGCCCTCTTCTACGCAGTGGTGTGCTGGGGAGGCAGCATAAAGAAGAAGGACGCCTCACGCCTGGATAAACTGGTAAGGAAAGCAGGCTCTATTGTAGGCATGGAGCTGGACAGTTTGACATCCATAGCAGAGTGACGGGCACTGAGCAGGCTCTTGTCAATCATGGAGAATCCACTGCATCCACTAAACAGTATCATCTCCAGACAGAGGAGCAGCTTCAGCGACAGACTGCTGTCACTGTCCTACTCCACTGACAGACTGAGAAGATCGTTCCTCCCCCACACTATGCGACTCTTCAATTCCACGGGGGATAAACGTTAACATTATACAAAGTTATTGTCTGTTTTTACCTGCATTTTTATTACTCTTTAATTTAATATTGTTTGTTTGTATCAGTATGCTGCTGCTGGAGTATGTGAATTTCCCCTTGGGATTAATAAAGTATCTATCTATCTATCTATCTATCTATCTATCTATCTATCTATCTATCTATCTATCTATCTATCTATCTATCTATCTATCTATCTATCTATCTATCTATCTATCTATCTATCTATCTATCTATCTATCTATCTATCTATCTATCTATCTATCTATCTATCTATCTATCTATCTATCTATCTATCTATCTATCTATCTAAATTCATTTTTGAACTTCAAACCAAGCTATTCTTCTTTAAAAAAATGGTAAGCAGATCTTCTACCATGGAAAATGCTTTTGCAGACAGTAATTACTCCCTTTGGAAATGGCTGAGAGTTTTTATGTGTTATAATTTCTCCCATGCACAATGCAACCAACAGAGAGAAGTTGAGAATGAAGATACATGTGGAGTGAGAGGGGCTCAGATATGAAACTACCAATGTGGCGTCAGTGTCACGGGGAAAACTCAGGAGAACAGAAAGGAGAAGATGCCCGGGACAGCAAGGACTTTTATAGAGAGGATTGTGATAAATCTACACTAGACATTCATTTTTTGCATATTGTAATCAGAATATAAGTTTAATATGTCACTGTGCTCTGTGCAAATATTTTAAATCTGTTTTTATTTTCTTCTCACATGTACAGCTAAAACAAAGCCAGATTTAGCACACATGGGCTCATCATTTAGAACTGCTAGGCAAGCATTTTAAGACAAGACAAGTTAAGAACAACTGCAAATGGGCAATGTGGACTATTTCTGTGTGTTAGTCAGCATGAAATTGTATCCTCTCTTTGCCTTGTTTGGATTATTCACCTAATAAAACCTTGGAACATTACCCGGCACACCTTTGAAGTCGACAGACAGATTGGAGATAACGTCATCCGATCCTGAAAATCCTTCCAACGCAGAGATGAAAAATGACAGACTCTACACAAGGTCTTGTCATGGCTTCCCATTTGTTATACCGTGTAAACCATCATTAAAGAAAGCTAAGTTATTTTCTCTTATGTGATTTCTTACCACCGAATCACTAAGGGAGGGATAATAATAATAATAATTCATTACATTTATATAACGCTTTCTCAGTACTCAAAGCGCTATCCACACAGGGAGGAACCGGGAAGCAAACCCACAATCTTCCACAGTCTCCTTACTGCAAAGCAGCAGCACTACCACTGCGCCACCTGTGAGAACATATAATATATATATTTAGGTTCAGGTTACTTAAGATGCCACAATTGCAAAACAAACGTATTTTCAGGGAGCTAGCGCCTCCTAGTGGAAACACATATTTCATGGGTAGCTAGAACATTTGGTACAACAGATGCCAGCCCATCTAAGGTGGCACACGCTTGTATTGGGTTGATTCTTTTTAATCCAATATAACCCAATCATCTTTTCGGACTGTAGGGTCAGAGAGACAGTGATGCCGCAGAACTAATCACTGCACCAGCAGGCTGCTCACAATACACATTCCTGTTATACTTACCAGTATTTTATAAACCAGTAGCATATTAAATGCCTAAGGTTTTAATGTAGATTGTAGGTGGGTGATCTAGCCTGGCCTCACTCTCTGGAGGTCATTGTTTGTCCAGAAGCTGGGGCTCGTTGGTAACTTTTCAGATCTGCTGCTTATATAATTAGTTTTAACACTGGCATGCCTTCTAAACAGTTTTTCAGGTACGGATCTCACTCGGTTCACAAGTGCAAATACAAATAATCCATGTTCTGTTTTGGGTTTACTGTGTATTACATGTAAACTCATTAAATTAATTTAATGATTATTTCTACAAATCCATAAAAACAGATCAACTACAATAAAGAAGAACGCTTCAATGCAATGAATGATTAGATGCTCATGGGCCTCTTCTAACTTAAACTGATATAAAAAGACACAATTCAGTTTCAGCTTTGACTTCATCCTGTTTAAATAATGCAAAAGAGAGAGATGCATTCACTGCAATGGCATTTTTTGATTAGAAGCAAAAATGAATATGTATTTCAAGAATGACAGAATACAAAGGAAAAGGTTTGGGGATCCACCCTGTATACTGTGAAACGATTTTGCAAAAGTGAGTAATCACAAAAGACTGAGTCCAGACACTTAAACATACCGTGAACTGAGGAGAAATGGCAGCTAGGTCAGTTTTGTAGTAGGAAGACAGGAATGGCCTGTTTTAGGGCAGGAAGTGACATTTTCATTCGGGCTTTCCTTTTGGAGGTCTGTAGAAAAAGAAGAACAGGCATTAGTACTCATTGCCAACCCTCAGTCCGGCATGTCATTACCCTGAGTTGAGCCCTTTGACTGCCTCCCAAGCACATGTGTGTGACAGTATAAACTTGTCCATTACTATTGAAATATAAATCATATGATGCAGTATAAGTGTTGTGTTCGGATGTCTGAGTTTCCACATGTTCTTGATGGACTTAAAGGAGACATTATGGGCCTTCACATTGAGTGTTACCGGCACATGTGAGATTTTGAAGGTTATGATGATGCCATTTGTTTAGGAGTGCCCATCACCCTTCTACAGAAAGTGTAAAGCGCAAAATGTGACTAACAGGGAATACTGCAATTTGGGGGCCTAGAAAATGCATATTATTACGATGATGCGTATTAATATTAATTTTCATAATCTGCTATTATGCATTATTAATGAAACTGATCATTTGTTATTAATATCAAAGTAACTGAATGCTGAGAATGGCCGCAGAACTGATAAAAATGAAGACAATTAACTATGAAAACAAGGACTTTAGGGTCTTCATGAGGTGTGTAGCTGGTCAGCTCCTAAAAATGGAAACCTTGTCCCATAAAGGGTCACAAAGATGGACTTGATACAGGCTAAGGAATCTGCTAGCAATTCATGAAAACTCATGATGATGATTAGAATACCATTGTTTGATAAAGTTAATGAAACAATAAATTATTTATCAACTTAATGCATTTATAGCTTATTAATATTGATGACAATAAAAAGGTATGAAGTAAAATAAATTGTAAAATAGAAAAAATGGAAATAAATTAGTGGTCACTAACATTTGTCTTGATTTTATGACTGAGATCTCATGGCAGGAAAGTTCCATAAAACTGAAGATGACTTTGATGTCCTGTGCCAGCTAGGGTTTTAAAGATATTTTTACATAACTAAAATGATTACTGGCACCATCAGGAGTTCTACAAAAGCAACTTGGCTATGCATGCAGCGTGCTAAAGATGCTCACCGTAAAGAATGCACTTAAGACACAAAAACGCATCATTGCAAGCCTGATTTTTGTCCGTAAGCTCATCACAATGTTTAGAAGTGTGTTACGGGTCACACACAGGCAGGGGCTGGATTGTAAACTACAAGGGTCCAGTTTCAGACCCCATCATCATTTATCTGTCACTTTTAGCCAAAGACAATAGAAATAAAATAATTAAAATAATTATTAATTTTCCATAGCCGCTGCATTTAAAGAAGCTGCAGTACCTAAGGGCTGTGGTGCTCATTACTGGTCACGTGCCTTGATGGCCATTCTACATGCACTGTCACACTTGCAGAAGCAGTTAGCATGATGAGGTGGTAACGCTAGCACCCAAGTTTTTGGAGATTTGGACAAACAAATGATTTATGTGCATTCGTGATTTCGGGATCGGATCAATTCCATTACTTTACTGGATATGTAAGTAAGTATGACTAGCACCACTTATGTCTGTTGAGGTCTCTAGGGAGTGCTGTTCAGCCAAACTCAAATGTTGCCTGTGAGGAGCAAATAAATTAAAAAAAATAAAATAAAAATAAAAACAAATGACCGTTTTACTGGGTTGGTAAGTATGTCCGATACCAATCAGATGCTACATGTGTTCTGCATGCTGGCTTAGTACTGCTTGGTGTGCACTGTTCACGTTGCATTTCACATCATGCCTTAACATGTGTATTAATGTAGACTGAACTCTTTACAATCGAATGCTTTATACATGAGCATGTATTGAAGTGAATGCTAGCGGAGAAAAATTTATTTGCATTAAATCAACCTGCCCGCCTGTAGTAACCACAACTCAACAATACGTCTTGTAAGAAGAAACAGTAAAACCTCCACTACTTCAGGTCCACGTCCCCTGCCTTGGTAATTCTTTAGAATTAGTTCACATCTCTGAAATATCGGACACCACAATCAGAACGCTTTATATATTCTAGCATCTTGACTAGTATTTAGGTTGGCAGGACTTTTGCATTGTTTTCTTGACTTCTGAATTTTTCTAATTTGTCTTTGATAACTGGTTTTGTTTTATTTCCTGTTTTGATCCATGAATGCTCTGTGACAATGTTCACGATTATTCAATTTGGCAAGCTTTATTTTCAGTTCCTTATATCTTATTTGTCATTTTGGACAAAGCATTTTATCTGATGAGATATGTCCGCCATAATTAAATACTCGGCAAAGAATTGTAAATCATTTTTGGAAAAATATGGAAAAATGTTATTTAAACATCTAACTTTTAACATCTAACAGTTTCCACACCTAGAAAAATCAATGAAGATCACTGACTGATTCAAAACAACTCATCAACATGCCTCAAATCATTGGGGTTCATTAGTGGGACACATATCTTTGTGCTATTTACGTTGGATCAGAGGAGTAGGGTGTATCAGATATCTGAATGGATATTAAAACGTGGCCATTCTGACTGAGAAAGTGGAGTTTACACCACTCATCCATCCATCCATCCATTCATTATCCAACCCACTATATCCTAACTACAGGGTCACGGGGGTCTGCTGGAGCCAATCCCAGCCAACACAGGGCGCAAGGCAGGAACAAACCCCTGGGCAGGGCGCCAGCCCACCACAGACCACTCATTTTAATTTCATGTAAATCAGCCTCAATGTCATCACTCTGTGCCGGTTGTGGTGCTCATGTCATGATTTACTGTATTATTCCAGCTAAGCTTTCATATCAGTTATTATCGTTGCTGTGATTCTGTTACAGTTTTAGCATGCGTACCCCAAAAGCTTCTGGAGAGGACTTCAAATCAGACTACAGGACCCACCAGTGTGGACTCGACACATTCCACCTGCGTGGGCCAGTTTTCTGCAGTATCCATTACAGGTCACCTCTGATGGACTGGAGCCTCATCCTGGGCTAGTTCTTGCCTTGTGTCTGAGGCCGTCATAATTATGCACGACTATGTGTCCATTTTGGGTTATTTTGTGTTTTTTTCAGATTACAGACCCTATTTTAAGGGCTTTTGGTTGTTTTGATTTGATTTTACCAAGTTTACTTTTGTTATGTATTTATTTGCATCTCATGACCACAGCAGTCACACCATAACGTGGTGGATGCTACACTGTAAATATGGCAGCAGTTCCGCACAGCAGCATCCCTCAGTTGGATGAACAAATCTTTAGCGGCAGTTGCTTTCTTCAGACAAGCAGATCTAGTGTTCCATTCTGATTTTTAAACTCCTCCTTTCTTTTCGACTTCTGATTCTCGTTTTTGCCCTTTTGCCTTGGTTGCCAGGTCAGTAGTGTTTCTGGTTATGATTACTTTATTTTCACTGTGAAAGAAGATCACGCTTCCATCTCCTGGTCCTTTTCACTCGCAATAATCCTCTGAGATGCTACTGGGGTGTGCTGCCTTTTGCCACAATTGTGAGACTGCATTAACTTCTGTCAGTATATGGAAGGATCAATGGATGAACACTGAGCACAAACTAAATTTCAGGACAAACTTAGGCTAAATTTATGAAAAGAGTGAAATAGAGTAACTGTCCTGGTGAGGCTGGCACTAGATGGTCACCCCAAGAATAGAAAACAGAAAAACATACAACATCAAGCAAGAGGAGCTTTAGCTTTTCATTATACATACATTTTTGGGTGTAAGAACTCTGGTGCTCTGAACTTTGATGCCGTGGTATTGTCTACCAGACTATAAAGTTTTTTTGCTGGTTGTTGGGGGCTCAAATTCATTAACATAACACAGGATTAGTAAGGCAGCTTTGGAAGGCAAGTCAGACTTTAAACTTCCTCAGGTACCTCGGCAGGTTGAATGCTCTCCTGGGTCTTTTTCCATTTGCCCTCAGTGCTGTGGGTTCATGTTGGGTTTTGTGTGGAGTGTCTGTCTGCAATCTGAGAAACCTGTTGCTCCATTGATGTCATTTAAGGTGCGACTCTGTGTTTTCTAGTTAGCTTCTTTGTCTGCGTGGTCTTCACTGAGGTTCTTGTTGTCGTACTACAGTGTTTCACTATAGTATTCAGTCCCCCAAAAGTCATCATCTTTCTCTGGATTTCAAAAGACTTTGGATTTTAAAGCCAAAGTAAATAATTTCTCAAGAGTATATTTCTAAAAAATAACAGCTGGGAAAATGCAGGTTGCAGAAGTATTCAGACCCTACACATTAATAGTACGTAGGGCCTCTTTTAGCCACTATAACAGACTTTTGGGTAATTATTTATCAGTTTTGCAAGCTGCTGTTCTGTCCCATGCTTCCTGGCAGATTCTCCGTAGCTCATTCAGGTTGGTTGATTCAAAGAGTGTCAGAGATTCTCAGTGGGGTCCTGACTTACTTGAACCAGGCCATTGTAGGATATTTGGTTGTTGCTGAGCTACTCTACTGGTGTTTTGGCCTTGCACTAGGGTTCATTGTCTTGCTGGTGGGTGATCCTTCTCCCAAGCCTCAGTTTCTCAGCTGAGTGGAAGACATTCCCTTCCAGTAGCTCCCTGTTTTCTCGTTCCATCTATTCTTCCATAATTAACTGCAGAGATGGTGTTTTTTGAGGCATTGGTGGTGTTGAGCCTGCACCATAAATAGAGCTTTCTGCCAAAAACTCTTTCTTTAATTAATGTGACCACAAAACCTTTTTCCACATCTTAGCCGGGTCTCTCTCATCTACCAAATGTAACTGTTCATGGATATTCCAGAGTAATGTCTTCTTTCTTGCCACCCGCCCAGGAAGACCACTGTTATGGAGAGCTCTTGACATTGTGGACTGATGCATGCGTACTCCAGTTACAGCAACTGACATCTGTAGGTCCTACAAGGTGATGTCAGGCTTCTCTGCTTCCCTTGCTTGGGTGTAAAGTTTGACAGACGGCCTTCTTTATACAG
Source organism: Erpetoichthys calabaricus (assembly GCF_900747795.2). Lineage (NCBI taxonomy): Eukaryota > Metazoa > Chordata > Cladistia > Polypteriformes > Polypteridae > Erpetoichthys > Erpetoichthys calabaricus. Next base: position 294,377,626 of record NC_041395.2, read on the forward strand.
CGACTTGGTGGTGTGATACGCCTTCCATTACCTGAGGATGAATCCTCTAATATTCACAGGGACATCTAAGCACCCTTTTTCCCAACTTATCCATTTGTATCACTTTACCTCTTACGTCAGTGGTATGCTCTTTAAAGTACATTTTCGAGTGGGTTCACACCCTGGGTAATGAACCCTGAAAAGAGTGATTTTCATATTCAGAAAATGTGGCCTTTACTCTGATTGCTCATTGGTAGACACTCCTTATTCCGTTAGGTCCAAATGTGAGGCAAATGTGTCTTGTTTGGGAACTTTTGTCACTTTATGCTTTTAAAGTTTAAATGGTTTGAATACTTTTTTCCTGGTTGTATTATTTGGAAATATACTATACTATATTATGTGGCCAAGGTCACATTAAATAGCCAAGGTCCGGCTTACTTGTCGGAACTTATCATGACTTACAAACCTGAGCGCACATTAAGATCTCCAGATGCCGGTCTGCTTATGATTCCAAGGATTAATAAAATAACAGTGGGGGGTCGAGCTTTTAGTTACAGGGCCCCTAAACTGTGGAGTGGTCTGCCTGCTACTATAAGAGATGACCCTTCAGTCACAGCTTTTAAATCCCAGCTGAAGACTCACTACTTCAGTTTAGCATACCCTGACTAGAGCTGCTGATTAACTGTACAGACTGCATCTCTGTTGTTAGTCATTAGCACTAAAACATAAGTAACATGATAGTTAGAATTGTATACTAACCCTCACTTATTCTGTTTTTCTTCTTGGTACTCAAATGTGGCACTTGGTGCCTCGGCCCACCTGCCAAGTTGTTTTGCCTGCCTAAGGAAAAGTCATCCCAGATGGAGGATTGCAGGAATCGTGGGAAAGAGGGGTCCTTTCTTTGGATTGGCTGGCCCAGCACAGTTTCAGCCGTGGAATGGCCAAATGGGGGAGGCAGCTTGAAGGATGAGGTCTCCAGGACTCTACACAAATCCAAATCTTATTATGGGATATATCATCTACTGTTAAATTCTACTCTGTACTTCTAAAATTTATATTTTTTATTTCTTACTATATTGAGGAATTGTTCTGTTCTGTGTATTGTATTGTATTGACCCCCTTCTTTTTGACACCCACTGCACGCCCAACCTACCTGGAAAGGGGTTTCTTTTTGAACTTTGAACTGCCTTTCCCAAGGTTTCTTCCATTTTTTCCCTACAAGGTTTTTTTAGGGAGTTTTTCCTTGTCTTCTTAGAGAGTCAAGGCTGGGGGGCTGTCAAGAGGCAGGGCCTGTTAAAGCCCATTGCGGCACTTCCTGTGTGATTTTGGGCTATACAAAAATAAACTGTATTGTATTGTATTGTATTATGTATATAATCAATAAAAATACTTATGGGAGGAATATGTGTATGTAAGCTTTTGAAATGTAGAAAATGGTGACGACTTTGAATACTTGTGCAAGGCACTATACTTTGTCAGATTTGTCATGTCATCCTATAGTTCACATTGTGTGATGGTGCGGTCGACTCCACGCTACTGGTTGCATCCTGGGAGCCTCTTGAACCTGCTACTGCTGATAACGTACATGAGGGATGAGCTAGCGGATCAGGACACTCGCACAAAGCAAGGGGTAGGTGCATAAAAGTGCAAAAGTGCTTTTATTAAAAACTCCAAAACAGTAAAAACCAAACAGTATTCAAATGTGCAGTGCTCTAAATAAATAATCCAATAAAAAGTGACGGCAAAGGTTAAAGTCAATCCAATAAATAATGCAATAAAAGCTAGGCTAAAAATACGATGCAGGAAGCTGTCCTTAAAACACAGTCTCCAGTGCAATCCGATGAAATGGTAGTCTCCTTAGCTTAACCCCAAACGGGTTCTTGCAGCCAAGGAGACACCTTATCGGCAGTTCTGCCAACCTTCTCAGCTGCTTCTAGGCTTGAGCCCCCTGCTGTCATCTGTGGCCCCAACAGGACATAATGCCAAGCCTCCAACTCCTGCTGCCAGGCTCACATCCCTGTGGCCCAATGGCTTCACCCGCAGGACACCTCAGTAAACCTTCCGATTCCCCTGCAGCTCCCACTGCCTTTCTCCTGGCCTTACGTGGAGAGTCGTTCCAAACGAGCAGTGCTTTAGTCAACCCAGCTCCTGGACCGCTTGACTGAAGTGGTCTCCTTCCACCCCTGAGTGGCAGCTGCACACTTCCTCGAGGGACTTCCACCCGGCCGCCTGCCTTCTCTTTCTTGTTCACCTGCACCTGCCTTCTCTCTCCATCCTTTATCCTCCTTACTTTGATCTTTCGTTTTGTCGTCTGTTCCGATTCTCGTGCCGGCTTTTCCTTATATGCCTCCATGGGCACAGCGCCTCAGTCATACACCGCAGGAAGCTGATGAAGCAATTGATACGGACCCTCGCGTTTAGGTGCATCTCACCCCAGTTACCTCCTGCAGCTGTACGAACACCCACACCCACAGAGATCGAGCCGGCCATTCAACTATTTATTTATTTAAAAAATCAGCCACCTTTTTCTGAGCTGCAGACCTTCTATACCACAAGTTGTCATGTCAGAGTTGTCACAAGAAGAACAGATTGTTTCTCAAAATTTTTGGTGAGTTTAGAAAAACCTGCGTGTTTAGAAAAACCAGTGTGTGTCTTGTACAGGACGTCATGACAAGGAAATCCTACGATTTCTCCTCATATACAGCTTTTACTTAGCTATGATTTAGCTGTTTGAAAATGAAACAATAGGTCTATTAATTTTATTCTAGAAAACTTCAGTATAGCAAATGTACCAGAATGACAGGTTATTTTCAAGATGGATTCTACCCCTTATTTATTACAGCTGTAATACATTTGGTTGCCAAAAGCTAAGTAAATAAAAATGTTAAATTACAGTCATATTCATGCAGTACAAATAGGATGACCATCTGGCTCCATTTTCTATGGACATGTTCATCTTTCTTGCTTTTTTTTTTTTTTTTTTTTTTTTAAAAAAGGTTTCAAAGGCCAAGCCAGCAGATTGAAAAAGTTGCCCTTGAAGAGAAACCGTAAGGACGGCTGATCAATGCTGATTACCAAATAGATTACATTTCTAGCTAGGAACTTAGAATATTGCGATCTGCGTCATGCCAGAGAAAAGACGTAATGACAAGGCAGCAGGGCATTAGTGGAAAGATCACGTCCCTTCATCGTCTCCTTCCACTTAAGTCAGAATTGCTTTCACACTTCTGCAGAATACAAGACAACAAGGAGAAAGTTGTAAGCAATTTTGAGCAGGGGGACCAAGCAGCTTGAGAAAGGCTGAATAATTGAACTGTACTAAATAAATGTCAGGTACTGGAAAAAAGCTGAATAAATAATACATTGAAAAAGACAAGTTAATATGTATTTATTATCTTTATCAAAAACTGAGTTTGGGTATTACAATTTTAATAGTTCTCTGTACCTGATTAAAAGCACTTGTTTTTAAGATCATGCAATGAGTAAAGCTCCTCTGTATTTTAGCAAGTGTGCCTCCCCTGGCAGAGAGGGTGGGTCATGGAAATGAAAAGCACCCTGGACTGGACGTCATTTTCCAACCCTCTTAACATTAGAATCCCTGAAGCTTACGAAAAAATTGTAATGCCAGGCCACTTTAGATTCCTTCACAAAGATATAACGAAACAAGTGTGATTTTGTTCAAGAATAAAACTGAACAACAAAAAATTCAAGCGACAACAAGGTACCAAGCAGACATGATTCACCAGTGTCCGTGCGTCTGTTTATATCCCTTCAGCGATGTCTTTTACAGGTAGCAAAACTTTACACCGGCTGTTACAGACTCAAATCAAATGAATGTTTTTATTATGTAATAGTAAGAGCAGCTCACTACAACCACAACATCGATATTTATTTATGTAGCACGTTTTCATACAAGATGCTTTACAGGATGAAGAAAGAGAAAAAAAAGACAAAATATAATAAATAAAATTAGGCAATACTAATTAACCTAAAATAAAAGTAAGGTCCGATATCCAGGGAGGACAGAAAAAACAAAAAAAAAAAAACTCCAGACGGTTGGAGAAAAAAAACCCAAAATCTTCCGAGGCCACGAGACCACCCAGCCCCCGCTGGGCATTCTACCTAACATCAAAGATGTCAGTCAATCAGTCCTCACGGTCCTCACTACTCAAAACGGAGAAAGTCCGGCCTCAAACCCTCAACCTTTTGCTTATGAGGCAGCAGCAGCTCTTCCCTCTACACCAGCCAAGCAGACTTGTTGACTTTCTGTTAATTGATATTTGGACTTGAGTTTTTACTCATTGACAGCAACATGTAAGTCGAACAATATGTTTTTCTTTGCTTATATTCTTGATTAAAAGCACACTTGTTTTGTTGTACTTGAATCTTTTGTGAAAGTGTGTATTTGATATTTGGACTTCAGTCTTCACAGTAGAACATGAAAAATCTTTCTGCTTAGTTACAGTATGTGTTCAACAATTCCTGCCTCACATTTCCTTTCATCCTACACTTACACAGATCGTTGCAGACACGGAACACACATGAAATGCATGCAGGTATTACAAATAACGAAATATTATTCACCCTATACAACTCCAGGCACCTCACACCCAGATAAACAGACTTGAGCTGAGAGAACTTCAGCTGCGTCGGTGGGGTATGGGATAGCAGGCTGCCTGCTACTTCTTCTGATCGACACATTTACAAAACAAAAGCTGCTGATAAGGAGGTGAGAAGGAATTTAAGATGGCCTGGGATTATGACTTTTTTCATAGGCTTCAGGGATTCTTGTGTTAATCCAGATCAAGGGCATGGGTATGGGCTGGAGCTTATTCAAGTGAGCATGGGGCACAAACTCAGGGCATGTTCCTAGTCTATTGCAGGGCAAACACACACAAATTAGCGTCACCAATTCACCTAACCTGTGAGGAAACCTTAATAGACAAGGGGAGAAGATGCAACTGCCAGGCAGGGAGGATCTGGGCTGTAAACCCTGGTCTCCTTATTACAAGGCAGCAGATCTGCCACTGTGCCACCGTGCCACACACATCATGGGCTGCAGCTGACAAAATACATCACATTTTCAACCTCCTGAACCTCAAGAAATGACAATTAATTAAGCAGTTTTAGTAATTTTTAACTCAACACTGTGCCAGTGGCCTATTGTGTATGCCACACCAATGTGAAGCCATGGCCCCCTGTGCCCATGTACTTTAGAGGTTGTTTTTTTATTAGGTGGCCTGTGGTGCTGTTCTGCTATTATAGCCACCCAAATGAGTTTGTACGCTGCCATAGAAGAGATCAGGCCAATTTTTTTTAATGAGAGAGGATCAGAAAATGAAATGTAAAGTCTAGCAAGGTTCATGAAGCAGAAAAATGAAAGCCAATCTGTTGTCAGGCACAAATACGCACAAGAAGCAAAGTCAAAAGAAAACAAATCTTTGAGTCGTAACCAGAAGGCTTTATAAACAAAACGCTCACGCCACTATTAAGATTTTTATTCAAAAACTCAGATGAACCTTCTGACCTTTGATGTGATGAGCTGATCACTTCCTGCCATCTGAGCCGATCAATCTTTTAATATATGGAAACTAATGTTGGGGAACATTAAGAAAACAAAATGGTGTTGTGGGAAGACATTACAATATTTTAAAGTGTTTAAAAAAAGCTTGAATGAAATTCAAGTATCCAAATAAAGTTCTACTCAAGTCAAAACTGCAACATATGATTAATATGAAGTTAAGCCCTACAAAATTCAGAATAATGACAAATCACAATAGTTCACAATAGATGGGGCCAGAACCTGTCCCAAAAACACTGGGCACAAGACAGGGCCCAACCCCGGCCCAGCACTGGGCAGCTGCACACTGGCACTCATGCTGGACTGATGCTGAATGACAAACAGGGGCATCTTGAAGAAAAACCCTCCGAAACGCAGGGAAGATGTGCAAGCTCCTCGCTTAAGGGCTGGATTGGGATTGAAGCCCATCTTCTGAGGCAATGCTGCCCCTTTCTACCAGTGGAACAGCATTTATTTTAAAAGAAATGCACACACAATGTCTACGCATCTAAAAACAAACAAGCTGAGGAAACCTGAAGCAAATGCTACGTTAGGCATGAGACAACATTTTGTCGTATTGAATTTCGGTTACAGCACATTAGTTCATTCAATAAGTAAAGCGCCTCTGAATTTTAGCAAACGTGCCTCCCCTGTCAGAGAGGGTGGGTCACAGAAACGAAAAGCATCATGGACTGTCACGCCATTTTCAAATCCTCTTAATCCAGCCTGTTCAAGTGACCATAGGCTGCAAGGTGGGAACAAACTTGGGACAGGCACCAGTCCATCATAGGGCAAACACACACACCAGACACGCACACCAGACACACACACCAGACATGCACACTAGACACGCACACCAGACACACACACCAGACACTCACACTAGATATGCACACCAGACACGCACACCAGACACCCACACCAGACACACACACTAGATATGCACACCAGATATGCACACTAGACACACACACCAGACACGCACACTAGACACGCACACCAGACATGCACACTAGACACACACACTAGACACACACACTAGATATGCACACCAGATATGCACACTAGACACACACACCAGACACACACACTAGATATGCACACCAGATATGCACACTAGACACACACACCAGACACGCACACTAGACACGCACACCAGACATGCACACTAGACACACACACTAGACACACACACTAGATATGCACACCAGATATGCACACTAGACACACACACCAGACACACACACTAGATATGCACACCAGATATGCACACTAGACACACACACCAGACACACACACTAGACACACACACCAGACACACACACCAGACACACACACTAGACTCGCACACCAGACACGCACACCAGACACGCACACCACACTCAATTTAGCATCACCAGTTCTCTGAACCTGCGTCTTTGGACAGTGGGAGGAAACTGGAGAGCACCCATGCAGGGAACATGCAGAGACCCTGGTCTCCTTATGGCGAGGCAGCTGCCCTACCACTGTGCCACCCTGCTGCTGTATTTTGATTTATACATATGTATAATAAGAAGTAACACTAAACATACTATACATTTCTTTAAAATATGTTTTATTGTGGAAACATTGCATTGTAAAGCCTGAATCTCAGTATGGAGTGCATCGTGAGCTAAGTGTATTGTCTTATACCAACTATGTATGGCCTGGATAACATCTAACTTAGATAATTGGTGCATACATTTAAACCATGATAGTCTCTCATTTGATTGACTTGAGAACAACTTTCATTTTAGATGGTTGCCTTTAATTGCTATAAGGCCAAAAGCTGGTAGAATTTGGTTAAATATAAGTTAGTTTGGATCCCTTAAATTCATATATTCTTCAAACAATAAAAAGTAGAAAGATAAATAGAGAGATGAAAAGTGATGGATAACACAAGTAGATACATAGATAGAAGTAAAGGGCTCTATACAGTAGATAGATAGTATCTAGTCATAGATATAGAAAAGGCACTATAGAGACAGACAGATTAGGAGTGACTAATAATAGATGGATAGATAGATAAAGGCACTATATAATAGATAGATAGATAGATCCATCCATCCATCATCCAACCCGCTATATCCTAACTTCAGGGTCACGGGTGTCTGCTGGAGCCAATCCCAGCCAACCCAGGGCGCAAGGCAGGAAACAAACTCCGGGAAGGGCGCCAGCCCACCGCAGGGCACACAGCACCCACACACACACACACACCCACTAGGGACAATTTAAGATCGCCAATGCACCTAATCTGCATGTCTTTGTACTGTGGAAGGAAACCCACGCAGACATGGGGAGAACATGCAAACTCCATGCAGGGAGGAACCAGGAAGCGAACCCAGGTCTCCTTACTGCGAGGCAGCAGTGCTACCCACTGCGTCACCATGCTGCCCTAGATAGATAGATGCACTATATAAGATATAGATAGATAGATAGGAAAGAGACAATATAATAGATAGGTAGATAAGATGCTATGTCATAGATAGATAGTGTTCAGGGGTCAGAGTGCGTATGGTGGGATGACAGGCTGTGATGATTTCACTTGACCAGACTTCTTCTGTACAAGAAGTTCCTGACGGAGGAAGCTGAACCCCAATGACCTTTGATGGCTGACCTGTGCTGACTTTTTGCCTGACATTCCCCTAAGTGTCTGATCAAGTTAAAAGTGCTTCTCAATTTCACTTGTACAGAATTAACCTTTTTTTCCCCTTACTTTATATTTTGTTAGCTCCTATGAAAATAGTTGCCATTAGGGGTGTTTTTATTGTGAGTGTCTCTGTAAACAATTCTGAGTATGAAGGCAGTAAATGATAATTTTGCAGTAAAAAAACGGTAATTAAACAACAACAACAACAACAACATTTATTTATATAGCACATTTTCATACAAAAAAGTAGCTCAAAGTGCTTTACATAATGAAGAAAAGAAAAATAAAAGACAAAATAAGAAATTAAAATAAGACAACATTAGTTAACATAGAAAATGAGTAAGGTCCAATGGCCAGGGGGGACAGAAAAAACAAAAAAAAAAACTCCAGACTGCTGGAGAAAAAAATTAAATCTGCAGGAGTTCCAGGCCACGAGACCGCCCAGACCCCTCTGGGCATTCTACCTAACATAAATGAAATAGTCCTCTTTGTAATTAGGGTTCTCATGGAAGGACTTGATGATGATGGTCATGCAGACTTCTGGCTTTTAATCCATCAATGTAGGAACATCACGGTGCTTTGAGTAGATGGAGGTTGCACAGATCGTCACCACAAAGAAACCGGAAAAAGAAACAGAAGAGAGAGTAGGGGTTAGTACAGATTTTAGAACCACCATGAATAGTTATTATAATGAATTGGATATACAGAGTATCAAGATTTAAATTACAGTGAAGTTATGAGAAGGCCATGTTAAAGTAATGTGTTTTCAGTAGTTTTTTAAAGTGCTCCACTGTATTAGCCTAGCAAATTCCTATTGGCAGGCTATTCCAGATTTTAGGTGCATAACAGCAGAAGGCCGCCGCACCACTTCTTTAAAGTTTTGCTCTTGGAATTCTAAGGAGACACTCATTTGAGGATCTAAGGGTACGATTTGTCAGACATTCCGATATATAGGATGGAGCGAGATTATTTAAGGATTTATAAACCATAAGCAGAATTTTAAAGTCAATCCTTAATGACACAGGTAACCAGTGTAGTGATGTCAAAACTGGAGAAATGTGCTCGGATTTTCTTTTCCTAGTTAAGATTCTAGCAGCTGCATTCTGCACTCGTTGCAAACGATTTATGTCTTTTTTGGGTAGTCCTGAGAGGAGTGTGTTACAGTAATCTAGTCGACTGAAAACAAAAGTGTGAACTAATTTCTCAGCATCTTTCAATGATATAAGAGGTCTAACTTTTGCTATATTTCTTAAGTGAAAAAATGCTGTCCTAGTAATCTGATTAATATGCGATTTAAAATTCAGATTACAGTCAACAGTTACCCCTAACTTTTTTACCTCCATCTTGACTTTTAATCCTAATGTATCAAGTTTATTTCTAATAGCCTCATTGTATCCATTATTGCCAATCACTAAAATTTCAGTTTTCACTTTATTTAGCTTGAGAAAATTACTATTCATCCATTCAGAAATACAAGGAAGACATTGTGTTAGTGAATCAAGAGAATCGGGGTCATCAGGTTGTAGCGGGGCTACATAGTTAGTGTTGTTAAATGTCAGTTCTAAGTGCGTCTTGTTTCCATTGTCCCGTTTGCTGTTTATGTGTGTGTATCAGTGAATGCCGTCCCCGTAAAGGGGGACGGATGATGGAAGAAGAACACAGCCTCTAACCTGGAAAACACCTGTTCTTAATTAATCAATTACAGCCGTCACAAGGACTATTTAAGTAATTAGAAAGGAGAGAGAAGAGAGGAGAAAGGAGACAATTCATTTTCAACCACGTATCAACTTACTTGCTGTTTTTCCACATCGCGCCTTTGCACCAGTTTGTTTTTCATTTTGCTGGACTGCTTTCATCCTTCATTTGCTGAGACCCTGGGGTCGATTCGCCATCCACCATACGCCAAGGAATCACGGTGAGGTTGTCCCATTTGCCGGGAAAATCAAACGACTCATTTACCACTAGTTCAGTCATCTGTATTCAGGACAGTTTTTATAACCGGACTCAAGTTCACAATCATTCAGTATATCATTCATTTTTGTTGTTCGTGTTGTGTGTTATATGTTACAGGGGCAAGGGAGGGTTTTGTTGTATTTATATATGGTGATTTCTCATTGTTGATGTGGTGGAGGGATATTTATATTTATATTTATGTTTCTATTTTTGCATTTGTCTTGTGGTTTCATTTAATACATTTAATCAGTATAATTTTACATACCTGCTTTTGCATGCTTATATTTACACCGTCTATTGTGGGAGAAAAGTGTAATTTGTTAGAGGTACGGCTTGATAGTTTAGATTCATCTCAGTAAATTATCCAGGCCAGGTCTTGGAGGTGTAGCTGCCGGCTGGGTACAGGGTCGGCCGTTACATAAGTGGTGCCCTCTCTGAGGAATCTTAATAAATACTATCGCTGTCTGCCTTTAAACATTTCCCCAATTAACATGTCTTTAGTGCGTGCCGAGCAGGACAACACCATTGCTTCGCCACGGTGTGAGGAAGGAGTAGCCGGGGCGCGGCACGTCACGGTCAAAGCGTGTTCAGCGCTGTGGGAGGTGGTGGATTCATTGCAGTCGCTGTACCTTGAAGATCACCATGGACCTGAGGAGGAATGCCTGGAGGATGTCTCGCCTCTGTGGGAAGATCTGGCGCAACAACTGACCCGGCTGGATGAGAAAGTGCGCTCGGGCGCGAAGATGCTTTGCGGGCTCACATCAGCAGCTCCCAGGAGGAAATAAAAGAATACCTCAATGAGCAAGTTCAACTCCTGGGGCAGGAAATCGTGTTGTGCCTCCAGAGGCGAGATCAACGCTGGCAAGAAACTCTTCAGGGGGAAGTCCGAAGGAGTCTCCAGAAGTTACGTCAGTCACCCTGTCATTCAATGCCATACGGGTCTCGTGGGGGGGGGGGGGGAGAATACATCAATCGGCCCTCTGTTCCTGGGGTGCGCCTTTCCTTTCCCAAGTTGGGGGCTCCATATAACATCGATGATGTCCTCAACTTTGTGGAGGACAGGGAGGCGTATCTAGCTGTTAACCCGTTAACCCCAGAAGAGCTTATGGGGGTGATAGGGGCATCCCTCTCGGGGCCGGTGTGGAGCTGGTGGCTGACGGCCAAGAAGAATATTAAAGACTGGGGATCCTTTCGTCGATCTTTCCTCATGGCTTTTCTTCCGGAAGATTATGAATCCAAAATGGAGGACAAGCTGCGATCCATGGTGCAACTGCCTTCGCAAACCATCCGGGACTTCGCCTATGAATATTGGGCTTTGTGTTTGAAGTGGCAGCCAGCTATGTCTGAAGAAGAGGTGGTCCGCCGCATCCTTAATGCCTGTAACCCACGGTTAGCTGGGGGTCTCAGGGGGGTGGTGGGGTTGATGGAAGACCTGGTAAAGGTGGGTTCGCAAGTGGAACAGGACTGGGGAAACTCAAAAACGTACTGGAATAAAGTACAAGCCAGTACACGAGAAACCCAGCCCCTAAAACCCCAGCGAGCCAAACCTTGCCGGTCGGAAGCCGATCTCGCCATCATGCAAGCGAGCACGTCCCTCCTGATCGTCCCAGTGAAGCTGCGGGGTTGGCAAGTGGATGTGGTGGTGGATACAGGGAGACATCACACCTTAATCCGCTCGAGTATATGGAAGAAGATTAGCCGACCAACAGACAACTTATCATTTGCCCCGTCTGTCCGATTTGTTTTGGCAGATGGGAGCGAACACAGGGCCCTGGGCAAAGTCCCCTTGAGGTACAGCGTACTCTCCACCACCTGGGAAATGGATACGTATGTCCTGGATGACTGGCACCTGTCCGTCCCGTTACTCCTTGGGCTGGACTCTTTAACCACCATGAGGATGACCATCCATCTCAGTCCCAGGGGGTATATGGTGCCAGGGGAAGGGGTATGCGATTTCATACATAAATCAAAAGAAGATCTGGGCTCAGAATTCATTGGTTTCTACACGGCAGTGAGGAGTGACGCAAGCACCTCGGCGGCAGCCCCTGTGGAGGACCAGCCCGAAGAGGTAAGGCCGGTGCTGAAGAAGTGGGCCGAGGTGTGGACTGAGAAATTAGGAGTTGCCCGTGGAGTTACCCACGTGATCCACACCTCGGACGAAATTCCAGTAAGGCACCGAGCATACCGTGTTTCTCCACTGAAGAAGGGCATAATTAAAGAACACCTTGATCGAATGCTCGCCGAAGGTATAATCGAACCATCTTCCTCCTCCTGGGCGTCCCCTGTGGTCCTCGTGAAGAAGTCAGATGACACTTATCGCTTTTGTGTGGACTACAGGGGGGTTAACGGAAAGACGAGCCTGGACGCATATCCCATGCCCCTGGTTCATGAGATTCTGGAGTCACTGCATGGAGCTGCAGTTTTCAGCACACTAGACCTCCGCAGTGGCTATTGGCAGGTGCCGATGGACGAGGGGAGTAAGCGGAAGACGGCAGTCATCACCCCTGAAGGCTTGTTCCAGTTCAAGTCATGCCTTTTGGGCTTAAAAATGCTGGGGCCACCTTCCAGCGGCTCATGGAACAAGTACTGAGGGGGTTGATAGGCAAGATCTGCTTTGTTTATATCGACAACGTCATTGTTTACTCCCCTTCTATTAAACAACATCTCCAGGACTTGGACACCATCTTCCAACGATTTCATCAAGCGTACCTTACGCTGAACACGAAGAAATGTACCTTCATTCAACCCCACATCCGCTTCCTCGGGCACATTCTTTCATCTGAGGGGGTCGCTGTAGACCCCGAGAAGACCTTAGCCATCCGGGACTACCCCACGCCCACGGATTTGAAATCTTTACAACGTTTCCTTGGGTTAGTGGGGTGGTATCACAAGTTCATCCCCAGGATGGCTGATATAGCGGCTCCCTTGAACTACTTAAGAAAAAAAGATGTCCCGTGGGAGTGGACAACGGAGTGCCAGGACACGGTCGAGTAACTAAAAAGCCATCTTCAAAAGCCACCCGTTCTGGCCCAGCCAGATCCATAGCTCACTTTCCAGGTACAAACAGATGCCAGCAACCTGGGGCTTGGTGCCGTGCTCACTCAGAAAATCCACCAGGCTGAACATGTCATCGCTTACGCCTCTCGAGCATTGCACGGCGCTGAGCTGAATTATTTGACGGCTGAAAAAGAGTGTTTGGCTGTCGTGTGGGCTGTGGAAAAATGGAGACACTATCTGGAGGGGGTTGAATTTGAAGTGTACACAGACCATCACACTCTGACCTGGGTATTTAATCACCTGAAGACCTCCTCCCGTCTAACCAGGTGGGTACTACGCCTCCAGAACTTTACTTTCAAGGTGACCTATCGGAAGGGCTGTGGCAATATCGTGCCTGATGCTCTGTCCAGGGTGTCAGAGCTACCGGGGATGGTGTGTTTGGCAGAGGCAAAGAAGATGGTCCTCCCTCTGCCAAGAAGCCTTGAAGACCTGGCTCAAACACAAGCCACCAGTCCATTCTGCCAGAACATCAGGGAGGGACTGGAGCAGCAGAGTACTGACCGGGTACACTTCGTGGACCTCCAGGGGGTTCTGTACAGGACCACTCCATCCTCCCTTGGGGGTCTGCAACACCAACTAGTGGCCCCGGAAGAGCTTATCCCCGACTTTTTGAGTCATTATCATGACAGTCCTTTAGGTGGTCACCTTGGAAGGACAAAAACTTTATTGAAGATCCTGGGGGTTGCGTGGTGGCCGTCTGTCCAGAAAGACGTTTGCCACCATGTGAAGAAGTACGTAACCTGCCAGCAGCTCAAAAACCCACCTGGTAAACCGGCAGGATTTTTACAATCGACAATTGCTGATGGACCGGGGGAGACTTTGGGAGTTTACCTGATGGGGCCATTTCCTGTTACCAGCTCGAGGCAAACCGTCCTGATGGTGGTGATCGATTATTTTTCGAAGTGAGTGGAGCTGTTTGCATTAACAGATGCGAAAACCAACAAGATATGCTCCACCCTGAAGAACGAAATCTTCACCCGCTGGGGGGTGCCGAAGAACATTGTCTCAGACCGGGGTCCGCAGTTCACGAGCTCTGTATTAGATGAACTTTATACAGCCTGGGGAGTGAAGAAAAACCTGACAACAGCTTACCATCCCCAGGCTAACATGACAGAGTGAGTGAACTGGACCCTGAAGAACATGATCGCCTCCTATGTGGGTGAACGCCATCAGGATTGGGATAAATGGCTCCCCGAGCTCTGGTTTACCCTGAACACCGCTGTGCATGAAGCCACAGGTGAGACGCCTGCTTTGGTTGCGCTGGGCAGACAGCTAAAGGGCCCGCTTGACCAACTCCTTCCCAGAGCCCCTAGTCCAGAAACCATCAGTTACAGTAATTTATGTAAACTACAGGAATTACGGCGGAGAATCCAACAGAGGTTGGTGAGTTCGATGTCCAGACATGCCAAGTTGTACAATGCCCAGCGTAAGGAAGCGCACTTTCAGCCGGGTGATTTGGTCTGGATTAGAGCTCACCATCTCACGGATGCCAGCAAAAGGTTCTCCGCCAAGCTAGCGCCTAAATGGTTAGGTCCAGCCAAAATCGTATCTCAAACTGGTCCAGTCAACTTCCAGATCCAAAGGGGTATCGGCACTGACTCCAAGCTAGACATAATCCATGTGGCCAATCTCAAGCCGTACTTCGGCCCTTCCTTGTCCAAGTTTAGGGGGGGTTTGTAATGTAGCGGGGCTACATAGTTAGTGTTGCAAATGTCAGTTCTGAGTGCGTCTTGTTTCCATTGTCCCGTTTGCTGTTTATGTGTGTGTATCAGTGAATACTGTCCCCGTAATGGGGGACGGATGATGGAAGAAGACCACAGCCTCTAACCTGGAAAACACCTATTCTTAATTAATCAATTACAACTGTCACAAGGACTATTTAAGTAATTAGAAAGGAGAGAGAAGAGAGGAGAAAGGAGACCATTCGTTTTCAACCACGTATCAACTTACTTGCTGTTTTTCCACATCGCGCCTTTGCACCAGTTTGTTTTTCATTCTGCCGGACTGCTTTTATCCTGCATCTGCTGAGACCCCGGGGTCGATTCGCTATCCACCATACGCCGAGGGATCACGGTGAGGTTGTTCCATTTGCTGGGAAAATCAAACGACTCATTTACCACTAGTTCAGTCATCTGTATTCAGGACAGTTTTTATAACCGGACTCAAGTTCACAATCATTCAGTATATCATTCATTTTTATTGTTCGTGTTGTGTGTTATATGTTACAGGGGCAAGGGAGGGTTTTGTTGTATTTATATATGGTGGTTTCTCATTGTTGATGTGGTGGAGGGATATTTTATATTTCTATTTTTGCATTTGTCTTGTGGTTTGAATTAAAACATTTTAATCGGTTTATTTTTTACATCTGCTTTTTGCGTGCTTATATTTACATCGTCGATTGTGGGGGAAAAGTGTAATTTAAGAGGTACGGCTTGGTAGTTAGATTCATCTCAGTAAATTATCCAGGCCACAGGTCTTGGAGGTGTAGTTTCCGGCTGGGTACGGGGTCGGCCGTTACAAGGTGCTATTGATAAATACAGCTGTGTGTCATCAGCATAGCTGTGGTAGCTCACGTTGTGTCCTGAGATAATCTGACCAAATGGAAGCATGTAGATTGAGAAGAGCAGCGGACCCAGGATAGAGCCTTGTGGAACACCATATAGGATATCCTGTGTCTTTGAGTTGAAATTACCACAACTAACAAAGAATTTTGTCCCTGCCAGGTAGGATTCAAACCAATTTAAGACACTGCCAGAGAGGCCCACCCATTGACTAAGGCGATTTCTAAGAATATTGTGGTCAATGGTATCAAATGCGGCACTCAGATCTAAGAGGATGAGAACAGATAAAAAGCCTCTGTCTGCATTTACCCGCAAGTCATTTACTACTTTAACGAGTGCAGTTTCTGTGCTGTGATTTGTTCTGAAACCCAACTGAAACTTATCAAGAATAGCATGTTTATTGAGGTGGTCATTTAGCTGCATAATGACTGTCTTCTCTGGAATTTTACTTAAGAAAGGCAGGTTAGAGATGGGTCTAAAATTTTCAAGAGCAGAGGAGTCGAGATTATTTTTCTTGAGTAGGGGTTTAACTACAGCAGTCTTAAGACAGTCTGGGAAGACCCCCGAATACTGTCAATTAGCACGCCTGATACTTCTTTGAAAAAACTTGTTGGTATTGGGTCAAGGACACAGGTGGAGGGTTAAAATGTTTAAAACAGGTAAATGTAAATATACAGCATTTATATTTAAGCAGCATTTTAGCAACTGTTTTAATGTGTGTAAAGATTGTATGGATAATTGTTGCATTACCATAAGCTTCCAATGATACTTTATTAAAACAGTGAAAATGTGTACTGTAAGTTATATCAAAATATTGTAACACCCAGATTTTTTTTTTCTAAATTATCCGACTCAAGTCATTTATGGTTTTCCTCATATATTATTCAAAAAATACAAAATCCTAACACTGGATGGAGTGATGAATAACAGAACAGTTTAATAAATTCTTTATTGGTATTTTAGATTGAGTTACATAGAATTGCTCATTTTACCGACACTATATAGACAGTACAGTGGTCTACATTTCTGTCTGTTTTTGATGCTCTTTAAACTCTTTCTGGTAAACTTCTTTCTTTTCTTTTTTATTTTAAGTGCATATAAATGCAAAAGAATCTACAAGAATTAGTTATGGCGGTGACTTTATTTTCACTTGTCATGCGTGTCATGTTCTTCGTGTCTTTTCTCGTATCTTCTTGACATTTAGAACTACTGTATGTGACTTTGCTTTCAGCAAATGGCTGCCTTGGTGACCTTGTTGTTCCATCCTTACCTGATATAAGACCCCCGATTTGTTATAATTGATGTGCTTCACCAACTTGAGAGAAAAGGCCATCTGTCAGGCCGGAGAAGAGAAATGGAGATGGGCCTGAGGCTCAAGGTGCTCCTGTGCTGAGGGTAGGTGAGTGTGAGCTCGAGCCGTTCACCTGAGCCGCATACAGCCAGGATTGAGCAGACCAAGTTGTGAGCGCCAGCACTCGGAGTGCACTAAGCGAGTGTTGAGAACGCGGCTCACAGACACAACGTTTAACGTGTGGCCGTGACTGTAAGACCCGATAAGTCCATTTGGAGCTTTCTGCAGGTTTCAAACAGCTTGTGAAAGGCACCATTCTGTCATACGCCTGTACCCATGGAGTTACATTTGCTTTTCATGTGTAGTTTTCTAAGTACAAGTGTAATGCTTGATGAAAATATCTGCAGTTATTCCTTATTTGATGAAAACCGCATTCTTTAGGATTTACTCATTGTAGGGAGACTTTCATGTGAGTTTAGATCTGTCCCTTCAAGCAACAATGGGAGCAGGATTTTTGATGTGTAAATCGATTTTCAGGAACAAATTAGGTCTGTAACTTGCAGTGTGGACAATTAAAGTAATGTCAAAATATTCAAGTGAAAATAAATTTAAATTTTAAATGAAATCAGGAGGAAAATGCATTTTATTTTTTGCTAATTTGTTCTGTTTTCTTGGATTTGTGGTTCAAAGATGCTGGAAGATTATAGAAAATGTTGATGGAGTGAACAGTCTCCTCATTTATTAAAATTTGTACGTTCTAATTATTAATTAGATGAGACCCTACAAAGCTGACAAGAATCCACCTCAATCAGAGTCTGGCCTGCTAAAAACAGAATGCAGCCAGCTGTGTGCTCTCTGGCCACTTAGGTGGAGGACGTCAAAGCATAGCGGAGTCTTTTAAAACCAACTGCTGAATCGGCGAGTGACCCTGAGCACACCTGATAACATGCTGGTGGTCCCACCCGTCTGGAACGCACTTTGGGAAAGGCACTATAAAAAAAAAGGGTGAGCCATTGCTTGTCAGGTGCGTGTCCTAAACACACTCACAATGTAGGCCTGATTAAAGGGCTCTGAAATAACATGACATGTCAAGAGGGTCTCAGACCCACTTAGTCCAGTTCAAGGTTAAGAAAGGTCACAGCCTATCCCAGTAGCACTGAACACAAGGCAGTAAACTCCGTAGGACAGGCCGCCAGCCCATCACAAGGCCCACTCAGTTTGGAGGCGCTAACTAACCATCATGTCTTTGAGAAAGTGGGGGGACAAACTACACCGGCAATGTCTGAGGACAGGAAATGAGCTAAAGAAGCCACAGACGGAGATGGTGATCAGTGCGCTCCACCAGCAGAGCATTTACACTCTTGGGAACAGATCGATCTATCTATCTATCTATTATATAGTGACTCTATCTATCTATCTATTATATAGTGACTCTATCTATCTATGTATCATATAGTAACTCTATCTATTATATAGTGACTCTATCTATGTA
Source organism: Erpetoichthys calabaricus (assembly GCF_900747795.2). Lineage (NCBI taxonomy): Eukaryota > Metazoa > Chordata > Cladistia > Polypteriformes > Polypteridae > Erpetoichthys > Erpetoichthys calabaricus. The sequence goes on from NC_041395.2 coordinate 294,396,187, forward strand.
TCATATAGTAACTCTATCTATCTATCTATTAGATAGATAGATAGATAGATAGATAGATAGATAGATAGAGTCACTATATAATAGATAGAGTCACTATATGATACATAGATAGATAGATAAAGGCACTATCTATCTATCTATCTATCTATCTATCTATCTATCTATCTATCTATCTATCTATCTATCTATCTATCTATCTATCTATCATATAGTGCCTTTCCTATCTATCTATCTATCTATCTATCTATCTATCTATCTATCTATCTATCTATCTATCTATCTATCTATCTATCTATCATATAGTGCCTTTCCTATCTATCTATCTATCTATCTATCTATCTATCTATCTATCTATCTATCTATCTATCTATCTATCTATCTATCTATCTATCTATCTATCTATCTATCTATCGAGTGCCCTTTCTGTCTATCTACTGTATGTGTAAAATGCAGTACTTGAAATTGTTTACCCAGAGTGCCTCTCTGATGATCACATTGGACTTGCCTGTCATGTGGCCAAACCAGTAACTGCATTCTTGTGTTGCTGTCAAGCAGGTACAGGTTTCCAGGCCAGCAGCCAACTAACTTCTGCTAAAGTTGGCTCACAGCATTTAAGGGGAGAAGCTCTTGGTGCCTGTGTTTGGTGATGGGTCACAATGGTGGCTTTGAACAAGTATGAGCGGTGTATTTTTGTTAAGTTGCCTTCTCTGTGTGAGTGTATAGAGTGACACTTGGGAAGGCCCTAAGACGTCTAGATGCCCCAGAGCTTGTTCTTTTTTCTCCTCAGGAAGGACAAATGGGCAGGCCCACCAGGACATATCCCAACAGAAAGGTTTAAGCTAACATGTAAACTGGGTTGACCATACCAGTGACAGTGTAGGCAGACAGAAGGGAAAATGTCCTCTGCAATCCAGCAGACTATTAAACCCAACAATACCATTGCAGGCCTGAACACTAAATAAGAGAGAATTCAACTTATGATGTAGCATCAGCTTCATAGAAATTGGAAAAAAAGGGCTGGGCCACTAAGACCTGGGAGACTTTGTTTTTTATAAATTGATATAATCTGACACTGCTGAATTAGACACATACTGTTACATTCCTGTATCCCAGTATATCTGGTGTTCTCTTGTAATCACATTCATTTTTTTTAAATAAATGTGAGTTTTAACACATCTTTGAGGAAATGGTGTCAAACCAGTGCAGTCACAAAGAACAAACAAAGGCAGCAGCAGCACTACACACTGTGCCACCAAGCCATCTCATGAGAGCAACAGCAAATGCAAAAAAGACCAATAAGGAAAGACATTAACTAGGACATAAATAAAGTTAGGCTGGTCTCTCTTATTTAAACAGTTCAGGTCACCTCACTAGAATCAGGGTTGGCTGATTACCTTCCAGATTATGGTTGATATGATCATCATGATGGGCGGCCTGGTGGCACAGTGGCTAATGCTGTCAGTTATCTAATGACCTGAGCTTGACTCCTAGTCTAGTGAGCGACTGAGGGCAGTTTTGACTTTGTCCCCGTGTCCTCTTTTCTTCCGTGTCCCAGACATGCGAGTGTCAGGTTAACCAATGACAATGGGTGTGGATGTGTGAGTGTCTAATAGAATGGACTCGTGTCCGCTGAAGACGATGCAAAGGAGAGAAAATTAGCTTAATGACAAATAATAAAGCAAAACATGTTTTTTCTGTACATAATTTATATAAATATATGTTTTGTATAAACTGCTCAAAAAATTAAAGGAGCACTTTGAAAACACATCAGAATTCAATAGGAAAAAAAATCCTGCTGGATATCTCTACTGATATGGACTGATATGGTAATGTGTTGGGAATGATAGGATGCCACATCGTTAGATGGAAATGAAAATGATCAACCTACAGAGGACTGAATTCAAAGACACCCCAAAAATCAAAGTGACAAAATAACACGGCAGGCAGGCTAGTCCATTTAGCCGAAATTTCATTGCAGCAACTCCAAATCATACTCAGTAGTTTGTATGGCCCCCCACGTGCTTGTATGCATGCCTGACAACGTTTTTGGGGAGGTTGGGTGGTTATGCTCTTAAAGAGACGATGGATGGTGACATGTGGTATCTCCTCCCAGATCAGGACCAGGGCATCACTGAGCTCCTGGACAGTCTGAGGTGCAACCTGGCAGTATAATGTCACACCCAGAGGTGTTCTATTGGATTTAGGTCAGGCGAGCGTGGGGGCCAGTCAATGGTATCAATTCCTTCATCTTCCAGGAACTGCCTGCATACTCTCGTCACGAGGCCGGGCATTGTCGTGCACCAGGAGGAACCCAGGACCCACTGCAACAGCATAAGGTCTGGCGATTAATCCAAGGATTTCATCCTGATACCTAATGGCAGTCAAGGTGCCGTTGTCTAGCCTGTAGAGGTCTGTGTGCCTCTTCATGGATATGCCTCCCAGACCATCACTGACCCACCACCAAACCGGTCATACTGAACGATGTTACAGGCAGCATAATGTTCTCCATGGCTTCTCCAGAACCTTTCACGTCTCTCACATGTGCTCAGGGTGAACCTGCTCTTATCTGTGAAAAGCACAGTGCGCCAGTGGTGGACCTGCCAATTCTGGTATTCTGTGGCAAATGCCAATCAAGCTCCACGGTGCTGGGCAGTGAGCACAGGGCCTACTAGAGGACGTCGGGCCCTCAGGCCACCCTCATGAAGTCTGTTTCTGATTGTTTGGTCAGAGACATTCACACCAGTGGCCTGCTGGAGGTCATTTTGTAGGCTTTGGCAGTGCTCATCTTGTTCCTCCTTGCCAAAAGGAGCAGATACCGGTCCTGCTGATGGGTTAAGGACCTTCTACGGCCCTGTTCAGCTCTCCTAGAGTAACTGCCTGTCTCCTGGAATCTCCTCCATGCCCTTGAGACTACGCTGGGAGACACATCAAACCTTCTGACAATGACATGTATTGATGTGCCATCCTAGAGAGGATGGACTACCTGTGCAACCTCTGTAGGGTCCAAATATCTCCTCATGCTACCAGTAGTGACACTGACTGTAGCCGAATGCCAAACTAGTGAAAAAACAGTCAGAAAAGATGAGGAGGGAAAAATGTCAGTGGCCTCCAGCTGTTCAACCATTCCTGTTTTGGGGTTTGTCTCATTGTTGTCCCTCTAGTGCTCCTGTTGTTAATTTCATTAACACCAAAGCAGCTGAAACTGATTAACAATCCCCTCTGCTACTTATCTGACCAGATCAATAGTCCACAAGTTTCATTGACTGGATGCTATACTCGGATTAAAAAGTGTTCCTTTAATTTTTTTGTGCCATTTATACTATATATTTAAAACGTTCCCAGTTTTTGGCTCAGATTAGGGCTTTACTAAGAGAGCTCAAGTAGAGTTGCTAGTGACGTCTCGTGTGGTCATATGAACTCCTGTCACAATCATATTTCCATTACTAACAGTATGGAATTTCACTTTCCTGTTTTGTCTTGGTAGATTAATATATTGCTCTACTTTCCCCTTTGTATTATTAATATGTAGACTTTGTCAGAGTGCCTAATCTCACAGACTTACCACTGTGTATAAGGTATCATAATATATAACTTATCCCCACCTTCCCTTCTATATCTATAACCTCAGGCAATTAGATGTAGTAAAAAGACAAGCAGGAGTTAAGTTACACATAAAATAATATATTATTGATAATATTCATAAATAATAACAATATGCAAAGTACATTTGAATACTGGCAACCATACAACCTGATTAAATGGTGATGTGTAGTTCAGGCGGCACACAGACTTGTTACATATTTAAAAATGTCTCTAGTTAAGGCATCATTGGTGCTCAGCTTTCTTTAGAAAGCTTTCAATATGGCTGCCGAGCTGTGGCCTCCATTGTGTTGTCCTTTCAGTTTATCAGTTTGGTCTTCATGATCAGAGGTTAGTAAGAGAGAGATAATGCGGTTGAACAAGCAGATTTATAGATTCTCTGTCCAACCCCTACAGCCAATAGGACATCATGATACTTAAAAGCTTCTGATCCAAGCCAATTCCAAACTGCCATACTTCAGACCAATGGTGGAATACAACATCTTAAAACCTGCCACCCCCAAGACCATATGTCTTGTGGTAGATAGCCCGGACACAGACAGACGGACATCATTTTAAATCCAACACATGTTTATTTCCAACATATGAAAGTGCACAAACCCAGTGCCACAGCACCAATCACCCCACAAGTCCAGGCCAACCCACAATGCCTTTCGTCTTTTCAGGCCGCCTCCTTCTCTCTCCTCCAGACCTTGTCCTCTTCCACCCGACTCCAGCCCTGAATGAAGGGAGGCAGCCCCTTTTATTATCCCCCGGATATGCTCCAGGTGTGCTCCGGCAATCTTCCACCGACACGCCCCAGTGTGGCGGAAGTGCCGGCTGTATCCCCAGAAGCACTCCGGGTGTCCCTGCTCCTCTTCCCCCCAGCACTTCTTGGTGTGGTAGAAGTGCTGAGGTCCAGGGATCTCCAGGCATTGGGGAGCCATGTACCCGTGGTCCCCAACATAAGCCCTCCTCCGGTCCTCTTGGGCGTCCCGGCTGGGTACCATCCCCTGCCGCGTGCCACAGTCTTTATGGCTTTCTTGCGGGGGTTGAAAGACTTTAGCAGAGAAACACTCGCCAAACTGGTTTAAGGCACAAAATATTTATCAACTTATATGCAAAATCTTACATCACAACACCTGTACTGAAACTTCTCCTCACAGGATCAAACCTGGGATAGATAAGATAACAACAACAACAACATTCATTTATGTTTAAGAGAAAAAACACAAAATAAATAAGGAGACAGAATTAGGGAACCCTAATTAACATAAAATAAAAGTAAGATCCAATGGCCAGGAGGTCAGAAAAAACAAAAAAAAAAAACAAAAAAAAACTCCAGACAGCTGGAGAAAAAGAAAATCTGCAGGGGTTCCAAGGCCACGAGACCACCCAGCCCCCTCTAGGCATTCTACCTAACATAAATGATCTCAATCAGTCCTCATTGTATTCAGGGTTCTCATGGAAGAATTTGATGATGACGGTCATCTGGACTCATGGCCTTTAATCCATCAATGTAGGGACATCACGGTGCTTTGATCGGGTGGTGGTGGAGCAGATCAGAAAACTGGAAAAAGAACAGCAGAGAAAGTAGGGGTTAGTACAGATTTTGGAGCCACCATGAAAGATAATGGTAATTAAATGCATATACAGAATATCAGGATTAAACTAAAATGCAGCTATGAGAAAGCCATGTTAAAATAACGAGTTTTTAGCAGTTCTTTAAAGTGCTCCACCGTATTAGCCTGGCGAATTTCTATCAGTAAGCTGTTCCATATTTTAGGTGCATAACAGCAGAAGGCCGCCTCACCACTTCCTTTAAAATGTATTGCAACTATTAGGATTATGGCTTGGCAGATAGCATTGCAAATTCAGACCCCTGAGGCTTTGGTTCCATAAACAGTTAGTGTTTGTCAGGCATCCTTGTGGCACTTCTGACGGTCCAGAGACTTACTGAGAGCCAAAACCGGTGTCTGTGGGCGCCCAAGATGACTCCTGTTCACTCCAGAATTGGGTGCTCGGTTCAGGCCCCTCAAGTCAGTCGTACCTGGATGTGCGTATTCTTCACAGGGTCATGTCCTCAGTAGCTGAGTGGCTAAATCGAAATAACAGCTTAAAAATGTGTCCTACCAAAGAACTAAAGAGCTCACCATGAAGCTTCATCTACTCTTCAAACAATAAATAGTAGTAAGTTAACTAGATAGATGAAGAGCAACTGCTAATATACTGTAAGTAGACAGACAAATAGAGAGGGAAGACTCTATATAATAGATAGATAGATAGATAGATATTTTGGATGAGTTAAGCTGAATGGGCACAGCACCTCAAGGCTGCCCTTGCTGACTCATGGGAGTAGAATTTTCAGTTGTCAGTTATCATCAGTGTGATATTTGGTGCCCCAAACACACCAAGCCAAGCAAAGTGCATCAGGCTGATTAAATGCTTAAATCCTATTAAATTATGCAGTACTAGTTGTAAAATGATGCTATTGTCAAAGAGGAAAAGCAGCAATACAAACAAAATCAATGCTTCATACAACAGGCACCTGGCCGCACTGAAGGAGCAGTTGTTTCTAGAGAGACAGAGAGCCAGCGTACGCATCCAGGCCCACGTATTCAGCGCCACTTAATTAGCCTGGAGATCTTTAACACGAAACACAAGCTGTCTGCTAACTGGCGCACGTCAGAGCTGAGAAGGCCGTGGCCACCTGCTATTGACAGTTTGGTGAGCAATGAAAATACACCTCAGCCAGGGCTTCTCGAGTGGACTGCTGCCCAATTTGTTGACCCCTCCAGTTTTTAGGGTGTGTTTAGTGCTGAATCGAATGCAGTGAGTGGGGTTTTATGACACATCAGCACAATAACTTTGAAAAACTGTCCAGTCAAGCAGTAGACGAGGAAACAGATGTGACACTGTAAGGTTCAAAGTGGCCTCTAACTGAGGCCGGACCCTTAATTAGTTAAATAAAGGCAGTGGCCATTTTAATAGGTACAACTCTCTAGTACAGGGTCACTTCACCATTTTCAGTTATTCAAAGTATTTAAGTAGCAAGGTGTTGACTTTGGTGCTTGCTGACTTGATGGCAGCTCCTGTAGATTTTAAGCCTCACATTCCTGATGTAGACTTTCTGTTCCTTCTCCGGTTTTGGGGACTGTGCAGTGACTGGAGTAAAGAGATGAGGTGATACTGGCACATTGTCCTGCTGGAAGTATCTGTTTGAAAAGGGCTGACCACTCAGGGGGGATGACATCTAACACTGCAAAGACAATTACACAGTTTTTAACTGACCACAACTTATCAGACCCCTGGAGATTTCTAAACCCAAACTCATGAACATATTCCTTCTACTCACCAGTACATCATTGCTGCTCAAGAATTGATTATTTCTTTATAGATAATAATTTCTTGCCTACAATTAAATCTTGCAAGTACGACGCTATTGTTATTTCCGACCATGCCCCTCTGATCTTGGAGCTAAAATAATTATGCACCACATATTCATCTCGCAGATGGCTTCTTAAACCACTTCTATTAGCAGACGAGAACTATACAGAATTTATATCAAAACAAATCAGCTTCTTCCTAGAGACAAATACATCCTCAGAGGTCTCTGCAGGAATACTCTGGGAAACTCTAAAGGCCTTCTTAAGAGGACAGATTATTTCATATCTTTCCCACAGGAATAAATTAGAAACCAAGAAGGTATCAGAGCTAACCAGCGAAATTACTAGAGTAGATCAAAAACATGCCAGGTGTCCAAATGAGGCTCTTCATATGAAAAGGCAGGCTCTGCATTCAGAGCTCAACCTTTTAACAACCAAAAAAACTGAACAACTCATTTTTAAATCAAGACATCATTACTATGAACACGGAGAGAAAACGCTCAATAAGCTCTTAGCTCAACAAATCCACAAGCAAGAAGTTCGCAATGCAATCCCAGCAATCACCAACATGAAAGAAGATCAAATCATTGACCATAAAAATATAATGCTCACATTTAGAGACTACTATAAATCCTTATATTCTACTGAGTTTAAAGAAAACAACACACAATCTAAGGCATATCTGGATACATTAAGATACCACAAATAGTGCAGAGGAACTAGATAAACCTCTGGTGCTATCAGAATTACTAGATGCTATAAAGTCACTTCAGAGTGGGAAAACAGTAGGCCCTGATGGCTACCCTGTCAAATTTTATAAGAAATTCTCCACTCAGCTAGCTCCCCTCTTATTAGCAACATTTACAGAAGTTAGAGACAATCAAATTTTACTTCAAACTTTTCGCCAAGCATTAATCACCGTCTTTCCTAAAGAAAATAAGGACTTATTACAATGTACATCATACAGACCAATTTCACTTCTGAATAATGATGGTAAGATAGTCTCCAAAGTCCTACGTAGAAGGATGGAGAAAGTGCTGCCTTCGGTAATATCACAAGATCAAACTGGATTTATTAAAGGCTGACCCTTAGCTTCCAATCTTTTGACGCCTGTTTAATGTAATATATTCACCTGCAAAGTCAAACACCTCAGTGATATTATTATCGTTGGATGCAGAAAAAAGCTTTTGATATGATTGAATGGAACTACCTTTTCACTACATTAGAGAAATTTGGGTTTGGTCCGAACATTTGTGCATGGATCAAACTACTGTATACCAATCCAGAAGCTTCAGTTTGTATTAACATTTGTTCAGACTACATGTACTTTAAACTAGCCCCTTGTCACCACTGCTATTTGCAATCGCCATTGAGAAACTGGCAGTTCACTTTCGAAATGCTTATCAGATAAAGGGGATTGTCAGAGAAGGACTTGAACAGAAGATTTCTCTGTATGCAGATGATATGGTAATGTATATATCAGACCCACAAAATACTGTGCCTGCAGTCTTAACAGCACTTACAGAATTTCAAAAGATCTCAGAATTAATTTGAATAAAAGTGAGCTCTTTCCAGTGAATTCTCAAGCATACAGTGTACAATATTAGATTGGACACTTTCTCTTTTATTATTGCAGATCAGTTTAAATACCTAGGGGTAAATATCACAAGTAAACATAAAGCTCTTTATCAACAAAGTTTCACAGTCTGTACGGAAAAAATTAAGCAAGACTTGCATAGATGGTCATCTCACTCTAGCTGGAAGAATTAACGTTAAGATGAATATCCTTCCTAAGCTTCTCTTTTTATTTCAAAACATTCTAATATATATCAATAAATAATTTTTTAAGCAATTAGATTCAACCATAACCTCATTTATTTGGAACTTAAAACATCCACGTATTCAAAGAGCGACCCTACAAAGACCTAAGGCAGAAGGTGGCATGGCGCTACCCAACTTTCAGTTTTATTACTGGGCAGCAAACATACAAGCTATAAAAACCTGGACACAAATAGATGAACATACACAGGCTTGGTCCGCAATAGAAATAAAATCCTGCAGTACTTCTTTATATTCCCTGCTTTGTGCCCCAATAAATGCAAGGTATCAGCAATATACTAATAACCCAATTGTGCTTCACTCACTCAGAATATGGAACCAATGTAGGAAGCATTTTAAAATAGAGAAGCATTTATCTGTGGCACCTCTGCAGAAGAACCACCTCTTTCAACCCTCGCAAACATATGCAGTTTTCAAAATCTGGAAAAAATTTGGGATTAAATTTCTTTGAGATCTTTATATTGACAACATCTTTGCATCCTATGAACAATTACATTCTAAATTTAACTTTCCAGCAACACATTTCTTTCACTATCTTCAAATTAGAAACTTTGTTAAACAGAACCTGCCCAATTTTCCTCACCTCCCGCCTCCCTCTATGCTGCAAAAAATATTCATCAATTTCAAGGACTCAGACACCATCTCTGCAATATATAAAAATATTGTACAGTCCCTCCCTTTCAAAGATCCAAGAGGACAATGGGAAAAGGATCTCTCACATCAACATATCAGAAAAGGAGTGGAAGGTAGCAATGCAGAGAATTCACTCAAGCTCTATATGCGCAAAGCATACAATTATTCAACTCAAAATAATATATTGAGCACATCTGTCTTGCTTGAAACTGTCCAAAATGTTTCCAGGGCAAGATCTAACCTTCAAACGCTGCAGTCCAGCCTCACTGGGTCACATGTTTTGGTCCTGCACCAAATTAACATCATTCTGGACTAAAATCTTTAAATGCCTTTCGGAAAGCCTTGGTGTCACAATCCCTTCTAACACATTAACAGCTGTGGAGAAGGACAAACAAACTGTGATTGCCTTCACTACACTATTGGCATGCAGACTTATTTTGCTAAACTGGAAGAATCCTAACTCTCCTCTTTTAAGTCAGTGGGTAGCTGATGCTTTATATTATTTGAAATTGGAAAAAAATCTAATTCTCACTTAGAGGATCTGTGCAGAACTTTTTCAAAACCTGGCAGGATCTACTCAATAATATTTTAGATTGAGCTCTTAAAGCACTGAGGAAGTTGATTCTCTTCCTATTTCTTTTTCTTCTCCATTTATCTTTATCCGCCTATTAAACTCATCAATTTATTTATTTTTACTAGCTTTAAGTTTTACTCCGTTGGCTATGCTCTCTTTCTCAGGGGTAGGGGTTGATTTGTTTTCAATCCTATTTTTTGTAAAAATTGATCTATTTGTATGGAATGATTACAATAAAATCAATAAAATTAAAAAAAAGAAAAGAAAAGGGCTGACCACTGGTTTTCTGAAGGACCCCCATGGCTGCAGGTTTTAATTCCCGCTGGTCTCATGACCAAAGCGCAATCTTCCTTTTAATTGATCTCATTGTTTTGCTGTCCTGCCTACAAATTTTGCTAAGAAATGCATGAAGGTGTATTCTTTGCCATGGCACCAAATGCTTATTTGCTGTAGAGTTTGCTACCTTCATTGTATATCCAAAATTCTGATGGGTATGGTTAAGGGAGAAAACTACAGTAAAAGGTAAATTTAAAAACAAAATGGCAAAGGACTCTCAAGCATATAAAGTCTATGATGCAAATATTGAAAAGTTTCTTCGAATAAGAAATAAAATAAAAAAGCACAGCTCAATAAACAAAATCAGTTAAAGGTAAAAATGATGCACTGATTGGCTAGAATAAAAAACTGCAGTCATGGGGGTCCCCAAGACTGAGCGTAGGAACAACTGGGTTTAGACGGTGACCACAGAAGAGTGTGTAGAACCAGCAGCAATACTAAGGTAACACTGCTGCACTGAGATGGCGCCAAGTTGGTATTAAAAGGCCAAATATATGCCAAGAAGACACCATCACGCCACCATCCCCAGTGCGTACCACTGATACGAGACGCGGTAGATCCATGCACACTCACTGTTCATACCCTACCATCTGCTTGTTGCAGTCTTCAGTTATGGTGACCACTGTTCTTACCTGATAGGAGGTGAGCCCACCATGGTCTTCTACTGCTGCAGTCCAGGTTTGTGTGACGCCTTGTGTTCAAAGATGACCATCTGCACATCACCTTTATGCAGAATCACAGCACAATCACCAAATGGCCCACTAAACCTCTTGAGTGTGCCTGCGTAAATTGGGCTGCAGCCACATGACTGGCTCTTTGTAAGAGCTGGTCATTTGTGTTAAGAGCTGGTATGTATCTTGGCATAGTAGTCTATTCCAAATGTGTAAACTCCTGGTCAGGGTTCCTTGAAGAATCTGAAACAGTGCTGGGGAGCTTTCTGGTTGTCTTTTTGTTTTGGAATGACTCAAAGAAAGAAACAGCAAACAGATCGCCCAGCGTGACAGAAGCAGATGGATTGCCAGGTGACCATCTATCCGTAAGGCGTCACTAGATCTGTGTGAGCGTGTGTCCCATTTAGGTGTGAGACTACATGACCTCCTAAACTTTTGTCTTGCTGGTGCAGTATATGCTGTAATGGGTTTTGATGATGAGTTTTAATGTTTGCATTTAATTTATAAGGGAGAGCAACTGCAGACTTGTCCACCTTAATGAAAGCATAAGTGTCTGTCCGGTTGTTATGTCTCTGCTATTTCAACAGATGGGCATCACAAACATTTTTCAGTAATAAAATGCCTTGCATGTGTCATTCCAGTAGATGGCGCATCACAAACGGTAACACTGCTTTCACCAATCCCCTACCACATGGTATATAACTGAGACGTATGCATTGCATGTCGCACTCCAACATTAACACGATGATCATGTAGACTTCAACCTGTCTTGTATGGTAGCACAACTGGTTTCACATAATTCTTTCAACAAACGTCGATTTTATGGTTTCCAAGGCACTGCTGTCTAACCCACTATTTGGGAGCTTAGCCCATGTATACATTGTGTCTTGTGAAGAAATACTTTCTAACACCTGAAATGTATCCTTAATCAGCTGTAGTCTGTTACCCCGTGTTGTTGTGCAAGAATTCATTTTAAAGAAAGGTATTCTACAATTACTAATTTAGGAGAGTCAACAATAAAGAATAGGCTGGAAAACAAAGGGAAAAAGAGAATTGGGATAAAGTCTACAAATGAAGAACAGAGCAGAAGGACACGGAGTAACAAACAGTGAGCACTGCGTCACCAGTGGGGTACAAGTGAGAACATCCGTCTGATAGGAATGTGGTTACAGTGCATTGAAAGAGAACATTCAGTAAAAAATAAAGTTTAACGTATAAAACAGGTACTTCGCAACACACATTAAAGTAAAATCAATAAATACCATGAAAAAAACAGGACAGAGAAATGCGTATCAAAACAAAGTTGGAAAAAAAATATTAATGAGATGCAATAAGTAATACAGCAGTACAATTAAAAAGAATTATCCAGAAATATTTACCAACAATGAAAAAGAAAAACTCTAAGAATAAAAATACAATTGAAAATGATAATATTTATAAATCTTACAATACCACAAATATAAATATTATCATTTTCAATTGCAGTTTAATTCTTGTGTTTTTTCATTTTTTATTTTTGCATTTTTCTGTTTCCTTTTTCTTTGTTCTTCTCTATTCTTCTAATTTTTTTCACAATTTGCAGACTGTACCCAGTTCTTTTTTTCCTTTATTCTATATTAGCCATGGTGCCGGTCATAGATTAACAAAAAGTACTTGCTATCTTTTGCACTACGTAGACCTTAAGTGCCATTCCTCTGTATTTGTGTGTGTGAACGTCTCTTCACCGGTGGTCCACCTCTCGAGCCTGTTCTTGTAAAGCCTGCTCCTTTATTATAAAACTTACAACAATCCTCTTTTAGTGACTGTCAAGATACAGAACTCTCATTGAGATACGTCAATGCAGCAGTGTGGTGTAGTGGTTAAGGCTTTGGACTTCACACCCTGAGGCTGTGGGTTTGAATCCCACTACTGACACCAAGTCACATAACCAATTGTATCATAAATGATGTAAGTTGCCTTGAATAAAAGTGTCAGAACAGTAAATACTGTAAATATAAACAATACGTTTGTCCCAGCACTTCTCCCATTCCTATTACCATGCCTAGAGCCTCCTGCATTTCTTGCTGGATTTCTTCCATGGAAATCTTTTTCCCTTCAGTCTCAATTTTAATTTTGAGGATGAGATGTGACGAATACTGGAGTGGAAACAAACGACTACATTGTTTTTGGTCAAAAGCTCTTTGGCAATGCAGTGTGTGCGGGCGTGAGGTCACGATGCACAACGTAGTTCTGATGCTTTCACTACTCCACGTGTTTTTTTTCCTGAGGTTTCCTGTAGATGCCTCAGCACTTCAATGTAATGTTTTTGATTAGCAGTCTGTTCACGGAGAACAAACTCTTTATGAACAAGTCCATCAATGTCGAAAAACACGACCATCGTTGTTGCTTGGAAGTCTGCTGTGGTGGCTTGGAGAAAAAAATTTTAAATCGCCGAAGTCATGTGCACAGCACTAGAATAAACACCGGATATATGGACTCAATCATCTTGGCACGATGGCACTCAGCGGACTGATTACCCAGACTTGTAGGCACACAGTACCTAGTGGCACATTCGATAACTGCACCCACTCCCTGTGCCATTGACCGGTTTTAGAGAACTTTTGGTTCCCCCCTCGTATTTCCTTTGTGTTTTGGGCTCTGCACTGGGTGATTCCAGAAATGATCACAGCTGTTCTTACTCCTGTTAACCTGCTCAGGCAGGGATACTGTAATGCAAAGCCACACCGGCATGACCACTTCATTGAGGTCTTGAGTGTGTGAAGGCCTGAAAGGCCACTTATTGTGCTCATACTTTACCGTTCATCCTAACCTGCCAAGGACTGCAAAGAAAAGCAGACCCATGCCTGGGTGCGCCCGTTCATACCCAAATCACTTAACTTAGTTGTCCAATCAGATATACAGGGTGGGACAAAACTAGGTATGCAGTATTTATTCATACTTAACCTATGAACTTCTGTTTTTTTTGGGGTATAGTAAAGGAGGTCTTTGAGAGGAAGCCACACGCAGTGGACGACGTGAAGGAGCTTTTATGGACAGCTTGTGTGTTATTGTTTGTCACAGTACCGGGGACCAGTTCCCAGAATGTTGCAACCTTGCTTGAGGACATTTTGAGCAACCAGGAGACTAAACATGACTGTACAGTACAGCATACCTACTCAATAGCTGTAAAATAAAAAATAATGAGCACATACGGTAGATCTCCTCTTGTCTCACCCTGTATTGTTAGTTAATGGCAACTTTTATTGGCTTTTGACACCATCTTGGAGGTCACCCACAGACAATGTACTGTTAGACACACATGCCACCTGAATCATGAATGGGAAAGGACTGTCCACTTGCTCAGAGTCGGCGGAGGATGACTTGGCTAACTAGCTAACGGTATCAGGGTGCACCCAGTGGATACCAATGGAAGTGGTTATTCTGGGGAGGACGGGTGGCACCAAGAGGGCGCATTGTCTCCTGCTTTGTTACAGATAGAGGTTCAAGGCCACACACAATCCTGAGGCTGCTAAGGGAAGCAGTTCATGGATGGTCCCAAGAAGTTCTGTGGAGCTTTCCTGGCCTTGCAAATGGTTTGAGGCGGGGATATGAAGGCCCTTCCAGCTCCTCCTGGACTATAGCCATATTAGCTTGGAATGAGGTGAGGGAGATGAGGAGGACTGGACTTTCTGCAGTGGGGCAGTGGACCAGCCACCCCGTTGGTCAGTCAGGGCTCATCGCCTGCATCATCAAGGCTCAGAGGGGTGTGGTGTGGGGTTTCTTGTTTTTGGTTGCAGTCCTCCCTGAATCATTCCTCTTGTTGTTACTTTTACCTGAGTTTCCCTGGCATTGTTCTGGGATTGGCGTCTACTCACAAGGACGCTGTAAGAACTGAAACTATTTGGCACTTCAGGGGTGACCTGCTGTTCTTTTGAATCCACTCAAAGTTGCAGGAAAGGTTAATGGTGTTTTTCAGGCTGGTGGGATGGAGCTCGGTGAGGGAAATGAGTCCGAAAGGGAAAATGCCACCTCTGCTTGCCTGTTGAAGGCATTAAAAAGGCGGAGCACATTTCTTGATATAATGGACAGCGCTGGGATCACCTCAGGAGTCTCTGGAGATGACATTTGAAAAGAATTACTGTACTAACTTGGGTTATTATATTTAATGTTTCCTTTGCCCTTTCTGCGCGCGTCTAACTGCAAAATCAGAAAATAATAAATAGACACTCCTGCTCCTCACCAGCAGTGCGTGGTAAATGTCTTCTTGCAGTCATGTATTAGAATGTAAATGTCTCTAAGGCCTTTCCTCCATTTCAATTGTGAAGAAGATAAAAGAAAGAATATTCTCGTGTATTTGCTTGTTTGCCCAAAGAAAGCCTTAACATTTACATTTTCAGCTTTTCCCATATTTTGGAATCCTGCTTTTCAGGTGTCTGAGTCAAAGCGAGAGCAGTTCTGGGGGTCTTTATTTATAGGCACCTAGAAGGGCTTACCTGCTTTTAATCAGTCGATTCATCAATCAGTCAGTCAGTCATATACTGTATAATGTGCCATTTCAAGTCTGCCGTATCACAAAGCAATACTCGTCATCTGATCGACCCATGCATTTTCTAATGCAGCATGTAAGACCTTGGAGCGATGGACATCAAGTCACGATTCAACACTAGTGCGTCCTCCACCTTCATGGTGCCCATAGCAAACGCCAATTAACCTGTAATCATGGATTCTGGAAAGAAGAAAAGCACCAAAGGAGGCTCAGACAGACAAGGGGGGATGCAGACTTCATTCCGGAAGCACTTCAGCTCTGTTAAGGTGTGAAGATACTGTGATAAGGTGAGCCCAGGATGTCTCTAGAAATTTTCATCATTTCATTTTCCGGTTGTTTTTAAAGACGGGAGGCTGTAGAGTTCAGTTGTCTCTCTTCATCCTGATCTCAATCTACAGAGTCTGCCATCTTAATTTCACAGTTGACGTCGGCTGCCAGTACCGAAGAACTTCCAGAATCCACATCGTCAGTCTTCTACAGGAGGGCGTTTTCTCTGGATTCAACTTGGAAGATGTCTGACATCTGCTGGTGACACTGGTTTGTTTTGTCTGGCCTGTTTACTTCAGGATAGGCCATCATTTCAGTTCATTACACTTCAAGGATGTAGGCTGCCTTCATCAATTTACACCGCAGTTGCTGTTCCAATCTGGACTTTGTGTTTGGTTTGTGGTAGTTTTTGTATATATTGTGTAATACTAGGGTGTTGTACCGTGTTAGCCATTATGGATGTAATGAGAAGTCAAGCAAAATGACACCTTTTATAGGCTAACTAAAAAGATTACAATATGCAAGCTTTCAAAGCAACTCAGGTCCCTTCTTCAGCTTACAAGTTGTAATCTTTTTAATTAGCCAATAACAGGCGTCATTTTACTTGACTACTCATTGTATGTATTGTGTGTAATGTTCATCTGATGTGGAATGTACAAATGTAAATCAAGAGGCAGAGGCAATTTGAAAATTACTGAGTAACTGCAATGGATAGAATCTGCCGCAATACAACACGTTCATGATGGCTTATGGGTAGTTTGACCTCGGCTTCAATTAGACTAACGCCAAAGCTCTGTGCTGTGCTTGTTCAAACAGACGTGGATGCTCTGAAGCGGGATTGCACCATTGTTGAACAATGCACGCTAGTGAGATTTATTTGGGCAGAGGGCCAGAAATCTGCTGAAATTCACCAAAGGATGTTGGCTCAGTCTGGAAGTGAAAACAGCACGACTCAGCGAAAAGTTTATTAACGGGTGGAAAGGTTTAAAGCAGGAAGAACAACTGATGAAGTTCGATCTGGTCGACCATCAATATCACCCACAGACACATCGACAGGGCAAATCCCTTCATCAGAGAAGATCGACGGGTTAAGTTGTCTGCTGTTGCTGCACATTTGGATATCAGCTCATGAAGACTTGGGGTACTGGAAAGTTTTGCACATAATGGGTACCCAAACAGCTTACTGAGCAACACAAGTCAACATCATTCAGCGAGTCTCAGGAGGTTTCACTCGCTGTGCCCAAAGAAATCTCACTACGGCATGCTGTTCAACACTGGTGCCGTCCCACAGCGGATCATCCATGTTTGACCTTGGCTTTAACAAGGCAGAGTGCTGTGCTGTGTGTGTCCAAACTACCCATAAGCCATTGGAAACGTGTTGTACTGTGTCAGCTTCTATCCATTGTGGTAATTTTCAAATTGCCTTTACTTTTTAATTTACCCCTGTCACACACGTGCGAGTAGGAGGACGTTGTGTGGACCAAGTAAAGGTAATTCCACGCCAGGCCAGGGGAGGGCAGGGTGCACTAAACCCTCTCCTGTTATCTCTGCAGACCAGCTGCGGGAAAACCTATCTGAATCAAGAACGTCACTTCCAGTTCCGGTGCCCAGCCTGATGCCAGAAACACATCACTTCCGATCATCCTACATCACATCACTTCCTGTCTGACCACTTAAAACCGCCATCTTTTCCAACCTTCATCAGTTCTGACTTGGACTCTGTACTGTCAACAACTCTGTTGAAAAGCAAAAGAAAACCTTTGCAGCTAGGATTATTATACGGGTGGATGCCCCAAACCTTTTTTACGGGTGTCGAGTCCATTCCTTTTTACACCCCTTACAAAGTGTTTCTTGACTGAGGATACAAGGGAGGACAATTTTCTGGTGTATGCTGTTCAGTTTTCTTATTTATTATTGCACTGTATATGTGGTGGCACTTTCTATTATTTATGTTGCGGAGACCCGCCCCGGTCACAGACAGGCAGACACAGATGGTTCAAAACACCACACACACACACACACGTTTATTATACATTTCTACTATTTACAAAAGTACCGCACACAACCCAGTGCCAGTGCACCACACACCCTCAAGTCCGGGCCTCTTTCAATGCCTCTCTCTTCACTGCCTCCACTCCTCTCCTCTGAGCTCTGTCCTCGTCCACCCGACTCCAGCTGACGGACAGAGGGAGGGAGGCGGCCCCTTTTAAGTCCACCCAGACGTGCTCCAGGTGCCTCTTGACGAGCTTCCGGTGGCACTTCCTGGTGTGGCAGAAGTGCCACACGAGCACCCGGAAGCACTCTGGGGGTCCCTGGTTGTGCTGACGTCCAGGGCTTCACAGGTATCTTGATGCCCCCTGACGGTGACCACGGGCCCCTATAGGGTTGAGCTTCCATGCTCTGTTCCCGTGGTCCCCATACCAACCAGGGCGGCTGCCATCTCGTGGTCTGGAGGAGGCGTAGTCCCTCTCCCAGTCCTTCCAGGTGTCCCGGTTGGGTAATGCCCCCAGCCGCTTGCCACAATGTTTAGACTCACCTTGCTTTATAATACGTTAACTTTTCTTCTTTATATTTTGTGATTTGCTGTCTTTACTTTGCCAGTCATGAGAAATGAGATTAGGAAACTTGTGAGCAGAATACGATGGTGACTTGACCAAGTCCAAGCCTTTTTCAGGGGTCTTGAATTGGAACAGCCAGTCGCGGTATTTCTGAGCCAGTCGTTTTGGAATATGAGAATCAAAATAAAAACAACAATAACAAGTAACTAAACAAGATCAATGTGAGATGAAGCGGCTCAGCGATCAAGAAAGTGACAGGAAAACCAGACCTGCCGTCCCAGGACGCTTCAGACGCACAGCTTGCTGAGGAGCCACGACGCGCTCCCTTTTTATCTGTTCATCTGCACCTCCTGATTGGACGATAGACTTGTGGGTTGTTTTTCCCTTTTCTTTTAAAAACATTTTGCCTTTAGTCATTTGTTTGCCATGCGGCACTAGCAGGTGTCTTTTTGGCAATTAATCATCCCTAGATATCTGAACCTTATTTGAACTTGAACGCTGAACCAGTTTATACCGCCCAAAGCCGACTGATAGAGGACTTTCCAGCTGCCCGTAGGCCGTGCAGTTGTTTACTAGCCAGACTTTCTAACTACGACATTGTGATGCTGTGCTTTTACAGATTGTGAGCTTACTGTACACCCTGCTGCTTTCTTTTCACTTTTTAATGCGCCGAATAGAGACGAGCCCATCTAGACAGCTTGGAGTGGACTCAGAATCTCAATAGAAGCTTTTTTTTTCCCCTTTTTGGTTTTTCTTTAATGTCTGACTTATTGGCAAGAATGTTGAGGTCAGAACTGGGGCTTAGCCTGGACCAGTGGACGTGCAGGTTCTTGTGGCATTATTGGGTACAAGGCAGTAATCCGCCCCAGATGGAGTGCCATTCCATTACAGGGCTGCCAGTCACTCGAACTTGCATGGTTTTTGGAATGAAGGAGGACAAAACCATGAAACCCAGAGAAAACACACAAGGACACCGAGACACCATGAAAACATACATGGAGACTGAGGTGGGAGCCACCGGGCCACCACAGAGCATGCAAGAGACAAATGTTTAGCTTGCATATGAACAGCGAGACCTCAGGAAGTCAACAAGCAGAGTGGTAAAGTGAGGTCTGTGGCTGATTGGCACCTTTTTAGATAAATAACTGGCGCACTCGCATCTTAGAAGGAGGGGGCGCGGTAGCGTGATGAGAATGGTTCCCAGGCACGATGCAGGAGAGGGCAGTTCTACACTAAGTGGACTGGTACAGGATCGTCCATCACCCTAATTGGAGCTGGGCATTGCTAATCGACACAGCTGTGCCACGTCCCCATTTTAAAAAGGGAAGCGCGAGTGCGAGGAAAAAAAAGAAAATGAATGGAGGTTAAAGAGAGAAGAAGGCAGGAGGAGCCGGTGCAGGAGTAAGTGAGCGGAGGAGAGCAGGCTCAGGGGTGAGAAGACAGGCAGCTGAGATGGAGAGCCTCTCAAACGGCACGAGAGGTCGAGGACCAGGGGCTGAAGGGGTGACCGCTATGGCTGAGCAACTCAGGGAGCCACAGTGATGTGTGGAACTCGCCGTGGGGGTCGAGGAGGCTTGGGAGGAGAGCCTCAGTGGGAGTTCCCTGGCCGTTGGGGACCCAAGTCTTGGTCTGTCAGTAGCCGTGAGGTGGTAGGCCACCAGACCTGAGGAAGGTCAGCTGCATTTGCTGTTAGGGCGACTCTGCTGCTGCAAGGCCCGCACAGGATAAGTAGGGGAGCCGCCAGTGTTCAAAGAAGAAGACACCGGGTTTTTAAAAAAGACAGTTTCCTGCCAGTTGTCATTAACCTCGTTTTTAATGGATTGATTTATTATGATTTTAACTTCTACTTCACCTTTGTTTTTTGTATTATTTATTTTTGATGGAGCACTGCACGTTTTGAACACTTGTTTTCATTTGATTGTTTTTATTAAAAGCACTGAACACTTTTTGTACCTTCCCCTTGCTTCATGCGATGTCCTCATTTGTACAGCTCATCCCGGTCATGACTATCGATGGTGTCGGGTTCAAATGAGAAGTGGGAGCATGCAGCCGGACCCGCACCATCACAAAGCAGACACATCAATGACGACTTCGGAGGTGCGGCACTGCCTGCAGCCCACTGGTGGTCAGCCTGCTTTTTGACACGAGCGCCAGGGAGGCCAAGTGGTGAAAGCCTTGGACTGCTAACCCCTGGCAGTTCACCCAGTCCCTTGTTTTAGAACAATGGGTAGAGAGACACTCGCTCTGAAGAAAGTGCTACATAAAATGAACAGTTGACACCACCCTGCTCTAGTAAGTTAGCAGAAGTGATAATTCTGGTCATCAATTTTGTAACTCACCTTATAAACAGATGTGGGACAAGTCCTAGAAAATGTGTAACAAGTTTAATTTGCAGGTAGTGTGGTGTAGTGGTCAAGGGTTTGGACTGTGGGATCAAATCCTGTTACTGACACTGTGTGACCCTGAGCAAGTGACTTGACCGGCCTGTGCTTCAATTTGAAAACCAAATGAAATACAATTTACCTTGGAAAAAGGGGTCAGCCAAATAAGTAAGGGTAAATTTGTGCCAGGGGCCCACCTCTTAGTTTCTGACTGAGAAGGTCCTGTGGTGAGTGAGAGACACAACAGCAAAGTTCAGGGAATTAACAGTGCAATATGCAGGTTTATCATACCTAAAAAGTATCCAATGTGCAGTGAATATTTAATTATTAAACGTTCAAGAAATAGTTCATAAAAGGTCATAAAAAGTCAAAAATCAGTGAAAATTCCTCAGCAACATCTCTGTAAGCATCCCTTCGTTTATCCAGCCCACCAATAAAACCCACCCACACTCACTCCGTAAGCGGAAACCACATCACCATAAGTGGCAGCCACGTTCCAAGCAATGAATTATCACCCCGCTCACCCCAATCTTGTGCTGCGTCTCCAGTGGCCAGTCGACCGCAGTTCCTCACCTGGCTAACATCATCCATCTCTGCTTCTCTGAGTCTGCAGCCCTGAACTCGGCTGCGTCTCCAGCTCTATTACTGCCACCTTAATCTGCTGTTTCCTCCGCCTCCCCAATCCTGATGCAGGTTCGACAAAACAAACTTCAAGCTGCCCGAGTTCGCTCCGACTGGCCTCCTCACCACCATCTCCAAAACTGCCCTCTACAATGGACATCCAAAGCTGATTGCCATCATTCTCCTGCTCTGTCCATTTACCCTTCGTGATGGAGGCGTTGCCCCAATCAACCTCCTCATTCACACCCCACCAAGTACCTCCGTCCCCCCATCTGTCACATTGTATCAACTCACCTGTATTCACAGAGCAGTGCATATGACATTTTTTAAAAATGACCCCATGACAAGGAGTGTCCCCGTTTGTAACTGTTGTCTCTCTGGCGATGCCTTTGCCCTGTCTGTCCTCTACTGGTCATGCTATGCCAGCTGTCACAGCAGGTAAGATTTAGTTGAACTGCCTTGGACATGTATGCTCTGTGAGGGGATTGCAAGTTCTCCTCACGGCCTGTTAGGTTGCGAAGTGACCAGCCATTTTACACTGGGATGATGTGTGCTATGTGATGGTCAGGAGCGCCGGTCTCTTCACTACTTGCAAGAGTTTCAAACCGCAAGCTCCTAAACCGGTTGAACAGACAGTTGCTAAGTGAGGATTGTGAGAATTACTTTGAGCAAGGCATGAAATATGAAAAGTCTAATGAACTCTTTGGAATGGCGTATTTGGGATTAAAATTCTGGTCTGCAGACTGTGAGGAGGGGCAGAGTCACCTTGAGGAGCTGGTCATGGTGAGGACGTGTGTGAGAGAGAGAGACAATGAGATGTGATTAGAAAATTAAAAAGCAGCACTGACTTTCACTTCCAGCCATTGCATTGAGTTTGTCTTGGGGGTCTTGCTAAACATCCTGGCTTGGATTGACTCACAGATTTCAGGAATACGAGTGCAAATGCTGTTGATTCAGACCCCAACTGTATGGTATTAGGAACAGCCAGGCAGGCAGGCAGGCAGGAGACACAGCAGAGAAGTGATCACTTGAGATGTGTGGAGAAAGCCATGGAAGAACGGAGGGGCATCAGTGATGATAAAATGTCAGCTGCATAGTGCTACAAACAAAGACACACAAAATGAAAATTAATAATCATATATCAATCATAAAGTACAACCACCAAAGGACAGCATTAAATATATTTCAACATACATCAAATAGTCAACACTGAAAGTAGAAACCCAAATGAATATCCATTCACTAAATGGTGGATACATAGTAGTCAATGCTCAACACATTCACAACCTCAATCCAAGGTCTTCAGGCTCATGTGGTTGTGATATAGCAAGTCTGCGGCTCAGAAAGAATGGCCAGTTTTAAAATAAATAATCACTGCACTTGCAGCTTAAACAGTAGTGTGGCCAGAGCAGTTCTCGGACACGATGTGACGCAGGCTTTTCCTTACTTAAATGCCCAGATGAGGAATCGTGTGTATCCATAACTGCTGCCGGGAGCTGCTAACCACCACACCTGTGCCACGTCCCCATTATATATAGTAGGAGCGCAAGTGCGGAGGGGAGGAAAAAAGATCGGAGGTTAAGAGTGGGAAAAGAAGGCAGGAGGTGAAGAAGCCGGAGCTGGAGCGAGCGAGAGTGTGAGCGATAGCAGGCTTGCTGGAGGTTGCATGCAGCTGGTAGGAGAGCCCCTAAGAAGGAGTGTTAGGCCAACACTTGGGACGGCTGAATGAAGTGGGCACTCCAGCTGAGCAGTTCCGAGGAGCTGGAGAGACTGGCAGAGTGGACGACTTGCTGTGGAAGGAAGCGGCAGTCATGGAGGCTTGGGAGTGTTGAGCCCCAGCATGAGTGTCCTGGCCGCTGGGCAACCCAAGTTTCGGTACGGCTGGAGCTCCACGTAGCCAGGGACCAGAAGGCTACCAGACCGGACAGAACTCCCATTTTGCAGGGCTCATATGGGAGAAGCAGGGGAGCCGCCGTGTAGAAAGAAGAAAGCACCGGGTTTTGTTTTAAAGGACTGCTTTCACCATTATTGTCGTTTTAAAGGAATTATTTATTTGAATTTTAACCTCCACATTTCATCCTGGTTTTATGGATTATTTATTTATTGAAACTTTTGAAGCACTGCACTTTATTTGGACACTGTTTTGGTTTTGACTGTTTTTAATAAAAGCACTGTTTGCAGTTTGCACCTTTCCCCTTGCTTAGTTTGGTGTCCTCATTGTCCAGCTCATCCAGCTACATTACCGACGGTGTCGGGTTCAGCAGGCTCCCAAAAGAAAGACGGGATCATGGAGCAAGAACCCGCATCGTCACATGTGGTCTCAGACATTCCCTTTTCAGCTTTCGTTCAATATGAAAAGTGCTGAATCGTATTGTGCTTAAATAATCAAGGTGATTCATGATGATGATGATGATGATGACCACTCGAGTGCAGCATAACGTACAGATTCATGCAGCCCTCAAACTGCATCATGGATCTTTCACGTGCCAAGGAGGAATTGAGAAGTTCAGGCTGCTCCACATGTGCACACCCGAGGAAAGCTCTGCCAAGAACACTGCAGGGTCTAAGTGTGCACAATTGTGGTCGCCAGGGGGGACTGCAGCTCCCCGAACACCTGACACAAACAGGCTTGGACCCAAGTTCTTCAAACACCTAGAGTTTTTATTTGTGGGAAACTCTTTATAAGCAAGTGTTTCGCACACCACAACCACAATTCACACTTTGTCTTCATCTTTCTCCTCCACAAGCTTTGCCCACCTCTTCCTCCCAACTTTGGCTCCCAGAGCACTTCTGATGTCCTGAAGGTGTGGGTGATATTAGAGCCTGTACAAGTAGGGCTCGCCAGTCCCTTCAGCACCCCCTGGTGGCACCCACGGAACCCAACAAGAATGAGTTTGTGAATTCCAATTCCCAAGATACCCTGCGTGAATCCGTGCCAATGCCGTAGTCCTTGGGGGGCTGCCCTCTACTGCCCTAGGGGTGGGACAAAGCCCTGTGCAAGCTATCTCGCCCTGTCCTTCAAGGCAATGGGGCATCCTGGCTGGGTAAAGTTCCTGGGTCTTATCCTTTACAACACTCCAGAAAAGAAATATATTTCCTGATATGAAAGTGCATTGAGCAAATTACAGAAATTGGGGAACAAATTATGATAACTAAGCTGGATTTGCTAATCAACATTTTAACAACATGTTAAATTACTAAGGCGAGTTTACTACTTATTTACATTTTGCAAAACAGTGCTGTCTGTCAGAATGTGGAGCAGTGCCCCATTTGCCCCTAATATACACAACCATAGACCCTTTGGACTCTGAAAGCTTGATAATCAAAATTGTGGGGCAGACACGGAAGGTAAATTTTCCAAATGTTGCTCTTAACTTGCATAGAGCCTGAGCCATTGCGAAGTCCATGCACTGCGGGCACCTGACCTGGGACTGGCAGCAGACTGTCTGGCTGGGCATGAAGCACACGCACTTTGACAAGGTGTTCATGAGGTGTCAAGACGATGGGCAGAGCCAGAGGCTTTCATAGAAAAAGTATAAATAAAGGTCTGATAGAACCATTAGAGCCCACCTTTATGTCAATGGGATTTGGTGGACTACAGAACGTGACATCTATTGCTGCTGCTTCTGCACCGTTAATGGATTAGACTCACAGTGCTGGTCTGCAGCAGGGTGGTGAGTGGGTTCATTATACAGAATTACTGTAATCTTCATGACGAAATGGGCATTTTAATGTTGCACATATGGCGTCTAAGAGTGGATGTGTCATATAAACAGCTTGTTCTTCATCGTGCTGCGCCTTTGCGTCACACACTGCGTATTCCTCAATGACGTGACTGGCCTGTTTATGATGTTCACAAGTGATAGCATTATGTATGTAGTAACTAATGGCATATTTCACAACACAAAAGTACAGTAAGGTTTCAGTGTTTAGCCAACTCTAGAGCACTAACGGACAGGACCCCCCACTCTGAGGTGCCCCGGGCACTGGCAGCCAGCCAGCCTTGTGAAGTGTGTTATGGTGTGAAAGGAGCTATAAAGCCGATGGATCAATGTGTGTCCGGTCTACCATGCCATCAATCGTTAGACAAAGGCACTGGTCTCGGTGCTCCGTGTAGCCAGTCTATCTGATGTGACCGCACAGAGAGTCGGCCATGCTGGTCACGTTTTTGAACGCTAGGCTCGGGTTACACAATCGCACTGCCTGGAAAGCAAATGTTTTACCAGCTATCAAGCCATCTTTTAAGGAAAAATATGCCAACTAACAGATGTGGTTTTCATATCTTGGCCTTTATCTTTCAGTGGGGTCCAAGCCTGATGAAATGATGTGTGGGGGGGAATGCAAGTGAGGAAGAAGGAAGAAAAAGACAGGAAAAGAGTTTAGTAAAATAATGTGCATGTGTGTGGATTCGTAGCACTCTGCGGCGGACGTACCTCACTTAAATCAACTCCGTGATCTGATCCTGACCTCAGAGTGCCTCTCCTTGTGAAGTCCTGTAGGCCACCATAAGTCTGCCATGACTGAACCTGTCAGGAAACGGCCCTGGATGACAAAAGTCAATTAAAAAAAATAACTATTTGATGTAATCAAATTCAGAATTAGTTAAATTGATTCAGACGTCCGTTTTCCTAGCTTTACTCACTCTAGTACATGACTGAAGATGTGGCAGCCAGAGCAACAAGGTAGGAACCATCACTGGATGGGAAGCCAGTCCACCACAGGGCGCTTGATCTTCACACCACACGCCTAATTACTAATCAAACTAACGAACTAACTAACAAACTAACAACAAACTATCACATATTTGGTAGGCGGAAGGGCAATTGGTGTAACTCGAGGACAACACGCGTGCAATCTCCACACCAACAGCCACTGACTGGGGTCCTGGAACTGGGAGGCAGTAGTGCTACTTGTTGTACCACCTCAAATGTGCATTTCAAAAGTAAGCTAATGGATGCAAACAAATTCAGAGTTCGTTGAAAGTATTCATCTTCACATCTTTTATCCCCCACTGACTCCAGTGCAGGTCAATGGCACACGTCTGGAAATGTCCCCGGATGGGACGCCTGTGCACCATAAATCATACTTAACCTTAGGAGTTTAGAATGACTGAACAACCTGACATTAGACATCAGGGATGGATGACATAAAATTGGGCTGATCATGCAAATGATAAAAGTTCCTGGTTATTTCCATACTGAAATTACAAGCCAGTGTCTCACACAGTTACTTTCTCTCCAGCTCCTCGAGTCTCTGATACACTAAAGGTTCTCTACCTCTTTCACAGTTCCTTAGGCTTGACTGCCTCTGCAGTGATGAGGGTGACTTCTGTAATGAAAGAGGAGTCTTGGACCCCCTTCTTGTGTTGTGGACAGGCCCCCAATCATGGCACGAGTAGACCCTCATAACAAGAACTCTAAGATGAACTCCAATAATGAAACTCATTCCACCCTGACACTCTGTACTTATTGACCTGTGGGGGAGACGATCTCCCAGTTTTGCAGAGTGATCCTTCCACAGGAGCCTTTTATCCAAACCCTCCCTAAACCTCCTTCCATCAGCTACCTAATCGAAGCAAACATCTCATCCATAGCTCACAGAGCAGAGCCACAATTCATCCTCAGGCACTGTGAGGTGTAACAAGAACCGCTGTGTCACCTGCAAATACGTCACCAACCACGCCCTGGTATTGGACCCTCTGGTCAAACCAACATTAGACAACAGGCCTCTTGCCAGTCTAAAATTAATCGTATTGCATTTCTTGTAGGAAGTGTCCGGCCATCTACATAAGTGAAACAGGGAGATGGCTAGCAGACCATTTCAGGGGGGACGTCGAGCTGATAATATTAAAGACCTCACATCTCCTGATTATAGCCACGCTGATATCTCCGCTTGTGTTCTCTCACAGGGCTTCATCAGAAGAGGCTAAGCTCATCCTCTGCCAGGGGTCACACATTTCTCCAGGGCTTACTGACCAAATAATTTTTAAATCTCTCCCCTTGTCTTCTCTAATGGCAGCTTTTCCTCACCTGCTCTCATCTTTTCTCTGTTCATCTGCCCTGGCTTTGTTTCCTCTTTCCCTTTCTATATTTGTCACCTGCTCCTCTCATATCTGATGAAGGCTCTACAGCCAAAATGTGTGTTTAATCTTCTTTCCTTTTCAGCATGGAAGTAACCTTTAATCGTATTTTCTTTTGCAGATGCACTTGATGCAGCCCCACAATAAACACACAAACGCCTCGCTGAAGGCCAGCACTTGAACTGGGGTTCTAAGTCTGGGAGATGGCAGTGCCATTCACTGTGCCACCACACTTGGCAGTACAAGTGAGAGTTACCTAAAAAACTGTGGCCTCCAAAGGTTTTAGTTGACTTTAGCGTCTCCTCTGACCAAACACTGCAGGCTGCCAGCCAGCTCGCCTCACTCGTTCTTGGTAGACATCACATTTCATGCAGGACGTCAGAGAGGCTGCAACTGCTTTGTCAGTGTCACCTTACCGCTCGTGATGAGGTACGCTGCTAATTATAAAAATGTATCAACAACAAAGAAAATCTCCTGACTTCACTAGAAAACAAATGTCCTTCTTTCCTGGGATCCACGTAACTCGGCACTGTTGTCACACACACAGCTAACCACGGGATCTCAACAAGGTTAGAAGGCCAAATGACTGCACAGCCTAACTGAAGGGTGGCAAATCACAAATAAGGTGTGTGTGTGGGGGTGGCACCAGGAAGCTAAAGAGTCAAAGAGAACAAGATGTACCTCTGCAGAAGAGCCCACATACCTGATTCAGAGCTCACTGGGTGCCAGGCGTGAACCGCAGGACATCAGTCCATTGCAGGGAGCACTCACTTTTATCAGCCCATTTGGTGCTGCGAGGGGAAACTTGAGCAACTAGCACAAAAAAAAAAAAAAAAAAAAAAAAAAAAAATCATGTGAAGAACGTGCAGACTCCACATCCACAGTGCCCTGAGGTCACATGCAGAAAACTTTGCGTAGATTCCATACTAAAATTTTACTTATGCTTGAAAGGTAAAAACGGTGCACGCATAAAACAAATTGGATTTATAAAACCATCTCAGATCAACTTAAAATTAAGTGTTTGTGCAAACACTTTTAGCCGCTTCCTGTCAGCACCTGTTGACAACCTTATATTTACATTTACATCATTTAGCAGACGCTCTTATCCAGAGCGACTTACAACAGTGCTTAGTAATCTACGACTGTTCTTCGGTCTTTAAGGCTAGGATTAAATCTACTGTCATTAAACAAGTTACCGCTGACCAAGTTGTACACAAAACCATGCTAGAAGAAAATAGTAAGTTGTAAGTACAAAATTTTTTTTTTTTTGAGAAAAGGGTAGAAAAGAGTATGGGGACTTTAGTCCCCCAAGTGCTGTTTAAAGAAGTGTGTCTTCAGACGACGTTTGAAGACAGTGAGGGTCTCCGCTGTTCGTACAGCAAGAGGAAGTTCGTTCCACCACTGAGGAGCCAACACTGCAAAGAGTCTTGATGCATGTCGTCCTCTTCTTTTAAGTAAGGGTGGTTCGAGACGAGCAGTGCTTGATGTTCTGAGAGAGCGAGAAGTGACACGCTGCTTAACCAGTGCTGATATGTAAGGTGGTGCAGTTCCAGTTTTGGCCTTAAAGGCAAGTGTTAGGGTTTTGAACCTGATGCGGGCAGCCACAGGGAGCCAGTGCAGGTTCCGCAGCAGAGGTGTAGTGTGTGAGAATTTGGGAATATTAAAAATGAGTCTTGCAGCTGCATTCTGGATCAATTGAAGTGGTCGTGTTGCCTTTAGTGAAAGTCCAGACATCAGAGAGTTGCAGTAGTCCAGCATGGACTAACAATGGAGTAACAATATGGAGTAACAATGAATACACAGGATGCTCATATTCCCAAATACCTCCTTACTACAAACCATGGAAGAACAAAGGGGATAAAAAAGGCAGAAAACAAAAACTGAAGAAAGTGAATGTGAACTTGAGGTGTTACTGACTGAAAAGGAGAATCAATCGCAAATGCATTCCTTTTGATGGTCTCCCTCTGGAGGGGTCACAAATAAAAAAAAAAAAAACCAACAGTGGGGGCAGCTGAGTGCAGAGAGCAGTAGTAATGTGTGTGTGAATTGGCATAGACTGAATGTGCGAGATGTTAAGGCCGCTTGTAACTGAACTTGTAAAAAAAACAATCATTTTGCCAAGTACTGTAAATGTCAAAGTCTCTTTACATGCTACGTACAACATCCAAATGTCTTTGATATGCCATTGCATCATTATGCTATTTCCTGGGAGACTGGGTCTGGGCCATCCCTGGAGGCACTCCATGTTTGTGTGCCATGCTATACAATACTGAACAAGACATCACAATCCAGTAGCTCAACACGTCCAAACACTACCATCTACCTTTTAATGAACCAATGGCCCATTCCCTTATTACTTAGCTGATGTCTTTATCCAAGGCAACTTACAAAGTGAATTATATATTCTGTATCCGCTCTACCGCTGATCATGTTTGTTGTGTGCCTTTCATTATATCTCCTCTCTGGTGGTGTACCCTCTGTCACCTGAAAGAAAGATTATACAAGCTGTCTGAAAAAGCACTAAACCTCTCTGCAATTCTGTGAATCAGGCGTACTTAAGAAGCCATCCATCAGACTGCTGATGATAACCATCAAGTCTGCTTCCCACACTACTATTTGATAAAATAAAAGAATCGTGGGCTCAGCCAGGCCACCACGCAACAACATTCATCAGACACATTTGAGCATCACATACTGTATTAGTTGGAGATTAACTGAATGAAAGTGCTTTCTGCTTACAAATTCTAGGATAGCGCCTTTATGGCAACATGTGTGCAGTCAATTGTGCCAGTTAGATTAGGAAATTCAGCAATCACTGCAATGTGTCCTTTGATCTTGGCTCCCTTACTCTGACTGTACGGCAAGTGTATGTATCTGGGCAGCACCTTAATTATACCATCCCACACAAAATACATGACATGGCACTTGGAGTGACTGCTAAAGGCGTCCATCACCAAATATTCTACCATTGTTAAAACCCATAACAGAAAAGAGATTGCGTGATTTCTGCATAGCTGTTTCTGTAATGTCGGCTCCAATTGAGCATACAACTCCAAGAAGGCGGGCCTAGGAAGTCTAAATCAGTTTATAAGCCAGTCATCATCACGAGCCAAAAAAATCACTGCAATCCCCGAAATCCTGCCACTGGTGGCATCCTCCTAAAGAGACAATGCTTCCATTGCCTGTTATGTCCTACAACACACAGCACTCCCTTTTTATAGACAAAACACAAATAGCAACTGACATTAAGTGGGGACACTAGGCCTTATTGCCAACGTTGAAGACAGTTGTACTGACAGAACATATCAGTTAACTGATATGGTTAGTTCAAGAATGTGACATTTACTGTTCACTTCATTGTCTTGCCTGTTGTTGCTACAATGCCAACACCAAAAAGTCTGCGTTATGACTTACAGATGGTCAAATCTTGCTGTCAACATTAAGCCAGGTTCATATTTTATAAATCCTGAATTTTGAGTAAGAAATGGCTTATGTGTATTTACACCAGGCCATGACGTGGACCACAGTCTCCAACTGCAATGTCACCATGCTGCTGGCTCATTTATGCTGGCCAAATAAGAGTTCTTCGTCACTTTGGCCTAGTTGTTGTCACATCAGCCTAGCAGTCTTTGGCATACGGAGTGTCCTTGTCCTGTTACAACAAAATGTACAAGAACAGGCAATTCAGCCCCACAAGCTTCCCAATCCTATTCATCAAATTTCTCCTCAATAATATCGAGTCGAGGTTTGAAGGTCTCTAAATTTGTAACATCAACCACACTACCTGGTCACTTATTTCAGTTTCTGTTCTTCTCGGTTGTCATCTGCCCCCCCAATTTAAAACTCCTCGGAAATTTGTTGCATTTGCCCAACTGTACAATCATTTCTTATACATACATTAGCTTTGCCACCAACGAAGAGCACCTTTTGGAGCTTCCTGGGTGTCTGGCACTTCAGTGATATAGCCTTCTAATGACACGTGCCAGAGTCTTGGCTTTGCCTCTTAATAGGGAGCAGAGCCCTAGAAATGCCTTGCTATGTACCTCTGTAGGTGGAGGATGGCAACCATATGCAAGTCTAGTTTCTGGAACTTATCCTGGCATGCCTTAACTTTTGAAGCCTGTTTAAAATGTTGAGTTCATTCTCTACGTCCCTCTCTGATTTTCTGTCTCTTTGGGGATCATTTAGGGTGGCCAATTGAGTTGCATGTCCTTGGAGTGGGAGAGGCCAGGATTTGAGCTCAGTCTCTTGGATGTGTGGGGCCACCTCATCATTGTGGGTCAATCACACTGTGCCACATATGCTAATGCTTTTTAGATTACATTGCTCTTGCCATCTGTTCCTCCTCACTATTTTTCCCACTTCATACATACTGAATGACATTTTAGTTCAAGAATAAACAAAACAGAATTCTTCAGATTCCAAACACAACAAAAAATTCTAAAGTAGATGCCACTCAAAGATGCCATTCAGTTGAATCTCAGTGTATGCTCAGCTCTTGCAGATAAGACATTCACTTTGAACACATATTGCATTTCTGATTTCCATAAATTAGAAGCCTTAAATTCTTCATAGATTAAAGATTTTTATGAAAATGATCCATCCTAGGAGTGAAATCTTGTTGGAGTGGAGGGCCATGTCGGTCTTGTTGTTCCTTAGAGATTTCTGTTGGGCACCTGGTGCTCCTAGTAAGGTTTCTCACTCTGAAAACAGAGAACTTCCACAATAAGAATGCTGCCATCATGACTCCAAGGAAGAGCAAGAAAAAAGTGAGCCTGACATGTAACATGAAGTTAGGTGTGGGGATGGTGAGCACATCTAGTGACTCACGAAGGCTGGTTGAAAGCAACCAAATACAGCCATTATGTTGGCTCAATACCTGCAAGGCAAAGGGTGGGAGACAAGTGATGAGTAATAGTTTTGGGTAAAGCAGGCCTTGGTGATGGACTCATTTTCTGGTGAGGGAAGAAGCCACAGCTCAAGTGAGATGGTTCAGGAGGACCATCTTGATTCAATTAATCTTATACAGTATCTACACACAATGTCAGCTTTTCAACTAGTCCTATCACCTAATTTAGGATTTTTTTTCCATGGGAAATGTTCTTGGCAGCTGTGAGGATAGTCACACACTTCATTCTGAATGAAGGGTAAGCTATGCAGCCATCAAGACTTTCTAGTGAAGTGGGGTGCTGAGCTTCCAACATTTGGTTGTGCAGGGGCTCAGATTAAAAATGGACTTTGACTAAATAAAGCCTGAAAAACAAAATATGCAGGGCATCCCGTGAGTGTTCAGTAAACTCTTCTGTTTGGAAATTAACGGTAAGGACTTGAAGCCAGAAAGCACTTCTTTACTTAAAGTTGTGGGAATCTGCAAAAATTACTTAAGACATGGAATTGAAGCAGAAACCTTAACAACCTTTGAGAAACATCTCGATGAGATATTGGGACAGTTCAGTGATTAGCTAAACAAACTTGATGGACTGAATGGTTGCATTCTGCTTGATATAACCTCATGGTCTAGGTTTGGAATGAGTTCAGCTCTCACCTCTTGTATGGCATCTCTCAAAACTCCATGGGATTCCATATGTTGAAGACACCCAGTTCTAATCGTGCCTATTAAATATTTGAGAAGTGGAGCTGGTTATAAGGTGGTTGAAAAGTAGCTGGTGCCTGCCCTGGTGACAACCCTCTGACCCCCCTGATGGACATACAAAGTGGATACAATTACAATGTCAGGGGGATATTCATGATGACAGTGTCTCCTGGCCTCTAGGTCTGCAGCTCCCTCTCTGCCCTGCCAGCCATTCGTCTCATTGCAGCACATACGGGAAGCACAAAGCTGCATACAAAGAAGTTCAATAACTCACTTCTGAACGACCCAGCGGTTATTGCTAAATTAATGTTGTTATGCCATTTCCTTTTACAATGATAAGAACTATGATAAAGATTGATGCTAAAGGTGAAAGTCAGTGATTGGGAGGATCAAGGCACATAACTGTGGAAGAGAAAAAAGTTGGAGGTTAAGCTTTCTACAGAGTTTAGTTACTGTAAGTTTTGTAAGAAGCAAAGGTTGAAGGGCTGAAGGTTTGGTAAAATTGTTAACATGTGCAGGCTTGGCACATCCCCTAATACGTACTGCTCAGAACTAAGATTTAAAAAAGATAGGAAGGAAAGCAGTGGCTCATTCACATAGTTAGGCCAAAGAAAAAAAAGAAATCTTTTACAGTGTGGGGACAGCAGTCTGGAACAAACTGCTTTTTCACCTTCCATAACTTTTTTTTTTTTGCATTTATATGTTGGGAGCCCTATGTTTTTTTTTTTTTTTTAAAAAAAAAAGTACCCATCTTGCATAAACTGGTTAATATTGATGGTCAGATTTAAAATTAAGCTGATTAGCAATG
Organism: Erpetoichthys calabaricus; assembly: GCF_900747795.2. Classification (NCBI taxonomy): domain Eukaryota; kingdom Metazoa; phylum Chordata; class Cladistia; order Polypteriformes; family Polypteridae; genus Erpetoichthys; species Erpetoichthys calabaricus. The sequence goes on from NC_041395.2 coordinate 294,430,037, forward strand.
CAAAGCTGAAAATAAGTTGATCTTCAAAACAAGATATAAGCAAATTAAATAAAACAGCAATCAAAATTTAACGACAGAAATAACACTGAAGAAAGTTCACGTAAAAAAGGAACAATTTAACATCACATTGTATAACACAAAAGTAATATTAAGACCAATTTCTGTATCTAGAGATTTTACTGGGGAAAAACAATAAGCCTTAGACTTTGTTTTACAAATTTTAAAACTACAGTCCAGATGAGGTAAATTTCGTCAGTCTGCTCTGGTGCAAATCTTTAAATTAAATTCTCTTCATCCTATTGGTTTAAATCAGGGGTGGGCAGTGTCAGTCCTGGAGGGCCACGGTGGCTGCAGGTTTTTGTTCCAACCCAATTGCTTAATTAGAAACCAATCCTTGCCAGTCTCAGACCTTATTTAATTTTACTTAATGACTTGTTATTTTGTAATGTTAGGCTCCTATATCATAGATTTTTTTCCTTTCCATGGATATCATCTAAATAATTTAAAGCTTAAAAGAGAGAATTTTCAGTCTATCATATATTTCTCTTAAGTGTTTTATTAAACCAAATAGTGCATTATGAATCCATGTAAGTGTAAATGGAAACAAGTTATGCATAGAACTGCTTTATCTAATTGCTAACAAGGTGCCATCAATAACAATAAGTAATTAAGGATGGGGAACCTTAACAAATGAGACCACTAAAATGAAGCATCAAGATGTCACTTGAGAAATAAGTGCTCCATCAGCAATAATTGACTTCTCGTTAAAAAACTTAGGGTTAGAACAAAAACCTGCAGCCACTGTGACACCTCCAGGGACGATGTTGCCTACCCCTGGTTTAAATGAATCACCTGCTTTACTGGGATTCTTATAAAAGTTAATCAAATCTAATATGAATCATGAATGTATTATTTTAATCAATGGAGCACAGCTACAAGGAATTAAGATTTTCTAAATGCACTGGGTGACTCCATGCAGCACAAAGAGAAAGGAAAAAATTGAGAAGAAAAAAAACCCAAACAGCCGCTATCCGTCTTATGAGTGTAAAGTATGGCAGTAAATGGTACAAAATGTTAAAGTAATTACTGTATCTTTGAATCTTCAACCAAATAACAAAGCATATGGAAAAGTAAATATTTTGAAAGGTCTTTTACTAGTCCTGTCACTGCCATTTTCAGGAATAAATTGATTGATATTGCTAGCTACAGATTAATATATACATCTATAAAGAAACAACTCAATATTTAGCATAATGCAATTGTAAGCACAAAAAAATATATTGGTAGATTAAAGGAGCGCATTCTCTTGGAAACTGCAACACATTAAAGATCTAGAGTAATTAACATTATACAAAAATTAATATCCTTCACAAAAAGCACCATTAAATGCCCCACCTTAAGGTAATCTTGTGTTTCTTGTGTTCTTCATGTTAATGCAAGATTTCCTCCATGGAGTCTGTGCTTACCGGAAGCAAATTCATACTAAAAGCTTCCACATCCACTGCCTCCAGAAGATCCTGGGAATCACTTAGGAGGACAGGATTCCATGTACCTTGGGTCTGCCTTTCCCAGACTGGCCTGCTCTCCCACCAGCGTACACATAGGAGGGGGAGTGACGGAGATGGACAAATGGATGGACAGCGTCATTGTCTGACCAACGGACAGCCATGATGAATGTAAGATTTTGAAATTCATTTTTGGACCAATCACTGTCCTACAAGGAAACTCATCGGACAATTATGCAAGAGATGATGTTCCCAAAATATTATTAGTATGTTTGGCAAAAAACATGCACCATGTATGCCTTACATACACAAAAGGAAACTTTTTTTTTTTTTTCAATTATACAGATGCCTCTTTAAAATACATATATATCTTGCCATAAAGTCAAATAATACAGAAACGGGCATCTAGTTAAAATAATAATGTGACTACCAGTTGCCACTATTGCAAAATATTTTACAGTGATTAATGATCTAGAAAATGGCTATGATAAAATATATAAATAGAAAAGTAACACTAAGAGATGACAGAAGTTAAGGTTTAACTTATCGATACAAGGGAGATTTTTTCACATTCTTTTAACACAAGCTGGTACATGCTGAATGTGATGCAGACATACAATTTATATCTATATTACATAGTATTTTAAAGTTTTACCTACTTGTATTATATATCGTTGCCTTGAATCATCCAATGGGTAATGTCATAAATAATAGACTGAACTTACCTGAAGAATGTGATTGTCGTGAAGATGTTCCATACCCATTTTTACCTTTAAAAGAAGAGCCACTTCTGGGATGATAGCAAGTCAAGTCAAGTTGGGGAGCATGCACTGGTACAGTGTGTTGCCGCACCCACTACATGACAAAACAACTCGGGATCCCGGTTGGCAATCCCCCAGACAGACACATGGTCCAGTCCGACACTCCGGAAATGACCCTCTATCTGCCACAGCCATGTGTTACGTGAGTGACACCTTGGCCTTGCCCAGCTGTTCGGGTCCTCAATAAATGAGGATCCTGTGAACCAGATCACCCTCTGGTAAAATGCGCCACATGGCCGTAGTGCCGTAACTGACGCTCCCTCACAATGCAGGTAATGTGCTTCATTTGGAACTCCATGAGCAACTGCTCATTCGACACAAAGTCAAACCAACGGTACCCAAGGATTTTCTGGAGAGACACAGTAACAGAGGAGTCCAGTCTTCGTCTCAGGTCACTGGATAACATCCATGACTCTCAACCAAACCATATAACAAGATAGGAAGCACCAGGACTCTAAAGACTTGGACCTTTGTGCTTTTGCATAGATATCGGGAACGCCACAGACCCCTTTCCAGAAACCTCATGACACTCTCCCAATCCGTCTACTGACTTCATAGGAAGAGTCACCAGACACATGAATTGTCACTGCCAAGGTAAGTAAACAAGGTCGATACTCTTTCCGCAGACAGTCACACTTAAGTAGCATTTAATTATATTGCCATTTTTAAAAAGGAAGTCGTTCACAAAAAACAAGTGGGTCAGAGAAATAAAATCTTTATTATTTACTTAGTTGTAAATATTTTAGAAAATAATATTTAAAAAAACTATGTTGTTTTAAGGCAGTTTTGTTAAATAAAATGCACAAGTATTTAGCTTGAAAAAGTTCAAGGCTAACTGAATATTTTTAGTAATCATCAGCAAACTGTACTCACTTCGTCCTTCTTTGTGTTAAATTTCACATTTTAAAGAGACAGAGGAAAATCTAATACCATATAGAAATAAAATAAATAGTTTAATTAATAAAAGTATTAAGAGCAGGAGTATAAAACCAAAAATATTCTCATCCACACAGTGTTTTCATAACCAGAATTATTTGGTATCTGTTTACTAGAAGCTATACTGTAACATGACTTTTGATGTGCTTGTTTGGTTTGAGCTACTTAGTTGAAGAGGCTGCCTGAATGTCACCCCCTTCATCATGCAGGCCCCATCCTTTTTACTGCAAAAGTACAGGAAGACATCTACAACAAGCACAAGGCCAGTGACAGGCTGACCTAAAGGTATGGTTACTGGGATCAGCTGTGGTATTGATAGGTCCTGTATTTGGCCCACCGTATTCTGCCCTTGAAGCCAATCATTGCCTGGGGAAAAAAAAAAAAGTAAAATTTAGCAACAAATGTTCATACACCAATTCTTAAAAAGAAAAATAAAATAGTGAAGACTCATACAACAGCACTGTAATATAAAGTACATATTTTAATGCTGGCAATTCTATCAATCAGTTCATTCTTTAACATCACGTATGCCCATTTACAGTTGTTAGATAACCTAGCACCAAGTAGCTGATACAAGAGAAAACCACAAGTCCCAAATGAAGTCCTCACATATACGGTATACAAGAGAACAGAAAAAATCTTCAGAGAGGCCATTTTATTTGTGAAATAAGCTAAGGTTAAATGATTGTGATGCTGCAACAGTATCTGTGGCACCACTACGTCACTCCAAAGCTTTACCTAAATACCCCGAGAGATTTTAGGTGTCTTGGCATCATTTTATATTATTAATAAAGTCTTTAATTATTATTCATTCCTCTTTTGCTCAACTGACTGCCATGGAGACCAGGCTTGAAACAGACAGCTGACTTCATACTATACATTGCCTCTTGTTTTGGTCACAGGTTTAGTAACAGTCTATCCTGCCTTAGGTTCAGAAAGAGCACACCATGACAACTCTTCATACACATTGCACAGCACCAAGATACATTTTTCTATCTTGCTCTGGTGCCAAAAACAAATCAAATTCTGCTCATATTGCCCCTTAGTAAAAGAAATTTACCATGCACATAAAAAAGAAGAATTAACTATTTTTCAGTGGTTCCACTTTACTTATTAAAGAAAATGAAGAATAATAAAGGTTAGATTATTTATATAAGGCAAAAAAAAAGAACTTGAATTAAATGACCTGTTTTGTAATTTGATTCTATCATTTAGGAGTGAAAGTGTGAATATTACGTATTTTTCATATGGCTAAGGTATCCAATGAGACATCTCATGAAGCACTTCAGTACTGATAGTTTATATGCAGGGAACTTGGAAGATTAAATGAGAAATGTTGCCAACTTGTATCGGTTTAAAAGCTGCTACCTTTTTCATATGATGCTTCATTTTAGTGTACGTTATGTGAGATTTCACACAATAAAATGGGAATTCTGCACTGTGGTCATATCGTGACTCTCCACCAGAAGATGTGTTCCTGGCGGAGTGCAAACAGTTAAAATTTGCAAACTTTTTTAATAATGAGGCCACATGGAAAGGCTGTATATAAGGTAAATAATTTCCATATTTTAAAATACATAACAGTATACAACATACTTTTTGAACCATGCCCCAAAATCAGCAGAAATATAACTGCTTATAATTAAGATTTAGTAATTTAATTCTTTGTCCTTACATGTTGTATTTTGCAGTTCAAAGGTAGGCCCCAAATTATTAAGAACAAAACTCAAATCCTTCCCAAAAAATTACAAGAAAAAAACTAATGTAAAACAAATAAAATTAATATTTCAACAAAAATTTCTGCAGTGCTTTCATTATGGTTCCATTATCAAGTTTAAACATGATGCCAGAAAAAAATTCAGTTTTAATTCACTTCACTGTTAAGCCATTGTTATAGAATTAACACTTAATAAAGAATTTCTCACTTGCCCAGAATTGGGATAGGCATGGCAAGCAAGCTGACTAAATGACCCACGCAGTCTGGTAGAATGCAGCTCAAAGCAGAATTGTGGGGTCATCATGTGTGCACACCAACTGCAAGTCTAATGTTGGCATTTGGTGTCACCCCAGAAGGATGACAGGTGGGTGTAAGACAGATCTAGCCAAAGACTGAAGGAAAATGATTTAATAGATGCTAATTATTATAATTATTATTTAAGTATAAAAATGAATCATTTATTAGTACTTATATTTTCAATTGTGTCTAACTTTTGGATGTTCAATGACAGAAGTTCAGTTATATTTTATCTTTTGTATATACAAAATATTGGGATGCCTGACCATTACAGCAACAGGGACTTTAATGACATTGCATTCAAATACATAAACTTTAATATGGAGTCGGTCCCCCCCAATTTGCAGTTATAACAGTTTCCACTCTTCTTGGAAGGCATTCCACAAGATTGTGGAGTTTTTCTTTGGGAATTTGTGCCCATTCACTCTGTAGAGCATTTATGAGGTCACACACTGATGTTGGATGAGAAGGTCTGGCTCACATATTTCCATTCCAGTTCATTCCAAAGGTGTTCAATGGAGTGGAGGTCTGGATTCTGGGCAAGGCAGCCAAGTTCTTCCACACCAAAATCATCCAATCATGTCTTTATGGACCTTGCTTTGTGCACTGGGTCAGTCACGCTGGAATAGAAAAAGGCTATCCCTAAACTATTTCCACAAAGCTGAAAGCATAGCGTTGTGCAAAATGTCTTATTATGCTGAAGCATTAAGTTTGCCCTTAACTGGAATTAAGGGGGGGGGGGCTGGGGGGGGGGGGGGTTGGTCTTAACGGTGGCGCAGTAAGGAGACCTGGGTTTGCTTCCCGGGTCCTCCCTGCGTGGAGTTTGCATGTTCTCCTGGTGCTCCGGTTTCCTCCCACAGTCCAAAGACATGCAGGTAAGGTGCATTGGCGATCCTAAATTGTCCCTAGTGTGTGCTTGGTGTGTGTGTGCCCTGCCGTGGGTTTGTTTCCTGCCTTGCACCCTGTGTTGGCTGGGATTGCGTCCAGCAGGCCCCATGGCCCTGTAGTTAGGATATAGAGGGTTGGATAATGGATGGATGGAATTAAGGGGGCTAGCCCAAACCCTGAAAAACAGCCCCAAACAATTACTCGTCCTCTACGAATACTTCAGAGTTGGCACAATACAGTCAAGGCAGGCAGCGTTCTCCTGGCATCCACTAAAACCAGGCTTGCCCATCTGACTGCCAAACAGATGCGTGATTTGTCACTCCAGAGAATTTCCCCTTGGGATTAATAAAGTATCTATCTATCTATCTGCTCCACAGTCCAGTGGCAGTGTGCTTTACATCACTCCATCTGCCACTTGACTTTGGACTTGGTGATGTGAGGCTTGCATGCAGCTGCTCGGCTACTGAAATTCATTCCATGAACCTCCCACTGCACACAGCTTTGCGTGCTTACATTAATGTCAGTGGAAGTTTGGAACTCTTCAGCTACGGAATCAGCAGAGCGCTGGCGACTTTTATCCACCATAGACCTTAGCAGTCGTGAACCCCGCTCTGTGGCTTTACATGGTCTTACGCTGCGTGGCTGGGTTGCTGTTGTTACTAAACACTTCTACCTTCCAATAATACCACTTACAGTTGACCATGGAATATCCAGCATGAATGAAATTTCATAAACTGTCTTATTGCAAAGGTGGCATCCTCTCACAGTACCATGCTTGAAGTCACTGAGCTCTTCAGAATGACCCATTTTGTTTCACAAATATTTGCACATGGAGACTGCATGGCTAGGTGCTTGATTTTATATACCCGTGGCAATGGATCTGATTGAAACAACTGTATTCAATAATTAAGAGGTGTGTCTCAATACTTTTGTCCATATAGTGTATTTTTTTATATTTTATACCGGAGTATAATTATATATTAGATGTGCATCCCACTTGCTGCATTACCATTTACTATTCACCATAGTTAGATGTCATGATTTACATATAAATACTCATAAGATTACCTATACATCAAATAGCAATAGTAATATTTTTAATAAACATTTAAAGACTCTGCACCAAGAATTAATTTTAAGGAAAATTCATCCATCCATTTTTAATAGCTACTACTCTTGGTCAAGATGAAGAAATAGAGTGTATTTTCAAAACAAAAAGGTACAGGTTTAGGATAACAAGCAACTCTAAACTGTTATGCTGTGAGTGAGCATGGCTGGATCCATGAGAGTATTCTGTGAAGGTTTAAAGCCTCATTTAGAATTAACTTCTGTATTGGACTCCACATGACGCTGTACATGAAAATGAATTGATAGATAGATTTTGATCCTGAAGTTTTCCAGGCATTCACTGGCTTACAATCCATGGTCAGGCCATAAGTTCAAAGTGGCAATGGGAAAACAAACATTGTGCAACTCAGTTGACAGTGGGAAAGTTTCAGAATTTCGCCAACAGTTATAAGATGCTCAGGTCATCAACAAAGCAAACTTATTTCAACAACTTAAGGATGGAGCTTCTGTAGTGATACTCTTAATTTAAGTAAACATAAATTTATAAATAAGAGCAGGATAAACAGACACCAACCCACTGTTTTAATAATAGAGCCAATAGCTTATGTTTTAATGAAAAATTAAGACAAACATATTTTGGTTTATTGGTGACAGAATATATTAGTGAGACTCAACAAATGCATCTTGCGTTTATATTGCACCTTTTACTGATTAAGGAAGAATAACTGAAGTAGCAGGGTGCACCACAGAAGGCTAAGTGCTTGTCTCAGACTACATAAGATAAAAAGTTCAAAGGTAAAATTCTACCATTTGTTTACTCAAGATTGTGCTAGCTGAATACTCTAGTTTTTTAAAAAAAAAAGAAACAACATAATAATAACATCAAATCAACTAAACCAAAAGTGAATCAAAATGCTTTGAAGGACAAGGCACATCTCCTTTTTAATAGAACGTGTACTGTGTTAACAGAGATGTGTAATCGCCAAAACATGCAGTTAATAGGAGAAGCAAAACAGCATATTTCATTGCCAAATATGAATCTGCAAACACTGAACTTGTCACTCATTTGGGTTTTGTAAGCAAACTACTGTTCATTAGTGTAACCCGTAAGTGAAAGTGCATGTCATATATATGAATGGTACACTGAAAAATATGATGCTGTCTCACATTTATAAATTTATTGAGTACAAGTAACAACAACCCAAGTGGTTTGGTAACAGTACCAGTGTCCTCTTAGAGAATCACTGATAACGTCAAGGCGGAGTAATGTTGCTATTGCTTAAACAACCCGCGGCAACCCGTCGCGAGACCCTTCACAAACTATATGAGACCCACTGGCATTAAATACAACGTTGAGTTGCAACCATATGTGACCAAACAGCGGCAACCAGGGGACCCATTTTGTGATTTAACCCATAATTTAAGAAACTGATTTAAATGATAGTTGGCTAACTACTGTATGCTGTATTACAGAAAAAAGCACAATATTGTTCACTTCAATAAATAGAGGTTCTTCAAAAAAAGCCACTGAATGGGATTTCTGTTTTTGCCATGGAGTACTAGTAAATTTCAGTGGCATCGAATACAAAAATTCTGGTATCGTGGCATCCCTAATTGAATTATAGAAGATTAGCATAGATACAGTATATGAATAGAAGCAATGTATGTTGCCAAAATAACATGTACCTTCTGAAGATAATGCCCAAAGACTTGGAGCTTCCTCTGTCAGTTTTGTATCTGCTGGGAGTGATAGTGCAAGCTCACACTGAAGACTTTGCCCCACAGACACAGTTACAGATGACATTTCAATCCTTGGGGAGGATCTGGACTGCTTGGGCGGTCTTACTGGACTACGTAAACTATCGACTGTATCGGCTAGCTGCAGAGTGATAGGTAACTGAAATAAACAAAAAGCAAGAATAACACTTTTTACATCACCATTATCATATGTGTGATCCATATAAAGTATGTACTGAATTTTTAGTGTTTCTTTAACTAATTGATTCACACCACGTAAAATAAGGAATACAGAGATAAAATAGATACTGTACACTGATTGGATATAAGAAGACATATAGTTTTAATTTATTTGTAATTTTTATTTTATTAATGAACAGCAGGACTTTAACACAACATACTACTTATCCAACATACATACTTACTTATGCTTATCACATAACTCATGAAATTACAGCTATATTCACTTTACTCTCATCTTATCAGCTATTGAAATGTACACTCGTCCATTTTAATATTAAGATTAGTACATGAAGTGAAGACTGAGTAATCTAGGAATACTATACTCATACATCTTGTTGTTTATCAGGTTTTATTTTGATGATTGTGTATATGACGTTCAGGGTTGCCCCTGGCTTGTGCCCATTGCTGTCAGGGGCTTTAGAATACCAGGAAATATGATGCACTAATTTAAACAGTTCGAATATACTGCTCATCCCTCACTACAAGAATGTTCATGGTACACACACCGCGGCTATGTGCTATACAAGGGATGTGAAAAACAGATTTTTTAACAGAAAAGTAAAAATATCATAAAGATATATACCTGAACTTTGCATAACTCAGAAGTACATTGTAACAGTCAACCAACTGACCTTTGGTAACATTTTAATTTTGTTATGTTTGCTGGCTTTGGATAAACACAAATTTGCATTAAGCTCATGTCACATTACATGACTTCTAGGGATTTCCAGTTGTAGACTTAATTTATGTAATGTTACCGAGTCAGTGGTGTGCCCCTGTTATTTCCATTTGTGCAGTGTGATATACCCAGCAACTCAGCAAAACCAGTCTGTGACTCACCCTGACAAAATCAAACAGGTTCGATTTTCTCAGAAGTCATAGGGGTGGGCTCTTTGTAAGCATTTGTTGAAAACCAATGAAGACTAGACTGGAAGTACAATGAATATAATGCAACAACCAGGAATAAGAAATATGGGTGTTTTGGAGTTTTTCTGTCTTTCTGTCTTCTGTCGGTTAAATATCCTCAGTTCGCATGCCCACTGGTTCTATCAGAGAGCATGTTATTAGCTATGAGAAAAAGGGGACAAGGCACGATATTTTGGAAATATAAAAATACCCAGAGATTTCTAGCATGTAAACTGACATGCTTAGGTGTTCAGGTGCAGCCATCAATTTGACATCCCCTAGAAGTTGTGGAACATGACATAAAATCTGCTTTACAGTACTCTCATTTTTAAAATGACTTAAAAACTTAAAAAATCTTTAGTAATTTTGTGCAAGTAAGGATAAAGGCATTCTGATACCAGGATAGGCTTGGGCCACACCACATGCCTGAACTGAAATAAGCTGATCCAAAAGATTGATGTTTAGCAGCTTCTGACTTAACATTGATCCATATATTTTTTTAAATACTGTACACATCTGATTTTTTCAGTCTCTTGGTAAATATCTTGTTCAGTGTCATCCAGAAGTCACATTTCTAACATTAAAGTATTTTCAGTAATTGGAGTACAGGCAAAAGCGCATTTGCCAAAGTAAGTTATCCATAAAATGTCACCCGGATGCAGTACATATCTAGGCAGCAAGAGATGGAAGGCCAAAACTTAACTTGAAGCTCATGCAAGTCTATTTTAGGTCACAACAATCCTTTAAAGACCTGCCAGTGCAAAATTCAGATGTCAACCAAAGGGACAGATTATCTTTGGACAGCATTACATGAAGATCATTGAATGAACATTTATTTAATGAATGAACATTCATTTAATGTAAAATCTAAGCTTCAGCATATATAGTGTAAAACTGTATTTCAGAAATGTTGTTCAGCTATAACTGATACATTTCTAATAGGATTGCTACAACACATCTGCTTCTAAAACTAAAGCAAAACCAATGGGTGCAGCCAAGCTAGAAGAAAAAGAACCATCATTCTTGGGCAATTGCATTTTCAGGCAAATGTCAATCATGAAATAAAATATTATGTGTTTAATTTCTGTCCATTAAGGGACTAACAATAAGAATATTTTTTTTTAAATAATGTTAGCATTTGCCTCTTACCAGTGACACATGTTGTGCTTCCAAATCAAGTATTTTAATCTGGTGGTTATTTGTATCTGCTATATATAATAATGTTCCATTTTCATTGACAGCCAGTCCACCGGGCTCATTAAAAGCACAATCAGTAAGGTTTTGGGCAAAGGAGCTGCCAGCTTCACCAGTACCTGCCAATGTTGTGCACTCCTTTGTTGTGGGGTCAACAACTTTAATCTGTTTTTAGGAAGCAAAAACAAACAAACAAATAAATAAGCACAACTCCACAAACATTAAAATGTAATTTCCTGACATTGCTGAATCACACACATGGCCAAATATTTTATCTGATTTGTTGTGAGCAAATACTTTTAAGGTCTGAGTTTACGAGAATGCTATTACTATTAACACAAATGTTTGGTCCTATGTTGTATAACAAAAAACTCTCTAAATCTAGAGATTCATTTTCTTTAGGACATGTAAAGTACTCTGATATGTAATTTAATGATGAATATTTTTAAAATATTCTTCAAAACATTAAATTACAATGTGTGTGGCAACAGTATAACTCAATGTTTTAGAATAACACATACTTTCTAAACCAAGAAAAAAGTGTAGAAATTTGTATTTAATCTTTAGGTTGCAAAGACAGAAAGTAAGATTCTTCTTTATTGTAACTTATGGACCTTAGTATTACTTACTATCAGATGATTAAATAAAATGCAAACTCAAAAATCAAATAAAAAAAATAAAAAAATGAGAAACCACAAAATCAAATAGAGAAAAACAAATACAAAATAGCTCTTTTTAGTTTCTAGAAAACTTTAAGCAAATTCTGTTTCAAGATGCAGTACTTTAACTTCCCCTCCTCCCAAATGGCCACCAATATATGATATGTGGATTATGAGCACACCAATTGTGACACAGTAAAATGAGGTTAAAACAGCTTACTACTTAAATGTGACAATCTGAGATTTATTTAAACTGACTAGTTGTAATGTTCAAACTGAAAATGCACTAATCATATGACTACTGTATTTAAATTTATAATTGTTGTTGGCTAGAAAAGTCTGCACAAATGTAAGTTTTCATTAGTATTAAAATATTTTAAAATGAAGCATTATTAACAGTCACTACATTAAACAAGATATGACAGATTATGTTTGGTAGTTTGCTAAAAATCTACTGTAATTCTACAGTTCTCCAGATGCTGTTAATTAAAAGTCTTTTTGACTACTTGACCTCTACAAAATAAGCAAAAGACTGTTGATAGGGTGAATGAATACCATGACCATTTATGAGAATAGGAAAACAAAACATACTTTTATAATATTCCTATGTCTATAACATTCCAAGTTCCTGACTAGGGGACATGCAGCTTTGAGAAAACATAAATATAGGATTAATATTACAGTATACTGTTATTTACAAGAGTATATGAAGCAAAAGACAAAAATAAAAAAATCTGGTATTACCAGCACAACTTTCTCTGTATTTACAATAAAAGTGTAGTAGACTCTGAATTTACCAAAATATATGAAAGATACAATACCACTATAGGTTAATTTTCACATTTCTTTTTGCATTAAAAGCAAATCCAAAAAGCCAACTTCTTGCAGTAGAACATTTTTATTAAAAACTCTGCCCCCCTGCTCAGTTCGCTTGCCAACCTCTGGGGTGGGAGCTGAGCCGCTTGAAGGACGTCAGGGTGCTCCTCTGTTAAGGAAAGCAATTGTCTTTAAAGAGATGGTATATAGAAGAGTATGTAGGGCATGGGAGGAAAACAGTTTGGTGTTTAGTTATTATAGACAGAAAATCAGTTACTGGAGTATTTAACTACAACTGTCTATTTTAAATACCAGTGAATAATAAAATGTAGTAAAAAGTAAAAGCAGAAGTAAAACATAATAAAATGTAATAAAAAGTAAATAAAAAAATTAAATTACAATAACGCCTTGTCAAAAACAATATTATGAATTAATTTATTCTCTAACTTACATTCTATAATCGTTGCTTTTTTGTATTTCTGTTCGCATATTGTTCGGGATATTTTTCTCTTTTTCATTTATTGGATGATTTTCTTTGTTCTTGATTTTTATTATATACAGCTCTTTTTTGTTCATTTTCTTTTTTTGACGTTCTTTATCCGCTCTTGACACTCTTTTTCTATTGTGATCTAAAATTCGAAGTTCTTGAATAGATAATTTGCTTTTCTGCCTTGCCATCATAACCAACTGCTTTGAAAGGCAAGTTAGCACAGATAGTCACGGGATGGTATGGAGAGAGTACATGCGCAGTAGAAGTAATGTCGTGGATACGACAGAAAACTTTTTTTAATATAATAGAGAGAAACATACCTGCCACACACAGACACCCTGACAATTACAAAAAAAAAATAAAATAAAATGTAAACACTATTTTGTTTTTTTAATTAGAGAGTTTAGATATTATTTCTTCTGTGTTAAAAAAAACAAAAACCTTTAAAGATAAGAACACCACATTTAGACTGAACTGAAAAATTCACCAGTCTTTCTTGCAAGTCCTAAATGTGTATTACAAATTTTGCGAGCTTCTGACAGTTGGTTAGGTTGAAGCTGAATATCTGGAATTCCAATAATACAAAATAGTGTAACAATTGGTCAATTCATTCTTCAGTTACAGTGTACACAGAATATTTTTAGCACACAAACATTGGAACACAAACGTAATATGTTCTAGTGGAAAGAAAAAATATAAATGCTCTGCTAGAGAGAATTTTTCCATATTATTCAAAGTGCATTTGCAAAGTTTCCATTAGTACATTTGCACTGCTACTTTGTCATTTTTTTGCTAAATTGTGTTCTAAACCTCTGGACTGTTTCTTTACATACTTAAATCCAAAAAACATGACAGAATATTGTGGCATCTGCCTGTTTTGTTCCTAACAGTAGGTGTGACCATTTTTACAGTCACAGAAAAGACTAAATGTTCAGATATCATTGATTAATACTGATCAGCTATAATGTATGGAGTGACTAACATCTTATAAACCAAACAATAAACAGAGAAATTAAATAATGTTTATGCTGTCTAACATGCAGAAACAGAAAACATGAAGGCTGCTTTAATTTTATTTTAATACGTGCAAGAAGTATTTTCCAGCTTTACCTTGTGGTTATATGAGTCAGCAACATAAAGTAAACCTTTCTGTTTATTCCAAGCAACTCCAAGTGGATGCTGAAGCTTTGCATTAAATCCTACTCCATCAATGTCTCCAAAGGCAAATAAATTCTAGGAGAAAGAGGTAGAAGACAATATATTCATTATTACACTTCCATCCTAGAATACTTCTATACCTGCAACTGCTCATTATCTTCAATATAACAATCTATACTCAATACATAATACATTATACTCAGTACATTAAACTATGAAAAAATTATGATGCACTTCAATATGTAGGTCAATTGTTTCTACTTTTAGAAATATACTTTTAGGTACGTTTTCACAAATGCAGCAACACAAAAACTTTCAATCACTGATTTATCTAACAGCAACATAGAATATGAAATAAGACATATCCACTCTTGATTCCTCCATATTTCACTACAGCTTGATCAGTCACCAGGCACTTACCACTGGATCTCTTTCTCCTCCTACAAGATGTTTCACTGCACCATCCTTTAGGGACACCATGCGGATGGTGCTGCTTTCACTGTCTGCAATAAAGATACAATTCCAAGGCTCTTCCAATGCAAGAGATAAACCTGATGGTTGAGCAAACCCAGCTTTATGAGGATAGGCATTATTCCGGTTTTCCTCATTTCCACTGCCAGCAAATCGAACACATGTTCCCTTTTTTATTTCACTATAAATTAAAACAATGTGTTAATGTTGAGAAATGCACCATATACACTGCACTCCAGAAGAATATGTCAGTGAAGTTAAAATTGTAATATGTGTTGCTATACATGTAATATATTTAATTATTTTAACAATATAAATTCTCATTTCTAACATAGACAAAAAATGACAATTCTATCCAATAAAATGAATATTATTTCTTGAAAAACAGTTGTATCGTGAACTATCATAACATTTCAGGCTCATATTAATAACATTATTGCAGTGCATCTGGAAAGTATTCACAGCACATCACTTTTTCCACATTTTGTTATGTTACAGCCTTATTCCAAAATGGATTAAATTCATTTTTTTCCTCAGAATTCTATACACAACACCCCATAATGACAACGTGAAAAAAGTTTGAGGTTTTTTCAAATTTATTAAAAATAAAAAAACTGAGAAATCACATGTACATAAGTATTCACAGCCTTTGCTCAATACTTTGTCGATGCACCTTTGGCAGCAATTATAGCCTCAAGTCTTTTTGAATATGATGCCACAAGCTTGGCACACCTATCCTTGGCCAGTTTCGCCCATTCCTCTTTGCAGCACCTCTCAAGCTCCATCAGGTTGGATGGGAAGCGTCGGTGCACAGCCATTTTAAGATCTCTCCAGAGATGTTCAATTGGATTCAAGTCTGGGCTCTGGCTGGGCCACTCAAGGACATTCACAGAGTTGTCCTGAAGCCACTCCTTTGATATCTTGGCTGTGTGCTTAGGGTTGTTGTCCTGCTGAAAGATGAACCGTCGCCCCAGGTCTGAGATCAAGAGCGCACTGGAGCAGGTTTTCATCCAGGATGTCTCTGTACATTGCTGCAGTCATCTTTCCCTTTATCCTGACTAGTCTCCCAGTCCCTGTCGCTGAAAAACACCCCCACAACAGGATGCTGCCACCTCCATGCTTTACTGAAGGCATGGTATTGGTCTGGTGATGAGTGGTGCCTGGTTTCCTCCAAACGTGACACCTGGCATTCACATCAAAGAGTTCAATCTTTGTCTCATCAGACCAGAGAATTTTCTTTCTCATGGTCTGAGAGTCCTTCAGGTGCATTTTGGCAAACTCCAGGCGGGCTGCCATGTGCCTTTTACTAAGGAGTGGCTTCCGTCTGGCCACTCTACCATACAGGCCTGATTGGTGGATTGCTGCAGAGATGGTTGTCCTTCTGGAAGGTTCTCCTCTCTCCACAGAGGACCACTGGAGCTCTGACAGAGTGACCATCGGGTTCTTGATCACCTCCCTAACTAAGGCCCTTCTCCCCTGATCGCTCAGTTTAGATGGCCTGCCAGCTCTAGGAAGAGTCCTGGTGGTTTCGAACTTCTTCCACTTACAGATGATGGAGGCCACTGTGCTCATTGGGACCTTCAAAGCAGCAGAAATTTTTCTGTAACCTTCCCCAGATTTGTGCCAAGAGACAATCCTGTCTCGGAGGTCTACAGACAATTCCTTTGACTTCATGCTTGGTTTGTGGTCTGACATAAACTGTCAACTGTGGGACCTTATATAGACAGGTGTGTGCCTTTCCAAATCATGTCCAATCAACTGAATTTACCACAGGTGGACTCCAATTAAGCTGCAGAAACATCTCAAGGATGATCAGGGGAAACAGGATGCACCTGAGCTCAATTTTGAGCTTCATGGCAAAGGCTGTGAATACTTATGTACATGTGCTTTCTCAATTTTTTTATTTTTAATAAATTTGCAAAAATCTCAAGTAAACTTTTTTCACGTTGTCATTATGGGGTGTTGTGTGTAGAATTCTGAGGAAAAAAATTAATTTAATCCATTTTGGAATAAGGCTGTAACATAACAAAATGTGGAAAAAGTGATGTGCTGTGAATACTTTCCAGATGCACTATACAGTATGTTAGATTGCATCCTTTCCATCTCTCTTGTATGCAAAGAAACTGATTCACTTACCAATTATAACTAGCAGAGTACTATAATGCTTTAATTTGTGGTTTCACTTCTCATACTATGAGAAAGATTTGTAAAATTCAAAAATACTACAATATGGGCCTGGGCATTTCTAAGCAATTGAGAACTGCATACTTTCCTCATTAAGTACCCCACTCATTTCATTTGCATTAACATAAATTGCCTGCTCAAACAAACCTATGAATGAAATATACATGGGATATTGAAGTGGATGGCTTACGGCAACAGAGGACCATGCAGAGTTCCATTGCTATCAGCTAAGAACAGGAAGATGATGTTATTGTAGGCATATTTCCACGAAAACTGGTGCTACTGAAGATTGTAAAGTGATTGGGTCTGACAATTCTCACTTTTGGTTCTCACTTATAGATGGCCTGCCTGAATGTGGTATACACAGTATGAGTCACAGAAAGAACAATCTGCTAATGGTAAGAGTGTATGAATATTTTCTTCTCATACATTAAGCCTCTTAATATCAAATATGTGACATCTGCATGCAATGGCATGTCTAAGGAATACTGGTGACCATGTGCATCTCTTTATGGCTACAGTCTACCCTGTTCAAATGGATACTGCCAGCAGAATAATGAGCCATGTCACAAAGCACACATCTCCTGGAGATCCTTCCACAAACATGATAGTTACTTCAGTTTACTCCATTGACCTGTACAGTCCCCAGTTAGAAAAGCATAGACTAAATCTCTAAGGCCGTGGGGTCAAACCCAGATCCTGGAGTGATGCACTGGCTGTTAGGTTTTGTTCTAGCCATTTTCTTAACTAGAAACCAGTTATTACCATTAATGGAACATAAAACTTTTGTCTTGCTTCTTTTTTCTTTACCTTTGTTTCTTTATTCTTTTAACTATCAGCCTTACAATAACATACAAATTAAACCAATAAATAACAAACCAACTCAGGGGTCTCAAAATTGGTTATCGGAAGGCCACCATTTTTTCAACAAAGAATTTCTTAGGGCCTGACTCTTGCCGTTAATGAAACATTAAAATGAAGGCAAATCAAGTATATATGGTTAGTAGCAGTAACTGCTTACTAATTGAAATAGAACAAAATCCCACTGCCACTGCAGGCCTAAGCTAGATACCTCTGCTCTAAGGAATGCTTCAAGAACTTTGTTGAATTGATCCCTCCAAAAATTCATTCTGGAGGAAACATACCTAATAAAGTGTCTACATAATATGTTCATACACTATGCTGTACAGTAATCCCTCCTCCATTGCGGGGGTTGCGTTCCAGAGCCACCCGCGAAATAAGAAAATCCGCGAAGTAGAAACCATATGTTTATATGGTTATTTTTATATTGTCATGCTTGGGTCACAGATTTGCGCAGAAACACAGGATGTTGTAGAGAGACAGGAACATTATTCAAACACTGCAAACAAACATTTGTCTCTTTTTCAAAAGTTTAAACTGTGCTCCATGACAAGACAGAGATGACAGTTCTGTCTCACAATTAAAAGAATGCAAACATATCTTCCTCTTCAAAGGAGTGCGTGTCAGGAGCACAGAATGTCACATAGATAGAGAAAACAATCTCTAGCAAACAAATCAATAGGGCTGTTTGGCTTAAGTATTCGAAGCACCGCGGCACAAAGCTGTTGAAGGCGGCAGCTCACACCCCCTCCGTCAGGAGCAGGGGAGAGAGAGAGAGAGAGAGAGAGATAGAGAGAGACAGAGTTTGTTTTTCAGTCAAAAATCAATACGTGCCCTTCGAGCTTTTGTGCAGCATGTCGTTTCAGGAAGCAGCTGCACAAAAGATAGCAATGTGAAGATAATCTTTCAGCATTTTTAGATGAGCGTCCGTATCGTCTAGGTGTGCGAACAGCCCCCCTGCTCAATCCCCATACGTCAGGATCAGAGAAAGTCAGTGCAAGAGAAAGAGAAAAGTAAGCAATCTAGCTTCTCAGCCATCTGCCAATAGCGTCCCTTGTATGAAATCAATTGGGCAAACCAACTGAGGAAGCATGTACCAGAAATTAAAAGACCCATTGTCCGCAGAAATCCGCGAACCAGCAAAAAATCCGCTATATATATTTAAATATGCTTACATATAAAATCCGCGATGGAGTGAAGCCGCGAAAGGCGAAGCGCGATATAGCGAGGGATCACTGTATATGTTTTTTTCTCAATATAGTATTTTAAGGAACAGGAATATTCCAAGATTGAAATCAGTAAACCATGCATGTAAATATAATAAGTTATAAGGCTAAAGAAGTATTTATTCTATTATTAGTTTATTCTGTTACACTTCGATTATTTTTCTACTTACCTTCCTTTTGGAAGTTTTCCATCATCAAGGAACAAAGCCCAGATCTGATGAGTCCCAGCCATTGCAATCCATAAAACATTATACTCATTGCTACCTGTACAAGAAGGAACACATTTTTATCTAAATTAAAATTACTCTGAATTATACACTACGTAATGTCATAAGAAATGTAAAGTAATGTAGATTGTAGCTCAGATTTGAACTGTGAAACATTAAATTATGTTAATAATACCCAAGAGGAACTTTATGTCCCCACACCACTTCCCTCCTATTTATAATCAACTCATAATATGCTCCATAGGAGTGCAGGCTAGAACCATCAGGAAAAGAAATGAAGCCTTAGTCAGCATGAAACCTTGTTTTCTAATACATTCATAAATATAAGCAGGCAAAGGCAACATACAGTAAGTAAATTCAATGAGTTACTTGATAGGTGGATCCATTTTTGTGAAGCTGTAAAACAGCAAGTGTGCTTTTATGCAGTACTATATATTATTCTACTTGTAATAGTCCAAATATGTTAAGTTATTACAAAAGTTTGTTATTGTTTTGTAGTATAATAGGGTTACAAATCTACACACTTATTAGTTAACAAAGTTCAGTTTAAGATATTGTCATTTTCAAATGAAAAAAGATGAAGACAGCCAGCTTAAAACACACTAATGTACAGTATAGGTTTATTTTTTAATATCTTACAACAGTTCAGTTTTGCTTTATCTGTTTATGTAAGAAGTGTTTCTGAAGGCATAACAGACTGCTTTTTCTATTGTCAAAAAGTATTCCACCCACTTAGGACCTATTTTGTTAATTTTATTTCAATAAAGAAAGCACCTCAACTGCAAATTGTGCTGATTATAGATCATTAAATAGATATACTGCTTTACAAATAGAGAAAACAATTCTATTAAGAGGCAGAATTAAGACTTCTACATTGGAACACAAATTATTTTTATACCCTTGTTAATTGAAACATATGAATCACAGCATTAATTTTAAACAAACCATAAATCAAAACGTGTCGTTTTTCATTTATGAAGAAACCGTCCTGAATTTCCATTTAAAAAAAAAAAAAAACCCTTTTCAGTAGCTTTTACATTCCTTTAGTAGAAAACAGCTTGAATGTTCCACAATGCAATAAAACACATTAAAAACAGATTGCTTTCTAAATGTTGAGCATTACAAAATTGTTTCCTAATGATATTTTTCAATTCTGAAGTCGCAACAACAAATATCTGAATGCTAATGACTGCTGCTGTCAATTCATCACCGTTAATATACATAGTTGATACGAAATATTTCAGGTTCATTTTTTAAAGAACGTTAACTTTAATTGAATATATGCATACACTTCCATCATTTCACTTGACACAGCTATGGAAAAATACACAGAAATCCAACAACAATACATCAAAACAGGGTTTCATAACCTTTTTCACCCCTTTTATCCTGTGGTAACTTTTTGAAAGTAAATTTCCTGTTTCGATCAGTAATTTGAGTTTATACTTCTGCCATAAAAAAGCAAACAACAAAGAGGAAATTTTATGATACTCTTTTTAACATATTTATTTTGAGTTAAATTAACAATAACAATGGTAGAATAGAAAATAATAATGATATTTCACTTATTTAAAATCAATTAATGACGAGCAGATACCGGCATAATAGGACGGAACACTGAACAGATGAGAACACATAAATCAGTGAAACATTTGTTCTTGATTTTGGATATTTGTGGGGCAGTTGCTGAAAGAGAAAATCTCATGTCATCTTTGGGAACTAACCAAGATCTTTGCAACTTCAGCTTTTCTAAGCAAATGTACCCCCAGTTGGGAGCCCCTGCATTAAAACAACATGAGCAAAGTGATAAAAGAGGAGTAAAATATTTATTGTTCATAACTGGGCATAAAGAAATATTCAATAACGCTACTAGTTCAGGTGAAAAATGCAGCTTTGCACAGAATATTTGCTTGCAAATATTAAATAGATGTTCAATGAGTAGACCTGTAGCCAATATTTCTCCTTAAAAATATTTAAATGAGAAATTTCCATATTTTTCTTTTTTTATTTAGCTTCATAATATATGCAAATTAAAGTGATATAGCCCAGCAATTAGACACAAAATGCTATGAGAATTACATGACAATATATAAAATACAATAAAAAAAATCAATGAAACATTTCAAAGATAAGAGTTAAAATATATTTAAACATAATCAAAAACCTTTGAAGAGCAATTTACAAAAAAAAAAAAAAAAAAGCCATCATTAAAAAATCTTGACACTTTTTGATAATATAAACATGTAAACCAACCCGGACACAAATAGGCAGACACCGAGAGTTCCAAAAATACACACGTTTAATAAATAAATTGTCCCGCACAGCACACAGTGTCCTCGCACCAAACACCCTTCTCAAGTCCGGGCCCTGCAATGGTCCTTCCCTTCATTCACTGCTTCTGTTCCTCTTTCCCAAGCTTTGTCCTCTTCCTCCTGACTCCTGCTAACGACTGGAGGAAGGCGGCCTCTTTTATATCCACGCGGATGTGCTCCAGGTACCCTCTGACGAACTTCCTGTGGCACCTCCGGGTGTGGTGGAAGTGCTGACGTCCAGGGCTCTATGATCCTCCGGGTGCCCCCTGGTGGTGACCATGGGCCCCAATTGGGTTGAGCTTCCATGCTCAGTTCCCGTGGTCCCCATACCGACCAGGGCGGCTGCCCTCTTGTGGCCAGGGGGAGGCATAGTCCCTCTCTTGGTCCTTCCAGGTGTCCTGGCAGGGCAGCCCCCAGCTGATTGCCACAATGTTGATTTTCCACTGATTTAAGAAGGGTGCATTGACATTTTTCCAATTAAAAAGTTGACACACTAAAATGTGATGTATACAATCACTGTGAGATAATCACTACATAATATAATGCTATCAGATATCACTCTGAACAATGCTATTGAAGGATTAGTAATAACTGCAAGTCCACCACTAAATGGTCTTACATTAAGACAGTCAAAAAATACATAAACTAGTGAGCCCAGTTCTAGATGTGTACAATGCACAATTTTGTTTGCAACAATGTTTTGCATGGAATGAATTTGTATTAAAAATTACTGAGTTCTATTCCTTTCCTAAGATATTAATTGAGGGGGTCACTTTCCCAGTGTCATCTAAGGTCATCTAGAGGTGCACAGTGTGGCTTTAATTGATATATTCTAGGAATACCACCAACAATTCTACTCATTACTTGCTAAACGTATTCAGGAATGGATACTGATGCAACATTAGAGACGTTAGATGTTCCTTTTAACAAAGTTATAGGTTTGTTGAATTCTTCCACATTTAAGACACATATTGATAATGTGTTTGCATCGTTTGATCGACTAAGTATCTGTAAAGGTCCACAAACCAAATAACTTACATGTATTAAATACTGTATACATTAAGGAGGGCTAAAATATTAAATTATCTTGTTATGGAACCAAAGAGAATAACATCTTTGCATTTTCTACATTGGACTCATATTTGAGCAAGTGGTGGAAAATCCAATTGCAAGTAAACTGATGATAATTACAATAGATTGAAGCATAAAACAAGGCAAGGGGAATTTGAACAAGATTTCTTTCCATGTTTAACCAACCTGGTGTATTCACATGACCTTATACTTCTTTCCACTGTCAAAGTAAAAATATTCATAATAAAGTAGAAAAGTTGGAAGTCAGTTAATTCTATGCCACCATGTACTTTCAATCATTGCAGTGTCATACTCTACAAAACTTTAGATTGTAGTCAAGCAGACACTCATGTCAATGACTTCCTCAGAAAATTAGGAATGTTGCAGATCAATACACGGTTTATAAAAGTTGATGAAATTCAAGATGTTTTAAATTTTCTATGAAGTTGGAAAGCCACAGGTCTATCCAGCTGAATTTTATAAAAAGCTGTCAGTTAAATTAATCCTGTTATTGGCTGTTATGTTTGAGGAAGCTAGACAACATAATATTCTACCCAATACACTACACCAGACATTGATTACTGTCATCCACTAAGAAGAATAAAACACCTTTACAAGGCAAATTTTTACCTAAATAATGATGTTAGAAAACAAAATAGAGAAGGTACATTTTCAGTAATGTCAGAGGATCAATGCAGATTTGATGACAGCAATTGTGGACCATCAGTCAGTAAATGAAGAAGAGGAGTGCTGTGTAAAAAAGTGAGTAAAAATAGGCATTATAGTCAGAACATGCTAGTAGAATTTAAATTTTCAATTGCTCTAAGAGCTTGCTTCAGAGAAAATTAGTCCAAGGCTAAAATTGCTGAACAAATTTATTTGTTGGTCATAAAAAATGTTTTTTGGGCCACCTGTACAACTATTTGATGGTTAGCATAGGCAAGAGTAAAACAGGGCAAGCATTTTGAAATTGTTGGAAATGCAATTATCAGGTGGTTAAGGCAAATTGGAACAATAAATTAAGTGTTTTTTAATTCTACCTAAACACACCAAGCTTAATTTTACCTTTCTCACATTTACAAAGTTAATAAGTCAATTATTTTTTGGTTAGGCAGTGTTTTAAAGTGGTTAGATCCAGAACTCAGGATTTAAATCCTGTACCAATCACTGTACATGTTTGAGTGTGTGGAGTCTGCAACCTCTCCTACTGTCTTCTTGAAATCTGATTTTCCTATTACAATTCAAAAATCTGCAGGTTTGGTAAACTAGCAACTCTAAACTCTAATATCAAGGCTAACTTTAATTCTGTTAGCAACATATCATTTAATTTCTTTTACCATATTAACACTTAGGTAAAAGAAACAATTTACAGGTAAGTAGACCATGAAGCCACGTTTCACAGAACCTTTAACTTAAAACAAGCTCAGCAACATGATAATTTATCTCTTAGGAATAGTATAATTTAAACCTGCTCTGACCTTTACATATATTACAAAAGGTAAGACAAAGTCAAGGTTATAGGAATAAATATTTTAATACAAAGAAAAGAAAGCTACAAGATACTAGTTCACCCTGTGAGAGAGTAGAATACATTTTAAAAGAGCCTAAAACAAAACTTGCTATAATCTTTCTTTTGTTATATGCTCACATATAACAATATTGCAACAGATGTAACCTTCAGTTTTGGACTGTTGGATCAAATGTCACAGTTCAAATTTAATTTGATTGTATTAAAAAAAAACTTGGAAGACAAAGTGGCATTCAATAGCATCATGTTACTCAAGACATTTTTTTCACATCATTTCCTGTATCAGCCTATTTCTGTTTTTGCATTGCTTAGCCTGCATCACTATTGGTAAAACAGACTTCTTCTTAAAAACATCCCTTTACAATGCATTTTATTAGAAGTCAAGCAAAATGACACCTTTGATTAGCTAACAAAAAAGATTACAATATGCAAGCTTTCAAGACAGTTCAGGCCCCTTCTTCATGCAAGATGTAATCAGATGTAATCTGAGGCTAGAGATCTGTGCCAGCAATCGTAAGGTTGCTGGTTCGAATCCTGTTGGGCCTTAACCTACAATTGCTCTGCCCTGGGTATGACGTTAACCTTCATCTAGTCCTGCAAGTAGGTCATCCAACTTGCAGGGAGAACTTGGGGGCTTGGTGGCAGGATTGGCGCTCCAGCCAGTGTAAAAAAACCTCACCACTCCATTGGAACTAATGTGGTGCTGAGGTGTTACCTGTTGCACAGCTGTGTTTGGTTCCTAATTTGGGATCCTGAGGTGGTTCGTTGTGTGGTAGGTAAGGCAATGCACTGTATCAGTGCATGCTCCCAACCACTTCTCTGTTCCTAGATCTACAGCTATATTAAGAACAAATACTTCTCTGGCATCCTAACACTATTATTCTGATTCTGATTTGAACCAATAATCCCTGTCCTACTAATTTAATGATACAACTGTTAAGAATCCATCACATCATTCAAAAGTTGATTTCCTTTCTCATTAAGGGATAATGAAAAAAAAAACTATAAATTTCTGGTTAACCTTTTTATTTTAATGGGTTAAAATCACCATTTTAAAGTGCTTTTTCAGTGTTAGCTACCTCAGATAACAAGCAGTTTCACATAGTCTGTGTAATAGCTGGCTCTTGACTTGACTTTACACACACTGCCTAAAACAACAAAGCATTATGTAAAAAATGATTCAGGTCTGAAAGAGCTTTGTTTTCCTCGTATGTGTGCGAGTTTCCTCTCAGTCCAAAGTCCAAAGATAGGCAAGTTAGGTAGATTGGTGACACTAAATTGTTCCTGGTGTGCATATGTGTGTTCACCATCAATGAATCAGTGCCCTGTCCAGAAGATTGTTCGTGCCTTGCACCCTCTTGCTTGCAGAGATAGGCTCAAACCCTAGCAACCCTGCTCAGGATTCAGAAAGCTTAGTAAATGGTATAATATTGGGTTATTCATTGCCAGCCTACTCCTTGCTGTAGCACTGAATTAGAATCCTGCACCACAGAGCATCAACTTGGGTCCCACTTTTTTGCAAGTTTTCATCTAGTCAATTAAAATAACTGTAGCTTATGGTTCCTGTGCTTTACTTTAAATTTTTGTTTAGTGTAGTTCAGTCTGTTTCTGACCAATTTTACAGATTTTTTGGTATATTGCTTTTAATAATGGTGTCTGCTGACTAATTAATTATAATGGGGAAGAGATACTTAAAGTTTATTGCAGTGCTGCATTTGGTACATTTAGTTGTTTCATTTGTAAAATTTGTAAAAAGTAGCACTACCTTTTAAATATGAGTGTTGGTAGGGCCACTAAGCCTTCTAGACTCTATTGTAGAAAAAGAAAGGAAAAAAGATTAATTGCTGATTTTAAAGTATTTGAACAATCAGAAGTGATTTTTGTCCAGGGCTTAATGTACATCACAGTTAGAAGAGGGAGTGTAAAGTGTGCCCTATTCCTCTTTCTTTGCGCATACACAGAATTCCATTTTTTGTGAAAGGCTGTGTTTTCAAGTGTTAAAAGCTTCAGATAGCATCTGAAACCTTCTGTTGTCAACTGTGTTTATTAGGCTTCAGTTCACAAGTCATAAGTACTTCATGTTTGTAGACGTCCCCTAAGCAAAAAAGTAAAAATATAAAATAAAAATAAAAAATAAAAAATAATAAAAAGTTAGCACATATGGTACAAATATACATAAAGTACTCTGAATTCTTAAACTATGTTTGAATATATATATATATACAGTGAGTATAGAAAAGAATCACCCCCCTTGAAATATTCCCATTTTTGTTTGCTTTACAGCCTTAAATGAAAACACACACAAAAAATATTTCTTCCCAGCTTTACTTACTCAATGCAACCTATAACATCCAATGAAATATATCACAGCTACAGTTCAGAAAAATTATAAAAAAATCAAAAACAAAACATAATGAGATTAATAAAGGATCAACCCCAAATGTCAATATTTTGTTGAACCACCTTTTGCTTTAATGACAGCCTTGAGTCTGTTGGGATACTACTCTATCAGCTTTGCACATCTAGATTGAGCAATATTTGCCTACTCTTCTTTACAGAACTGAACAAGTTCGGTCAAATTGGATGGTGAGTTTGGTGGACTTCTATCTTCAAATCTTTCCACAGATTTTCAAAGGGGTTTAGGTCTGGACTCTGACTGGGCCAAATGAGGACATTCACTTTGTTCTCCTTCAGCCACTGTGTGGTCAATTTTGCTGTGTGCTTCGGGTTGTTGTCGTGTTGAAAGGTAAACATTCTGCCCATCTTCAACCTTCTGGCAGAGGGTAGCAGGTTTTCCTCAAGAATTTGCTGGTATTTTGCCCCATCCATTATTCATTCTACCATAACGAGAGCCCTAGCCTTGCGGCAGAGAAACACCCCCACAACAGGATGCTGCCACCTCCATGCTTTACTGAAGGCATGGTATTGGTCTGGTGATGAGTGGTGCCTGGTTTCCTCCAAACGTGACGCCTGGCATTCACATCAAAGAGTTCAATCTTTGTCTCATCAGACCAGAGAATTTTCTTTCTCATGGTCTGAGAGTCCTTCAGGTGCCTTTTGGCAAACTCCAGGCAGGCTGCCATGTGCCTTTTACTAAGGAGTGGCTTCCGTCTGGCCACTCCACCATACAGGCCTGATTGGTGGATTGCTGCAGAGATTGTTGTCCTTCTGGAAGGTTCTCCTCTCTCCACAGAGGACCACTGGAGCTCTGACAGAGTGACCATCAGGTTCTTGGTCACCTCCCTGACTAAGGCCCTTCTCCCCCGATCGCTCAGTTTAGATGGCCTGCCAGCTCTAGGAAGAGTCCTGGTGGTTTCGAACTTCTTCCACTTACGGATGATGGAGGCCACTGTGCTCATTGGGACCTTCAAAGCAGCAGAAATTTTTCTGTAACCTTCCCCAGATTTGTGCCTCAAGACAATCCTGTCTCGGAGGGCTACAGACAATTCCTTTGACTTCATACTTGGTTTGTGCTCTGACAAGAACTGTCAACTGTGGGACCTTATATAGACAGGTGTGTGCCTTTCCAAATCATGTCCAATCAACAGAATTTACCACAGGTGGACTCAAATTAAGCTGCAGAAACATCTCAAGGATGATCAGGGGAAACAGGATGCACCTGAGCTCAATTTTGAGCTTCATGGCAAAGGCTGTGAATACTTATGTACATGTGCGTTCTCAATTTTTTTATTTTTAATAAATTTGCAAAAATCTCAAACTTTTTTCACGTTGTCATTATGGGGTGTTGTGTGTAGAATTCTGAGGAAAGAAATAAATTTAATCCATTTTGAAATAAGGCTGTAACATAACAAAATGTGGAAAAAGTGATGCGCTGTGAATACTTTCCAGATGCACTGTATCTATCTATCTATCTTTTTTTTTACATATCTAGATGTAAATACCAGGGAATAAAAGCTGAAACTGTGATCTGTCTTCTCATATTCATCTTTTTGATCTCAGTTCACATATCCTCAGTGCACAGCAGAAACAAATTAATTGGCCTTGCTGTTCCAATACATTTGGAGGGGACTGTATGTCTACAGATGAAAAGAGACGAAAAAATTAGGAGTAATCTATCCCAGCACATTATTAGGCACCCACTACTTTATTAATTAAAAAACAGTTATGTTTTCAGAAAAATAAAGTTTATATCAAAAACAGTGACCCTTTAGACTTGACAAAGGCTTTATCCAGTTCACATTTCACTGTGTAAGCAACCTATAATACCAATCTTTTTGCATTAATAATTCAATCCTACAGACCATTCTGGTGTTCGGTTACTTTTTTTTTTTACCTGGTTATTAATTCTTTGTTTAATGCATATTTATATTTTTATTCTTGTTTACTTTGTTAAAGGTCATTTGTTGGTTGGCATATTTGAGTTGCATTTGGGGTAATTAATCAGTAAAAATAATAATATTTTGATAGACAATTAGGTCCAATTTATTATTTGTGGAGGGTTTAGAAATGGAAAGTCGGATTCCCTCTCTTTCTCTCTCTCTCAAAATGAGCTTGTCCCTTGTATATCCTGAGTAATGATCTGGGCCTTGTTTGAAGGAGGAAAACTGTGTTTTTCCAAAGTAGTGATGTAAATAAAAAATGTTGAAACATCTGGCCAATGGGGGAGTTTGAAACTGTTTAGGAATTTTTTTTAAAAAAAAGTTAGTACTTTTGAACCAGCCCCTACTACCCTTAACTCCAGTCATAATGTGCTTTACAGAGTCGCAAAAGTTCAACAAATTGCAGGTTGTTTCTGTAGAGTATTATAACAAAGTAGCTTCTGCTCAGTTAAAATGGGCACTGGAACGCTTCCTTACTGTTCTTTTCATTTTACATTCTCCAATGACATGCACAATCAGAACTAATTAATATAGCAAGAGCACCAGCACTAGCAGTTGCACCTTTACTAACAGTGGCCGCAAGCGCTGAGCAAAGAAAGTAGAGAGAAAATGTACTTCTGTGAAACTGAGATACTGAGGTGTGAGTATGAGTGTTCACATTAAGAAAAGAAGTGTCATAACTTTCTCAGATTCTGGAAACAGTACGTTGAGTATAGTAAGCAGTGTTCTTAATCATTTATAATCGTTGTCACTATCAGTGAGCTTTTTGTGGATGAAGCTACCTGCTGCGGTGATGCGCAGAACATTGTTTAATATTTTAGTTTTTAGGTTTTTCAAACGTTGTATTTGAAACCTAAGCGTTTGTGCTTTGTTTTTACAGTTTTTTCACATGGTTACTGTGAAAGTGTTGACTTAGCTTTTTGAGTTGTTTTAGTACATTAGTTTCATGTTATAAAGTAACTTAAATCTGCTCTTTTTAGTGGTTGTTGTTATAAATGCACGGTACTGACACACAGGAGTGTACTTCCATTTCAGAGTGTGTATAATGCAAAGAGTATGCGACATGTGTTTCGCCCTTATTTGGGCTCATCAGGTGTACACACTCACTGCACCCCTCTCGGGGATCGAACCTCGGACATCAGCGTGTGTGTCTGTGTACAGTTTTTATCTGTAAAAATAAGAGACCCTACAACATGCCTCACCCGGCCAAGCAAGTGGGCAATTTTAATTTTCAGAGCAGTCTGCGATACAAAAGCAAGTGTGTGCTCAAAGCACCATAATAGCGCCATTATCATTCATGATGGCTGGTTCTTTTTCTTTTATGTTCCATTCATTCAATGCCATTGTCAACAAGTTTCAGCTCTAGATCCTCATTTTAAAATGCTTCCTTTTTGTCTGAGGACAGTCAGGACACATTTTCCAGACTGATTAACGACTGCTGTATGTGAGCGACTGAAAATTTGTGTAACGTAGAATTATAGAAAGACACAAGTCTTCCCGTTGTATCATTAATTTCAACTAATTCAGGATTACTTTAAACGTCCAATAAAGAAATAAATTTGGATAACAGATTAGTTGAAGGGTATCTTATTTAAGAAGCAATATTTGATTAATTTATGATAATATTATTTACGAGGTGAATGTGTTTTATAAAGAAGATGCCATTACATTGCATTAAAACAAGGAGCCCCACATTATATGTGATGTGGTGATATATATGTTAGTTAAATTATGGTGAATTTTGAATGAGTGCAGTGCTGTGAAAAAGGTTTTATCTTTTTTTTTTTCCCCCTCACATCTTCCAAATACTTCTTTCTTCTTAAATGTCATTTCATGCTTATGCATATGTTATGAAGTCGCTACACAGACACTCTTCAAATGAAGTATTACTGAAATTTGTCACATTATATAAATATTCTCTGTGCATGGTTAAGTCAATTCTAAAAGAGTCAGCACTCTAATGCAGTCAAGATAAAATTGATACTAAATCAAAACGGGACATCACTACTGATTCCCAGCTCTAAAAATAACATTATATATATATATATATATTATATATATCTATATATATATATATCTATATATATATATATATATATATATATATATATACAGTGTAGCAGTTGAGGTTCTGATCCACCTCTTGAACCCTCAGGTACCACTCCAAACACCAGGTAAAAGTCCAGGACTTCTTTATTTTTTTATTATACAGTGCACCAAGCACCCTCCACTCCACACTACTCATATAAATACACCAATTCTCTCAATACTCACTCCTCCTCTCCCAGACACTTCACCACCCAACCTCCCAGCTCAGCTCAATGTCTGGGCTTTCCCAGAGTCCTTTATACCCCCTGACCCGGAGGTGTTTCTGTTCCATTACCCACAAGTCCTTATTCCTTCCGGGTCAGGGTAAACAGTCCTTTTCTTCAACCTGGAAGTACGTCATCTCTCCTGTTCACGTGACCAGGACGTACTTCCAGGTTATAGGGCACATACGAGTCCACGAGCCTCCCCACAGCGACTCCCGGTGGTCCCCAAGGTATCCAGCAGGGCTGTGCATAAAAACTACATAGTCCATGAGGCCCTGCTGAAAATTCGGGGGCCCGTCCTTGCTGTCGGGAGAGCTCCTCCTGGCGGCCTGGGGGTGAGGGCCAGAATATGAAGCCGGCCATCCATCACAACAGTATATTATATATATAATATATTTATATACTGTAGATAGATAGATAGATAGATATATTTATTAATCCCAAGGCGGAAATTCACATACTCCAGCAACAGCATACTGATAAAAACAATATTAATTAAAGAGCAATAAAAACGCAGTGCAAGTTAAAAAATGCAAGGTGAAGAGTGCGAGGCAGGTATAACAGACAGTAACACTGTCTAATGTTAACTTTACTACTGCCTGTGGGAAGTGAATTCCTTGTCTACCTCGAAATCATCCAGGCTTTACCTTTACCAATTTAATTTCACATTGACAACATGCTTCCTCTCGCTGCAACTGTACTAATTCGAAGGCTAACTTTATGAGCTAGACTGAAGATGAGAGACAGTCTCAACACAAATGTATCTACCTGCTCACTCCCACATGGAATACTGTATATCCAAGCAAATAAATGATTTTTTTTTTTTGAGACAAACATTACCTGTTCTTGTATCTGTTCTCTTCCCAGCGAAGATGAATCTATACCCCACATGACTCTGATCACAAAGCTGCATTTCTGACATACCCAAGCATTTTCACCTTGAAAACAGCCTCTCAACACATCACAGAAAATACAGGCCTCTTGAAAGAAAGGGAATGACAGTGGCATGGCATCTTTTGAAACTATTCTGCAAATAAAGGAGGTATAAGTGCCTTTCCTGCCCTTTTTATTTTATTTAGTCAACACTGGGAGCACAAGGGTTGCCCAAAGCATTTTACAATACTTTATATACATCCAAAAAAAAACAAACAAAAAAAAAAAACCCAGGAAATTTCTGCAGGTTATTCAGTGGTTAACAACCACAACAACCAGTTCCCTACTGCATGCAAAAATGGGTGTCAAGATTACTGATGAAGTGTCTTCAGACTGGTATAAGAAGGTGTATACTCTTTTTCTCACATGTGTAAGTTTGTTGATGTCTCTAGTGCAAGGCTGTTGAAGTTAATAGAAGATCAAAAAATGAGTATAAAAAATAAATCTAGTTATCCTATAAGTATGCCCAAACAATTCTACAATAAATTACTAGCAATAAAAAAAATGTTGCAATGCTTTCTGGGTACACCTAATATCTTTTTAAAAGTTTGCATTAATGAGATTTAAAATGCTCTGATCACTTTTACATGCAAGCATTGTGACTGTTCTTGAAACATATTTAAAGAGCCATCCATCCATCCATTTTCCAACCCGCTGAATCCAAACACAGGGTCACGGGGGTCTGCTGGAGCCAATCCCAGCCAACACAGGGCACAAGGCAGGAACCAATCCCGGGCAGGGTGCCAACCAACCGCAGGACACACACACAAACACACCCACACGCCAAGCACACACTAGGGCCAATTTAAAATCGCCAATCCACCTAACCTGCATGTCTTTGGACTGTGGGAGGAAACCGGAGCGCCTGGAGGAAACCCACGCAGACACGGGGAGAACATGCAAACTCCACGCAGGGAGGACCCGGGAAGCGAACCCTGCGCCACCGTGCCGCCTTTAAAGAGCCAGGTTTCCAAAAATCATCTCTGAAGCTTTCCAGATGAAAGGCCTAGAATACTACAACATGCTTGGCAAATGAGGATTAAACCAGTGCTCCTGTCTCTATACAGTGGACCCTTGACTTACGAACTCAATTCGTTCGTGAGGGTTGGTTGTAACTCAAGTTGGTTGTAAGTCAAGACTATTTTTCCCATAAGAAATAATGGAAATGCCCTTAATGTGTTCCAAACTGCCCACAGCAACACTTACTTAACTTTTTTTAATAGAAAAGGGTTGAATAATGTGCATAATTTACCAAAAACACCAATACTTTTTCTAATGTACTAACCAAAAAGTTATAAAAAGTGCCTAGCCTACCAGAAACAACAATTTCATACTGTACTCAACATTTAAGTTGACATCTTTGGCTTGCAGGAAGGAAGGAGGAGGAGAATGAAATGGACGGTGGTTATTGTTTGGAAGGAGTCTTCTTATACAAATTTTTTCTTTGTAAAATTGTCGAGATGGTGGATTTTGACATGCTGTACATATTAGCGAGATTGGTCACACGAACGCCACTCTCATATTTCCACACAATTTCCTTCTTCGTTTCGATTGTGATCACTTTCTTTACCTTCGCTTCCTTCCTCAGCAATTATCGAAATAAATTATATAAATCACTGCACTGACCGAAATTACGTCCACAAACACATGTATCTGGGCTCCAACTGACACTTACAAACACTCTCGGCTGTTTGTTTACAATCGCACAAGCAGATACACGTGACCGCATTCGGGTCATAACGCAAGATGTTGGTCGCAATTCAAAACAAAAATTTTGGTCATAAAGTAAGTTGTTCGCATGTCAGGCCGGTCGTATATCAAGGGTCGACTGAACTTTCAAAGAACCTACTATGTATAATGGACTCCTATTTGCTTGCATTCTAAACTGTTTTTTATGTTTTATGAGACTTTATTACAATTTTTGTCACAATTATTCCCACTTAGATTCCATATTTCTCAGATATTTTCAATTGACATAATTGATGGTCATTGGACTATATACTTAAAAGGTTACAAGGTACCATTTTCTTATTCATCATTGCAACACCAGCATTTTTTTTTGGCAATGCACCAAGGAGACCCTTTAAAATTACTTACATTAAATCAAACATATCCTGTGGATGCCCCAGCTGTACTCAGAAGAGGAGAGGGCTTTAGGCTGACCCCTTGACAATTTTCCAACATACTGTAATTCCCTGGTGGGTTTGCAACTCAACTTGCAAGGCAAATACTGTACATTATTTGGTTTCAGGGGCTCTAGTTACCCACAACAACTTCATTTTACTTTGACAAAGTTAAGTTCTTTCTAGAATGGTGCAGAGTGCTATTTTTTTGTCCCTTTGACCTCTATGTCTCTTCACTGCTGATATTTAAAATTAAATATATAAATAAACCTCAACACGTTGTGCTTTTACATATTTACAAATATTGTAAGAATATTAAGCCATCAGTTACAACAGATTGGGCATATGCCAGTTCTTCTGATCTGACCCTATGTGAACTGTGTTCCCATTTATTTTAGTTTGCGGTTATCAGCAGTTGAAGAAACCCTTGAGATTTTACGTCATTTCATTGCTGTACAGATGTAATGAGATATAATGGATCATCTGTCTAAAAATAATCAGATGGTAAAGAATACACTACAAAATGATCTGAATTGCACATTCACAAATGAACTTTGCTTATTAGTTTCTTTTGACTACAAGATGTATTACTATATTTACATTTTCAAAGACTCATAAAAATCATAAATAGTGGTGGCATACCACAAACTGTTTAGCTTTTTTCTACATATACAGTTTTTAATTTCCTTTTCTTTATGTCAAATCTGTGAAATACAATATTTAATACACAGAATATATTTGAAACTAATTTCACTAATTTAAAAAACATTATTAAATCTACTTTTCTTTAAGAAAGGATTAAAAGAAAGCTAACACTAAATACGTTTTACACATTTTCATGGTGTCTGTGTGGGTGTTTCTCTCACATCCTGAGCATGTAAGTTAAGTTAATTGGTGAATTGGTGACTCTAAATTGCACCAGTTGAAGTGATTTTGCTCTGAAGTAAAATACTTCTGATATCACAGAATGGGTGTTATCTTGTACCTAAGGGCTCACATGACTATAAATGTGTAGAAAATTAATGAACACATGGACACTCTTTAGGTTTTTAAACAAATTCTTCAAAAGATGTTATATAACTTTAATACAATACAGAATGAAAGGAAGAAAGTTGCAAGGTCAAAACCAAAAAAACAACTTGTACTAAAAAACTAGCAAGCTTTATGTCACACATTTGATTTACTACATCAGGATATCACTTGCTTAAAAGATGCCTCACAGACTTTACTAAGCGGCAGGATCTAATAGGCTTGCCTTACATCCACGCTCTCTCTATTGGTTCATGAAAACGTTTGTTAAAATTGACACCTCACCAAAGTTGCATCAGTAAATAAACCTCTAGAGACTTTATTACATTTTTTGTCACAATTTTTCCCACTTCCCCTCCTTTAACCGTCACCTTATCGTGGTGGAGGGGTTTGCGTGTCCCAATGATCCTAGGAGCTCTGTTGTCCGGGGCTTTATGCCCCTGGTAGGGCCACCCAAGGCAAACTGGTCCTAGGTGAGGGATGAGACAAAGAGCGGTTAAACAAACCTCCTATGAAGAAAAACAATTTTGGACGGCGTTTTCCATTGCCCAGACACGGGTCACCGGGGCCCCACTCTGGAGCCAGGCCTGGAGGTGGGGCTCGATGGCGAGCGCCTGGTGGCCGGGCCTGCACCCATGGGGCTCGGCCGGGCACAGCCCGAAGAGGCAACGTGGGTCCCCCTTCCCATGGACTCACCACCTATGGGAGGGGCCAAGGAGGTCGGGTGCAGTGTGAGTTGGGTGGTGGCCGAAGGCGGGGACCTTGGCGGTCCGATCCTCGGCTACAGAAACTGGCTCTTGGGACGTGGAATGTCACCTCTCTGAAGGGGAAGGAGCCTGAGCTAGTGCGCGAAGTTGAGAGGTTCCGGCTAGATATAGTTGGACTCACCTCGACGCACAGCTTGGACTCTGGAACCAATCTCCTTGAGAGGGGCTGGACTCTCTACCACTCTGGAGTTGCCCCCGGTGAGAGGCGCCGAGCAGGTGTGGGTATACTTATTGCCCCCCAACTTGGAGCCTGTACATTGGGGTTTACCCCGGTGGACGAGAGGGTAGCCTCCCTTCGCCTTCGGGTGGGGGGACGGGTCCTAACTGTTGTTTGTGCGTATGCACCGAACAGCAGTTCGGAGTACCCACCCTTTTTGGAGTCCCTGGAGGGGGTGCTAGAGGGCATACCTTCTGGGGACTCCCTCGTTCTGCTGGGAGACTTCAATGCTCACGTGGGCAATGACAGTGAGACCTGGAAGGGCGTGATTGGGAGGAATGGCCCCCCTGATCTGAACCCGAGCGGTGTTTTGTTATTGGACTTCTGTGCTCGTCACGGATTGTCCATAACGAACACCATGTTCAAGCATAGGGGTGTTCATATGTGCACTTGGCACCAGGACACCCTAGGCCTCAGTTCGATGATCGACTTTGTGGTCGTGTCGTCGGACTTGCGGCCACATGTCTTGGACACTCGGGTGAAGAGAGGGGCGGAGCTGTCAACTGATCACCACCTGGTGGTGAGTTGGCTTCGATGGTGGGGGAGGATGCCGGTCAGGCGTGGTAGGCCCAAACGTGTTGTGAGGGTCTGCTGGGAACGTCTGGCAGAGCCCCCTGTCAGAAGTAGCTTCAACTCCCACCTCCGGCAGAACTTCGACCACATCCCGAGGGAGGTGGGGGACATTGAGTCCGAATGGGCCATGTTCCGTGCCTCTATTGTTGAGGCAGCTGACCGGAGCTGTGGCCGTAAGGTGGTCGGTGCCTGTCGTGGCGGCAATCCCCGAACCCGCTGGTGGACACCGGCGGTGAAGGATGCCGTCAAGCTGAAGAAGGAGTCCTACAGGACCCTTTTGTCCTGTGGGACCCCGGAGGCAGCTGATAGATACCGGCAGGCCAAGCGGAATGCGGCTTTGGTGGTTGCTGAGGCAAAAACTCGGGCGTGGGAGGAGTTTGGGGAGGCCATGGAGAATGACTTTCGGACGGCTTTGAGGAGATTCTGGTCCACCATCCGGCGTCTCAGGAAGGGGAAGCAGTGCAGTGTCAACACTGTATATGGTGGGGATGGTGCGCTGCTGACCTCGACTCGGGATGTTGTGGGTCGGTGGGGGGAATACTTCGAAGACCTCCTCAATCCCATTAACATGCCTTCCAATGAGGAAGCAGAGCCTGGGGACTCAGAGGTGGGCTCCCCCATCTCTGGGACTGAGGTCACCGAGGTGGTCAAAAAACTCCTTGGTGGTAGGGCCCCGGGGGTGGATGAGATACGCCCGGAGTTCCTCAAGGCTCTGGATGTTGTAGGACTGTCTTGGCTGACACGCCTCTGCAACATCGCATGGACATCAGGGACAGTGCCTCTGGATTGGCAGACCGGGGCGGTGGTCCCCCTCTTTAAGAAGGGGGATCGGAGGGTGTGTTCCAACTACAGAGGGATCACACTCCTCAGCCTCCCTGGAAAAGTCTATTCAGGGGTCCTGGAGAGGAGGGTCCGTCGGATAGTCGAGCCTCGGATTCAGGAGGAACAGTGTGGTTTTCGTCCTGGTCGCGGAACAGTGGACCAGCTCTATACCCTTAGCAGGGTCCTGGAGGGTGCATGGGAGTTTGCCCAACCAGTCTACATGTGTTTTGTGGACTTAGAAAAGGCATTCGACCGTGTCCCTCGGGGAATCCTGTGGGGGGTGCTCCGAGAGTATGGGGTACCGGCCCCCCTGATAAGGGCTGTTCAGTCCCTGTACGATCGGTGCCAGAGCTTGGTCCGCATTGCCGGCAGTAAGTCGAACCCGTTTCCAGTGAGAGTTGGACTCTGCCAGGGCTGCCCTTTGTCACCGATTCTGTTCATATCTTTTATGGACAGAATTTCTAGGCGCAGCCAGGGTGTTGAGAGGGTCCAGTTTGGTGGGTTCAGGATTGGGTCACTGCTTTTTGCAGATGATGTTGTCCTGTTTGCTTCATCAGGCCGTGATCTTCAGCTCTCTCTGGATCGGTTCGCAGCCGAGTGTGAAGCGGCTGGGATGAGAATCAGCACCTCCAAATCCGAGACCATGGTCCTCAGCCGGAAAAGGGTGGAGTGCCCTCTCAGGGTTGGTAGCGAGATCCTGCCCCAAGTGGAGGAGTTCAAGTATCTCGGGGTCTTGTTCACGAGTGAGGGAAGAATGGAGCGTGAGATCGACAGGTGGATCGGTGCGGCATCCGCAGTAATGCGGGCATTGCATCGGTCTGTCGTGGTGAAAAAGGAGCTGAGCCGCAAGGCAAAGCTCTCAATTTACCAGTCGATCTATGTTCCTACCCTCACCTATGGTCATGAGCTATGGGTAGTGACCGAAAGAACGAGATCGCGAATACAAGCAGCTGAAATGAGTTTCCTCCGCAGGGTGTCTGGGCTTTCCCTTAAAGATAGGGTGAGAAGCTCAGTCATCCGGGAGGGGCTCAGAGTAGAGCCGCTGCTCCTCCGCATCGAGAGAAGTCAGATGAGGTGGCTCGGGCATCTGATCAGGATGCCTCCTGGACGCCTCCCTGGTGAGGTGTTCCGGGCACGTCCAACCGGGAGGAGGCCCCGAGGAAGACCCAGGACACGCTGGAGGGACTATGTCTCTCGACTGGCCTGGGAACGCCTCGGGATTCTCCCGGAAGAGCTAGAAGAAGTGGCCGGGGAGAGGGAAGTCTGGGCATCTCTGCTCAAGCTGCTGCCCCCGCGACCCGACCTCGGATAAGCGGGAGACAATGGATGGATGGATGGATTTTTCCCACTTAGATTTCAGTTTGTCAAAGCTTACCTATAATAGATATTTTGTGCCTTTTGAGTAAACAGTAACATCTGACATTTTTGTGATTACTGTATATAATGTAGCCAAATACTGTACATCTTCACCATTATTTTGCAACAGTCCTCTCAAAATCTTCACATAATTATTTAAAAAATATTGTTATAATCATCTGACAGAATTTGGGGGGGGGGGGGGGGGGATGTATGATGGCTACATTCTGCTAAACCACACATTTGCAAAACAAAAGCGGGCTATTAGTGCAGTGATAAGGAGCTACAAGCTTCTTAGCGTATTTCTGGAAAATTTAAGGAGGTCAGAGAAAGCGGGAAAAAAAACATACGCTTCAGGGATTCTAGTGTTATTAATATAGCACCTTTCCTATACTTAAAGCACTTTGAAGAGTTTATATATTATCCTTTTGAACATACACTGCTTATCACCACAAGCATCAAAAACAGGCACTCCTACCACAATATACAGGGGATTCAGAAAGTATTCAGACCCCTTTACTTTTCTGCACACTTCTGTTTATTCTGTTGTAGATTTAATTTTAAATGCATATAATTGCCATTTTTGACCACGAATCTACTTTTAACAACCCATAATGACAATGTGAAAGGATCACAAATTTATTAAAAAAATCACAAAGTGAAATATCTCATTTATATAAGGATTCAGACCCTTTGCTGTGGCACTCTAAACTGTGGTCAGGTCATCTGTTCGCTTTAATTATGTTTGAGATGTGTCTAGAACATCATCTGTTGTCTACTGGTGGCAAACTGGATTGACTGGACATCGTTTAGAAAGGCACATACCTGTGTATGTCAGGTCCTACAATTCACACTGCATGTCAGGAAAAAATCCAGGCCATGAAGTTCATAGAAAACTCTACAGACCTCAGCGATAAAACCATGTCTAAAGATGTTCCCAAGAACACAGCAAGTGTAATAATTGGGAATTACATGTAGTATGAAACCAACAGAACTCTTCCTGGAGTTGGATAACCAGCAAAACTCAGTTACCAGGCAAGAAAAGTCTTGATCACGGAAGTGACCAAGAACCCAAGAGTCACTATAACAGAGCTTCAGAAGTTCTTTGCTGAGATGGGAGGACATGTCAGAAGGATGACCATCTCAGCAGCACTCCTTCTACCAGGCATAGCTAGGGGCCACTCTTAAGTAAAAAGCTTATGACATCCTGCTTAGGGTTTGACAAACAGATTTTAAAGGTTCTAATGAGACAAAAATTGAACTCTTACAGCAACACTCTAAACACAACGTCTAGCAAAGCCCAGGCACTGCTCATCACTTGCTTAGTACCATCCCTACAAAGAAACATGGTGGTGGCAACATCATGTTATGAGGGTGCTTCTCAGAGGCAGGGACAGGGAGAATGGTCAGAATTGAGGGAAGGATGAATGTAGCCAAATACAGTGAGCTCCTTGAAGAAAACCTGCTTCGGAGTGTAAGCAACTTCAGACTAAGGCAATGGTTGCATGACACTAGCTTGCAGCATAGGGCTAAGACAACAGGGAAGTGGCTCTGGACAAGCCTCTGACTGTCCTTGAATGGTCCAGCCAAAAAAAAAAACAGACTTAAAACATTTGGGGAGAGACCTGAAGATGGTGGTTTGCAGATGCCTCCCATTCAATCTAACAAAGCTTGATAGGACCATCCAGGAAGTATGGGAAAAGAAGATTGTACAGACTTGCCCAGCCTCAAAACTTTAACTGCTACCAAGAGATGGTTCTACAAAGTACTGGATTAAGGGTCTTCTTCTATGAATGACAGACTTCAGTTTTTAATTTCTTTTATTAAATTTGCAAAACGCTCTGAGTGAAAACAAGTTTTCACTTTGTCCTTTGGGTTTATGGAGTGTAGATTGATGGGCAAAAGTGGCAAATTCATTTATTTAAAATTAAATCTACAAGATGAAGTGTGAAGAAATTGAAGAGAACTGAACGCTTTGTAAATCATTGTAAAAACGAATGCTGAATGTTTGTAAAGTTAAAAAATTCAAAATGAAATGCAAATAGTGGATTACAGTATATCTGGTATCTTGTACTTTGCAATCTTGTGAGCAGTACAATATATATAAAGCATTAATTATTTCTTCTAAAGATGAGTTCCCTCTGTTAAACTTGTAAATTGTATTTGTTTAAACTGCAGTAAATAAAAAAAATGAAAGAATAGAAATACAGAGCTAAATGCACCAAAAAAATAGTAAGATTTATGCCCTTGTTTAAACATTGTAATTCCAGAACAGACAGAATAAGATGTAGAGCAAAACAAATTTTTAGCAGTAAAGTGAACAGCTTGCACAAATCCATGAGAGTGCAAATACCGAATTGAAGATATTCAAGATGCATACAGCTGGAATTCACCCAAGTAAGGTCAAGAATGAATAAAGTGGAAGCCAAAACTACAACATTCTCAGAACAATAAATCTATATGCTAGTTTGAGAAAATTTGCCTGTTTTCATACTGAGTTTACCATACGAGAATGTTCAAGATTCCAAAGACACAACAACCACTCTTTCTGTGTCATGCCTAAGGGAGCAGGTTTGGCGCAAAGTCAAGAGATGAAACCTGCAACTGTGAACCTTCACATTAGTTCTACAGATTAAAAGATGTTGATTTTCTAACAGAAACAGAAATTCTGGAACAATACAGCATAGAAAAAGATACTAGTGATGGGTCTAATTATATAATAAATATTATGAGTGTTCCAAGAAAAACAACAGTGGGAAAGCATTTCAGTACTTCTAGGAAAAATTAAGTGATCCAGAAGTTAAAACAAACTAATGTGAACAAATTTCCCAGCTTTTCCAATAATTCCAGAATGATTTACTCTTATTGGTAATTTAAATAGATGGACTGTTTTGAAATAAAGGCACCTTATGTTTTGAAGTGTTTATGTAAGAAACATCTCACTTGCTCTGCTTTTTACTCCTCAAAAATATCCTCATCAAGTCTGCCTTCTTGATTTTTGCCATTATTTTAATTTTAAAAAGCATCTCTCATTGAAATTGAACTGTGAACTACACAAAAGAAGATTCCAAAATGCCAGTTTACAGAAGCTTTTCAGTTTCATCTTCACCAAGTTTAACAGATGTATTTTGCTCTGTTAGAAATTAACTAAATTCTTTAATGAAATCTCTTCAAAACAAAAATAAAAATTGATAATGAGGTTCTTGATACACAATTAAAAGTGATTAAAAAGTGAGTAAAATGTATCTAAACCTACAGGTAATCTCATATAAAATTCTTTCCTCTTTCTTGTGCCCCTCCTTCATTTCATACCAGAAGGAGACTCATTTTCATGAGGCTAAGACTCTTGAAATATACTGCCAAAAAAAGTGTACGTCACACCCTGTGGTGTTTGTTATTTTAATGGGGAGTAGAGAGGCTTGCATGTGGGTTGGGATAAATTTTCAGTAGCTGGCAGTGCCTTTTAATTTTGGGTATTGCTTTTTAACAAAAGGTAATTGCTACCAGAGTTATTAAGTCTGTATTTTGCATTAGTAGATATTATGTTTTACATAAAATATGGTGGAAAATTCGTGCTGCCAAACAAGGACAGTGACAACCTGGTACATTTTGGGCAAGTGTGAAAATAGGAATTTCATGTACATGTGACAGTAGCTCTTACATGAACTACTGACACTACATTTTTTATCGAAACAAAACCTTACATTTTTTTAAATGCGGTTTTACACCTGCGTATCATCACGAAGTGTGACAGAAATAAGACATAATGAAACAGAATGAAACATGATATTTTTAGTGCATTAATATGGTAGAAAGAACAACAGAGGTTGGCATTAGTAACTTATAGTATTTCTTGATAGTAGACATTTTATTCAAGTCCATTTTTTGGTGATGCAGTTATTTAGTCTTTGGTGCCAATTCGATGCAAGGATCTGTAACAATTTTAAGTCAACATTGAATGAATCAACTTTGAATCATTTTTATTACATTATTGAATGGCCAACACTGATGCTGTCTCCTGCAATAATATGGAGACCTGCAGCAATGTCTGTAAACCCCAAGCCATCCCGGCTCCAATACTATAGCTGTACAAGCCATCCAATTTATTAATATGGGAGTACACATCCATTTGAAAACCACACTGAAAGAGAAAATATAAATAGTGATCATGGTTGTAATACAGCAAAGAGTTACCTCAATTACAGAATCCAAACAAACACAAAAGCAACTTCTTTTCTCACGACAGTAGAGAAATTAATAGTTCAAGAGGTAATATAGATGACTGATGGAACACTTGCATTTCAGCCAAAAACGACAAAAGGGTACTTCGCTTAGTAAAATATAATATTAAAAAACTGAAAAGGATATCAAAGGCTGGTGGGATGAACAGTATATAAAAACTGACACGTTTACCTAAGAATGGCGCACAGGTTAAGAGAATCATAAACTTGGGACTCTGTGCTAAAAGATTAGACATTATTCAAAAAACGTTCAAAGTGAAAAAGTAAAGAAGAATTGTTAAATGAGTAGAAATATTCAGAATAATAAAATGGATGACAGGTTCTTAAATATTAAAAACAGACATTAGAGAGTTAGAGGTGAATGAAATACATCCTAGCAGCATCAGTCACA
The DNA here is from genome assembly GCF_900747795.2 of Erpetoichthys calabaricus. Taxonomy (NCBI): domain Eukaryota; kingdom Metazoa; phylum Chordata; class Cladistia; order Polypteriformes; family Polypteridae; genus Erpetoichthys; species Erpetoichthys calabaricus. The sequence continues at coordinate 294,473,456 of NC_041395.2, forward strand.
TGGCAAGAACCAAAACATAGGACATACTGCTGAACTAATTGTTTTACGGCAGTTTAATTTCACCAACTGACCTACCACACACATCTTTTGCATATGACAGTTAAATCCGAGTACTTTTGGAAACACCCATGTCAACACTGGAGAATTTATAAACTCATAAAGGCAGAGACCAGTAGGACTTTAAATAGAAGCTCCTGAACATACTGTATGAAACAGCAATGCTCACCATGTTGTTAACATGTGTCACTTTACTACCTGGAGATTTAAACTACAACTGTTTATGTTTAAATTTGGTCAGCTTCAACAGAGCAAGTCAAAAGTGGGAGTAAAATAGGTTTAAAACATGCATTCTCTGCAGATTTAAAATGAGTACACTTATGCACTGGTTTGCACTTGTACTAACAGGCAAATGTTCCATGTAATTTTTTTTTTACTGATGAGCTGATGTGAATAATAGATAAGCTGGTTCTTTCCTTTTATAACCAATTTCTTCAATCCCACTGTACTACACGAGTTAAACACATATCCGCTTAAACATACATAAATACATACATATACATATAAATACATACACATATATGTGAGTAGAGCATAGTCGGAACAGACTGTATTTCAACAACCTCTGATATTACACTGAAAGTAGTAAATTCCAGAGATAATGGCAATTAACAAATGAAATGAGATAGAGCATTATTACCCTTAGAAGTGTAGGCCTTTCTTGAAATGCTGGCTGTGGATTACTGCAGACTGGAAGAAAGTCTTATGAGCCGATGAATCAAAATTTGAAACACAAAGGGTGTTTGTACGCCATCGAGTTGTTGAAAGGATGGTTCCTCAGTGTGTGATACCAACTATCAAACATTCAGGTGGAAGTGTGATGGTCTGGGGTTCTTTTGTTGGAGTTGGTGACTTGTACAGAGTGACTGGCATTATGAATCAAAAGGGTTACCATAGTTTGGCTGTTATATCAGAGAGATATGCAAGTTTGAATTACACATATTCTTATAGGGCAAATGCTATTTGGGCTGGGGCGGGGACTATGCCTTCCCCATTTAACACATACATATAGACTTGAAACAATTCAACAGACATACTCACGAATTCACTCCTAGACATTCTCATCCATTTACACACTCATTCAAATCACACACACATTAAGTCAATTCAAATGTGTAAAACATTCAGTATGCCAGACAAGGAATCATCAAACATATGCTGCAGTGAAATTCATTCTAGGGTTATTATTATTCCAAACAAGCATGGTCAATCATTTAAATTCATTATTTTTCCCCTCAAGAAAAACCACAGTGGCCGTTTTATTTGCAGTGAAACAGTGGCATTTATATAAGTGCTCAACATGAAGCGCTGATGTCTGCAATTTATTCACTTTCACTGAAACTTATCCACAATTTGTCAAGAGAGCTGGAGCATGAAAACCAAGGTTGTGAAAGCAAGCTATAATCACAGCAAGAAGAAAACTCACACATTCACTAGCTCAACAAGAATGAGCAACGTAAGTTTTCTTACAACTACATGAATACTGGCTAAGCACAATAAACCCTTCACTAATGTGGAACTATAAAATAATGCTTTATAGGCATTTCATAGGATCTTGATCGTAATAAATGAATGGATAAAGTTATTGAAATTGTGAAAGTAGTATCTAAGTCAGTTGCAACTGTTGCAAGTCTTGTTCATGTTATGGCAAAGAATATGTAAAGTCAGGCTGATCATATAATTAATAGCTATTGATGAATCAACAGACAACATAAACAAAATTGTGCTATGTCCATGTCCAACATTTTGATGGAGCAGAATTCATAATGGATCAGAAGACATTTTGTAGGGGGAATAATTGTGCCTGAGGCAGATGGGGCGGATCAAAGGAATGAAGCAGCTGAGTGATGCCAGCAAAGTGCTCATTGAGTGCCACAAAGTAGATTAGCATGTTTACGAGATATTATGAGCATTTGTGGCTAGTAGAAGAGTGGTGTGCCTTGGAATGGTTTTGGTTACAGAAAGTGTGCCACCACAGAAAAAGGTTGGGAAACCCTGGCCTAGACTATTAAAAGATATTTTGGATGAATCAGTAGTAATCTAGGACAAAAAAATACCTGTTACACTAAATAAACATGATTACATGTCAAAAAGATCGTACCTTTAGAATATTTATAAATCTTCCTGATTTACATTTGAATATTCAAATGCCATTTACAATAGTACAGTGGAACCTCTAGATACGAGTTTAATTCGTTCCAGCACTGAGCTTGTATAGCGAATTTCTCGTATCTAGAACAAACTTCCCCATTGAAAATAATGGAAATCCAGTTAATCCGTTCTGCACCCCAAATATATTAACATAAAAATCAATTTTCCTAACAAATAACACTGATAAATTATATATACTGTAGTCTACCTTTAATAAATAACACTGGTAAAAAATATAACTGATTATTAAAAGAATCAAAACAGGTGTCCAAAGTGCAGTAGAGCATTCAATAAATCTTTAAATAAATAATCCTTAAAACAGTTGTGAAGTGGAGGTTTAAAATACACAAGAATAACAATCCTTTAACACGAGGTTAAAACGTCAAAAGGATGCCGTCTTTAAAAAACAGATGACAATCCCCGGTGCTTCTTCTCTGTTAGCGTCTCACCTGTGGGCTCTGCAACAGGCGAGACACTCTTAATGCAGCTGACCTTCTCTACACCGTCCTGCTTCAGCTGTTTGGCTCGCCTGTTCAGCTCACTGTTCAGCTACATGCGAGCCTGCACCCGCCCGCCCGCGCTCGCTCGCTCTCTCTCTTTTCTTTTACTTCTTCTCCCCCTTAACCGGCTCGCGCTTCTCTATATATGCGGGGAGGACATGGCAGCTGCAGCCCATCAGCCACAGGAATAATCATGGATGTGGGCAGTTTCCCACCTGTGCACTTAAGTGAGAAACGCAGACACCGCAGATCGCGGCTCGCAACTGCTACCACGCCCCCTTGCTAAGCCGCAAGCTATACCCACAGCCTGGCTCGTGGCTCGTTACGCGAGCCAATGCTCGTATTTAGATCTGAATTTTTCGCTCATACTTTCCTCGTATTTTGAATTTCTCGTATACAGAGGTGATCGTATCTTGAGGTTCCACTGTATTTAGCATATTTTACAATATTATAGTCATTTTGACAAATGTACATTACATTCAGTGTTATCTTTTAATGTGTATGGCGCATTGGTAGCATTAATGAAACTGAGATGTATACCTCTAGATGTGGTCTCCCATGTGGACTTGTAAAGGACACCAGCTGGAAACCTAGCTGGTTTTGACAAATAAGTTAATGTCAAGGGTAAAAGGAGTTGTATTGTGAATATGATTGAAATGTGGTCTATTCAAGAAAAATTAGAAAATAAGTGGAGAAGGAACAGGTGATGAGCTGAAAAGATTCTACATAACTGGAGGACAAAGAATGTCAGATGTCACTGTAAGACTGTAAACACCAATTTTGTGAATACAAAGCATGAACCACCCTGTTCCATGAAAGGATAATCTTTCAATTTTTTGCAGTTGACTATGCTCAGTAAATAGTACTGTGTATAATATACGGTTATCCAAAAAATTATTAGCACAAGGTAAAAGTGCCAAGTAAAATAATACGATATTCCAGATGACATAGATCAAGGAATATGGAGGAAAGTAATTTGTGGGCAACAGTCAAATCTGGTCAAATGCAGATAATAGCCACACATGTAGCTTACATTTGTTTTACAGTTAATGTGTCACTTATGCAGATTGAAAAGTAAACATGGATATTTTACATTCTGTTTTCTAAATGCATTTTCTTTACAGTTCTGTCAAAATTAAAAAAAACAAAAAAAAAACAAAAACGGAGTGACATTAATTATGGTCATGTTTCTGCAGTTGCAGCATTGATGCCATGGTATAAAAAAAGTACCCTGGATATCAACTACAACAACAAAGCATTTAGCAAAACTGCACAAGTAATTTAATAATCATTTTAATTTTCTAAAATACAAATACAGCACAGAAATGAAAATAAACTGTTTAAACTTATCATTGACACATACTATTGAGGTGGAGACATTTCAGCGCAACAATAGCTATATATGTATGTGGGATTTAGAAATGATTTCAAAGAAAGGGACAGAGAAGAGGTCTCTTTATATTCACAAGGTTCATAGTAGTTTAATGGTCCTGCAAAGGTCAACTTCACAGTAAAAATGTCTCACAACTTAGGTCTCAAATTGTTGAAAATCAATATTCTCAAACCCTAGTATGAAACCAAATGTCAACAGCAGGTGCAAATAAAACAGAGGAAATTATTCCAAGACAAATAAACAATAACTGATTGAAAAAATTTAAATAGCAGAGAATATCAAAGTAATTTTAGTTATGCAGAAAGACAGTTTGAAGAGGTGGAAGATTATTCTAAAAAACACAAAACATTGTCATTTTACTTGGATCAGATAAGTTAACATTTGTCAATGAAGAGTTCAGTTATGCTTTAATATCAGCACAGAATTTGAAGATATAACTACAAAAATGAGGAACTGGCCAAGGCTTTAATTTTTGAAAACATAAAAGATGGGGATATAATTCAAGATGTAGGTAGTATAAGCTACGATTCAGTACCACTGAGTGTGCGCCTACAATGACTGGTCACTCCAATGGGTTTATTGGCAAACAAAAGGACAAGTCAAGCATTTTTGCAGTCGTTTATGAAGTTGTTACCTCAAAGTCTGCCTAAATTTTTAAACTTGCACAAACAGGCAAAAGAAAAATAATGGATGTTTGATTCAGTCTTTTAAACAAAACTAACTTAATGTCATGATAAATATGACAAAAAAGAACAATAACATTTATTTCTATAGCACATTTTCATACAAACAATGTAGCTCAAAGTGCTTTATATGATGAAGAAAGAGAAAAAAGACAAAATAAATAATTAAAATTATGGAACACTAATTAACAGAATAAAAGTAAGGTCCAATGGCCAGGGAGGACAGAAAAAAAAAAAAAAAAAACAAATTCCAGATGGCTGGAGAAAAAAAAAATCTGCAGGGGTTCCGAGATTCAGTTTAACAGTTTAAAACATAATCCATGAGAAACAGTATTCAAACTTCAGGCTGTTATGTATGAAATGAGGAAATCACATTATTGGTGTTTCAATGTGGAATATAGTGTCTACTATGGACTGAACAAAGTGGTCGTGATTTCTAATGTAATTTTGATCTCACAAACATCTACCACATGACCCAAACCTGAGACAGTTTTAAGAAGTTAGTGCTAAAATAGGATGAAACAAAAATAAAAGGAATAACAACAAGGATTATTCACAGAGGAAGCTTATGAATATAGGCCTTTTGTGCTGGAAGCACCATAATTAGTAACAGCTAGACTTTCACCTGCAGTGCCTAATGCCAAGTCCCACGGAGAGCTGATGGGCTGCTGCTTCCCAAAAGCTCCTCCTTCTTTGTCTGTTCCTTGCATTCCCACGCCAGCTATAGTGCTTACTTTTTCTTCTAATAGGTCAACCTGTAAACACCATAATGTTTCAATATACTATCAAGAAATATGGAAACATATGAAATATATTTAACTGCCTAACTTTACAAATTCCTCTAGAAAAACTATACATCGTTATTAAAATGTAACCAATGTTAAAATGTATTTGCATTTGTAATTACTAACACAGTCTACTTAACGTGTAAGCTGTGTAGCAAAATCTGTAACTATTTATTTCTCTTCCTATTCCATGCTTCTTTCTGCACTTACCTGTACCATTTCACAAATACACAGTGACAACACTTAATTACACAATTCTTATTCTTATTCCATGCCTAATTCGTAAATTACAGAGCAATAAAAATTATATACAGTGTTTGCATTCATCTTCCTGTTAAATGATAAGTTCTGTACTTTTCACGTCAAAAATATTTTTTCACAATCATGGTATAAGACATGAAGCAATGGCATGGGACTGGTCCATTGCATTGTTTGAAGCTGGGGTTCTCAGTACAGCTGGAATATCTGTTTTGTTTCCTATGTACCAGTGCAGATGCTTTACAGTTTTTTTTTCTTACAAAAGTAACATAGAAACAGCTTGTAAACAGCAATACATTGTTACGTGCCTGTTCTTGAGGTTTAAAATAGGGTCTATGAAGCAAGCACCAGTGCAAACATAAAAAGAAAGGCATTAAAACTTACAGAGCATGTCCTTTTTCTAGACAAGGAAGATATTAAAAACATATTGTAAAACAGCGCACCCATGCTATCATCTGGATTTTTTTTTTGGTAAGATTCTGCCATTTTAAAAGAACTCAAGCTGTCGTATTCATCTCAGTGCCTGACTTACTCCATGGCAACCATTCAAAACCAAGAATGTGGTTCAATTAAAACTTGGTTCATGAATTTTCCTTAGCAAATTAATGTATGCCATGATTCTGAAAATATAACTAACTAATATAAATCAGCCTTATCCTTTAATGACCACTTTCAGATGATGAAAAAAAGTTAAAAACTAAAGAATGCTACAAATTATATAAATATAAATAACCCCCCACACCCCAATAACAAAATGAATAATAATCTTTTGAAATACTGTGTAACAGAAGAATTTTTAAGTCATACTGTACCATTCTTATCAAATGATTCTCTGTATCAGCTACATAGATTGTGTTTTTTATGACTGCAATGCCTTGAGGTGAATTGAACTTTGCCACAGCAAAACTTCCATCTTTCCATCCACTTGTTGGACCTAACATAAGAAAAAGAAGAAGGAAAAATATAACAGTAAACTTTTGAAATAAAAGAGATTTTGTAAGACAATTTTAATAAAGTATAGTAGTAGTTGCCATTGCTGCCTCATGGTTCCACTAATTTGATTTTGATTTCAGGCCTGGTCAATGTTTGGAGTTTATACAGTATCCCTGTGCATTCATTGGTTTTCTATTCCAAACATATTTATTTTAATTTGTGACTCTAATTTTGACCAGTATGAGTGAGTGTGGATTAGTGGGCGAGTGAATCATGAAATTTACTAAGTTTCCATCCTCTGCTGGGATAGCTTTATGCCTAATGCTGCTGAAAGGATAAATTTTTTGTCTACCTAACAAAAAAGGCATCGTTTTAAATATGAGTGCATTTTTATATATACACAATTGTTTCTTAGCAAGAATGATTACGGATTTATTATCTTAACACTTTAAGTCAGCAAATTACTTGTACACACTGATAGATATTACTATAAAATGAGAGGAAGGACCTTTAAAATAAAAATTACTTTTAAATCTGCAACATTGTTTAATCTTGGTTTATCTGTAGTTAATGAAAAGTTACAAACATCAGATTCATACAAATAGTGTCTTAGATAAAGTTAGTATTGTGCAAAAGATTAATGCATTATTTTACAAGCCCTAGTTTAATATTTAGTCACTTAATTATAATCATTAATTTTCTTTTCTCAGATATTAAAAATCTGAAACTAATTTAATCACCATATATTAAAAGTAAGCCCACAAATCTGTCTATCCAATGCATGACTCATCTATTCTGATAAATTAAAGCTGTGCAGCACATTCAGAGAACAGCAGATGGGTAATCAAGGCAATCTTGAATCACGTTTGTTAATGAAATTAATTTAGTTTTGCTGATGTAAGAAATTCAGTGAATTTCAGATGATATTTACATTTATGTTCTTGTGGATTACAGGCCAATGTTGCAGATGTTAAATAAAATGTGTTACACAACAGTTAGATATTTTGTTATAGCAAAGGCTATCATTAAGTTTTAATCAGAACCTGAGTTCTAGCATGGACACTGCCTGTTTGGATTTTACAGATTTACCCTTTGTCTGCATGAGTTCTCTCTGTGTAATCTAGTTTACCCACACAATTCAAAGATACGATGATTTAGGATGCTGAAATTAATTGTTACAAAAGTGGCTGTGTGTGTAAGAGCATCAAGCATCATATCCACAGTGGTTTGCATCTTGTGACCTATGTTGTTTAGACAGATGTAGGTTTCCTACCTCTCTGTAAATAAGAAAGTAGTTTCTAAAACGTACTAAGTGATGTACTACAGAGTACTCTTTCAAGGATCAAATGCAAGTAAGTATATTGTGTCCTCAAAATACTGTAAACAACCACTGTCATATAAATGTTTGTCAATTTTGCAGAAATCCACAAAATTCATTGAAGTCAATGGGTAAGGGGGGAACTAAACTAGTTTAGAGTGTATTATAATGGAGCACTGGTCTTTCAATTATCCCTGAGGTCTAGGGAAGTGTCTGCCAACTACTCTGTACTGATGAGCCAGCAATTCTAACCACTGTGCAATCATGCCTCAAACAGCAAAATAAACAGATGAAACGAATACCAAAAAAATACAACATAATGGCCACAAACTAGTATTTTTTTGTTTTTCTTGATTTGATTCAAAATGAATATTGACCAAAAGTAAAATATTTCTGTTTCTTATACTTTGTATCAACACATTTGCTGATAATTAGTCTTCACCATGTGCATTAGTATATCACAGTGGGTTTGCCTAGATTTCATTGGGAGTCTATTGGAGCAGATGCAATCCTCAGTTTTGTTGCTCTGGATTCTGTGGTGAAGTGAGGCTGATACAGGCTGAAGTGTACATAGGTAAGGAAGCCAAGAACATTGTCAATTAATTCTACAAGGGTGTGACTTTCTTATATTTTGTGTATAATGTCGATTGGAGGTCTGTGACCAAACAACACTTTTAGTTTATCCAACACACAAATTTATAATAGTCTCTGTTCACAATGAATTTCAGTGTAGACAACGGTTTGTATTCTCTGGCATCATGCACAAGAATACAGAGTATGGCACTGACTGCTGCCAATTTGACACAAAGATATGAGGCCTCATGATAACCCTGGATTATAATTAGTGTAATGATTTGTCCATCAAGGGCTAAATATTTTATCATTCTTTGACCTAGTGTTTTTGTTTGGTTTCTACATGAAACAATTGTTCCTAAATAAACCTTCAGAGAAAACACATTATATTCTAAGTTTTTAAGAGAAATAATGTACAGTTGCTATGTATCAAGGATATAATGGCACAACACAACATTTTCCAAACAAAATTCCAGACTTCTTAACACATTGCATTGTCTGCTGAAATAAGGATCGATGTCTTATGAAAATTGCAGGATTTCTGCTCTGTTGGTCCATGGTTTGGGAGGAAGACATAGAATACCAGAGCAAAGAAAATGGGTAGAAATAACTTGGTGCAACATTTATCCTAATTAAATTTTCCAATATTACAATTTGCTTAATTTCACTAAAGTTGTCACATTTTTATTCATGAAAAAGAGTTTACTCTTGCTTTATTAGTTCCTAGTCAGTTAAATTACTTTATAACACATCAGAATATGCACATCTTACCTCCTATTGCATAAAGCAGCTGTCCATTTCTCTTGGCAATTAAAATTCTGTGATGCCCTGTGTCTGATATAACAAGCTTTTCACCAGTAGAATCTAAAATCACTTTACTGGGAAATGCTAACAGGGATGAAGGAACAGAATTCCCATATAGATCAATTCCTATTCTGTGATCTTTGATTTCACCTTTTTCCTTGTAAAAATGTAAAGCAGTTGAACAATACAGTAATAATCGATCTTTGTGACCTTCTCCAACCAAAGAATACAGCATATTCCCACGAGGGCCAAGTATGACTAAGGTTGGCCAACAGGATACTTCAAGATCTTGCCAAAGACTGCCGTCTGGATCATTCACAACTGGATGAGTTATATTGTAACGAATGATGGCACTTTTAATATTATCCAGGATTTTCTCATTTGGAAATTTTGCTGAGTGGACACCAATAACAACAACTCCATCTAGAAAATGAAAAGCACAGAATGTTTACATTTTAAAAAGTAAAATACCCAATGCAAATTAAACAACTGCATACAAGATTAATAAAACGTGTAAAATAGCAAGTTAATATTACAGTCAAGGAGATTTTAAGCTGATAAAAACAATTATCATATTGTTGATTAAATTTTACTATGTTATGAGAAATTTTACCTATATTTAAAAGTGGGACTGAAAAATTGTATTACCAAATCACTTTAATACAAACATAACCACCAAATTGGCATCAGTCTTTATTTTAGTTATTTACTTAGTTATTACTTATTATTTATCTCATATTTAAAATTCTGTTAATGGTTTCTGATATTTATAAACTCATGTATTATCGTTATTATCCTTTTACAGTCTTCTTAAAAGGCATAACCATGGGAACTGAGCAACTAGGTATTTCACTACATATTGTACTATGTATAAAATTTGGGACAAATTTAATTTAATTTGTCAGCTCTTCACCACACACATTTGGAGAAGTGGCTCATCTCCAATCTAAACAGGCTTGTAAGGCTACTCAAGGCTTATAAGGGTGGAAAATGTTTCAAAACAATTTAAGACTTTAGATTATTTTCTACATTATTTTAAATTAAATTTCAAGGAATTATAAAATTGTTCTATAATACTTTATAAACAGAAATTTTATTACAATTGCTGCAATATAAATGGGGAAGATAAACAACTAATGACTCAAATACAGAAGTGATTCTTAAGGTCTTGTCTCTTTCTTGATATAAAAGTAACATCGTTATAGAGAATTCTTGAATTTCAATCCAGATTTAGTTATTTATCACATTTGCCAGAAAGACGAGAAGCCTGACTGTGAAGATGCCGGCCCTTCACATATTTGGATTTTAAAGTAGCATTGAACACTTCAGCGTGATTTCCTTTCACATCGTCCAACATAACACTTTCAGGTTTTAACCCACATGAAACAATACCATCCTCTGAATGATAATGTTTTTGGATGTAAACAGTGCAAATAATAACTAAACCAATTAAAGCTGCTGTACACATTTGAAATTCCACCTGAAGACCACAATTAAGTTACAAAAATGAAAAAAAAAAAAATACATAATGTTAGCCATTATTATGTAGGGCCATTTGGATGTTTCATCATTTAAACATCCACTACAGCATAGTGAAATTGTGGAACACAAGTGTACTTATATAGTGTTCATGCATGGGTGTGTTTGGAGATATCATTTGTTACAGCTTACATTATAATATCATTTTCCCTATATGAATTTCAAGTTGGATATTTGTGAAAAAATAGTTGCGAGATAACCAAGAGAAAATAACAAGCATGCAATTAAAGATTTGCTCTCAATTTTATGTAAATATAAAAACGAACTAAAATGTAGCATCTCAATGCTTAATATATAAAACAAGTACAAAGTACTGTTTCTAGATAACTTTTGTATTGTACAGAAAAAATTAGGTAATAGTTCAGGATTACTGTAAAACCTACATAAAATAGATAAACATAATTAAAACTATATTTCAATTTCTTCACTGGAAGATATAATTTGGAAGGGAGTCACTTGACATGTCCCAATGGAATGATCGTATTTCATTACTTTTTGATAGCATGGAATGTAGTGTTAAAGACAGAATTTACTTGGTTATCAGTGTTTGGAACCTCTGTCAGCCAGTTTGTTCTTACATCTCATAAATGTGTATTACAAATGATCAACAAAGAACCAACTGGAGCAAATCAGTACTTCAAACCAATGGCAAGGATTTCCACTAGTTTTATATAATTACATGCAGTAAATAGATCACTGGTCTCCTTGCAAAGGGTACTGTGTTTTAGTGCTGGGCGATATACCGGTTCATACCGAAAACCGTTTTTAAAATTTTTTTTATGATATGGATTTTTCTTATACCGCAACACCAGTTTAAATTGCCTAAACGACGTTCGGAACGTGGCGCAGCGGGAAACTGTTTAAGTGGGGACCTTTTTCACTGCTACACCGCTAAACACAGATTTGTTGCACTAGGGCTCTTTTTCACTGCTACACCACCAAATAGTGGGCGGTAGCATATGTATGCCGCGCGGTGAAAATGGACAGAGAGCCGAAAAAAAGGAGTCAAGTCTGTTGCCTGGAGATGCTTTAGTTTTAAAAGGTCAGATGTGTAAATACTGTTTCTATACTAGTGGATAATACTGCAAGCCAAGTTGTACTTGTTTTATTTGTTTTCAATACAGTGTAATGTACCTGGGTACTGTGTAATATTGTGACGACATGTTGACTTTATTCTCGTACTTTGTCATTAAAGTAGAACATCGTAAACTAAACTTCATCGTAAAATAAATATTTCATTTACTAGATTTTCTCAAACCCTGTCATAAGTTATATAGCACATTAAATGCTTTATGTTAAGTGTTCCCCGAGCTTCTTAAACTGACTTCCTCTGCACTAAGAGGAGGCACCGGCAGCGATCGCCGCACAGAATCCATTCACATGATATTCATGCTCTCTGAACATTTAGAATGCCAAGATAAATACTTGATATAATTTTCATGGTGAAATGCATTAAAGCATGTATTAATCATGTGGAGGCACGGCGGCGTGGAGGTTGCACTGCTGCCTTGCAGCAAGGGTGTCCCGGGTGTACCCTGCCTTGCATTTGCATGTTTTTCTGGTGGGTTTACTCGGCGTGCTTCAGTTTCCTTTCAAAGTCATGTAGGATGTGGGGTTTTGTTATGCTACATTGACCCTGCTAGTGTGTGTTTTGCTCGTATTCATCCTGCGATGTACTGGCAACTCGTTCAGGGATGGACACAAACCTGAATGGACGGCATAATTAAACATGTATAACGAAGATATTTTTAAAGTTCTGAACACTCCGTGTGCTAAGTTTATAACTAGTTTTAAATTCCCAAAGACATTTATCGTGTGGTGATTGGTTATGTGGAGAAAGAAAAAGGAAGGGTAGAATTTGGGGTTTTGGTACGTCAAATAGAGATAGCAAGTGTGCAATAAAGAAAGCCTGCTCAGAATAACATCCATTGAATTCTGTGTTCGTCTCTCCGACCACCAGATCACAAACCCAACATTTAAACAATATTTAAGTTAAACCTGTGCGATACCCATTCATACATCCAGTTTTTCAGAGCCTCGTCACACCTGCCATAAAGTTCTCTACACTGAACGTACACCGGGGACCCCTAACTGCGAGGGAGCAGCACTACCGATTAACAACTGGGTCGGGGAACACAACACAAAGCATTTAATGTGCTACATTAACTTATGACGGGGTTTGAGAAAATCTAGTAAATTAAACAATGATTTTAGGATGAAGTTTAGTTTACGACATTCTACTTTAATTACAAAGTAAACTATGAGAATAGAGTGGAAATGTCGACTTTAATCTCGAAATAAACGGCAAGAATAAAGTGGAAATGTCGACTTTATTCTCGATGTATAGTTTTTTTTTTTTCTTCCCTGTGTCCGGATTTTTTTTTCTTCTCCGTGGCCCTAATACGATTCCGTAGGGCTATACCACAAATACAATTATAAATGCAAGTTGCAGTTGTATTATTTATGTATATAGCTTAGCTTGAAGCAAGGTCCATATTAATGCAGTTTGCCTAAATGATAGTTCAGTTGGTAAAGATGTTATCACCAAGATTGCACTTGTTTTATTTTATTTTAATTTGGTGAATACTGTGTAATGCACCTGGGCTTTTGAAGCCTTGAAGTAATAGTGCAACTATCAGTAATAATACAATTATTTATTTTATTGTTATTATTTATTAGTTTAAATATTATGCAGTTTAATGATGGTAAAGTTGTTTAAAAAGTCACTTTAACATATCAGTGGACAGAGATTGTTAACATTAACAGAAAGTGTAGTTGTTTTACAAAAAATATTTATTTATTCCTTTTCTAAGACATGTTCAGTGCAATACAACTTTTGACAAGCACTTCTGGATATTTTCCTAAGTCTAAATACCTCTTTGGATGGTTGAAAATATGTTGTCAAAATTATAATTTAAGTTTTTGCTAAATTTGTTAAATAAAAAGGTTCTATATTTTGACTGCATCTGTCATGCAATGTGATTTCCTTCTCTTCATTAGTGCCACCCCCTTGAAAAGTATCACTTTATGGGGCAATGCAAACCTGTATTAATACTTGTGTGCACATTAAAATGTTTTTTTTGTATAATGTACAATGCTCTTGACAGTGGAATAGTTTATTCTTAGCCAGTAATTGCAGTGGAAAATGTGTTTAACATCCACTCATGCATGGGAAAAAAATACAGTCAAATATCGTGAAACCGGGATAATTTAGAAAAATACCGTGATATAGAATTTTGGTCATACCACCCACTCCTACTGTGTTTCATCTAGAAGCAAAATAGGTGCCTTCAACTGTGTGCTAAACATAGCTTGGATTGGGAGCATTTCTAGGGAAAAGAAGTGTGCTGCAAACTAAATAATAATATGCTAAAACGGAAAAAGGTACCACATATACAAAGCATTTCCACATACAAAATAGACATTTACCTGGAAACACTGGACTACAGAAACCACAGGAAATCTGACAGAGGAATTGTACAGTGATGAAACAAGATATGTTACTAACCAACAAGGTTGATAGTACCAGCTTTACGCAGGTAATCAATTATCTTAAGCAAAGGTAAAAGAATACCACATCTAAAAGTAGTCATCAGCTATATACATGAACATTACATCAAGAAGATACTAGAGCCGAAAGGCCATCTCAGCATCCTATAAGCTCACACACACAACTAACAACACAGAATCATATCACAAATACAAGTATTTGCCATTTTATACTGTTATTGTTAGTAGGGGTGGGTGATGTATTTAAAAATTTATAGCACAACATAATTAACACTTGTTACAGGTATGGTATATATCATAGTATAATCTATGAGCATATACTTTTCAGACTTAGTCCAGTTTATGTGATGTTTCTTTCCATAAGGACCATATTAAATCAACTAAAGTAGCAGTAATAATAATAATACATTTTATTTATACATCACCTTTCCCATGCTCAAAGTGCTTCCCAGAGTTTCAGAAAGAACAACAGAGAAAAGGCAAAAAATGATCAAATACACTGGAAACAAAATAACATCAGCATAAAACACTATATAAAGATAAATACAAGAAACACAAAACTTTTAATTTGAACAACAGATAATAAACCACAACAAACAAAATATAAATACTACAAGAAAACCCTGAACAAATAACAATTTGTGATAGAAAGGCAAATTATCCTACGTACATGAGCATAGACATAAACTGGAAGAAGGGTCTGAATGTCAGGGTAAATGAAATTCCTTTCTGAATAAATGAGTTTTAAGTTGTTTTTGAAAATAATTAATTGAGTCAACTGATCTACTTTAATTATATTCAAAGTATCTTTATTGTGCAAAATAAAAAATATGGACAAGATGTAAACAAGGCGGCACGGTGACGCAGTGGGTAGCGCTGCTGCCTCGCAGTTAGGAGACCCGGGTTCGCTTCCCAGGTCCTCACTGTGTGGAGTTTGCATGTTCTCCCCGTGTCTGCATGGGTTTCCTCTAGCTACTCCGGTTTCCTCCCACAGTTGAAAGACATGCAGGTTAGGTGCATTGGCGATTCTAAATTGTGCTTGGTGTGTGTATGTGTGTGTGTGTGTGTGTGTGTGCCCTGTGGTGGGCTGGCACCCTGCCTGGGGCTTTTTTCCTGCCTTGCACCCTGTGTTGGCTAGGACTGGCTCCAGCAGACCCCTGTGACCCTGTAGTTAGGATATAGCGGGTTGGATAATGGATGGATGGAAGACATAAACAAACATGGATTGCACATACAATTAAAAAGACAAATCATTGAAAACGGACTATACAGAAAAGAAAAAAAAAAAAAGACTGACTATAACATTTTCAAATAGGTAATCTCGGCAATTCCTTTGGTTCCTCATTGAACAATACACAAGCAAGATGACCTAGACTTTAATATTGCCTTTCAAAACATATTTATAAACATGAAGAAAATTAAATAAAGGCAAACCAAAGAACATTTAGATCTACACTAACTGAGCTGAGTACTGCCTCAGCAGATACTATGAAACCAAGGCTGATAAACAGCCAAGTAAAGAAAGCTTTCACACTTGTCACGCTACCGATTTTCAAAATCATCATTCTACAGAAATTGATGTTGGTGGAGAATCTTTTAAAAAAGGATATTAATGAAGAAAGATCATTATTTGTTTCCATTGCTTTCTAATTTTGAAGTTATGCAGCATTTCAACATATCAAAACATGTAACAATAGTTATTGTTGCCTACTTAATGAATTTTTTATGCTTTTGTCTGTGCTGCTTTGTGTCCCTTCTGTAATGATCTAATAAGCATGTGTATCTTGCTTAATCCAGGGCTACTTTATTATCAGTGTTTGAAGTGGAACAAATAACCATACTGTTTTCATGGATTCTTATTTTCTTCAATGATCGTAGGAGTAAGGAATCTGTCCTTTTTAAAGACCAGAAGATGTGATTATAAATAGCTTCATTTGCAGGAGAGTTGTTAGAACCACCAGCTGTGTCTCAAGGTAATTGAACCCCCATTCTCCACCATGTGGTGTCTCTTTTTGCGGCAAGTAAAAAAAGGCGTTTTCCCACTGTAGGAACTTTGTTTTCAGGAACCAATGAGTTCCTGTATGAGGTAGGCACTTTTGTGTGTTGCATTCCCACTGCATAACAGCAACTGTAACCTTCTAACAAATTATGCAAAATGCAAAGAAGAGTAATGAGGTGTGAAGTGCAGCAATATTGGGAGTTCATGGGGGAGATTATTACTCTGATGTGGTGCATTGCATTCAGGTGGCAATGAAGGGTAATTCTGTGCAAAGTGCAGCGCTTCATCTTTACCGATAACTCTCTAAGTACAAACTACTAACAGATTTGGTGCAAGTGCTTGTGGTCAACCAATCAGCATAATTCATTTCTCAAGCCCCACCCATGATAGTTCCTGGTTAAACAAATAGTAAATAACCTGGAGTAAAACCTAAAAAAGTACCAGAAACTACCTACCAGGAACTGCAAACGGCTCAAGCTCCAGCAGTGGGAATGCTACAAAAGTTCCCCAATTTTTAAAAAGTCCCAGGATCCTAAAAAGTTCCTGCAGAGGGAAAAGTGCCCATTGGCAGTTTCTTAATGTCTTCAACCATGATGGAAATTATACAGTGATCCCTCGCTATATCGCGCTTCGCCTTTCGCGGCTTCACTCCATCGCGGATTTTATATGTAAGCATATTTAAATATATATCGCGGATTTTTTGCTGGTTCGCGGATTTCTGCGGACAATGGGTCTTTTAATTTCTGGTACATGCTTCCTCAGTTGGTTTGCCCAGTTGATTTCATACAAGGGACGCTATTGGCAGATGGCTGAGAAGCTACCCAGCTTACTTTTCTCTCTCTCTTGCGCTGACTTTCTCTGATCCTGACGTAGGGGGATTAAGCAGGGGGGCTGTTCGCACACCTAGACGATACGGACGCTCGTCTAAAAATGCTGAAAGATTATCTTCACGTTGCTATCTTTTGTGCAGCTGCTTCCTGAAACGACATGCTGCACGGTGCTTCGCATACTTAAAAGCTCGAAGGGCACATATTGATTTTTGATTGAACAACAAACTCTGTCTCTCTGTATCTCTCTCTCTCTCTTTGTCTGCTCCTGACGCAGGGGGTGTGAGCTGCCGCCTTCAACAGCTTTGTGCCGCGGTGCTTTGCATACTTAAAAGCCAAACAGCCCTATTGATTTGTTTGCTTTTCTCTATCTATGTGACATTCTGTGCTCCTGACGCGCACTCCTTTGAAGAGGAAGATATGTTTGCATTCTTTATTCTTCTTCCTCTTCTTCTTTTTTTGGCTGCTCCCGTTAGGGGTTGCCACAGCAGATCATCTTCTTCCATATCTTTCTGTCCTCTGCATCTTGCTCTGTTACACCCATCACCTGCATGTCCTCTCTCGCCACATCCATAAACCTTCTCTTAGGCCTTCCTCTTTTCATTTTCCTTGGCAGCTCTATCTTTAGCATCCTTCTCCCAATATACCCAGCATCTCTCCTCTGCACATGTCCAAACCAACGCAATCTCGCCTCTCTGAGTTTGTCTCCCAACTGTCTAACTTGAGCTGACCCTCTAATGTACTCATTTCTAATCCTATCCATCCTCGTCACACCCAATGCAAATCTTAGCATCTTTAACTCTGCTACCTCCAGCTCTGTCTCCTGCTTTCTGGTCAGTGCCACCGTCTCCAACCCACTTAACATACAGTAGCTGGTCTCACTACCGTCCTGTAGACCTTCCCTTTCACTCTTGCTGATATCCGTCTGTCACAAATTACTCCTGACACTCTTCTCCACCCATTCCACCCTGCCCGCACTCTCTTTCACCTCTCTTCCACAATCCCCATTACTCTGTACTGTTGATCCCAAGTATTTAAACTCGTCCACCTTCGCCAACTCTACTCCCTGCATGCTCACCATTCCACTGACCTCCCTCTCATTTACACACAAGTATTCTGTCTTGTTCCTACTAACCTTCATTCTTCTCCTCTCTGGAGGACATCTTCACCTCTCTAGGGTCTCCTCAACCTGCTTCCTACTATCGCTACAGATCACAATGTCATCAGCAAAGTGTTACCTTCATTGATTTTATTTATTTAGCAATACAAGGTAAACCAGTCAATTTGCATGCTAGCATACCATATACAAATATGTGCCAAGTGTGTTTTCATTTAAATGGATGAATTATTCAAAGATTGTGAATGTAACAAAATTCTCAGGGATTTGTTTTTTTTGGAAAGATTTGGGAATGCATAGTATTATGCATTTTAATATATTCATGTTTATCATGACAACAGAGAGTGGCTAAGTGTTGCAAGAATTTCATTGCACTCTGCATGTGACAATATCTATCAATTAGTATAACTACTTCAGTAACAAAACACTAAACAGATAAAGAGTAACAAAGGAAATCATTTGTGCTACCAAAATTTCCAAACCAAACATACTGCTGATTGTTATAGCAGAAATGTTTGTGGCAAAACTAAGACTTATGTGTGTAGATGATAATGGAAAAAAAAAACATTTATACTGATCTAGGCTTTAGTAGCCTGTTTTGCTCATACACTGCAGATTTTAAAAGTAACTAAACCCTGAAGAGAAGTCACCTAAGAACACCATTGGTTTCATTACAGTCATGTCATTCTCAGCTGGTGGCATAATAGTTAATAGTAGGCTGCACAAACAACTGATTGCTAAGCATGCTAATATGCTCAAATTTCAAAGAAACAATTTGACTGATTTTCTCCTAATATTAAAACAAATTCTTACACAGATACTGCATAAATAAAACCTTTTCTGCATAATTTACTTTTGCATTATTTTCTTTGTTATTAAGGAGAGTATATCATTTTTAACAATTATAGGTTATTAAATTATCAAAGGCTGTCAAATACTATTATGAAATATTAAACAAATCGTTGTATCCCTAGCAACACTTCTGCCAAAAAACAAATGGACTGAATAAAAAAAGGGTGTAGTGGTTGAAAATGGCATCACTTAATTTAGAAAACAAAACTTTTATCAAAATATCTATTGTTTTCCATGCTTAAGCTAACTCTGCACCCAACCAAACACTATACTCTAAATTTCACTCTCCTGTAGTCTGAAGACTTGCCTTTTATGGGCTACCAAAGAAACAGATGCCTTGGGTAATTTCTCATAAAAGGTTACTATAACAGCAAAATATGATTGACTGTCAATTAACACATATCCCTGGTTAATTCTCTATCTTGTCTGGTACACTTTCTTTATCATATGAAGATCATATGGTTCAATAATCTCTATTAGAGTATAATTCAGTTTAGAGGAGGACAATAATGAAATGTGTTTTTGTGGCTCCATTTCTGTTACTGTCAAACAGAAAAAGAAAACTTACATTTTTCAAGAAAGAATTAGTTTACTTTCTACTCAAAGCTGAAAATATAGTTACAGGGAAAAGCTGAAAACGACTGGCCTTTGTACACAGATAATATAATCTGTGCAATACAGGCCTAATTTCCTTATCTTGCTTCACTCCTTGCAGTAGTTACTGCAGAATCAACTAACATCAATATTATTCTATCCATACTTTTCCCATTTACTTTATTAAAGTAAATGGAATGCCAACTAACTGACAAGTTTCTTCAAGCACAACTACTGAATGGAAATCCCAGTTTTGACTTAAAGAAACAAGTGATCACTGCCCAAATTGTGATAAAGATGTTTCAGGTTTCCTTCTGTACATTTAAAATCTAACATTGTAACCAGAAGCTTTGCAGAATAACATTTAGTGTCTACTAAATCACTAATAACCTGTTAAACTACAGTTCACATGAATCAGTGCCACATTTCCTTATATTTTTTTTTAAATGAGATTTTACTGAGGTTCATCATATTACCCTTGCTATATTTGATCCTAAAACTGAAGGCAATCTAATGATTCAATATTATGCTTTAACAAAAAAAAAGGCAAGAAATCAGACTATGATTAATAAAATACAATAACAAATCAGCAGTAATATAATCCTGGTAAATCAAAAAGCAACAGTGTATTTCATTGACATTTAAGATGAATGCCAGCTTTACAAGTACAAGTTTAGCAAGAGAAAATAATGGATCTTTTAATTTCAGTTATTCGAAATGTCTTAATATTTCTCTTTCTAAAACTTGAATGGTCCACAATAAAAATGTATTAATATTTGCCAACATGGCTCTACATTAACCATTTTTAAAATAGTAATAAGAGCCGATTTCTGGCTGTCCAGAAGTCTCACTCTGTTAGGGATATTCAGCAGTGAACATTTGCGATGTTCCATCTGTTGAAATGTATTTTGCACGGCATGTAATTAAAAAAAAATTGCATTTTTATTTTCTGCAAACATTAGCTCTGCTATTAAGAATCCTTTTTCAAATGCTGTATTACTGAGATAAGAGATAAATGGACACTGCAACTAGATAAAAGAAAATTTAAATAGTAAATAAAAGATAATAAAAAGAAAATGTAAGAGCAAGTACTAATCTCATTAATGTAGCACAATGAGAGCAGGAACCTATAATAAAAATAAAAACACTCTATTAACAGCAATAAAGAGGGTATGTTGGCCTTCCAGAAGTTTCAGACCCCCACAGTCAGACTATCAGATACTTTCATCTGTGGAATAGTCAATATATATGAAACACAACATATCACCCATGGGATTAGTATACCGAAGAGTGAATGAAAAGCAAAAGGTGTCAAATTCACAAATACAACCACTGATCCACTTCCTAGGTAAATGTATAGTTGCAGGGAGAAAGAGGGAAGTCGCCACCTCTCCTATCCCCTTAAAGAAGAAGGAAGAGGAGATGGAGATGGGTTTTTGAAATCTTTGACTTTGCTCTGTACACTCATCTACCTACAAATTGCTTTAACAGTTCAATATCAAAAGTGTGATGACTCAAAGTGTATTTGGGATGGGAACCAAAAGAAGATAGGAGAAAAAGGGAGAATGCAGTTGGACTGAAAAAAAACATGTGAAACTGAATTTCAATACTATAGCCAGTGTCTTATGATATTTCCTATCTGCACTGCAATAAATAGTGAAATTACTCCCATCCAATCTTTCAATTAGTTATTTGCAGTTTTCTTTCACACTAAAAATCAGATCATGATGATTACTTTTTTAATAAAAAAAATGTCTAACAAGAACATTTTAATTTAAAAAATTTCATTCATCACAATGAATAGTACATTTTTGTGAAGGATCCAAGAAATTTTAAATAAAAATGCAATTACTTTATAATATGTTATCTTTAACACATCTTCAAAATCCGATACTAAGCTTTGTTAATTAATTTTCAGTTACAGAGTCTCTCCTTTGAGCCTTTTATATGCATATTAAAATCTGCTAGAATTTTGTAGGGTTGCTTAGCATCAAGTAACATGTAAAAGTGAGAACAAAGTCATTGTACAATTTTCTGGCAATTATTTCTTCTGTCGGTATGAACCTGTGTTTTGCTCTCAAATGTTGCACTTTTCAATGGATTAAACAATTTTGACCCTGAACCTGAAAGGGTGCGGATTTTGTAAGTAGGCAAAAATTAGGTTCTATGTAGTAAATTGTGAAGTACAAGTTTCTAGTAATTGCAGATTATAGTGTTCATTTCTTTATTCAAAACCTCACATAGATATTGATACCTAAATACTCATTTTATAGTTACATTGAATTTCAAACGATACAGAATAGTACATCTTAGAAGATTCTTGTCTAGTCAATGTGTATCAGGTCCTGTCCCCTTTAGTAGCAGAACATCTCTCAAGGATGATATAAAGCCTGGAGGACCTTTAACACTAACAGTGGAAGAACATCTTGCCACTATGGAGCATATCATAATGGAGAATTGAAGAGTAACCGTGTGTCAGATACACAATATAGGGATTAGTTATAGGATAGCTGAATTCACTCTTCAGGAACAAATAAGAGCATGACCTGTACACATCATTTTCCAAGGAGGATCTCAAGCTAATAAACACAGACTGGGAGAAATGTAAGAAGTTTTATGACTGGGAATGAAACCTTGCTACATCACTATGGCCCAGGTGCAAAGTTCAAACAATAGTCCCAACAATAAAAGCATGGCAGTTCTCTAACACAAAAAAATAAATAAATAAAAAATAAAAATCATGACCTCAACTAGTGTCAGTAAGATCATGTGCACAATATTTTAGGATGTCCATATTGATTACATGACACTAAATTACATTGGTAGTAGTCAAGCAGAGAAAAGCAGCAAGGAAAACTGGATGTTATTGTGATTCTGCTTCACAAAAATGCCCTTCTCCAACACTGCAAAGGCTGCTGCCTGCAACCCACCTAGATGCAGCAAACTGACTTTGAAATGGGTGGCTTCAACTAACTGCATATACAGGTTTCTCTTGCTGGTTGGTGTCAGGAAATGCTATGAGGTATACATTGTCCTTTAAAGTTTTTTTTTTAATGAATGGGCAGAACATGGATGATGCTACAAGGTTGTTACCAGCAAAGTGATTTTTTCTGCATTGAATTTAACCAGAAACATCTGTATATAAATCATCTGTATGAGTACCACACCATACCTCTATTTTACTTGCTGATATTCAGTTACAAAACATTTTATATTGTTTTATTTTAGTAATGGATGCCACAGTAGCACAGAGGTAGTGCTGCTGCCCCAAAACAAGAGGTTTGTTTACGGGTGCACCTTGCATGGAATTGGCATGTTATCCCTGTATCCACGTGAGCGTCCTCCAGGTTCACCCATTTCTGCCTACAATACAACGACATACAGGTTAGTGGTTTTGCCACTGCTGTGTTGGCGGTGTGCAAGTGTATCCACACTGCAATGGACTGGTGCCCTGTACAGGGATTGCTCCACCTTCACTTCA